>NC_135897.1:25494395-26094395 GCF_964194155.1 Cetorhinus maximus
AACTGCATGACGAAAAAAATAGCTTCTGATCTTTTGACTCTGCATGAATCATTTGTGGAAAAAATAGACAATTTTTGTGGGTAACTGGCTCATACAGCTATTTAAACAGCCATGGAGCACACTTAAATGCTGCAAAACAATTAATGTGCATAACTGGCTATATTCTATACAGGGTAGTGTTAGCATGCACAACACTAGCTAAACACCACAGGCGACTGTCAGCATCCTTCTGTGCATGTATTATGATGCTTGCTGCCAAATGATCAAGTAAAGTGAACTTGTCTCACAGACTGACTTCTCAAAGGTGAGCATATATTTGAAAGGACACTTTTGGATATAAAACTCTTGCTACATTTGATAGGTTTCGACAAAGTCACACCAGATACAATGATAAAACACAACTGTTATTGCTGGTGTGCCTAATTGCTTAAAGATAAGGTGGTTTAAACCCTTGCTGGGAAACAATGTTTTCTAAAAAGAAAGTTCTGCAAACATAGGCAATCAGAGAAACTGAACAAGTGGAAATTAACTGTTTTAATCTATCATGAATTGATCTAAAGCCATTGGTATTACGATTCATAGGGCAGGATTTTACCGTCGGCGAGCGGGGGCGGGGCCCGCTCACCAATGCGTAAAATGACACAGGATGACGTCGGGCGGAACTCCCAACATCACCCCGCCCCATTTAAATTTTCAGGTAGGTGGGGGCGCAGCCAAATCAGCTGCGCGCCCGCTGACCTGTCAATGGCCAATTGAGGTCATTGACAGATCAATTAAAGTAATTAGTGGACCTGCCCGTCCGACTTTAAGGTTGGCGGGCAGGCCAGGATCCCCGGCGGCAACTAAAAAAAACATGAAACCTCATCCACCGGCGGGATGAGGTTTCATGTAGGTTTTTAAAAATTTTAATAAAGTTGTTATGGAAATTATGAACATGTCCCAACTCAGGTGACATTGTCACATGAGGGGACATGTAAGGGCATTTTTTTTTTAATATTGGTGACAATAGAGCCGATCTCCCTGAGGCAGCACTTAGCCTCAGGGAGATAAGTGCGCTCTTTTGTGCACATGCGCGAAAGAGCGCACTCTCGATTTTAGAGATTCCCCTGCCCGCATAGGGAGTGCATAGCACTTCCCTGCGGATGTCACGCTGGGCGGGCCTTAATTGGCCCGCCCACGTAAAATGGCGCCATGCGCCTGCACGCGCCCGCCCATCAACTTCCCCCCCAACGGGGGGGAAAATTCTGCCCGTACTTGCTTCTGTAAATGACTATCTCTGACTGCTTGGTAGTCTAGTCTTATATAGAAGTGTCTGATTTTAACCTCCTTCCTCTGAAGTGGCACGGATAGGTAATAGGAATCTTATGTGTAAGCCAAAAACAATAAATAGGTCTACTGTTTGCTCAGGTCGTGCAATTCCAAATTGCTTTGAGCACAAAGTCTCAGAGTACTTGCCTATTTGAACAGGTTTTTCTGTTGTACGTAGAGAAGCCTGATTTGTAACAAAAAGCAATTCCCTAAAATCCTACTTTCTAACTCATCACAAAATAGTTGAATTTTTGCTGCTTTGTGCAAAAGAGCCTTTGTAATACTTCTTTATAATATTAAGTATAGTTGTTCGGATCATAGCTATGTCATTCCCTGCCCCCCACTGAAATTATTTGGAATTTTCATGGCAACTAGCCAAATTGTGACCAATAAATACAAGAGATGGCATGGCTTGCAGTACCCGTAATCCTGCTAGCAAAAGACCTCCTTAGTAATACCACGGTATTATTTAGGTCAGGATATGAAAGCTGGTGAATTTGTATATATTTTTAAGACCATCACAGTTGGGCAGTTCCATCGAATGATGTTGAAGATCCTTGGCCTTTCCTGAATACACCCAGTGCAACTCCAGGGAGGGCCAAGAATGCTACTGGATTTGAAGCATCCTGCCTTGTCCCAGGGTAATCTATCCAGCCTCTCCAACCAAGGTGATTAATGCAGAGGGAATGGAATGTTGAATGTCAAGGCCTAGGAATAAGTCAAACCAGGATTGGCAGCTGGCACTTTATTCTTCATGGGATGTGGTCATCACTGACAAGGCCAGTATTTATTGTCCATCCCCAGCTGCTGCAGTCCTTGTGGTCTTGGTGGTGCTGTTAGGAAGGGAGTTCCAGGATTTTGACAGGGACAGTGAAGGAACAGCGATTAATTTCCAAGTCAGAATGGTGTGTGACTTGGAGGGGATCTTGCAGGTCCAATTAGGAACAGACATACAGACAGGGTAGATGTAAGCCCTGCCTGCGGGGATGGGGGCAGGGTTGTGCAGGCCTGGGATATGACGTGGGCCCCTGAAGATAAAGGGTAAGTTTTATAAACTGTGCTTTAAATGTGGTCTCTTCGCAAGCGGATAGCAACCTGCCATCTCCAGTGCCACCCCCACCTCTTTCCCTGACTGGCAGCAAGTTACCAATCTGAGTTTTGGAAATAGGTGAGTGCCCAAAGATATGCCCTATCTGCCATTGCTGATTGGAGGCATTCAAATTTGATGGCCTTCCCTTGGTACACTTCAGAGGGGGAAAGAGACAGTGCATCTGTCAGGTCACTGGTCCATGGGTGTGCCACAAAATTAATACAGCCATCAGAGAAGGTGAAAACACTCTCAGGGATGTCTGGAATTTAGGCTTTACAGTAATTATACAAAACATGGAAGCTAAAAATATCTGATGTAAAACAACACAATTGACATTTTGTGCAAGAAAATTAAGGCTCGCTAAAATAAAAATGTCTGCTTTTTGCTATTGCTCAGGAAATTAGAAATCCCTCTGTCTTAAGGAGTTTTGGAATCTCTGTTGTGGAGGAGCTTTAGAAATTCTTGGCACTGTTCAGGAATTTTGGAATCTCTTTCATGTTGAGAAATTTTTGGAATCTTAACGTTGCCTATATCCTAACTCGCAGCCAGTCCCTTTCATCTATTACCTCAGTGCTCACTGACCTACATTGGCTCCTGGCCTGGCAAAATCTGAATTTAAAAGCTCTCATCCTTGTTTTCAAGTTCCTCCATGTCCTTGCCCCTCCCTATTTCTCCAGCTTCCTCCGGCCCTACAAGGCTTTGAGTTCTTTGTGCACCCCTGGTTTTAATTGGTTCACTATTACTGACCATCTCTTCAGCTTCCTA
The DNA here is from genome assembly GCF_964194155.1 of Cetorhinus maximus. Classification (NCBI taxonomy): domain Eukaryota; kingdom Metazoa; phylum Chordata; class Chondrichthyes; order Lamniformes; family Cetorhinidae; genus Cetorhinus; species Cetorhinus maximus. The sequence goes on from NC_135897.1 coordinate 25,497,559, forward strand.
GACCATTACCTTTGAAATTCTCTTCATAAACCTCACTGACTCTCCTTAAAAACCTACCTCTTTGTCCAAGCCTTTGGTCACCTGTCTTAATATCTTATGTGGCTCAATATCAAATTTTGTTTCAGAAGTGCTATGTGACAGTTCACTATATTAAAGGTGTTATATCAATACAAGTTGTTGTTGATATGACTCTTAATTAAAGGTGCACTGTCTAATTGCATTTATAAATACAGACCACAAAAGTGAAATGTTGCTTTCCCCAAGAAACAAAACAAGCTTGCTTAAAAATTATTTAAAAGCAGACAGTTTTCCTTTAAATACTGATGGCAATGGCCCCAAAGTGCTAAGGAAACACAGGACAATGAACCAATATACTAGTTTATGAACACTTAAAAACAACACCACAGTAATTATTTCTGGCTCTAGTTTAATTTAAAATTCTCCTATCAGCTGAGAGCAATTAATTGGCCCTCAGATGCTTATTTTCCTCAGTTGCTTGTAAAATACAAGCCTGTTTTGAATTAGCCAACTTCACATTCTGAAGTGGAAAAAAATGTTATCACAAATAACAAATGATTACATGTCACTGCAAATAGCTTCCTTAGAGCTTTTTAGCAAGGCCTGTCATGGGTCATTGAAGTATCTTGGTATCTGTGCATAATTGGTACTGAGTATAGTAGGAGAGGAAAGTAAGTATTTAGGTGCATTTTTGCAGTGTGTTTGTTGAGTGGAATGGAAAAGTCCTGCCCACGAGTTTCACAGTCCTCGAACTTGTTAACAATCAAATCAACTTACTTCATTGGTGTGAATCTCTGAAATGTAGCATAGGCCTCTGCATGCACTATATCAGCTTATTGCTTTTAATTGATGTTGTTCTGGTGAACTGTTTATGATAGGATTGAATGAAGGCCAATTCTATTAGACCACCAAACAAATGCTCCTCTGTTGAGGAGAATTATCTTTGGGGTACAGGAAGAGTTAGTTGAAGGGTGTTGGATTAGAGTGCCATGTGTTACCAGCAAAATATTAAAAAGCCTTCAGTTTAACTGAGGCAAGGACTGAATTCTGTTTCTATGTAAATTGAGTCTCAGTACCATTCAAGCTTCTGCAAAATAAGATGTTTGATATTTATGCAAAAGGAGGTAGAACATGGATATGATTTAGTGATTTTTAGTTCCAACAACATTCTATTAATATATTGTTAAATGTTGTATCTGCCAACCTATCCAATTTACGATCTGACTGCCTCATCAGGCAAGAATATGTAAATAATCTTTGATTGTAAGATTCTGGTAAATGTTAAATAATAAACATTATTTACCATTGCACTCTCATTATATTTGAAATCTTGAAGTCTGTTGTTATAACTAAATGTTATTCCAAGTCTTGTTGTGTTGTGGAATTTGAATCTTGAAATGGAGAGATAGCAGTGGTAAGAGAAAAATCTGTTTACACATATGATGCAGTGAGGATTTTTGGGTGTTTGGGAGAGAGTCTCTGGCAGGGATGAGGGATTAGTTTGCTAACAGAAGTTGCCATATACCAACCTGTTATTCTCACCCCACTACCATATGGATTAAATTTGCTGCCATTGCATCAAGCCACATGGCAATTTCCACTCATGCTGTTTGATTTATCACTGGCATCAAAGTGGTAGAATGAGTTGGGGGGAAACACAGGGCCCAGCCTGATATCTTCAAGTGTCATGACAAAATTGGGATTAAGGTCATGAGCAAAAAGTTCTCTGTGCTGGTCTGGAGGTGTCAATCAGGTGTCTGATCCAAGAATTCTGAAGTTACCGCCTATGGTGAGTTGTGCCAAATATTGCAATAAAGGTGAATAGATGGAATGCTGTAAAGCCATGCTAAAAACCAGCTTGAAATCTTATAATATTAACCCCAAAGTGTGGGTGACACAGTCAGTGACCTACTGCGATGGCACCATGTCTGTCAGGTGCTTGTAAATGTATTTGGGGTTGTGATGCTTAACAACTCATTTGAGCTTTTGATATGATGTGTATGTATCCACATGTACATCCAGGGTCAGGTATTTCTATTCCCACACCCACAACTAAGGCTTATCCAACAATTTGAAGGGAGGCTCCATAATATTGTGTTCACCTGAGACCAATTTGGTAATCTGTTTGTATGACTCCAGCACCTATTTAGTTAGGAAGCTTTCAGTCTCAATGAGAGATGTTAAGTATTCTGCTCATTGCTGTCCCTTCTACATTTATATGAATTTACTGTTTTGGTATTTTGGGTTTGTACGAAAAATCTAAGTATGTTTTTAAGCTTTTATGGCATTGCTGGTGGACTGTGAAATCTGATTCTTGTGCTTGGCAAGGTCTCATTCTAACCAGAACTCTGGCACATAAACAGGGACTCAAGCATAATGTGGTGGAAGAAGAGAGAAAAGCACATATAGTGGCTGAGAGCAACCTATGATGTTTTTTGGGAGGGGAATGAAGAGTGAGAGGGTTAAAAGGTAGATCACAGCAGTAGGAGTGGGTGCCAGGTGGCATAGCAAAGAACCATAAAACAGGGCATGTGACAAAGGGCAAGGGTACAGTACCATGTGGGAAGGAGACCTGAGAATAGGGCACAGTGGGGGTGGAATTAGGGAGAGAGTAAACTCCACAATTTTAAAGTTATCGCTGATATGCACTTAAGTTCTGCCAGGGTCACTCAGCTCCTGACCACATTATAGCCTTGATCCAAACATGGACTAAAGGGCTGAACTCGTGAGGTGAGAGTGATGGCCCTTGACATCAAGGCAGCATTTGACCAAATGTGACATCAAGGAGCCCTAGCAAAACGGAAGTAATTGGGAATCAGGGGGAAAGCTGTCCAGTGATTGGATTCATACCTCTCATAAAGAAAGATGGTTGTGGTTATTGGAAGTCTCCACTTGCTTGGATGAGTGCAGCTTCAACAACACTCAAGAAACTTGACGCTATCCAGGTCAAAGCAACCCACTTGATTGGTACCCCATCCACCACATTAAACATTCACTCCCTTCACCATCAATGCATAGTGGCAGCAGTGTGTGCCATCTACAAGATGCACTGCAACTCATCAAGGCTCCTTTTGACAGCACCTTTCAAACCTGTGACCACTACCACCTAGAAGGACAAGGGCAGCAGATGCATGGGAACACCACCACCTGGAAGTTTCCCCTCCAAGCCACATAGTATTCTGATTTGGAACTATATCGCCATTTCTTCACTGTCACTGGATCAAAAGCCATGGAACACCCTCCCTAACAGATGACCACATGGACAGCAGCGGTTCAAGAAGGCAGCTCACCACCATCTTCGAGGGCAATAAATGCTGGCCTAGCCAATGACACCTGCATCCTGTGAATGAATAAATTTTAAAAGAAGTTTCTCTGTTTAATATCACCAGAATCACGGTGCATAGTGACAATGTGCCATGTGATTTTTTTTTTTCTTCTTCAGAAACCAATTTCTAATCTCAAAATTGTACCAGGGAGATGTTTTTAATCTCGTCCTGTGTTCAGGCCTTTTCTAAACTTCTGCAAAATTATTTTAGCTCTCTGATCACCCAAAAAGTTACAGGAGGAAGCCATTCAATTTAGATCATAGCTGGTCTGAATCTTAACTTCATCGACCTACCTTAGTTCATTAATACTTTTTGCCTAACAAAAAGCTGTTGATCTCAGTTTTTAAACTTTCAGATGACTTCCCCTTAGCAACATTTTAGGGGAGAGAGTCCCAAATATCCACTACCCTATGTGCGAAGAAGTGCTTCTTGACATCTGCTCTGAACCAACTCTTAATCGATTTGATTTTTCTTTTAAAAACCATTTTTTAAAATTCACTCATGGGATTTGAGTGTCACTGACTAGGCCAGCATTTATTGCCCATCCCTAATTGCCCTTGAGAAGGTGGTGGTGAATGCCTGAATCTGAACTCTCCACACTCTTTTGATGGTCTCTCTCTTGAAAGCTGATATCGGCAAGCTGTTGGTAATACACAGGCAAACAAATAGGAAATCCTAGATCGTACTCAGTCCCCAGTCTGAATGGTTCCCATTGTGAAACTGGTCTATCTCTGTAGAAGGAAAAAACAGTCCCTCTATTGCTTCTTGCCTCCAACTTCATTCCTGTATTCATCTATCAATTTTTCTATCTAGTTACATTTCTTTCTCAAATTTTAAAATGTAGAGGATCATTAGAATGATGCCAGGGATCTGCGTCTCCAATTAGGAGCCTAAATAAGCAGCAATTGTTTTCCTTAGAGCAAAGAAGGTTAAAGAAAGACTAAATAGAGGTGCTTAAAATTATGAAAGGTATTAAGAGTAAATAAAGAAAATTGTTTCTACTGACAAGAGTCGGTAACTAGAGGACACATTTTAAAATATTTGGCAGAGGGTACATGAGGAAGTTGTTTTATGCAGTGAGTTATTTATTATCTGGAGCCCACTGCCCAAAAGGGCAACATAAATAGAATCAAAGTTAAATCAATATGGTCACAAGTAGACACCTTTTTAAATGTAGACCAAATCATTTTGCATGTTAAAAACTGTCTGGAATTTTAAAAAAAACTGTCAAGTGTTGGCAGGGGTTTACACCAAGGCTTTGTGAGCATAATTAATAATTGAAGTGGCTTTATATGCTGCACTCTCTCCTATTTCATGGGTCAACTGCAGTTAATCTGATGCAGCTCCTTTTAGTAGACTCAGAATGGTCGGACAGAGAAGTTCAAAAAAAGTTGGTGCATTTTTTAATGTTTTGAATTGAAGGCAATATTTTGATGCCAAGAATTCTTGTAATTATTCCATACTAGTGCTGAATGATGGGTAGACTCCGAATGCTTCACAATCTGTTGCAGCCTCTTGCTGTGCAAGGTTCTGGTGTGGCGCTAAAGATCAGTACGAGGGGATCGGTAGAAAATCTTTCTGAAGATTCCAAAACGTTCTAAATTTAGCCGTTTGGGGGTTTGTTCAGAAAGATCTAAATTTGATGGCTGCTGTTCCTTTTACAAAGAAATGTGTTTTCTGAATTTACTTTGGCAGTTGCTAGGCAGACGAGGTGTCGGATGTATATATTTTTGAATTTTTGCCAAAATGCTTTTGGAACAGTGAATCTCTGCTTTGTTTTTTGTTACATACAACACAACAAAGCAATTAGGTTAAAGCTCCCAGCTCCCTGGGTCAGGAACCACCAACAGGATCAAATGGAATACTGAATTTACACCCTGTCTAATATTACACATCACAGAGAGTAAAATCTGGGGATGTTACACCCAATCTCGTCAGTTTCCTGAAGGGCAAAAGTTAGGTTAAAGTTTCACCCATTGAAATACCCGCCTATGGGCCTCATCCTGCCGCTTCTGGCATTCAACCATTGGCAGGCAAGGCAGTCACCATGCAGAGAGCCTGAAAAGCAGCTTCCCAAGATGGCTGGGTCCCATGGAGTGCCTTTGAAACAGGTACTCAGTGCCTGATCAAGGGACCCAGCATCAGGAAGGATGGGGGCCGCTAAGAGCCACCTGCCTGCACATGTTGCTAACCCTCTCTTTCCCCCATCCCACCCTCACTCACTTACACACTCACCTGTGGCCTGGTCCCTCGACAACCGTAGGCCTCTCCCTGGGTGCATTGCTGGCAGCCGCCACCGCTCCCTCTGGCATTTATACAGACAACCTCGGGGGTGGGAATTCCGGATAGCGCAGAGATTAAAGTTCCACATTTATGCAAATTTGGGTGCACTGGCTAACGATTTTCAAAATTTCCTGAGGGATAAATAGTGAACCCATTTATTTGAAACGGGTTAAGATGCTGCAAATGGTTACTTGATACAAATACACCAACCTGTGCCCTACAAATAGTGCACAGAGCACTTTTAATGCATGGTTCGTTAATAACAAAATGAGTATGAAATGAACGTGTTGTTCAACCAGCTCTGTGCGTTTCCACTGTTATATGATCTGAATTTAATAAACATTTCCATATGGCTGCATCCTTATTAATGCAAAGGGCACAAAATATAAAGATTGTGTTCCTTTTGGGTTACCTAACATGTTCTTATCCCTATTTCTACTGAGAGAATCAGTACGCAGTGATTTATTTATTGGGCTGTGAACTATTGTCTACAGCTTGCAACATAGAATGCTAATACTACTGAGGTGAAGTGGGTCCTGCTCAGGAGGGCAGTAAAGAAGGAATCGGATCCACGCAGTGAGCCTCGATGGAGGAACTCAGGGACAACATCACTGAGAAGCTGCCAATTCAAATAAACACTCTCATTTTAACCTCTACACTCATTCTGCTAGTCTGTAATGCATGTGCTCACTCCCAACTCACCACAGGAGGGGTTAAGTACATAGTTTGTTGCATATAAAACTCTTTCAACAAAGAAGCAAAGAATAATTGGAGTAGATCTTGAGACTTTGTGGAATAGCGTATATCGTTTGGTAACTAAATCAACAGTCTTTTTTTCATCTCCCCCGCTTTTTAAAAATTTTCATGGAGGGCTGTTTTATTGGTCATGTGTGGTAATGACCTGCCAAATTCTAATAGCCCTTTGAGTGAAACCATTTCTTTTAACTTCTTACACTAGAATATCTGCCCCACCTGTAACCCTTCATTTTCTTTGCTCAACTCAGGATGTCATTGAGTGAATCCATTGTATTAAAAACAGAACAACATAAACAACCAAAAATGTTTGGAAATGCGGATTGATGAGTTCTGCACTGCTTGATGCTGATCTACATACAGGATGATTTTTACCTTCAGGACCTGCTTTGAGCTTAAAATTGGGATGAGATTTAAGGAGAAAAAGTGGTAGGAGAGATGATGCTAAAACCCTGCAGTGCAATAGTTTCACGTGTCATCTGGTAACTCAAGTCCTACAGTATGTGAGAAGGGGCCAGGAATGTCCACGGCAGTCAAGTTTCTAACGAAATTTCTGCTTGCAAAAATGCAATGGCAACATTTAGAATTATGTCTGGATAATCTATCCAGGGAATGTATGATGGCACATCAACCTTTATCTGATGAGGAAAAAACAAGTTTTCCTTTTTTATTTTCACCATCTAAAACGATTATGCTTTACTTAACTATAATAATTATAGGTTCTGGAAGGATACATTTTAATGAGAAAATAATGTGCTGTATAACAGGAGGCCTATTTTGATTACTGAAATTAAGTTTCATGTTGTTTTGTAAATTATGTACTGTAGAATACATCACCAGAGCGTTTCTACCATCTACAGGGTACAAGCCAGGAGGGTGATGGAATACTCTCCACTTGCCTGGATGAATACAGCCCCAACAACACTCAAAAAGCTCAATACTATCCAAAAAAGTGAAGCCCACTTGATTGACGCTCCATCCACCACCTTAAACATTCACTTCCACCATCACCAATGCGCAGTGGCTACAGTATGAACTATATACAAGATGCACTGCAGCAACTCTCCATGGCTTCTTCAGGCATACCTTCCAAACCCGTGACCTTTGCCATCTAGGACAGTAGATGTAGGGGAACACCACCACCTGCAAGTTCCCCTCCAAGCCACACAACACCCTGTCTTAGAACTATATCACCATTCCTTCACTGTCGCTAGGCCAAAATTCTGGAACGCTACCCCTAACAGCAATGTGAGTACATCTACACTGTGTAGTCTCCAGGGGTTCAAGAAAGTGGCTCACTGCTCTGTTATTGTTGGGTTATCTTAGGAATCATTGATTTTCTTACTCTAGAAGGGATCTTGCTGGATGTAATGGGTCTTTCCTTCAAAACTCTTTTATTTACATTATACAAGGTTACAGAACTTTAGGAGAAAAACTACACCTCTTAGTTGCTTCCCACTCATCTTCTCTGTAAGTGACATTACTATAGCATAGCTCCTTATGAACATGCTCAGTAGCTATTATTAGAGTTAACCCTTTACAACCACCACCACCTCAAGGACAATTAGGGATGGGTGACAAATGCTGGCTTTGCCAGTGCACCCACATCTTATTTTTTAAAAAGTCATTAAAATTTCATTCCATGCTTCAGTAAACATAATGTGGTATGTTGTTGGGAGTTATACAAGTTTATTTTATTAAATGTAAAATAATTTTTAAGTATTGCATGATATATTTGTATTTTACTAACAAAATTTCACACAGTTCATTGCAAAACATAATTACTTGCAACAGCATGTTCTTATTTTCCTAGCCCCGTATTTTACTATAATTTCATTTTTGTACAGTGAAGGGTCCCCAGACAGTCACAGGCTGGTAAAGGCTCAATTTTTCACCCTTTAACTAATATCCATTTGGACCCCTGACCATCTCTTTCTGCTGCAAAGCTGTTTCAGGCCATTATCACCACAAAGATTGTTTTGTCGGGTGCTCTCCTCACTGGCCTCCCCTACTCTTTGCAAACTTTAATTGATCCAGATTGCTGCAGCCAAAGTCCTGCCCATCCACCTTGCCAAGTCCCATTTCCTCCCTCTGCCCCATCGCATCAACTTCAAGTTCCTCATCATTCAAACATCTTCCCTCTCTCTCTCTTCACTGTTCTTCTCCAGGTGCATCCTCTGACACCATTTCTTCATCAGTGGTCTCTTCTTTCCCCTCTCTTTCTCAGATGAGTGGTGCACTACAAGTGCAAGTGGTTAGTTGCACCTAGGTACCTGTCTGTGTTTATCTTAAACCAGCACTAGGAGAAGCCTGTGAGGATGGTCATAACTCACCCTTTTAATATTCCTACCAGTGTTGTGGGGGAGTGGGTGTGGATTGCCTTCCTTCTTGCTGGCTTCTTTCCCTGAGATTACAGCTGAGACTGTTAGCACATGAAATGGTTGACTTTGAGTGTGATACTTAGTACAAGGAGATTAGAGGAAGGATCTCCGTTCCCTGATGATTCAAAGGGGGCATGGGGATAAACCCAGGAGATCCTAAGTTGGTAGCAGGGGTATAATTGGCCTAAATACACATGGGCAGAAGAGGATAAGGGAGACAGATTTCCATCCTTTACTGCTATCCATTGACCTCCTAGAAATTGTGAATTAAAGCAAGGCCAGAATGGTGCTGGGCTGAAATGTCCTCTGTAGTTGGATAGCTTGATGACAACTACTGTCTAGAGTCAGACATAAAGAATGACCAATTGGATGAGGTATTGGAGGACTGTTGCTGCCTGTTGAACTGTACCCCAGGAGGAATTACAACCTTCAGTGAAAAATAAGGAAAACTGGTTTAAAAAAATAAAATGTATTTGTTCACTTCACCCAGAAACTGCCAGCAAGAAGTAGCATTCTCCTTGTCATTGTTCGAATTTTAAATTTTCAGTTTATAATGCTGAAATAAACTAATATTGCAGCAACAAATAACAGAAGTAGCTTTATTGTACGTTTTTAAACAAATCTGCTAACCTTGTTTATTCTCCCCTCTCCGTTTTTCTTTTTGATCTTTCTGTTGTTTCTCTTCACCTAATTTATCATTCGAACCATCGAAAAAACCAACATTAGCATTAAAACTTTGTCCTTAGCTCTTGTCTTCTGCCATTGAGTTCCCACGGTCCATTTTGGAAGGGCAAATTCCAAAGATGAAGGGGTTTCATTTATCTCAATGCCAGCTCAATTTTGTTCTTAGTCAGTTGACAGCCAAAGAATGATGATTGCCATGGTGACATCACTCACATGAAATGGTCGTAAACAGATGGTTAAACTTGTCAGCACCCCACAACCTGACCAGACACAAATGAATAATTACATCCAATGTGCTATTAGGGGTTAAACAAGCTTTCTTTCTTTCATGGAATGTGGGCGCTGTTGGCAAGGTCCGCATTTATTGCCCATCCCCTGTTGCCCTTGAGAAGGTGGTGAGGTGCTGCCTTGAACTGCTGCAGCCCATGTGGTGAAGGGGCTCCCACAGAGATGGTAGGAGCACCTTCACCACATGAGCTGCCTTGATATGGCAGTCTACTATTATAGCTTATGTAAATTCTTATATATTTTGTTCTTTATTTAAATATATTAATAAATACTTTAATGCCTTCAGTACTCATCATTTAACTAAAGAGATGTAGCTTTGAGAGTTTCCAAACCTGACACTGCAAGAGAGTTTAAGTTGTTTTTTGATACTTGAAATGATGAATACTGTAAGTGAATCCTTGCTGTTATAAATCTTTTTGTACTGACTGGCTCAGAATTTCCTCCCACCTATTGTCATCTGCACTTTTTCTTTGAATCTCTTTGTTTACATACAGAAAATTTATTTTACAAAAATGAAGGGCTGCAAGTTTGGATCTGAGTCTGTGTTTAATTAGATCACAGCTGATCTGCTCCTCAACTCCACTTATCTGTCTTTGCTTCATATGCCCTGAGAGCTCTAACCTGCAAAAATCAATTGATCTCAGAATCCACAGACTCTAGGCCTGATTTCTGATACTGCTTTGTGTGGAAAAAGTGCTTCCCAAATTTATTTTGGGCTGGCCATCCTCTAATATTGATATTAGATAGGACACTACATAGGGTAGAGAAGGAGGATAATCAGAGTTCATTGCTGTCCAGTGACCTGTGCTGGAAAGTGTGTTGGTGAGGTCAGGGAATTGGGCTCGAGTGTAATACCCTGCCTGGTTACGTGGTCTGCCAACTATCGTTATGGAGGTGGTTTTGGCAGTGAGATACTGGAAAGCAATTGTCGTACTACAATAACCCTCAATGGCTTCAGAAGGGAAAGGAAGAACATCAAATAAGCAATATAAAATAAAGGTTTAATAATGACCTTAAAAGTTGTGTCGTGATTGCGGGACTCGCTCTACATGATGTGTGACAAAGATACATCATGATATCTCTATCAGTAACAAGTGTCTTAATTGCAGTCAGCAACAACAAGAGCAGGCAAAAAGAGGGGCCCGGAGGCAATCCAATCCAGTATAGTCTGTGGCTTCAGATCGGAGTAGCTGTGTTCTGAGAGAAATCAAAGTATCATATCGCAGGAAAACAGATGTAATTAGTTGGTGAATATTTTGCTCATTTATCTTCAAAACTCATGTAATTTATTAGTAATTGTAATGTTTTATTAGTTGTGAGGTTTACTAGCAGTAAAGGTTATTGGGAGTAGAGTATTTATTAATTATACATCAATTAAGAAAAATAAATTAATTACGCATAATAAAGATGGCAGGGCAGGCGACATGTTGTGGTTGCAGAATGTGGGAACTCCTGGAAGCCAGTGTGATCCAGGGGAAACACATCTGTATTAAGTGTTTGTGGCTTGAGGACCTTCGGCTCAGTCATTGAGCAGAAGGCCAAGCTGCAGTCAATTCTGTTGCATCAGGGAGGGGGGAAAGCTTCTTGGACACTTTGTATCAAGCGGCAGTCACACCCCTTAGGATAGGGTCTTCTGGTTTGGTCAGGGACAGGAGGGTGTGACTGCAAGTGAGGCAGATAAGGGGATTGAGAAGGTAGATGTGGAGGGGCCTCAGCCTTTGTAATTGTCCAACAGGTTTGAGGTACTTGAAACCTGTATGGATGAAAGTGAGGGCTGCAGGGCAGATAAGCGAACTGACCATGGCACCATGGTAGAGGAAGTCATTCAAATGGAGAGCATTAATAGGAATGAAGTGGTCGTAGGGGACAGTTTAGTTAGGGGCATAGACACAGTACTCTGCAGCTGAAAGCAAGAGTCCAGATAGTTGTGTTGCCTGCCTAGTGCCAGGGTTCAGGACTGCTCTGGGCTGGAGAGAAATTTGCAGTGGGAGGGGCAGGATCCAGTGGTCATGGTCTGTGTAGGTATCAATGGCATAGGTAGGACTAGGGAAGAGGTTCTGTTTGGGGAGTATGAGCAGCTAGGGGCTAAATTAAAAATCAGAACCTCAAAATGAATAATCTCTGGATTATTACCTGAGTCACGAGCAAATTGGCATAGGGTAAACAAGATTAGAGACCTGAATGTGTGGCTGAAAGATTGGTGTGGGAGAAACGGTTTTTGGTTCATGGGGCACTCGCACCAGTACTGGGGAAAGTGGGAGCTGTACAGTTGGGACAGTCTTCACCTGAATCATTGCTGGGGGCCAGTGTTTTGGCAAGTAGCATAACTAGGGTGATTGAGAGGGTTTTAAACCAAATAGTGGGGGCGAGGGATCAAGTAAAGGAAGATGTGATCAATTGAAGAGAGAAGACAAGGCAAAAGAGCAAGGTAGCAATAAGGGAAGTGATAATCAGAACGTTGCAGAAAGGGAGAGAGCGTACAAACTTAAGAGAATGCCCGCAGATAAAGTTAGAAGTTGCAAAAATGGTAGTGTTAAAGGCTCTGTATCTGAATGCCCATAGCATTCATAACAAAACAGATGAATTGACAGCTCAAATGGAAATAAATATGTATGATCTGATAGCCATTGCAGGGACATGGCTGCAAGATAACAAAGGCTGGAATCTGAATTCATGGGTACCTGACATTTCGGAAGGACAGCATGCACGCATGTTCGTATGTAACGAGGACAGGGGAGAGATTGTGTAATTAACCTATGGTTAACACACTAGGGCTGAATTTTCACCCAATATGGGGTCAGGTATGGATGCAGGTGTGTGCGAAAATTCATTCAGTGAGCTGGTGTGCTAATTTGAAGGCACCATTCCGCACCCAGACCATTTTTCCTGGAGGTGGCAAGGGGGTCGGAAGGACTACCTTCCCACAAGTGGCCAGTAGCCATTGAAGGGGAATTAAAGGTCTATTATGGCCTATGGCCAGAGGCTAACTGGATTTTCCAGTTGGCCTGTGGGCACCCAAGGGATTGGGAACTAGGCCAGCTGCCTGGAGGCGGCCTCACATTGGTAGACCAGGATTGGGGAGCAATACTCCACAGAGGCCTTGAGGCCCTCTCTGCCAAACTGGCCACAGCTGCAGTCACAGGCCACCACAATGGTGGTGTGGCTACTGAGTCCATTTTTAAATTTGAAAGTTTAAAAAGTTGGAGTCAGAGCGCCCAAGATGGTGACAACCTGCACTCCAGGCTGCAGATCCTTCTGAGCAGTAGGGCCTCCTTTTTGCCTTCAAGCTTCAAAAGCCTGCCCACTATCCTTAATTGGAATGTGAGCCCGCCCTCTGGCTATGAATTGGCTAATTCAGGGAAAATCACTGCTGGGTGACTATGTCCCAGAGTTGTGAGCTCCCTTTGACCCTGTCAATCCAAAATCCTTCCCCCAAAATCTGGCAGACTCTGATTCTCACACAAATTTCCAGCGGGAAGTGCTATATGTGTGTGCGTGTAGGAATGCACATGCGATGATAACAGGATCAGATTTGGGTATAGTCCTCTCTTTGAGCAAATTGCTTGCTGGCACTTAAGTGTCCAAGCCCCTTTATGAACAATGTTAAGGTACTGAAGTTGGGCTCACCTCTGAAAATGAGCCCGAGTGAGTCAGTCAATGTGTTCAGCTGATGCGTTGACAACAGGGTGGAATAAATACAAAGTCAGGATGTACAAAGGGAATAGCTGGGCAGCAAGAGAAATAAATTATCACTGAAAAGTTATTTGCAGCTTTCATGCAGTTTTTTTTTTTGCATTTCAAAAAACAAAAGAGCCCACATGCTGATGGATCTGGGAACATCACAACTCATGATTGATGAAATTCGGGACAGAGATATCAAGTAACCCATGTACGTTACATCAAAATTGTTTCTCACTAGTTAGTGCGTGGGTGTCTGGTTCTCTGCGCTGATGATGAATGTTTTTGCTTAAATAACAAGACAGATTGGGATTTAAAAACAAAATGTGAATGTTCCAGAAGGTTGCTAAGAAAAAGTTAGGGTGTTGTTGACATTTTGAGCTGCCGCTGTTCAGAATGGTAAACAACCAAAACACATCCCACTCCTGTTAAATTCTAGAACGTTACAGCAAAAAATAGCTATTTGGATATTTTCGGTACACAGTGAGATTCAACTGGCAATTATCAAGAAACCTATCAGCACTGACATTCCAAAGCTGCCTAGTAAAATAAATAAGGAACTTGCATTTATATAGCGCCTTTCACAGCCTCAGAACATCACAAAGTGCTTATAGCCAATGAAGTATGTTTGAAGCATAGTCACTGTTACAAGATAGGCAAATGTGGCAGACAATTTGTGTCCAGTGAAGTCCCACAAATAGCAATGAGGCAATGACCAGACCATTGATTTTTCGGTGTTAGTTGGGAGATTAACATTGACCAGCTGGACACCAGGGAAACTTTCCGCTTTCCTTCAAATAGTGCCATGGGATCTTTTAAATCCACCTGAGAGGGACTTTGGTTTAACATCTCATCCAAAAGACGGCACCAGCAGCCATGCAGCATTCTCTCAACAAGAGCACCGTTCTGCGATGATATAGGAGAGCGCGATTAGAAATTGTGTTATCCACGTGTGATCTTCATTATAGTTCTTAAGCACCTTAGGACATTTTTCTCCACTAAAGGTAACATGCAAGTGCGAGTTGTTTTATCTACAAAACATAAGTCTTTTATCCAATCAAGCAAAGGGATGGAATGAAATTGGTCAGGTTCAAACCATCAGTCACTCAAGTGACCCTCTAGCAGGTCGGAATCCGTAGTGTGAGAGGCAAAGACTGGGAATGAAATTGAATTAGAAGAAACTGGTCAATAGTTGAACATCATAAGTGCACTCAATATATGTTACTGTCAAGTGCAACCACTGGAGTTGTCAGTTGTACTGCTATAATTAGAGATGTCACTTGGACAGATAATGTGAAAGCAGGGGAGAAATTGATATTTAGAATGCTGATATTGATCAAGAAAATAAATTTTATGAGCAAGATCGTTACAGTGAAAGTGACCTCTAAGATTTAAGGTGCAGCAATGTAACAAAACTTTTAGCTGTGCTTTTTGGCTGTTGCTGGAGAATATCCGCATAACATCAGTGCCAGTCTGTTCATCGTAGATCATCACAATTAAATCTGTTGTACTGCTGGTGTTCTAGACAACTCTTCCTTATTACAGAGGTATGTTTGCAACAGTTGAACTTACCTGTTTGCATCTACCCACACCACTCCCAACAGGTTTGAGCTCTGTTGCCATTGTGTTTTAACATTCCTGGTTGCGGGATTTTACAAATTTACAATTTACCCATTTCTGCACAAAATATTCCTGAGTTTTCCTGATGCTAAAAGGTTTTTTTAAAAAACAAAGGATGGATTTCTATCTGAATTTAGTGAGGGATCTACAGCCATTGAGCTTGGAGTTCACAGAGAGCTTGAATATCAGCAGTGTCACAGTTGGTAGCATTCTCCTTCTGAGTCGGAAGGTTTTGGATTCCAGGACTAGACAGGACAAAAACCTAAGCTGACACTCCAGTGCAGTACTGAGGGATTGCTGCACTGTCAGAGACGTTGTTTTGTGAATGAGACGTTAAATCTCTAAAGTGAATGTAAAAGGTCCCATGAAAGAGAGCAGGGGCATAAATACCAGTGTCCAACCTACAGAAAAGCTCCTGCAGCTTTCCTGCTCATGGCCCAGTTCGAATTGTATTGGATCCTGCTAATCCCAGCTGTTCTGGGTAGGAAGTGGATTGGCAACATTTAAGTGAAGCCTGTGAGTTAACATAGCCCACCTAATTTCCCACATATTCTTTGGCTTAAAATCGACCCCTATGAGGGTATTTCAAATGTCATTGAATTAGCAATCTGGATTAAACTGTACAATGAACACGTGCTCTGTTTTATATATTATTGGCATCAGGTCTGTGATCTGGAAGTATGGATTTTTAATATTAGAAATGAGAAACTAATAAATACCACATTTAAACAAGTTTTGATTAAGTCCCCCATGACAGCTTGTTAATTCCATGCCAGTAAAAGGTAACTGAACAGTATTCAGTCTTTTAAATGAAGGGAACTGTAATATCATGTCACAATGTTGAATTGATCACACATTGTCAATAATCATTAGGCAAGCAGCCTGCCATCGTTAATAACAAATTCTGATTTATGAGAGCTGATATTGAAAGTCGAATGATGCATGTTGTAAATTGCCAATTTGCAATTTACAAAGTGCACCAACTCTTCATGGTCATTGCTGAAGAACAGAGCTGCCTGATGATGAGCTTGATACTGCTCGCTCAGTCTAAATGATACAGCAAAGCTGCTTTACATCTTTTTTAGCATGCATCCATCAAAATATGCCTGTTTAATGGTGTTCCTTTACAATACAATAACCATGTTCGTTCACAGGCTTAAACGATTGAACCAGTCCAGTGTTTTTGGTGAGCTGTTGTAATTGTAAAGGAATATTGCTGAATAATTCATTAAATAGATATTGACCATCATTAACATTTTGTGGCCCTACCCCAGTTACAGTAATGACCCAAGTATATTTGTTACGATGGATGTCAGAGCTTTAGTTTATAAGGAGATCAAAGCTGGGAACTAAATATTCAGGGGTATGTGACTTTTCGAAAGAACAGGCAGGAAGGAAAGGGTGGTGGGGTAGCTTTGTTAGTACAAGATGGAATAAGTATGATAGCAAGAAATGATCTTGGATCAGAAGATGTAGAATCCATATGGGTGGAGGTAAGAAATAACAAGTGGATGAATACACTGGTGGGAGTAGTCTATAGGCCCCCTGACAGTAGCTATACTATAGGACAGAATAAATCAGCAGATAATGAGGGCATATAAAAAAAAGGCAGTACATTAATCATGGGTGACTTTAATCTTCATGTAGATTAGGAAAATCAAATTGGCAGAGGTAGAATTAATTGAATTCATAGAATTGAGCAAGAATTCATAGAGTGTATTCAGGATAGCTTCTTAAAACAATGTGTTGTGAATCAGGGATCAGACTATTTTGGATCTGGTAATGTGTACTGAGGCAGGTTTAATAAATAATCTCAGAGTAAAGGATCCCCCAGGAAACAGTGACCATAACATGGTAGAATTTAGCATTCAGTTTGAGAGTGAGAAACTTGGTTCGGAAACAACTGTACTAAACTTAAATAAGGGTAATTACAAAGGAATGAGGGCAGAGTTGGCTGGAGTGGACTGAGAAAGCAGTTTAGCAGAAAAGTTGGTTGATAAACAATGGCAGGCATTTAAGAAAATAGTTCATGACTCACTACAAAGATATATCCCCGTGAGGAAGAGGATTCAAGGAAGGGGATAAACCAACTATGGTTAACCAAGGAAGTTGAGGACAGTAGAAAATAGAAAGAAAAAACATACAATGTGGCAAAAAATTAGAGGTAAGCCAGAGAATTGGGAAAGTTTTAAAAATCAACAAAAGATAACCAAAAAAATAATAGAGGGAGAAAATAAACTTTGAGAGTAAACTAGCAAGTAATATAAAAACAGATAATAAAAGCTTCTTTAAATATATAAAAAGGAAGAGCGAGGCCAAAGTGAACATAGGCCCCTTAGAGATTGAGGCTGAAGAAATAATAATGGGTAAACAGGAAATGGCAGAGGAGTTGAATAAGTACATTGCTTCAGTCTTCATGGTAGGAGATACTAATAGCATTCCAAAAATACTAAATAATCAAGGGGCTGGGTGGGGGTGGAAATGAATACAATAACTATCACTAGAGAAAAAGTCCTAGGGAAACTAGTGGGGCTAAAGGCTGATAAGTCACCTGGACCTAACGGTTTGCACCCTAGGATATTAAACAAAGTAGCTACAGAGATAGTGGATGCACTAGTAGTAATCTTCCAAGAATCCTTAGATTCTGGAAAAGTCCCAGAGGATTGGAAAACGGCCAATGTAATACCCTTATTCAAAAAAGGAGGGAGACAAAAAACAGGTAACTATAGACCAGTTAGTTAACATCTGCCATTTGGAAAATGTTGGCGTCTATTATAAAGGATGTAATTTGAATTCAATAAATATCTGCAATTAAAAGTCTAATGATGACCGTGAAACCATTGTCGGTTGTCATAAAACCCCATCTGGTTTACGAATGTCCTTCAGGGAAGGAAATCTGCCATCCTCACCTGGTCTGGCCTATATGTGACTCCAGACCACAGCAATGTGGTTGATTCTTAAAAATGTCCTCTGAACAAGGGCAATTAGGGATGGGCAATAAATGCTAGTTAGCGACGTCCACATTCCATGAAAGAATAAAAGAAAAAACAATAGCAGAACATTTAGAAATACAAAAATTAATCAGAGTCAACATGGCTTCATGAAGGGGAAATCATGTCTGAAAAATTTATTAGAATTCTTTGAGGATGTAAGAAGCAGGATAGATAAAGAGGGACCAGTAGACGTAATATATTTGGATTTCCAAAAGGCATTTGATAAGGTACCCCACAGAAGGCTACTTAATAAGATAAGAGCCCATGGTGTTAGGGGTAATATATTAGCATGGAAAGAGGATTGCCTAACTAATAGAAGACCAGGGAGTTGGGGTAAGGGGGGTATTTTCAGGATGGCAACCTGTAACTAGTGGAGTGCCACAGGGATCAGTGCTGGCGCCTCAATTATTTACAATCTATATTGATGACTTATATGAGGGAAGTGAATGTACTATCGCCAAGTTTGCGAATGACACAAATAGATGGGAAGGCATGTGGTGAGGATGACACAAAGAGTCTACAGAGGGATATAGACAGGTTAAGTGAGTGGGCAAGAACTTGGCAGATGGAATATAATGTGGGAAAGTGTGAGGTTATGCATTTTGGCAGGAAGAATAGAGGATCTGAAAATTATTTAAATGGAGAAAGACTGCAGAAGGCTGCAGTGTAGAGGGATTTGGGAGTCCTTGTGCATGAATCCCAAAAAGCTAACATACAAATTCAGCAGGTAATAGGGAAGGCAAATGGAATGTTGGCCTTTATTTCAAGGGGAATGGAGTATAAAAATAGGGAAGTCTTGCTAAAACTACACAAGGTGCTAATTAGACCACACCTAGAATACTGTGAACAATTTTGGACACCTTGTCTAAGGAAAGATATACTGGCATTGGAGGCAGTCCAGAGAAGGTTCACTAAGTTTATCCTGGGTATGGAGGGATTTTCTTATGAGGAGAGGTTGAGTAGGTTGGTCCTGTACTCATTGGAGTGTAGAAGAATGAAAGGCAACCTTATTGAAACATATAAGATTTTTAGGAGGCTTGACAGGGTAGGTGCTGAGAGGTTATTTCCCCTTGTGGGAGAACCTAGGACCAGAGGGCATAATCTCAGTAAGGGAGCGCCCATTTAAAACAGAGATGAGGAGGAATTTCTTCTCTGAGGGTAGTCAATCTGTGAAATTCTTTATGCAGAGGGCTGTAGAGGCTGGGTCGTTAAGTATATTCAAGGCTGAGACAGACAGATTTTTAATCAGCAAGGGAATCAAGGGTTATGGGAAAAAAGCAGGAAAGTGGATTTGAGGATTATCAGATCAGCCATGACCTCATTGAATGGCGGAGCAGACTCGATCGGCTGAATGGCCTACTTCTGCTCCTACATATTATAGAATGGGGATCAACTGTCTTGTTTTTTTTTTCAAACTTCTACCATTCTCCCTTTTCTATTCCTGAAATTATGGACCCACATTAATGTACAGCAAATATTACAATTCTGTTTACAATTAATTGGTATAAATGATAGTTAACATGGAGCTGTTAAATACAAAACATGTTTGACTACTTTATCAAAGAACTCAATTGAGTTAATGGATAAGCGTAGTGCAGTTGGATGTTTTGTGCGTGTATATGTACAGACTTTCATAAGCCATTTGGCAAAGTACCACATAATAGACTTGTTAGCAAAACTGAAGCCCATGGGATTAAAAGGACAGTGGCAGCAAATATATAAAATTGTATAAGGGATAGAAAGCAGAGAGTAGTGGTGATTTTCAGGCTGGAGGAAAGTATGCACTGGTGTTCCCAAGGATTGCTTTAAGGACCTCTGCTTTTTTTGATACACATTAATGATCTGGATTTGGACAGGATATAACTTCAAGATCTGCAAAATTTGCAAAATATGAGGAGGACACTGCTACGATTGGTGAGGACACTATCTATGTCCTGAAGTCTGTTAGTATTGTCATGACGATGTGACGTGTGCATGTGAGATGTTAATCTTTAATTCCATCAGCTGGTCAAATATATATTGAACTTCTTTAAAAGGACTTCTTTAAAGCAAGCAGAGACACTGACTTAAGATGGCTGCCACAGGTCACCTGACACATCTGGTATTACAAGTTGGTCAGTTTCTGAAAGTTTCCAATGTGGATTACAATTAGGTCATGCCAAGGCAAACCCATGGCATTTCTTTCCCACTCCCCATTGTTTGTAACAGGGGTTTTTATAATTAATAAAGTTGAAGGTATAAATTCAGTGTCTGTACTTAACCACTTACCTGTTTATTGCAAAGAACTCAGTCCAACGGCATATTATTTTCTGTGGTCTTGAAATTCTAGTGGGGTTGAGGCAGATATAAACTGCAATTTCTGGAGGCAGTCTCTTTTAAACTGTAATCCATCTTTTCAAACAGTCAATGCTATTTCACATGAGGTGTTTAGTGATTGAATTTCTCTGTCTCTGTGATGGATTCTACAATGTAACAGAGATAGGGATCTGAACTTAAAGGAAAACAGCAGCCAGAGAGAGATGATACTGATCTTTTAGACTGCCAAAAGCAACCAGAGTGTTGTAACCAAAGATATTTGAAGAATGGTTATTCTGGTCACATGACCTCTCTCTCCATAATGAGTTGGGTATTCTACTGAAGGTAGTTAATTAGTTCATGTCTGGATAGACCTTGGCTACTGTGTTATGGCCTAGGCGATTAAATTTCTTTAATGTCTCAGCCATCACTTCTGAATAGACCATCCCTCCCTGTGATGAGCTAGGAAGAACACATCAACACCTTCTATATAGCTGATGTCCTGGTAGACTTTCTGTCTCTGCTTGAAAGGTAGCTTTATAGAAATGCAAATGGTGAGAGCCAGTTACAAGTTTTAATCCATCTTTGAAACAATTCTTGACATTGGGTGTGAAATTCCATAGGTTTGCCTTGGCATGACTTAACTGTAATCCACATTGGAAACTTCCCGAAACTGACCAACTTGTAATACCAGATTTGTCAGGTGACTTGTGGCAGCCATCTTAAGTCACTGTCTGCTTATTTTTAAAAAAAAGTCCTTTTAAAGAAGTTCAATATATATTTGACCAGCCGATGGAATTAATGATTAACATCCCACATACACATGTCACATCATTATGACAATACTAACAAACTTCAGGATATAGACGGACAGAAATGCATAGGCACATGACTAATAAAATTTAATGCAGTGAAGTGATATATTTTGGTAGGAAGAATGGTACAAAATTTAAGGGTGTACAGAAACAGAGATGGGGCGTTATGTAAACAAATCCTTGAAGGCAGCACAACAGGTTGAGAAGGCTGTTTATAAAATAAAAAGCATTAGTGATCCTTGACTTTGTTAGTAGTGGCCTAGAGTACTGAAGTGAGGAAGTTATGCTAAAATTTTAGAAATCAGTGCTTAGATCTCAGCTGGAGTATTATGCTCAATTCCAATCACCACCCCTACAGATGGATATCAAGGCCTTGGAGAGATTGCAGGAGAGATTTACTAGAATTATACAGTTATAAGGGCAGATGTGAAGCTGAGTTTGCTCTCCTTGATGGGGGGAGGTTAAGAGTAAATTCAGTACAGTATTTTCCATCATGAATAGTTTTGAAAGATTAGATGAGGAGAAACTGTTTGCAGTGGCAGTAAGGTCAATAACAAGAGGTGAGATGAGGAGGCATTACGATGACTTGTGATCTGGAATGCATGGTCTGCAAGGGAGGTGGAGGCAGATGCACAGTAATTTCAAAATGGAATTGGAGAAGAGAAGATTAAGGGGGTAGCTGATAGAATCATAGAATTCTTAAAAGGTTGGTTTTAAAAAAAAAGTAGGGCCAATTCGGGACCTAAAAGGGGATTTACACATGGAGGCAGATGGCATAGCTGAGGTACTAAATAAGTACTTTGCATCTGTCTTCCTCGACTGCACCCGAACTATCTCATCTTTAAAGGTATCCCATTGTTCCGTTATAGTTTTGCCTGTGAATCATTGATTGCAATTTATCTGGGCTACATCCATTTGCACCCCCACTGAAATTGTCTTTCCTCCAAATAAGTTTTTTTTTCAGACTACTTCTTGTCCTTTTCTATAGCCAACCTAAACCATATGATACCAGGATCATTGTCCTCTAAGTGTTCCTCTAGTGATACTTGTTTCACTTGACCCACATCATTCCCTAGCACCAGATCCATCAATGTCTTCTACCTCATTGGACTGGAACATACTGATGTAGAAAATTATCCGGAACACCCTCAAACCCTTTTGCCTCTCTGCTCTTTTACACTATTACTACCTTATATTATTATACTTAAAGTCCACTATTATAACTATACTATAATTATTGCACCTCTCAGTAACTTCCTTGCAGTGTTGTTTATTTACACCTCCCCCCGCCCAGTTGGTGACTTTTAGAGTCGTCTTTAGAAATAGAACCTCTATTGTTTCTTAGCTCTAACCAAATAGATTCTGTCTTTGACCTCTCTTAGACATCATCTATCTCCAGCACTAGTGTTCTCCTTAATCAATACTCTTTCTCCTCCTCCTTTCTTTCCTTCCCTATCTTTCCTGAACAACTTGCATCCAGGAATTTTTGAACCTAGTCCTGTTCCTTTTTAAGCTAGAGTTTCATTTATCACCATCACCATATTTCCACATGGCTATCTGCACCTGCCGTCTAATTTACCACACTCTGTGCATTACTGTACATGCACAATAAGCCTAATTTGGAATTTATTTCATTTCCTCTTACTCAGCTCCCACCTAACACCTTACTATTTCTTACTCTAGTGCTATTTGCCTCTCACAATTCTCTCCGAAACCTGGCTTTCCTCTCTACCTCTGAATTCCCACACCCCTGCCAAGTTTGTTAAAACCCTCCCCAGTAACACTAGTAAATCACCCTTCAAGGAAATTGGTCCTAGCTCTGTTTTAGGTGCAACCATTCTGGCCTGCACAAGTCACATCTCCTCCAGAACAGGCCCCAATATCCCAGCAATCTAAAGTCCCTCCTGCACCATCTCTCCAGCCACATATTCTTCTACTCTATCCTCCTATTTCTATAGTCATCCACCTTTCTGCTTGTGTTGTAGGTGCACCTACAACCATGACCACTGGCTGTTCACCTTCCCCCCCATCCCCCAATCCCCCCATCCCCATCCCCATCCCCATCCCCCCATCGTCATCCCATCACCCCCCTCCCCACCTCTCAGGGTTCTCTCAGTCTCTCAGTGACATCCTTGACCCTGGCATTACAGAGGCAACACACCATCCTGGATTCATGCCTATGGCTGCACAGATGCCTATTTTTGCACTTAACTATTCACCTATCACTATTGTTTTTCCAATAGTCCTCCTGCAGCACACCCCCCACTCCTATACAACTGAGCCAGTCATGGTGCTGTGGACTTTAAGAGAAAAAGTTTGCCGGGCTGTGGAGAAAGAGCAGGGGAGTGGGATTAATTGGATAGTTCTACTGAAGAGCTGCCATAGGCACACTTTGCAGAATGGCCTCTTTCTATGATTCTGTTCTGTTTCTATGAACTGCAGAGGCACTGGGCATTATCTGAGCCTTTCTTATTTTTTTCATGGAGGTGATGAGGTTTGATAGAATTTGCATAATGGAAAGCATGACCGCCAAAATTGCAACCATATATATTTTCCATAGGGAGTCCCTTTGATAGGGTTTAGAAACAGGAATCCTATTTTGGTTTTAACCCTTGTTATTCCATAGCAGAGGCCAATTGAATCATCAAGGCTGCCTTCCCTCCCAGCAAAAAGCTCACCTGACACAGACAAGGAATCAAAGCTTCTTGGTCTGTATGCTGCAGTTCCATAATGAATGTTGATCAATTAAACCACAGTAAGTCAAGAGAAAGCACTGAGGCCAATTTGCAGTATCCAATCATTTACCTTTCTAACTGAGAGCTGCAGTTCACATTGGGCAGAGATATTGCAGAATTTTTTGATTTGCCATTGTATCTTCAGTGGGAGATGTACAGAAACACCATCAAAATGGTGTAAATGTGGAAATGAAAGTTTTACCTTTTTAATTAAAAAAAATGAAAGATCTATTTAATACAAGAAGCAGTTTGATCCTCTTTTGCATTGGATGCTTTATTTCATCATGTCAACTGTGGACAGTTTTCCACTTAACATCAGTCACTGAAAATTATTGGCTGCTGATCTCTTTTAGTAGGGTCGAATGAACTCTGCTCCTATTGGAGCAGATACAATTTGGACATGTAGAATCCACATGTTCACTGACTCAGTAGAACCATTAGAAAGGTCAGTGCCTCTATACAGCAATGCATTAAATAAAGCTACCTCTGCATCTCAATAGTATCCAATTATAGGCAAGTAATGAAAGTTCTATCCTTGGTTGTACAGAAAGAAAAGGCCATGGCTGATTCTCACCCGATGGGCTTTGTTTTCTCATAAATGGTTATATCTGCTCGCATAGGAGCAGAGGCTAAGCAGCCAATCACACTGAAGAATTTGTAGTGGGGTGGTGGGGTAGTGGTGTGTGTCAGCTTCACCTCTGACTTCTGAGCGGTCCGAATCGCTCCCACTCCCTGGGTTCTAGACCTTGGACTTATTTGGGGGTTGTGACAAAGTGCAGCAGACAACTGGTTTTGGTGCAAGAAAAAACAACAACTGGGTTTATTGAAGTCACAAATGAATTTATAACATTAGGATTACACTGAGATTATACAGACCTACAAAGTACGCTTAGTTAAGAATGGGGAACACATGGCATAAGGAGGGAAAATCACGCTACTAATCCCCTTACCCTTGTCCCACCCCCAAATCCTAACTAAATTGAACTAGGAGAGGTCAGGGATCATGCTCACCAACCAGGGCTCCTTGACAGTTCGAAATCCAGCCAGGTAAGCCGGTTGCAGTTTTGGGGTACGCTCTTTGTGTCCTCTGGGGCCAGCTGTCCCCACGTGGTCCTGGTCTGTGGAATCTGTGAAGGTTCTTCAGTTGGGTGGAGGGCGCGGTTGTGGGTGGTCGATCTTTATGGAGGGCTGCGGTTGCGGCCTTGTTGTCTTCGGTTGAGCCTGCCACCCTGTGCCCCTCGCTGTGATGTTGCCTGTGGGCCTGCAAACCTTCAGATCTCCTCCCTGCTTAAACTCTGCTTCAACCACTCCAAAAACTGCTCACCCTCCTGTGTCCCTTCGTAACTGGTGGCCCAGTTATACCGTTTTTTCGAATTTCTTATCTGAAACCAAATCAAGGTTAGTTCTTTGTCTGACTTGGGCTTATTCAGGTGATTGTTCTCTCGTTGTTTTTAATGGGCTCGCATGATGTTTATCATTGTCTTCCTGTCCCCGTAACTAGTCTTGAACTGAAAGCCATTGTATACGTGGAGTATTGATGGGTTTGTATAATTGCATTTATTGGTGCCTTCCTGCCTTAGTAGTTAGTAGCGATTATTTATGCAAGATTTTGATGGGCTTTAGTTTCATGTAAGATGAAGTCATTCTCTGGGTTGATTGTTTTAAACGGAAGAATGCACATTCTGTCCCCTCTCGTTGTCTGGTTATGTGCAACAATCCACATTGCACTCAACAAGCCCAGGCATGTCCAGTCCCATGGGCCTAGCCTCCTGTCTGCAGGGTTCTACACTTAACTCAGCAGTTGGGTCCTCTGCCATAAAAGTCCAAAAGTCATATCCTTGTAGATGATCTGAAAAATGTGGGAATTTTGAGAACCCTTCAGCCCCCCCACCCCCCACCGTGATACTTAAACCTTGCTTCAAGTATCATACTGGGGGGAAAAAATAGCATAATTCCCGACCCTCCATAGTCAATCTTCCCCTGTAATTACCTATCTAAGATCTCATGACACATACATTCCCTATTCTTTAAAATGTGGTGTACGTAAGCATGCATAGGCAAAATACAGTTATTTACATACATCCAAACATTTAGGGGGTCCAACACCCCACTTGGTGCACATACATCTTTATTAAAAGAAAACAACATGTAAAAGTCTTTCTTAAAAATAACCGAACACAAAAAAAAACAACAATCTTTATTCAGGAGCACAAAAAAAATATATATGAAAGGTTCAAACAGGTGTATCACTCTCCACCTTAGCATAATGCTTCTTCCAGGTCCTTTTATTTTGGAACTCTAGGAATTTGCCTTTTCCCTTGCACTGAGAGCACAACAGGTACAACACTATTCCCAGCTGGCAAACCACGAGGATGTGGGAAGCCATTTTGACCCATGAAGGGACCTCTATGTTTTCGAAAATGTCCCACCAGGGTGGGACTGTGATACCTTGAATCTCTCCCTCTATCTCGTGTGTTTTCTGTTCCAAAGTATAGAAATACTTTTGTGATAACTCTACAGCTTTTAGTAGTTTAGTAAGATGTTCTGGTAGAGGGGGAATTTCGTAACCGAAATGTGTGACAGAGCTCTGCAGGTTGGTAATGTTTTCCCTAACAGTGAGGTAAACAGTGGAGGGTTCAGGAATGGGGACAATCCGCTCTTGGGCCACTTGAAATTCTGCCTCGGGTTTAAAACAAAAACTGCTGTCACTTACCGGACACCGGATGTGCCGTCCAAGTTGGTAGTGGGGCGCACTTGTGGTGACATAATATGTCCCACCTCCTATATATGCTACCTGTTGGGGAACATAGTCTTGTGCCATTACCTCCATGGTACAGTTTATAGGCCGTGCACCAGCAGTTTTAAACCCGCACTGTGGTCTGGAATAGGCGTTCAAGTGCTGGGGACACAGTACTTTGTGTGCACCCCGGCTCCGGCACCCAGAGAGGTCTGTACCTGTCATCATGTGCTCCCACTTTATGACATAAGGTGGGACCGCTGCGAAACGGACGTGTGCACCCCCTTGAATGACTGCAATGTTCTCCACCCTATATACCGGTGCAGGTCGGGCGTCCCACCCATGACCGGCATCCTCACTACTATACCCATGATGGTGTGGTTGGAGTGCCCATCTACTGGGACAGGGTAGGCTTCAGAGGCTAGGTGGAACTGACACGGGCTTAGTGAATTCTCAGATGGCTGGAGGGCTGCGAGGTGCTTGTTGCTGATCCAGGAGGGGACTAAACTTTGCTTTAAATCCTCCAGGTTGCTGTGGCCTTCGCCCAGCAACCATGCCCCGTACAACACGCACACCTCATTCTGTGCAGCCTGGTCCAATGCATTCCTATCCTCTTGAATGAGTCCATTCACTGTTTTGGCGTGCCTTTCCAACTCAGCAATAATCTCCTTTAAATGGACCGTCATGGCCTAGTCCTCGTGTAGCTCTGAGCCTATTTTTTTCCTAAGATTTTTCGTAATTGTGTTTTTAAACCGTTTATTTGTGTCTGCAATTCTATGTCATCCAGGCTGTTTATCACAGAGGGTCCTGTATTATATGCTGTGAAAACATCATTCCAGGTTCCCCTTCTTTGTCTCCCTGCATTGCTAAAGTACTCAGTGTGGGTAGTGTACAGTTCTGTTTTGTCTACATTGGCAAAATCGAACTCGTAGAATTTCCTGAACATTTCTCTTAACAGGGCCTGGTATAGCTGTTCTGTCTCCTTGGGGCACCACTCAGGTAAGTGTACCTCTGTGAGGTTTAGGATCACAGAAACTACCGCGTAGTGTACCCCCTGGTATAGCACCTTTTCGGTCGGCACTAGTACCAGCCCATTCCCTGGTCCTTTGGTGGTGGCGGGCACTTCTCCATATGTGTCCTTACTGTCGGGGCCATGGGCAGGGGCTTTTGGGCGCATGCCACGATTTCAGTGACCTTAACTGAGGCTGGAGAGGATGGGGTTATGCAAGTGTGTAGGTGGGAATCCCATTCCACCCCCTTCCCCTTGTCCAGCCATGCTGCGGAAAAGATAATGGATACGCCCGTGGGGCAGGTCTTCCCCACATGCAGGCATAGATTCCCTGTTCCAATTTCCCCCACTTGTCCCAGCACACGCTCACCTCCCCATGGTTCCCGGTAATGGTCCGATGGGTGTCGTTCCCCAGTCACTCCCAGTCAGCTGTACCATCCCCCGTGTCTCTGCTCAGCTTCCTGAGCCACCACCACCTTCCCAGGGGAATCTGTCCTCTGCAGGTCAGGCACACGCGTTTCCCCTCAGTGACCCCGACCCGTGTGGCCACCACCTGTATGCTGGGGCAGGGGAGGGAGGGCTCCCCGTAGGTGAACCCGGTCTGACTGCAGAATCGGGTGGAGTTAGATCCCAGCCACCCTGGCCATCTTCCCACCTGGGAATAGGTAGTGATCTCCTCCACGTAACCTTTACTGCCCCTCGCAGTCACAACTGGTGCTCTCTCCCCTGTGCACCCAAAAATGTGGGAGTCCTCCACGTCACCTCGCCTCCCAGCAACCATTCCTATCAGGGTGAGTAGGAGTATGCCCCCCATCCTATCGAAATCCTTTCTGTAGGGAGACATAAGAGCATATAGCCAGGTCCCGAACAGATTCGCTGGCTTGGGTAAAGCATAGTCGAGTCTTGCGACCTCGACTCAATACAAACACTCTTAAACAATAATACTTAAACTACCAACCACCTTATTTAAAATTTAACTAAAACACCCAAACTTAACAATCTCAAAATTAAATAACAGAAGCTATGTACATCCGCCGCCCGTCCCCGGGCAGCCAGGTTAATCCCTGTTCGGGCAACAGCACACTACTCCCTTCGGTGTGGCCGCCCTCTCCTGTACCTTTGGTCCCTCACAGCCTGCGGCTGCTGGTTGGAGACCTCTGTCCTCAGATCGATCCCGACTTGAGGGGCTGCCCTTTTAAACTGGGGAGCTGGTGACCATGGTTTCTTTGGCCGTGGTGTTCGTGGGACCTTCTAGGGACTCTGCCTGGTGGGGGTTTTCTGGCTGGTGGGTCTTCAACCCGAGCCACTGTCCCCTCTTGTGCGGTCTGTGGAATCTCCACTGCCGCTGGCTGGGGATTTCTATCCTCAGGCTGTACCTCTTCTAAACCTGTGTCAGGGGCAGGTAACTCTCTGCCCTCAGGTCCCACCTCGTCTGAGTCCCAGATGAGCGGGGGAGTGTCCCAAACAGTGGGTAGGATGGCCCTTCCCTTAAAACAAGTCGCTGAACCTGCTTGTGCAGTCTGTGAGTTTGCTCCTACTGCAGGCTGAGGATTTTTATCCTCAGACCTTGCCCCAACTGGCTGTTCCCTTCTCTCGGATTTAAACAACTTACATTGGTTAGTGTGGAACCATCTGGTGTGCCGAGGCACCTTTATGGCGTATACCATGGGGCTTGCCTTATCTACAATGCTGCAGGGCCCCATGTATAATGGTTCTAGACTGCCTACCCGAGCAAAATTCCTAACCATAACCTGATCCCCTATCGCCCACTCGTGGTGCATACGGGGTTCTAGCAGCAGTCGGTTACTCCGATGCTGTTTTCCCATGTTGCCAGCAGCCTGCCAGTGAACCTGTTTAAGGTGTTCAAACAGATTCCTGATGAAGCTGTCCCGGTTCACCTCTCTGAGCTGACCCTCCGTGAGCACCGGGGCTAGCATATGGGTGGGGGTCCGCATAACCCTACCAGTCATGAGCTCGTGTGGGGAATACCCCGTGCTTTCTGACTGGCTGGCTCAGATCCCCATTAAGACCAACGGTAAGACTTCTACCCACTTTCTAGGTGAGTCCACCGTC
Organism: Cetorhinus maximus; assembly: GCF_964194155.1. NCBI lineage: Eukaryota > Metazoa > Chordata > Chondrichthyes > Lamniformes > Cetorhinidae > Cetorhinus > Cetorhinus maximus. The sequence continues at coordinate 25,527,247 of NC_135897.1, forward strand.
TCTTTCCTCAGCCTTTCTTTCAAGGTTCTGTTCATCCTCTGTCCAATCCCTGAGGACTGTGGGTTGTGTGCAACGTGCCATTTCCCCTCTATGCCAAGTACCATAAGGGTATTCTGCATGACCTGCCCAGTAAAGTGGCTCCCTTGGTCGGACTCCACGTACTGTGGTAGCCCCCATTGTGAGAACACCTCCCTGACCAGGATCCTGGCTGTACTCAGAGCCGTGGCTGTTCGGCAGGGGAAGGCTTCTACCCACTTTGTGAACACATCCACCAGGACTAGGCAGTACTTATAGCCTCCCTGGGAAGTGGGTAGGGGCCCGATGTAGTTGACCTGGATCGACTGCCATGGTCCCTCTACCCTCCTGATGTGTCCCATAGGTACCTTCCTTTTGTGCGGGTCAGGGTTGTTAGCAGCACGCACCAGACAGCTGGCACAGAACTCACGGACATCTTCCCTGAGTCCTGGCCACCATCTTGCCTGTCCCACCCGCTGCCAGGTGCTCTCAGGCCCGGGATGCCCCGCTCCTGGACCCTCATGGGCCAGCTGAAGGAATTCCCTCCTGTGCTGCTGCGGTACTACCCATTGCTCTCCCTTAAACAGCATGCCCCCCTTTACAGAGAGGGCTGCTGTGCTGTAAGGGCCCTCTACCCTTTTCCTTTCTGCCACTGCACTAAGGACTGCCTTGAGGACGGGGTCTTGGGTTTGGACCGTCTTAAGGTCCGGGGTTAAAGCTACCCCTGCACTCCCCCGTGTCCCATTCCTACCCGTGACTGCTGCTATAGGACGGAACCCATATGGGTCCCAGAAAATGCCTGTGCGGGCACCCTCCTTAGCTAGCACGTCGGCCTGCCGGTTGCCCTCACTCCGGGGTTCTGCAGAGGAATGGGCTTTCACCTTATGGATGAAAACCTCCCCTTCCTTCCCCATTGCTGCTAAGATTTTCTCCAGCAAGGGTTTCAGTGTGAGGGGTCTCCCGTCAGCGGAGGTGTATCTGTGGTGGGACCAGATGGCCAGGTACTCCGTACACGAATTGCATGTAAACATCCTGTCCGAGCAAATCGTGTATGGGGTGGGGAAGATCTCGGAGTGTGTAACCATGCACACAAACGCGGACAGTTCAGCCTGCTGGGCACTCATGGTGCTGGGGAGCTTATTGCCAGGGCAAGGTTTGCCACTAGATCACAAACTCCACACTTTGGCTCGCAGAGGCCTTTTACCTTTAGGTCCATCTGTGAGGGAAGCAGGGTCCAGCGAGCAATGCGGGCACTGCTCACTGTCCCATCCTTGATTCTCCCATCCAGGAGCATCTGGGTGGGCGTGTGATGGGTGAGGAGGGTGATGGGAGAGGTGCCTGTGAAGATCAGCAATCTTTTCACAGCCCAATGTGTGGCCAAGAGGTGCCTTTCCCAATTGGAGTAGCTCTTCTCCACATCTGTGAGTATCCTGGAGGAGTAGACCCTGGTCTCAGCTTGCCATGCTGCTCTTGGAGCAGCACAGCACTCAGGCTGTCCCCGCTGGCTGCTGCCTCCAGGGAGAACTCTTTCCCTCCATCTCTGGCCCCTAGAGCTGGTGCGGTCTGCAGATCTTTCTTGAGCCTAACAAATGCTGCCTGGCACCCCTCATCCCAAACCCACTCCACTCCCTTACGCAGGAGTCGGAGCAGAGGGGCTGCTGTGGCCGCATAGTCCTCAATGAAGTCTCTGCAGTACCCGGTTAGCCCTAGAAACGATCTCACTCCCGTGACTGTGTTGGGGGCTGGTAACTCCTGTACTGCTTCCCGTCCAGCTTTATCTATGGCCCTTTCCCCAGCGCGTATTGTCAGGCCCAGGAGTTTCACCTCCTGCTGGCCGATCTGCGCTTTCTTTGGGTTCACTTTAAAACCTTCCTGCCCGAGCAGTTCCAGCTGTTCGGCCAGAAGTGGGCCATGCTCCTCTCTCGAATCGGTGAATAGGAGCAGGTCATCCACCTATTGTACCAGTCGCTTGGGCTGGCTGAAGCCCTTTAAACTGTTTGCCATGCATTGGTGGAAAATGCTGGGGCTATTGTGGAAGCCCTGAGGCAGATAGTTCCAGGTGTACTGTTGCCCTTTAAAGGTAAAGGCAAACTTGTACTGATCCTCTCTCCTTAAAGGGATGGACCAAAACCTGTTGGAGATATCCAGCACTGTGAAAGTGGTCGCGGATGTTGGGATACTTCCTATCAGGTCGGCAACTGCTGCTACAGTGGGTGCACAGGCTGGGATGTTACTGTTCAGCATCCGATAGTCCACTGTGGCCCTCCAGGAGTTGTCTGGTTTTCTAACCAGCCACAGTGGAGACTTCACGTGGGTGGTTATCAGTCTCAGGACCCTCTGTTGCACTAATAAGGACATGGCTGCTTCCATGTCTGGCTCCGCTTTGCTGAGGAAGTTATATTGCATTTGTGGTCCCCATCTACACTGACCTCGAACCCGTTGACCCTCCCACAGTCATGTTTGTGTGTGGCAAATGTGGCTAGGTGGGTTCGCACAAATGCCTGGAACTCCCTTGGGGTATTACTGATCATGAGTTCGAGGTTATAACCCTCTTTAGGCTTCATGGTGCACAGGGTCTCCTTCCCCTGTTTCCCTGGGATGACTACTAGTCTGCCTTCTTTTCCTGTTTTAACCCCCCATAGGCAATGATTCCTCAACTCTACTAGGATCCCGTGGCCTACAATAAAGTCGGCTCCCAGGATCCCTTTTCCACCCTCCACTTCCCACTTCATCAGGATACAGGTCCACTTAGAGCGGAGTGTTCCTAAACGAATGGTCAATGGGATGGAAAATGAGCCAGCCTGTTCTTTACCTGTGAATCCTGACAGACTGTATGGGACCCCGTTAGATAGAGGTGAGGTGGTGGGGTTAGCTGAATGGATCACGGTACATGATGCTCCCATGTCCAACAGATCGGTCCCCTTTACCTCTTCTACCTCCATCTCAACGAGGGGTCTCTTCCTTAAGTCGTAGGTAAGGGAACACAGGTAAACAGGCTGCGCTGGCTCTAGTCAGGGTTGTGGGTTAGATGGGGCTGATGGGGTCAGCACGCCGGTGGTGGCTGCTACCCTCACTGGGCCAGTCAATAGGGTTCTCATGGCGTCCAAAAATAACTCGATCGTGGCGGGAGGGATTCCTGTCTCTGCCTTTTGGGCTGGGGTTGAGGAATTCTTTCCCTTGTTATCTTTCCAAGGATTCTTACATTCCTTCCTCCAGTATCCATTCTTCCCACACCCATAACAGTTGAGCTTTGTGCTGGAAGGGTTATTCCCTTCCTGATGCCACTCCTTCCTACCCTGGCCGGAGTTCATTTCATGCACTTTCCCTTTAGGTGTGTGTGCATCGGTTCCTTTACCATTACGGTAAGCTATGGTCAATTGTCTGATCACTGTGAGTTCGGTAGTCAGGGGATTCTTTGGGTCAAACCACATTCCTACCGCGGCCCTGACCTGTGGCAAGCTGTTTGCCACCAGGCAACGGAGCCAGTGGGCCCGCTGATCCTGGTCCAGGTTAGCCTGGTTAGGTGTCCCACTGCATACGCTCCTATACACCGGCCACAACCTGTCTGCAAAAGCCTGCGGGGGTTCTCATACGAGCTGCACTGTTTTTTCCACCTGGGAGAAAGGACTTCCCTCATTCATCCCCATGGCCTCAAGAACTTCCTCCTTGAGCTCCCCATAATCACACTGTCCCATCTTACATTGGTCAGAGAGGGACTGGAAGAGCTTACTCTCCAGGGAGAATAGCAGCATTTTGGCCTGTTCAGCATCATTGCACTCGTTGATGCTGCTTGTCCCACTTCCCTGAAGTGGACTGAGGGATCCCCATTTGCAGCAAGTTTGGTTAAATGGCTTACCATGGCCCTAAGCTGTTAGGTGCCGTGGGGAACTACGAGCTGGTTTTGGAGGGGTCCCTCATCCCCGTTATCAGCGGGCGGGCCGAACCTTTGCTGCCGGGCCTGGCACATCTGCCCCGGTCCCAGCCTCTCTTGCTGGGGGTTTTCCTCCTCAGCTTCTGCCCCTAGTTCCACCACCCCCCCTGCCAGGTTTCGCTAAAGCTTGGCGCTACGGGTGGTGGTCGTGGGCACTCCTGCTCTTCAACTGGGTAGTCCCTTGGCACTACCTGTGGTGTCTGAACCGTCCTCCCCAGGTTCCCTGTGAAGTCGACCTGGGCTGCACTAGGGCTTATGAGGCACACCATGCCTTTTGCCATCCTTAGAACAAGGCTCAGACTCTCTATCTGCTTCTGGCAGGGGCCATGGTCTGCATCCTCAATCCCCTGTGCGCTCACTATCTTATAGACTGCCTGTGAGCCTTTTACTTTCTCCTCCTGCTCTCTTACTTGTCTTGCTAGGCGGGCATTCTTTTCCCGCAACCCCAGCACATTGTTTTTGACCTCGGTGAGCTGACACTGTAAATATTCCTGCTGGATCTTATGCTCCCCCACTAACTGCACCCTTTCCTGGTTCAGAGCCTGCAATGCTAACAGTAACTTCTCCCCTGCTAGGGCCTTTGTTTGGGCTTCCAGGGCTGGCTCCCAAATCTCAGCTGCCTGTGCTTCAACGAGCCTGTCCAAAAGCTGGATCTGTCTCTTGAAGCACATCAGCCAGACGGCCTTTTCTATGGATTTTTTATGATCTTTCCCTTCTGTCCATTTAGCTACAGCATCTACCGGGTGCCCAGCCTTTAACAGATTAGTGACCCATTTTTTTTTCCATATTCACCTTACTGAACACATAATTTGAAACCCTCTCTTCCATTACAGTTGTCTCTTCCAAATCAGTGTCCACTGCATCGCATCCCTTTTGCCAAGGTCCTGCCGCGGTCGCCATTATGTAGGGGAAGGTGGTGTGTGTCAGCCTCACCTCTGACTTCTGAGTGGTTCGAATCACTCCCAGTCCCTGTACTTGGACTTATTTGGGGGTTGTGACAAAGTGCGGCAGACAACTGGTTTTGGTGCAAGAAAAAACATCTGGGTTTATTGAAGTCACAAATGAACTTATAACATTAGGATTACACTGAGATTATACAGACCTACAAAGTACCCTTAGTTAAGAATGGGGAACACACGGCATAACGAGGGAAAATCACGCTACTAATCCCCTTACCCTTGTCCCATCCCCAAAACCTAACCAAATTGAACTAGGAGAGGTCAGGGATCATGCTCACCAACCACGGTTCCTTGACAGTTCGAAATCCAGCCAGGTAAGCCAGTTGCAGTTTTGGGGTACGCTCTTTGTGTCCTCTGGGGCCAGCTGTCCCCACGTGGTCCTGGTATGTGGAATCCGCGAAGGTTCTTCAGTTGGGTGGAGGGCGCGGTTGTGGGTGGTTGATCTTTGTGGAGGGCTGCGGTTGCGGCCTTGTTGTCTTCGGTTGAGCCTGCCACCCTGTGCCCCTCGCTGTGATGTTGCCTGTGGGCCTGCAAACCTCCAGATCTCCTCCCTGCTTAAACTCTGCTTCAACCACTCCAAAAACTGCTCACCCTCCTGTGTCCCTTCGTAACTGGTGGCCCAGTTATACTGTTTTTTCGAATTTCTTATCTGAAACCAAATCAAGGTTAGTTCTTTGTCTGACTTGGGCTTCTTCAGGTGATTGTTGTCTTGTTGTTTTTAAGGGGCTCGCATGATGTTTATCATTGTCTTCCTGTCCCCGTAACTGGTCTTGAATTGAAAGCCATTGTATATGTGGAGTATTGATGGGTTCACATAATTGCATTGATTGTCGTCTTCCTGCCTTAGTAGTTAATAGCGATTACTTATGCAAGATTTTGATGGGCTTTAGTTTCGTGTAAGATGAAGTCTTTCTCTGGGTTGATTGTTTTAAAGGGAAGAATGCACATTCTGTCCCCTCTCGTTGTCTGGTTACAGGCAACAATCCACACTGTACTCAACAAGCCCGGGCATGTCCATTCCCAAGCCTTCATGGGCTGCAGGGTTCTACACTTAACTCAGCAGTTGGGTCCTCTGCCATAAAAGTCCAAAAGTCATATCCTTGTTGATGATATGAAAAATGTGGGAATTTTGAGAACCCTTCAAATTCTCAGACAGCAAAGCAGGAAGAAACAAGTAGGTTTTATCATTGGCATTATCGTCACTGTGGACGCCATTTTGAAGTTCTAAGGGCAGTGCCCAAAAAACTGATGCTAACAACGAAGCCCAATTACCAATTACCTTAACATGTATGCACTTCAGATGATGACAGGATTGTGCTACGTTATATCCTGGTCTGCGGTTGTATAGCCAGCCAACATGCACCATTTAAGCTCTCACTTAAAGAATTTCCATTTCGTGGAAGTGGAAGGGTCGCTGGAGCTAGTACCCAGCATGGTTCAAGAAGAGGAAGGAAGAAAATTCTAGGCAGGGAACATCACAAATATTATAAAATAATCCAGTCCAACGAAACAAAATATACTCTCTTCGGCATTTATAACTACTGTTAATTGAGGCTGTACTACAAAGAAAGCTATACTTTAACCGGTGACATTAAGATGATGATATATTTCTCAACTCCTCTTGCGACTTCTCACTGAAGTATCTGGATTCACTTGAATAAAATGGGATGAGTTATATTTTCTTTTTTTCTTTTCAGCTGGTTTGCTCTGTTCTGTTACCTTATCCCCTACATTGTGTTCTGGTGGTAGTTGCGACGTGGACAGAGAGGTTCTCTTTCAGTGAATAATTCCTCCCCAGACGCCTGTACACTAATTGCTCTTTTTATTCACTTCATCAACCACCACAGGGAGTTTCAGGTGTCGCTTAATGAGGGTGCAGGAGCCATTAGTGAGAAAACGAAGCCCATCTGATGAGAATCAGCCATGACCTTTTGTTTCCATACAGCCAAGGATAAAACTTTCATTACTTGCCTATAGTTGGATACTACTGGGATGCAGAGGTAGCTTTATTTAATAGATTGCTGTTTAGAGGTGCTGACCTTTTCTAATGGTTCTACTGAGTCAGTGACACATGGATTCGACATGTCCAAAGCTTAAGCTAACTGTGCACAACTGTGGCTTAAAGAATAGGAATGCCCCATTATTTAGAAGCATCAATGGTGAATGAGTTAGACCGTTTTACAGGAGTGTATCATGCCACCATCAGTACATTTATTTCGTTACACAGATGGGTGTTGCTGCATTTTCAACAAGTTTCTGTATCCTGCAGCTTGAGCTAAAAGCAATATTTCACTGAAGTTAATTAATTTTAATTTCAGTGCAATTATTTCTCATCAGGTCAGTTAAATTAACAACCCTGTCCATATTTTAAAATACAATGATAATCGAGGAAAAACGGCACACAAGGGGAATTAGGATCAGAGAAAAGACGAGACCTCCAAGTGATATTGAGAACATGTAATGAATTGCGATGGTTTATCTTTCGGTAAATATTAACCTTCACTTGGCAATCTGATTTAAGAAGAAATTATCCTCATGACCATTGCATGCTCTGTAGAAAATAAAATTATTTTTTTCTCTCTCTTGGGTGGTGTAATTGTGGTTAAGGTTTCTGTGTACACCTTGGTCTCTGGGGACATTACGGCACCTCGTGTGTGTGTATGGACGGAGGGTGGGGGTGTGGTGGGCGGTGTCAGCATGGACTCAGGAAAGGGATCAACATGGTCAGGCAGTGTAACAGTCCTTGACTGGTATTTATTCTCTCTCTCTCGTGTCCTCTCTCTCTCTCTCTCGTGTCCTCTCTCTCGCTCTCTCTCTCTCTCTCTCGTGTACTCTCTCTCTCTCGTATACGTTCTCTCTCTCTTTCTCTCTCATGTACTCTCGTGTATTCTCTCTCTCTCGTGTATTCTCTCTCATGTATTCTCTCTCACTCTCTCTCTATCGCGTACTCTTTCTCCCTCTCTCGCGCGCACTCTCCCTCTCTTGCGCGTACTCTCCCTCTCTCGCGCGTACACTCCCTCTCTCGCGCGTACACTCCCTCTCTCGCGCGAACTCTCCCTCTATGGTGCGAACTCTCCCTCTCTCTCGCGTACTCTCTCTCAATCTCACACACTCTCTCTCTCTCTCTCTCGCACGCATACTCTCTCTCACTCTCTCGTACACGTACACTCTCTCGCATACTCTCTCTCGCGTATTCTCTCTCTCGCGCGCATACTCTCTCACATGCGTACTCTCTCTCTCGTGTACTCTCTCTCTCACGTACTCTCTCTCTCGTGTATTCTCTCTCTCGCATGCATGCTCTCTCTCGCTCTTGCGTACTCTCTCTCTCGTGTTCTCTCTCTCGCATATTCTCACTCTCGCGTACTCATTCTCTCTCTCTCGCGTACTCTCTCTCTCTCTCTCACGTACTCTCTCTCTCGCGCGTACTCTCTCTCTCGCGTGTTCTCTCTCGTGTACTCTCTCTCACTCGCGTAACCTCTCTCTCTCTCGCGTACTCTCTCTCTCCCTCTCTTGCGTAATCTCTCTCTCGTGCGTATTCTTTCTCGGGTACTCTCTCTCGCGTACTCTCTCTCGCATACTCTCTATCTCGTACTCTCTCTCTCGTACTCTCTCTCTCGTGTACTCTCTCTCGCGTACTCTCTCTCTCTCTCTTGCGTACTCTCTTGCGTACTCTCTCTCGCGTACCCTCTCTCGAACTCTCTCTCTCGTACTCTCTCTCTCTCTCGTGTAGACTCTCTCTCTCGCATACTCTCTCTCTTGCGTCCTCTCTCGTGTTCTCTCTCTCTCGCGTATTCTCTCTCTCTCGCGCATACTCCCTCTCGTGCGTGCTCTCTCTCGCGCGCACTGTCTCTCTCATGTACTCTCTCTCTCGTGTTCTCTCTCTCTCTCTTGTGTACTCGCTCTCTCTCTCTCTCACTCGCATACTCACTCTCTCTCTCTTGCATACTCACTGTCTCTCTCTCTCGTGTACTCACTCTCTCTCTCTCGTGTACTCACTCTCTCTCTCGTGTACTCTCTCTCCCTCTTGCGTACTCTCTCTCTCTCTCATACTCTCTCTCTCGTACCCTCTCTCTCTCTCACACATTTTCTCTCTCTCTCTCGCGTTCTCTCTCTCTCTCGCGTTCTCTTCCTCATGTTCTCTCTCTCTCTCTCTCTCTCTCTCGTGTACTCTCTCTCTCTTGTGTACTCTCTCTCGTGTACTCTCTCTCTCTTGGGTACTCTCTCGTGTACTCTCTCTCTCTCTCGCACGTAGTCTCGCTCTCTCTCTCACGTTTTCTCTCTCTCTCTCTCTCCCTCTTGCGTTTTCTCTCTCGCGTTCTCTCTCTCTCTCTCTCGCCTTCTCTCCCTCTCTCTCTCGCGCGTACTCTCTCTCGCATTCTCTCTCTCTCTCGATTTCTCTCTCTCTCGCGCGTTCTCTCTCTCGCGTTCCCTCTCTTGCGTTCTCTCTCTCTCGCGTTCTTCTCTCGCGTACTCTCTCTCTCGTACTCTCTCTCGTACTCTCTCTCTCGCATTCTCGCTCTCTCGCATTCTCGCTCTCTCGCGTTCTCTCTCTCGCGTACTCTCTCTCGCGTACTCTCTCTCTCGCGTACTCTCTCTCGCGTACTCTCTCTCACGTACTCTGTCTCTCACATACTCTCTCTCTCGCGTACTCTCTCTCGCGTGTACTCTCTCTCTCTCCCTCTCTCACATGTAGTCTCTCTCTCTCTCTCCCTCTCGCGTTCTCTCTCGCGTTCTCTCTCTCTCTTGCCTACTCTCCCTCTCGCGTACTCTCTCTCTCTCGCATTCTCTCTCTCTCTCTCGTGTTCTCTGTCTCTCGCGTTCACTCTTTCACGTTTACTCTTTCGCGTTCTCTCTCTCGCGATCCCTCTCTCTCGCGATACCTCTCTCTCGCATTCTCTCTCTCTCGCGTTCTCTCTCTCTCTCGCATACTCTCTCTCGTACTCTCTCTCTCGTACTCTCTCTCTCTCTCTCGCGTACTCTCTCTCGCGTACCCTCTCTCTCTCTCGTACTCTCTCTCTCGTACTTTCTCTCTCTCACGTACTCATTCTCTCTCGTACTCACTCTCTCTCTCTCGCATACTCTCTCTCTCGCGTACTCACTCTCTCTCTCTCTCGCGTACTCACTCTCTCTTGCGTACTCACTCCCTCTCTCTTGCGTACTCACTCTCTCTCGTACTCACTCTCTCTCTCTCGCATACTCACTCTCTCTTGCGTACTCACTCTCTCTCTCTCGCGTACTCACTCTCTCTCTCTCTCGCATACTCACTCTCTCTCTCTCGCGTACTCACTCTCTCTCTCTCGCGTACCCCCACTCTCTCTCTCTCGCACGTACTCTCTCTCACGTTCTCTCTCTCTCGCACGTTCTCTCTCTCTCTCGCGTTCTCTCTTTCTTGCACGTTCTCTCTCTCTCTCTCTCTCTCTCTCGCGTACTCTATCTCTCGCGTTCTCTCTCTATCTCTCGCTTTCTCTCTCTCGCCCGTTCCCTCTCTCTCTCTCTCTCGCTGGTACTCTCTCTCTCCCTCTACATTCTCTCTCTCGCAATCTCTCCCTCTCTCTCGCGCGTTCTCTCTCTCTCTCGCATGTTCTCGCTCTCTCTCTCCCGTTCTCTCTCTCTCTCATGTCCTCTCTCTCTCTCACGTACTCAGTCTCCCTCTCTTGCACATACTCTCTCTCTCTTACGCGTTCTCTCTCTCTCGCATGTAGTCTCTCTCTCTCTCGCGTTCTCCCCCTCTCTCTCGTGTTCTCACTCTCTCTCGCATTCTCTCTCTCTCTCTTGTGTTCTCTCTCTCTTGCGTTCTCTCTCTCTCGCGTCCTCTCTCTCTCGCGTTCTCTCTTTCTGTCTCTCGCATTCTCTCTCTCTCGCGTTCTGTCTCTCTCGTGTTCTGTCTCTCTCTCACGTACTCTCTCTCCCTCGCGTATTCTCTCTCTCTCTCGTGTTCTCTCTCATGTACTCTCTCGTGCATACTCGCTCTCTCTAATGCGTACTCTCTCTCTCTCTCACGCGTACTCTCTCTCTCACGCGTACTCTCTCTCTCTCATGCGTACTCTCTCTCTCTCGCGTACTCTCTCGCATTCTCTCTCTCTCTCACACATACACTCTCTCTCGCTCTGTCTCGCGTTCTCGCGCGTACTCTCTCACTTTCGCATACACTCTCTCTCTCTCACGTACACTCTCTCTCTCACGTACTTTCTCTCGCTCTCGTGTACTCTCTCTATCTCTCGCGTACTCTGTCTCGTGTACTCTCTTTCTCTCGCATACTCTCTCTCTTGCGCCCGTACTACCTCTCTCGCGCTCTCGCTCTCTCTCGCTCTCTCTCTCTCGCGCTCTCGCTCATTCTCTCTGTCGCGCTCCCGTTCTCTCTCGCTCTCTCTCGTGCTCGCTCGCGCAATCTGTCTCACTCGTGCTGCCTCGGGCGCTCTCTTTCTCGCGCTGCCTCGCACGCGCTCTCTCCCTCACGCGCTGCCTAGCGCATACTCTCTCTCTTGCGCTCCCTCCCACCCTCGCGCTCCCACCCTCGCGCACCCTCACGCTCCCTCGCCCTCGTGCTCCCTCACCCTCGTGCTCCCTCACCCTCGAGCTCCCTCACCCTCGCTCTCCCTCACCCTCGCGCTCCCTCACCCTCCCTCGCCCTCGTGTTACCTCGCACTCACGCTCCTTCACCCTTGCGCTCCCTCTCCCTCACCCTCACGCTCCCTCGCCCTCACGCTCCCTCGCCCTCTCTCTGCCGCCCTCTCTCTCTGGCGCTCCCTCTCTCTGGAGCTCATGCCCGTGCACTCCCCCGTGCCCTCACCCTCGCGCCCTCATGCTCTCCCACCCTCACCCTCGCCCTCGCGCTCTCCCGCTCTTGCCCTCCCACTCTCGCCCGTGCACTCCCTCATGCCCTCGCTTTCTCGCCCTCGCGCTCCCTCGCTTTCTCGCCCTCGCGCTCCCTCGCATTCGCGCCCTCGCCCTCCCTAGCGCTCCCTCGCACTCCCTTGCACCTTTGGGCCCTCGCTCTCCCTCACGCTCTTGCGCTCTCTCCCTCTCCCTCCCGCCCTCGCGCTCTCTCACTCTCCATCACGCCCTTGCCCTCGTGCTCCCTCACGCCCTTGCATTCCCTCGTGCTCCCTCGCGCCCTTGTGCTCTGTCGCTCTCATTTCTAACGTAAGTAGGGATTGACAATGGATGTGTTAAGAGCCTAGTTTCCAGGTGGAAAGAAAAATATTATTTAAAAATACTACTTCTCATCATTCTCCTTTTCAGTCTCTCCTGTCTTTTGATATGTTTTTATTTTCTCTCTTTTTGTAATGGAAATTTTAGAATAATATTTAAAAGCGAATGAATCTTCTGTTTGTTTGCAGCTAAGATTTTTGAGAGGCAAATTTTCATCCAAATGATCTGAGCCTCGCGGCTTTTGAAATTGAGACCTACATACATAAAATTTCATTCTTTAGATTTTGCTATTGTCTTTCAAGTATTTTGTTGAGCTTACATAGCGAAGTATTTCAAGTGGTGTCAGAAGCCTTGTTTAAACAGAATACAAGAGCTGAAAAGCCAGCCAGAAAAAAACGTACTCTTCTTATTTTTGCTTTGCAGTAGCAATTGAAGCCTGAGAGAGGCCACCCAGTGGACCACCCAGTCTGGCTTAAAGAAGGACCAGGCCAAGGCGAAGAAGCAACCAAGCTCAAGAAAAAAGCAGCTCACACAAGATGGAAATGACCATTGAGGAAAAAAAAAACTGAAGGCTATCCAGGTTGTTTTAAATAAGGGAAAGCCACAGGAAGGCCTGAAGTTGAGAACTGTCCGGAATAGACACTTACAAATAAGGAAGCGATTGAAGGGGTTCACGGAGTTGAAGAACAATGCCCCATGGGAAGAAAGAGGTTGGTCAAAATAGAACAAGGACAGAAAGGGAAACTTTTAAAAACTTGAGCATCATATCAAGAGAAGGCAGTCGAAGAAAAAGACCGGAGGCCCGAGGAATAACAGTGGACAATCTTACGGAAGATTTCCCTGAAGCCGAGCCAGAGGGGGAATCCAGAAACCCCGACAGGAGAGCCCCACATCCAGAAAGGGCACCTTAACACCCGACCAGCATCTCGAGGCATCAGGATGTTAATGACCAACTCACTCAGGCCGAGGAACTCGCGGACGTGCCTGACGACCTCGAAAGTAGGGCTCTGGGTGTTGGGCTAGTGGAAAGCATCACCGAAATGTTGATGGGACAGGGACAGACCCACACGAAAAGATGAAGGATCCCTGAGAGGCCAGGAAGGAAGGTTAAGGAAAGAAAAGCGTTAAGGTAACACCAGTGCAAGGAAAAGACGTGCAACCCAGAAAGCATTATTCAGATCAACCCAGCTGCTCTATAAATTCAATAGGTGTCAAATTGCTAGACAGGTCATAGGGGCACCATCCATATCTTCATGCCCTCTCACTAGGGAGGAGCTGGAGCAGAATTTTCATACTAAATGGTCAGCACTTAACAACAAAGTGAATCTCAGTAAATTCGCTAAATACTCAAGTCAGAAGGATGACTGGTTGCTGATGAGGCCAATAGAGGAAAAGGAAGTGAGTGCTGCAATCTAGGGGATCAACGAAAAAAGCACGGCAGGCCCAGATGGGTGAACCTGGAAGCTATCCAGGATATTCACGAGAGATGCCAACCAACCATGGCAAAAAATGGAAGCTAAGGAGTGAATCCGTATCCTATAACCCCCCAGGTCGAAAAATACCTGGGTGCCCGGGTAGATCCTTAGACAGGTCTGACAAAAGGGGATTGGGAGGAGAAGTTTAAGACATGGATGGAAAGCTTACTGGCAGCAGCCCTCCAACCAATACCAAAGAATTGAGATCCTGAAGGCACATATCATCCCCAGGCTACATTTCCACTTGATCCTCCTGAGGTGTCCCAGACCACGCTTGTCAAACTGGAGCAGATTATCGAAAATGCCACGAGGCAGTTCCTACACTCCCACCCTACGGAACTGATGGCCTCCTGTATTCTAGCAACACGAATGGTGGGCTCAAAGTCCAAGTCCCAGCTGCGATTATTTGTAAGCATGTTGCACTTGAAAAATTTATGGATGTGGTGATATGAGCGTCCTTCAACTTCCGGGGCAAGAGAGACAGTGATGTGATTAGAAGACTGCGAGAACTTAAAAGTTCTCAAGAAAATTGATAATTTCCTACAAGAGAAACATGGCTGTACCCGGAAGAGGAAGACCCCACTGAATCTATCTTGGAAGCCGTATTCATCCCGGGCAGCCAGGCCTGGGCCAGACGAAAATCAATGAACAGTTACGTGGCTTGGAGGGAGTGGGAATTTGCAAAATGGTCAAGGCTTATGGAGCCAAGGAGCTGGTATTTCATCTTATAAAAATGACAAGATTTCAAGTACTCGGATTAAATCCGCTTACCAAATCAAATCATCCCACCTTATCAATAGTTTGTTATTACGGTATAATCTGTGTCCTACACAATCGACCCTAACTCAGGGCCGGCCATACATGATTAAAAGTCGCTGGAGGTGCGAGGCCCTTAATGAATCCCTCACCCGTGTTTCTGGATATTGCCCGTTTGTTAAGCATGCTAGAATTAAGTGCCATAATAAGATACTGGATCAGTTGCATCAATATGTCGCCAAGTACAGCTAGGCATCATACTTGGAGCCTAGGCTTGCAGCCAAAGATGGTTCCTTACGGAAACCTGACACTATTGTCTGGAAGGGAACAAAGGTTGCTGTGGTTGATGTAACAGTGTGTTACAAGGATGATAATAAGGTGCTTGAGAAGGTGTGGGAGGAAAAAAGACAGAAGTATAAACATCTGGAAGTAGAAATTATGGAATTGATGGAAGGCCTTGAGCCCGAATGCTTTGGTTTTGTACTCGGCGCAAGAGAGAAATGGCTTGAACTGAACAACAGCCTTACGCGGTTCCTGAACATACAGAAATATAAGTCCTTCACCCAGCAAATATCCAGACTTGTGATATCTTTAGTGACAGATAAAAAGCATTAAGACTTTTTGCATCGCCCAGCATTGTGCTGGTAACGACACCCACCTGCCCTCGGAGCCAGGGTCTGGCGTTCCCATTTCCAATTGCATATCTCAACCCCTGTCTTCAGCTGTGGAAATGCTAGAGGTCTACAAAACATGGACGAGCCACATAAAGACTTTGATAAGTCACTGTAGCTACTGATTTGTACATGCCACTAGTTGAAAATGATATATAATCTTGTACCAATTAATAGTGAATTAAAGAGAGGAATATACCAAGCTGAATGCTCTTCTTAGATACATTGAGAAATGGAAGCATATGGCTTAAACACTTTCGTTTATGACTGAAATCTTTTACCAAGACAAACAGACCACTAACAATACTTTATATGTGAATCTTAAATGGTGTTCTGAAATGCAGGAAAGATCACATAGTGGGAGCTCGTTTCACAATCATATTCAGCTAAACTGAGATAATGACTTCTGACCTGGGGAGGGGAGGATGGGGGAGGGGACGAAACATAATAGCTAAGCCCTGTTCTTTCCTGCAGCAAGGTCTGCTAGACAGGAATCAGGAACAGATACCTTGGACCTTTTGCTCATTTTGATGGTTCAGCACCACAACAAACAATACATTTACCCAGGAGACCTTCAGGGGAACCAATTACACTCATTACCAAATAATGAGATTCTTTATAAACTGACATGCTTTGCACTTAGATAGTGACCATTTCGTGGAAGACCAATTAAAAAGTCAAGGCATGCACCAACATCATTTAAGCATGTGTATTGCTAAATGGTTGTTTTCTGTTGCTGCAGTGATTTTCAGTAAATACATTTATTCCTCATGTAAATTTTTCTATTAGTGTTTTAAATTGAAGAATGGAGACAAGTTATTAAGGGTAAAAATGAGTGCGTTGGGACTTCTCAGAATGAATAAATTTCTCTTGGGCAATCAGTTACTATCCTACAAATAAGTGTAGCTAAGTTTTCAAATCCTCCTAATAGGCTTGAATAAAACATAGACAACAGGCAACAGATGGCAAATGCAAGGAGCTAGTCAAAAATATCCAGATTGAACACTTTAAGCAGATTGTGTTTACAGTAAAACTCCTTAGTCCTGGTAGAGGTGAGATTCACTTCTTTATTAACTGAATTCTCAAGCTCATTTTGGCAAGTGTGCTGGTGTCTTGCATTTTGACTGGAAGAGCGTGCAGATGCATGTTTATATGTCACGTTACGGTATTTCCTGGGTTATTGTAAGAAGATTGAGTCTGGGCCTACTGCAAAGGTTGCAAGATTTTGACTAAACTATTTATAACACATTGTAGGTGAGAAGTACAAAGTTATCACACTAGCAAGAAATCTTGGCATGCATATGGCACCAAGTCAGATAATTATATTAACCTGTTGAAATCAGATTCAAGTTACATAGTACTGGTTAAATACCTTAATACCATGTTTTGCATTGTTTTTAGTATCTCTTCATTTATACCAAACCCCATCCACTGAGGATCCACTACATAAAGCTGAAGTTGATTAAAAAATAAACTATTCATTATATCTTTGTGAAGAATTAAAATGTGATGATGGTGTGATACAGGCTAAAGCTTCTGAAATTCTTTAATATCTAGTCTATTATTGTCACCAGAATTGCTGAGTTGAACTTGTAACTTGTTTCTCAGTATCAGCTATTGGTTATTGTGGTGAACTAGCATGGCAAAATTCACCAGTCGGTCAGTGCTGGTCTAACCATTCCAGTGTGGCTAAAGTACCCTATAGTTTGTCTTTACCCAGCAGGGCGAGTGATACTCATGCTGGCCGCTTTGGGACCTTTGGCGTTTGTGTAATCTATTTTTCGTCACTTTAGGATGTAATACCTAGGCTCAGTTGTCTTTTTTTGGGAAGAGGAAGAGATTCCTGGGTAAGGAAAAGAATGCCAAACAGAACAGTTAGCTGAACTGGCCCCTCTATCACTGGACTCGATTATTCACTCCCTTCTCCAATGTTGCTGCAGTAAATGTGATCTACAACACGTATTATAGCAACTGAACAAGGTTACTTTGACGTATCCCTCCCCTGATAACAGATAAAAGCATTAAAGTCCTGGGAAAATCATTGGCCTGAATTTTCAAGTCCCGCCCACCGTGGGACCATAAATTCCTGCCCAAGGTCAATGGATCTTGGGCTGGTCTGCCAAGTTTTTCATCCCATCCACAACAATTCTTCCCATGGGCGGGACTGAAAATACCAGCCATTATCTCTTAAGTTCCCCTCCGAGTCACACCCCTCCAAGTCACGCACCATCCTAACTTTTTGTTTTATTCTTCTCACGAGATGTGGATCCCGCTGGCTAGGCCAGCATTTATTACCCATCCCTAATAGCCCTTGAGAAGGTGGTGGTGAGCTGCTTTCTTGAATTGCTGTACTCCATGTGGTGTAGGTACATCCACAGTGCTGTTAGGGAGGAAGTTGCAGGGTTTTGACCCAGCGACAGTGAGGAACAACAGTGGTACAGTTCCACGTCAGGATGGTTTGTGGCTTGGAGGGGAACTTGAAGGTCATGGTGTTCCCATGCATCTGCTGCCCATGCCCTTCTAGGTGTCAGAGATCGCAGGTTTGGAAAGTGTTGTCGAAGGAGCCTTGGTGAGTTGCTGCAGTGTATCTTGTAGATGGTACACACTGTTACCACTGTGTGTTGGTGGTGAGTGGGTGCCAATCAAGCGGGCTGCTTTGTCCTGGATGGTGTCGAGCTTCTTGAACATTGTTGGAGCTGCACTTATCTAGGCAATTGGAGAGTATTTCATCACATTCCTGACTTGTGCCTTGTAGATGGTGGACAGGCTTTATAAAGTCAGGAGGTGAGTTACTCTGCAGAATTCCCAGCCGCTGACCTGCTCTTGTAGCCAAAGTATTTATATGGCTGGTCCAGTTCAATTTCTGGTCAATGGTAACCCCCAGGATGTCAGTGGGGGATTCAGCGATGCTAATGCCATTAAATGTGAAAGAGGGATGGTTAGATTTCTCTTGTTGGAGATGGCCATTGTCTGTCACTTGTGTGGTGGGCAAATGTTACTTGCCACTTAACAGCTCTGAAGTGAATGTTGTCCAGGTCATGCTGCATATGGGCACAGACTGCTTGACTATCTGACGAGTCGTGAATGGCGCAGAACATTGTGCAATCATGAGCGGACAGTCCCACCCCAGACCTTATGATGGAGGGAAGGTCATTGATGAAGCAACTGAAGAGGGTTGGACCTAGTACACCCTCCTGAGTAACTGGTGCAGTGATGTCCTGGGACTGAGATAATTGACCTCCAACAACTACGACCATCTTGCTTTGTACTAGATAGGTCTCCAACCAGTGGAGAGATCCCCCGATTCCCATTGACTCCAGTTTTGCTAGGGCTCCTTGATGCCGTTCTTGGTCAAATGCTGCCTTGATGTCGAGCCACTCTCACCCATCTCTTCAGTTCAGCTCTTTTTTCCATGTTTAGACTAAGGCTGCAATGAGGTCAGGAGCTGAATGGCCCTGGCAGAACCCAAGCTGATCATCAGTAAGTGGGTAATTGCTGAGTAAGTGCCGCGTGATAGCACTGTCGACGACATTTTCCATCACTTTGATGATTGAGGGTAGACTGATGGGGCGGTAATTGGCTGGATTGGATTTGTCCTGCTTTTTGTGTACAGAACATACCTGGGCAATTCCACATTACTGGGTAGGTGCCAGCATTGTAGCTGTTTTAGAACAGCTTGGCTAATGGCACAGCTAGTTCTGGAGCCCAAGTCTTCAATACGATTGCTGGAATATTGTCAGGTCCCATAGTCTTTGTAGTACAGTGAAGTCCTGCCATTCGCAGGGGTTACATTCCCACAAAACAGCAAAGGAGGAACATGCTTTTCAATGGGACTCAATTGGATCGGATCCAGCAATGCGAGGGTAGCATTGGTTTGGGCAATTACAGTACTTTGTGTTTCTCTTCAGTGAGGCTGTTAGACCTGCTGTGTATACGCCACATTTTAACGTTTTGTTTCCAATTTCTAGTACTGGCAGTTTTATTCGCAACCCATTTAAAAATCGCAGTCAATGAAAAAGAGAGAAACCCGGGGCCAACAAAGGGTAAAATATATCCTCTCCGATCACCCCCCACCCAGGTCACTGAAACCAGCCTAGGTGGTCACATGTACCAAAGATTTATAAAGACACTTACATTCTGTTTTCTGTCCTTAGCAGGAACTTATTTAATTTCCTCTGAAAGTATTCGGAGAGTCAGCACCTACCACACCAGCCTGTATTATATTCCAAAGTCTCACTACTCTCTGAGAAAACACAAACCACCCAATATCCAGTCTATACCTACACTCTTATCATAAATTAACTGATCCCACACTCGAGCTGTGCTCAAAGGGTTTAGCTGTCAAAGAATTAGTACAGAGATTTGGACATTTCAAATGTGGATAAGCAAACATTGCTCACGTGATGGGCGATGTGTACAAAATACAAAGCGCGGGTAAGTGAAAATGCAAACAAGGAAGTCGGGTAAGGGGGGACCTTACTGTATCCAGTGCCTTCAGCTGTTTCTTTCCATCACATGGAGTGAATCGTATTGGCTGAAGACTGGCAACTGTGATGCTGGGGACCTCAGGAGGAGGCTGAGATGGATCATCTACTCGGCACTTCTGGCTGAAGATTGTAGCAAATGCTTCAGCTTTGTCTTTTGCACTGATGTGCTGGGCTCCCCCATCATTGAGGATGGGGATATTTATGGAATCTCCTCCTCCTTGGTCGTGTATCGCCATTCCTTTCTCATTAATGAATTTCCTGTAATTCCTTAACTACCACTCTCATCAGGGAGAGCCAGCAGCTCAAGTACTGCTGCAGTTCCAGAAGAAAGCCCAGAGGTACTTTCTGAAGGTAACCAGGAATGAGCAATAAATTCAGCACTTCCCACACCTCAAGGACAAATTAAATTGCTGTTAGTATTTGGGTCATCATGTTTGTTCTCATTGTTTCTGGGATTAGAAGGGTGTGTGATAATGATGCAAAATCTTTTATATCCATCTGTAGGACAGGATTTTAATTGCCTTTATTCTAGAATGAGATCACCTACAGGAGCAAAGGAGCTTAGTATTCTCTGTTGAAACAATAAGTGTAACTGCAGAAGCCCTGAAGCTTGGAATATCTGTTGTATGGCTTATCTATTTGTGAAAATGGATTGTGAAATGCCTGAGTTAGTCTGCTGTTACATTGCTGTATCTATCAGGTGTTACATATGAAGAATTATTTATTGAATAAGGTGAAATAAAACTGTGTGACAACAGAGTGCTTGAATCAGCCCTTCTCTGTTTGTTTAGTTCAGCAGACTATGGTCAAGGCCAAAACATTTACCTGGGAGAACAGTACTGGGCTCAGATTTGGAAAGGAGTCAGGCTTTGCTGCAAAGGGAGTAAGAATGATAAATGATCATTATCTGATGGAAAGTAACCAGGTTGTAGCATTTTGGGGACTCTGGGATCAGTGCTTGTATAACTGAGAAAACATGTGTTTCACAGAGGATTATTTTATTGGGACAGCATCAAGTTCAAGAGTAGAAATGCACATTAAACTCCTCGACCTTGTTGGCTCCTATAATCTTCACCACTGACTAGGCCATTTTTTTTTACCACTTCCTCATATCCCTCACCTTCCATGTCCCAATTTCTTCTGCACAGCAGACTAACTCAGGCATTTCACAATCCATTTTCACAAATAGATACACTTCTCCCAAGTCACTTACAATGGTGCTTTCAAAATCTTGACTGTTTAGAGTTCTGCTCCTTCATTTGTCATGATACTTCTGCAGCCATTGATTTGTTCAATCACTATAGTGTCACCTCTGGTGGGAGGGTATTAATACAGCATAGCATTTTCACATGGGCCATTTCCCTTATAAATGTAGACAGGAATTTATAATGGGGAAAAGTGGTGATCAAGAGGTAAGTTACTGGAGATATGAAGTTAATGCTGACATGAAATTTTTAATATGCAAACTAAAAATGTAAAACATGATCAACTGGAAGGTTACAAAAACAATTTGGTCAGTACTTGTAAAATAGGGAGCAACATCTAAAGATGCATAAGCAAGGATGAAATATCTCTGACTCGGCAGTTTAATTTTTATTGAAGGAAACCACATGAGACTTATTGTTTGTAAATAATTTTTGTTGGCAAGGTTATTTTATTAGTTATCTATTTTTAACATATGAGTGACTATGGTTATGATTATGCTTGTAAGTTATGAGCACTAAGCTAAATGATGTTTCATAATCAGTTTGCTGTGGAATGATCCCACTTCACTGAATTTTGTGATGTAGCAGTAAAGTGAGATTTATACACCATGTAGTCACACTAGCTAGATCATTATTTAAAGATGCAGTTCTAAATCTACAATTGTTTGAAGTTAAATGGATTTTAACAGAAATAAGAAGGATTATATTTATGGAAGGCATTGGTGATTTGCTTTTACAGCTTTTAGCACAGGCCAACTGACAGGGTTACAGTCAATATACTGAGATTTGTTGACCAATCTATTGACTAATTCTAAAACAAGCCTGAGTATACTCAATCCACTTTGTTCACTACATTCAAAATAGGATAGACTAAGAAACCAAACCAACCTATTGATTTCATAGAGATGGATCTTTGAGCTGAGTACTGTTGTTAAAAATGAAATTAGTAGTGTGGTGTCATGCCCCATAAAAGGCATGGCATATTAATAACTTGCTTGTACGGATACTTCTGGAGCTGCCTTATTTATTTGAAAATGGACACATATCTGTTAAGATAGCTGTCAAGGGGGCCAGGTGACCTTTGCAACTTCAACCTAAACTATCAATTTTCTGGAAAGTTCTGAATTAGATCATACTGTGTGGGGATCTTCCCTTGAATGGACATACTCTGCTATTGTTCAAAACACACAGGACTCCTAGACTCTGTATCCAGGTTTTCAATATAATAAAGGAAAGCTGATAAGACCAGTTATCCACAAGTTAAAAGAAAGATCACCATCTACCTTCTCTTGTTTATCAATGGCTGTTGACCATGTGACTGAAACCGGTTCTCTGTTACTGAAATCCTTTTATCCCAAAAGCCAGTAGAGACCAGGGGGCAATCTGCAGAATAACACCAACAAGACAGGAGCTTCAGAGAAAGGCTGTGCCACCTTTTTCGTTTAAGTACCAAGAGGCTTAAAAGCCTTTTAATTTCCCAGCCTGATTCCAAAGCTTTGAGTGCACCTGTTTTTTTAAAATTGAACCTCCTAATACAACAGCCATGAATGCCTGACTTCATGGTCTGCTCAACTGTCTTCTCTTCGAAGGAATCCTGTAGTATTCCTGATATCCAACCCAGCCATCTGACTTTATCTGAACTATGGGCAACATATCCCCCCCCCCCCCCCCCCCCATTGGGGGGGAAGTGCGGGAGCGGGAGCGGGCGTGGGTGGGGGGCCCTCCGATCGGCGCCCCCAATCAGGGGCGCACCGCTATTTTTCGTGGGTGGGCCAATTAAGGCCCGCCCAGCATGACGCCTGCACAGAAGCGGCTTCCTGTGCAGGCCAAGGGGGGGCAGAATGCCAAATGTGGGAGTGCGCTCCTTCATGCATGCTCGCAAAGGAGCACCCCGATCTGCCTGAGACTAAGTGCTGCCTCAGGGAGATCGGTTCCCAAAGTGAAAAAGCTATTCTGTTGAAAATTTCATTTACCATCCATGTCCCCTCATGTGATAATGTCACATGAGTTGAGACATGGACATAACTTTAAGTAAAAGTGAATCTTAATATTTTAATTCAGTCATGAAACTTCATCCTGCCTGTGGATGAGGTTTCATGCTTTTTCAGGTGGCCGCCAATGCGCCTGACCTGCCCGCCAACATTAAGGCTGGACGGGCAGGTCCACTAATTGGTTTAATTGTTTTTTGAACGGCATCAATAGGCCATTGACAGGTTGGCGAGGCACACAGCTGACTCAGCTGCGCCCCCACCCACCTGAAAATGCAAATGACGCAGGATGGGCCCCGGTGGGAAAATCCGTCCCTATGATTCAAGAGTGGGAAAAAGTTTCCTTCTTCACTGGGCTCAGAAAGACACGAACTGTTAACTATACTTTTTTAATGCTTGTAGAAGTGCACTATCCTGTTTAATTGTTTCTTTCTTGAGTGTGTAGTGTGTGACTGATGTGGCGTAGATCATTTAGGGTGAGTGTGTGAATAAGTGATCCTCTTCATTTAAACCCACAAAAGTCTGCTCCTGGTACATTTTAAATTGACCACACACTTGAAGGGATTTAGAAACACACATCTACCTTTTCAAAAAAATAAACCACACTGATTATGGACAGAAGGGAATTGGGGGTTTGTTTATCTCCCCTCCCCTGTCCGTAACAATGGTGAGCAAAAGTAAATAATACATAGTATAGCAGCTATGAGTACAAATCATATCGTGAGTTCCCACCATATTGGGCTCTCTACTGCACCAACAACTAACAAGGACAACTGCTGCCTCCTATATGTATCATGCCAGCTGTTGCTTACCTGAATGGACTCTGACACCATCACCCTGTACAAACTAGCCCAGTTCCCAGTCATGCAGCTATCCTCTCCAAAATTCAACTATATTTTCAAATCCTTCCTGAAGAAATTAACAAGCAAATAATGCTATACAGTCAAAACCCTTCCCAAAGGAACTGTCTTTGTTGAGGGTAATAGTGCATTGAAAACGGAATAACCGGTTGAGCCAGTTGTAACTTTTCATTGAAGTTGAAACTTACGTGGGGCACAGGAACAGGAGTAATCCATTTAGCTCTTAGAGCCTGTTTTGATTCAGTTAAATCATGGCTGATCTGTATCTTAACTCCATTGACTCATTTTGGTTCCATAATCTTAGATTCTTGCTAGACAAGGATAGTCATCTCAAAAACTTTTCAGACAAGAGTTCCTGTTTTCCACAGTTTTTCTTTTACATAAAGGAGTGCTTTCTGACATCACCTCCTGAATGGCTAGCTCTAATTTTAAGGTTATGCCCCTTTGTTCTGGACTCCTCCATCAGAGGAAATGTTTCCCTCTATCCTTTCAATTCCTTCAATCATCTCGCACACCTAATGAATAGTACTGCTTCATCCACCTAAATGTTCTAACCTATACTCAACCCTTATATTCAACAAAAGACCTAGCCATGATGTTTTTGCCTTATTTCACACTGGTCTATAAACTTCTGCTTTTCAAACTCCTCCTTGTCCTGTCTACCAATTTCCTCTTAATGCTGTCCCACTATTTGTGATCCAACTGATGGAGCAGTCCAATTATTTCCCTCCTGATTCTCCCCTCCCAAGCTCACTGCAGCAAGTGCATCACTTAAAAACACAAGCATGTAGCTCACTTTTGCTTTTTAAATCTGATTTTATATGCAAGTGTTATAGAAAGTCACCTGAATACGCATAGTGCCTTTTATCATGTTGAAAAGGGTCCACAATTTAAAGCACAGTAACTATCATGTTAACAAAAGCAAAATACTGCAGATGCTGGAAATCTGAAATAAAAAGAGGAAAATGCTGGGAAAACTCAGCGGGTCTGGCAGTATCTTTGGAGATAGAAATTGAGTTCATGTTTTGAGTCCGTATGACTCTTCTTCAGGGAAATGTGATGGAATTTATACTGTTGATGAGAGTGGGTGGAGCAAAATAAAAAGTCAGGGATAGGTGGGAACTTAGGAGAGATTAAATGACAAAGATGTCATGGACACAAGACAAAGAGAGTGGTAATGATAGTATCGACGACTAAGGCAGGTGCTAATAGTGGCATAAAGTTCAGATAGCAAAATGTGTTAATAGCAGAACAAGGATCAGTTCTCTTTGAAAGTAAAACACAAGTTACAGACTGGCCCTGTGGGGTGAGGGAGTTTGGGGGAAAAAAATATCAAAATAGAGGACAGAGTTCATGGTCTGAAGTTGTTGAACTCGATGTTAAGGCCAGAAGGCTGTAAAGTGCCTAACCTGAAGATGAGGTGCTGTTCCTTCAGTTTGCTGGAACATTGTGGCAGGCCAAGGACGGACATGTGGGCATGAGAGCAGGATGGTGTGTTGAAATGGCAAGTGACAGGAAGATCTGGGTCATGCTTCTGGACTGAGCGAAGATGTTCTGCAAAGCGGTCACCCAGCCTGCATTTAGCCTCCCCAGTGTTGAGGAGACTGCATTGTGAGCAGCAAATGCAGTAGACAAAATTGAATGAAGTGCAAGTGAATCGCTGCTTTGCCTGGAAGAAGTGTTTGGTGCCTTGTATAGTGAGGAGGTAAAGAGGCAGGTGTTACACTTCCTTCAATTGCATGGGAAGGGGACGAGGTGTTGGGGGTGATAGAGGAGTGGACGAGTGTGTCACGGAATGAACAGCTTCTATGGAATGCTGAAAGGGGAGGTGAGGGGACAATGTGTTTGGTGGTGGCATCATGCTGGAATTGGTGGAAATGGTGGAGATGGATCCTTTGAATGCAGAGGCTGGTGGGGTGAAAAGTAAGGACAAGGGAACCCTACCATAGTTCTGGGAAGGAGCAGAAGTTAGGGAGATGGGTCGGACATGGTTGAGGGCCCTGTCAACTGCAGCTCAGGAAAAGGAAAGACATGTCAGAATTGATGTTTGTTTTGGAAGGCAGCATCATCAGCACAGATGCAACAGAGGGGGAGAAACTAGGAGAATGGGATGGGGCCCTTACAGGAAGCAGGGTGTGAGGCGGTGTAGCGGAGGTAGCTGTGGGAGCCGGTGGGCTTGTAATGGATATTGGTAGACAGTCAATTGCCAAAAATGGAGACAGAGAAGTCAAGGAAGAGAAGGGAAGTGAGATGGACCATATGAAGGTGAGGGAGAGGTGGAGTTGGAAGCAAAGTAGATATTTTTTTCAGACAAGAGCATGAAGTGGCACCGATAGTCATCAATGTACCAGAGGAAGAGTTGTGGGAGGGGGCCTGAGTAGGACTGGAACAAGGAATATTCCACACACCCCACAATAAGAGAGTCATAAACTGGGGCCCATGCGGGTACCCATAGCCACACCTTTTATTTGGAGGAAGTGAAACAAGCTAAAGGAGAAATTGTTCAGTGAGAGAACAAGTTCAGACAGACGGAGGAGGGTGGTGGTGAATAAGGATTGTTCAGGCCTCTGTTCAAGGAAGGAAAGGAGAGCCCATGTTAACATGTGCAACAGGCATTTTACAGCAGTAATTTCACTCAAAAAAGCAAGAAAATGACTATATCGAAATTTGTTTTTTTGGCAGTATTGTTCAATTGAGGAAGGCTTCGTGGCTTTTGAATGATAAAATAAAGCCCCAGCCATCAGTTAATATTGCAATATGCAAAGGGAAAAAGGTTTAACTCTTTGTCTGGATTGAGCTCAAGTTCTGCTATGAAATTCAAGAGTGTAGTCTTTGAGCCCAGAGGCAAGGCTGCTAAGAATTGAGCTAAATTGATTATACAAGCGACTAGTATTTGGCGTAACTTGGGCATGTTTAGAACAAATAGTACAGTAAATAACCACATAAAATGAATGTCAGCTCCTTTTTGAATATTTTTAATATCCTATAATTTCAGAGAAATATGAGCAATTATAAACTCTTGACGGGTGAAGTGTGGTGAGATAGTTGCACAATTTTTCATTGGCAAAGTATTTTCATAGCTAAATTCCCAAAGCATCTCTCTCAGAATAGAACAATTTGCATATGCTGGAAATCTGAAATCAACATCACAAAAGGCAGGTTAAAATGTTGAGTGAAGACTCTGTCAGAACCCATCCAAAAGCTAAATCTGTTCTTTCTCTTTCTAGATGCTGGCAAATTGGCTGTATAATTTATCCTTGCAAAACTAAAATAGCCCGCATGGATTTGTGAAGTATAAAAGCTTTCTCTTGTGAAACAGGCTATAAACAACTCCTGTAAACAGAAATGGGATGATCAGATTCTGCTCTGCACATTTTATTGTGGCTTCTGGTAATGCGGTTGTGATAATTAAACAGTGTGATAATTTGAGGTTCTTAATTTATACCAGCACTATTGAAGAAAGGCTGTGCACAATGCCAGTTAGTTGGCAGAGGCATTACAGCACGGAATCCAGACAGACCCACTCCCCTGCTCTATCCCCATAGTCCTGCAAGTTTGTTTCCCTCTAAGTTCTTGCTCACATCCCCGCCAGTATCTCTCGCCCAAAACCTTTAATCCGAACCCCCTAATCTTTGTACCTGTGGTAAAGTGAGTACTATGTACCTTTATGAGAATATAATTAATTGACCATGTGACTGTATTGACCAATCGCTACACAGTGTGGGCTACTTTGGTAACTAAGAGCAGGATTTTTCGCATTGGCGAGCAGGGGCGGGGCCTGCTCACTGACATGCGGTGATGTCGGGGGGAACTCCCAACGTCACCGCGCTCCATTTAAATTTTCAGGAAGATGGGGGCGTAGTGAAATCAGCTGTGCGCCCGCCGACCTGTCAATGGCCAATTGAGGCCATTGACAGAGTCAATTAAGTAATTAAAGGACCTGTCCAACTTTAAGGTTGGCGGGAGGTGTCAGCTGTGGCTCAGTTCATAGCACCCTCGCCTTTGAATCAGAGGGTTGTGGGTTCATGTCCCACTCCCGGAAACCAAGAACTGTGATTGTATTCGAAAGAGTTGCAATCTGTGACTGTTGATAACTCGAAAGAGTTTGAGGTGTCAGCTGTGGCTCAGTTCATAGCACCCTCGCCTTTGAATCAGAGGGTTGTGGGTTCATGTCCCACTCCCGGAAACCAAGAACTGTGATTGTACTCGAAAGAGTTGCAATCTGTGACTGTTGATAACTCGAAAGAGTTTGAGGTGTCAGCTGTGGTTCAGTTCATAGCACCCTCGCCTTTAAATCAGAGGGTTGTGGGTTCATGTCCCACTCCCGGAAACCAAGAACTGTGATTGTACTCGAAAGAGTTGCAATCTG
This sequence comes from Cetorhinus maximus, assembly GCF_964194155.1. NCBI lineage: Eukaryota > Metazoa > Chordata > Chondrichthyes > Lamniformes > Cetorhinidae > Cetorhinus > Cetorhinus maximus. The sequence goes on from NC_135897.1 coordinate 25,555,115, forward strand.
TGACTGTTGATAACTCGAAAGAATTTTAAGATTGGCGGGCAGGCCAGGAGACCTGGCGCGAACTAGAAAAAGCATGAAACCTCATCCACGGGCGAGATGAGGTTTCATGTAGGCTTTAAAAAATATTAATAAAGGTTTTGTAAAAATTATGGACATGTCCCAACTCATGTGACATTGTCACGAGGGGACATGTTAGGGAAATTTTATTTTTCTATTTTTAAGTTTTTAACATTATGAGCCGATCTCCCTGAGGCTGCACTTAGTGCACATGCATGAAAGAGCGCACTCTCAATTTTGGGATTCCCCCCTCCCTCCGCCCGCACAGGGAGTGCATAGCGCTTCTGTGCGGACGTCACGTTGGATGAGCCTTAATTGGCCTGCCCACATAAAATGGCGCCATGCCTCCAATTGGGGGCGCCGATTGGAAGCGTGCCTGTGCGCGCTGCCATTCAACGTCCCCCCCCCGACGGGGGGAAAATTCAGCCCTAAGTCCAGAGCTGGAGGTGATTGAAGAAGCACACATTGTGTTAGTGCTCTGTTCTTAGTTCCAGTAAACCATCAGTGTTTGTTCTATATTGTTTCAAGCACTAACTAATGTGTTAACATCATGTGTGCAGCTAGTGTTCGCCGGACAAGGTGAACCTGATAACCTAAAACGTAAAAGTACCATCAACACTAATGAATAAGGGTTTTACAGGCAGGGATGTAGAAAAGAGGTTGGGAGTCCAGTTTCTGGTCCATTCAGAGATCAAAGTTTATTTTTCTGAACAATTTAATTTTGTTGTGATAACAGCTGCAAAAAATATCCTGGAATATTATTGATGTTTAATAAAACGTAGCATGATCTTGTCTGAAGTAGAAATTTTTTTACCTTCAGGTCTGGCAACACAAGGTAGGAAAGGGATATTTTGTACTTGGAAAGAATTTTAGCATCTGAGAATTTACACTAAAACTGAAGAGTTCTGTGGTTTTGAACAAGTTCAGTTCTGGTCACGAGGACACAAGTGGAGGAATAATTTGAGAGCTGGAGGCAATTCTGAGAAAAGCCACGAGGATAATTCCGGGTGTTGGACAAACGAAAGAAGACTTGGGATTTTTTATCTTAAGAGATTGTGGAGGCATATAAGGGAGCGAACAGTGTGGAAAATGTTGACATGCATTTAAACTAATATAAGGGAAATTCCAGGCTGTGGTGATACATGTGATGAATGGATTTTCTATTAGAATCATGGATGTGGAAACCCTGGAATCTTTGCAAAAACAACTTGCTTCTGTAATTGAGGATGGTGGAGGATGTGGGGAGGGGAAGGTGGGAGTGGGTGGTGGGATGGGAAGCTTTTGGGTCTTAAATAAACCAAGATGGACCAAGTGCCCTTCCTAATGCGTATTATTTTTTAAAAATCATACAGTGCCTATCATGACCTCAGGATGTCCCAAAGTGTTTTATGGTCAATGAAGTTCTTTTGAGGTGCAGTTACTGTTGTAACCTCAAACATGACAGCCAATTGGCACACAGCAAGCACCCACCAAGGGCAATGAGATAATGACGTGTAACACTGGGCAGAATTTTCCATGCCCGCTGGCATCGGGCATGATTGGTGGTGTGAGTGGACGATATGGCACGATTGGTTTCACAACGGCGGGAAAGCAGTTCGCGATCGTCCGCTCAGCCCGCCATGGGCGAGCCGCATTTCCTGCCATCGGATGTCGGGAATCTCATTATAATACATCAGCATATCATTATCAGGCCAGCCCGCCGGAATCCCCCACGCTAGATTGTCCATCCACGTCGGTGGGAAAACATGCTGACGTGTTTCACAACAGCACATTAAAGGGTGCACGTGGCGGCCTGCACTTTGAGAGGGACCCGGAGGGGATTACACAGTAATGTTGTACAGTACTTGCCAGTGTCACCTGTTGGACTTCAAGCTTCAGGGGCAATGGGGTTAAGGGCAGCCCTGCTGTTGAATATAGCGCACGTGCATTCGGGATGGGGGGTAGGGTGGGCGAGGGAAGCGGCCATGCATTAGAGAAACCTTGTATAAAGTGACCATTCCTCTGAGACTGAAACGGTTCAGATGCAGCCACATTGATATGATTGGAGTTGAGCCTCTAGCTTATCTGCCCACACAAACAATGCAGAGGCATGAAAGTGCCACCAAGTGCTCCAAAGCTTTTCATCGCCTTCACCACCTGTCAACCCCCCAGCCCCCACAACACTTCGGCACAGACTGCAAAGTCATGAGCATTTTAGTGACTGCAGAATAGTTGGACGACTGCACAAGTTGTACTATCTCCTCACTAAAACACGCCATGGAACAGTCACTGCTGAAGGTGCTCACCGCCCCTTGCAATGTCAGCATCCTGATTTGGACCAGTCTCCCCCATGGGTCAAGCCAACAGGGCAACCTTGCAGCACATTAATCTCTGGCCATCCAAGTGGTGCCAGCACTCTCCAGGAAGTGTTAAGGGACTTTCACACTTAACCAAGACAGGTTCTTAGTACGCCCATGCTAACCATGTGTCTCTCTTTCATCCTGCAGGAGGAGTACATCAGGATCATGGGGCTTGGTGAACTAGCTGTATGCCTGATGGCCTACAGAGAGCGAAGACGATGGAGGACAGAGTGACTGACACTCCTGGTTGCGCAGAGGCAGGATCAGCACCTTTAGGAAGAAGGGGCAGCTAGGGCCCCCACACAGGCTGCCCAAGAGCCACAGTGAGCTATGGCTGGTTAGTACCTAATGACATCCAGGGTCTATAGACACCATCTTTCGTTCCTGCAGATGACTGAGAACCAGTATCGTCAAAGACTGCGCATGGCTAGGGAACTGGTCGATCACATCCTGCTGCTGCAGGAGTTGGCACCAGGGGGACATGGAGGACATCCACTGCCAGAAGCTGTGAAAGTGACTGCAGCGCTCAATTTCTATGCCAGTGGCTCCTTTCAGGGCTCCATGGGTGAATCCCTGTGGGATCTCACAAACCTCCATCCAAAAAGGCATCCATGAGGTCATGGATGCCACCTTCACAAATGCACACAACTTTGTGCATTTCGCCTGGGACCAGGATAGCCAAGGTGCAAGAGCGATTGGATTTGCCCAGATCTTGGGATTCCCACAGGTGCAGGGTGTGATTTGACTGCACTCATGTGGCGCTCAGGTCTCCGTCACAACACATGGTGGACTACATCAACTGCAAGGGCTTCTACTCACTGAATGTGAGGCTGGTATGTGACCACCAGAAACGCACCCTACAGGTGTGCACACTGTTTCCACGGAGTGTGCACGATGCCTACACCATCAGTTGCTCGCAGATCCCTGCAGTCTTCCAGGGTCCACAGAAGCTGCAGGGTTGGCTCCTTAAGGACAAGGGCTAACCACAGAGACCGTGGCTGATGACACCCATTAGGTGGCCTCAGACTGCAGAAGAGCGACTGTATAATGAGGCTCATGCTGCGGCTCGTAACTTGGTAGAGTAGACCATCAGGATGCTGAAGATGAGGTTCGGGTGCCTGGACCGGTCTGGTGGAGCCCTGCAATACAGTCCGCAGAGGGTGTCAAGCATCATCGTCGTCCAGTGCCACCCTTTATAACCTGGCACTGCAACGAGGAGACAAGCTGGCTGAGGAGGAGCTGGAGGTTTCCTCCAATGAGGAGGATGCCAATGAGGGTGAGGCGGTCCTTGGATGTGATGATGACAGGGATGAGGCCTTTGCGCTGGCTAGACAAGGCAGGCACGCTTGGGAGGCTTTCATAGCTGCTAGATTTGTGGAGGATGACAATGACATGTAGGTGACCCTCAGATCCTCATGTTGCATCTGTGAAGGGTTGACTCCAGTCTGGCTCATGGCAGCGCAAATACCCTCTTTTGAGAATGGTCCTGTCATGGAGATGCAGATGAGGCCCTAATAGTTGCTCGATTGCAGGAGGATGATGACAACATGCAGTGAGGATACTCCATAGATCTTCATATAGCCTCTGAGAATGTATGACTCCTGTCTGGCCAAGGGCTTGCTTGCGCTCTGTGATCAGGGTCATATCATAGAGATGCAGCAATGAAACTTTAGAAGCATCTGATCCTTTGTCAGCCTTCAGCACCTGAGCCCTTCAGGAGCACAGCGTCATTGGTCACAGAAGCTGAAGAGATGGGGGCCAGCCCCACCTTAAAGGTGCTGAGAGCACACAGAGAGAATGAGAACTCTGTGGCACCTGCCCACTACATTCTGGCAGCAATGACCAGCACTGCTGAGGTGCAGGCATCAGTAAAGCTTCCAGGGGGTGTGAGGCTGAACCATCACTTTGGTCTGAAGGCTGCACTCCAGACAACCATGCTGTGAGTGATGTGTCCTGTTTCACAGGTCACTGCCATGCACTAATTATCTCCCCTTGCTTTCGCAGACACATCTGGGAAACAGCCAAGAGAGTCCATGACCCAGGGCCTCCAGTCAAGCCTCGAATAAACCTCGGAAGAGGAATCTGGAGGCACCCTCTTTGAAATCCCGTCACAGTGCTCACCCACACCCTCCACCAGCGCAGAGACACAGGCCTCTGTGGGACCTAGCTTTAGAGTAGCCTTGAGATCACAATCTGGTGAGCACATCGCACTGTCTGACCCACAGCAGGTGGCGGCAGGGACTTCCCAGGTGTCTGGCACTCGGAGGGCTGCTGGAGGCCAGAAATTTGCTGAGTTCGTGTGAAATGATGAACCTCTGGACTCGGTCATGTCACAGTTGCTGGAGCTGCAAAGGCAAGCCGGGAACATCAGGAAGGGATGTCCGCTTAAGTCCTCAGATTGCAAGGCATGATGGACGACTCCGTCTGCCTTCAGTCTGAGGTGATAGCGCCGGCATGCCAATGCACAGAGGTCAACACTAGTAGGATGGCAGCCACTTTGGAGACCTTGGTCCAGGACATCACTCCTGCACTGCTGCGTGGGCTCAACTCCATTGCTGAGGCAATAGTTGACCTCCAACAGCGTGTACGCGAGAGGGGTGCAGGGCAGCCCGATCTCACTCCAGCTACCCCTTCTCCTCAAGGAATCAGCCTTGGGCCCACAGGCACCCATAGGGAGGAGGATCAACAGGTACACACTCTGGGGCCACCCACCCAGTGACTCCAAGAGTGTCCGGCCCATCCGAGTCCCCTCTTCCTGTGACCTCAGCAGCTCCACAGGCCGAAGAGGGTACCACTGCCACATAGCAGGACCCCGAAAGCAGGCTGGGGCCCTCCAGGTCTCGGCCCTCCAGAAGACACCTGCCAAGGTCATTATAGACAGGATGTTGCAGTCGACAGGCTGCCTCTACCTCCATTGTGGATGTCTGGGGAGCACCATTATATAGTGACAGGGTTAGGAGAGTTAAGGCGAATTAACTCTTTTTGAGTGCAACCAATTAAACAAGATTAACAAATTTGCACAGCCTGGGCATGGGTGTTAATCACTTGTACATACGGTTCACTATTGTCAATAAACTCCCAACAATGTCTCCCTGCCTATGGCTCCTTGTTCTTGTCACTCGGATGTGAAACCTTTCTGCACAAGATAAAGCCAGGTGTCTCAGTCCAGGGCCTCTTCCCTGTGCAGATGTTGCCTGACCTACTGAGTGTTTCTACCATTTCCTGTTTTTAGATATCCAGCATCTGCAGTATTCTTCTTTATTTTGAAACTTAATTTTCTGATTTTGCTTCAGCAGTATTACATGTGGGACACACGGTTTGTGTTCCAAATTGATGGTTGATACAGTGCTTTGGAAATGCTTGGTGAAGGACGGTCAAAAACTCCAATAATTAAACCTGTTGTAGTTGTTATCTGCAGCTTACACCTCCTCTAGCCTTAAAATTACTGAGTTGGCCAGTTCAGATTAACCATTAAGGCACAGTTACATTTTTTAAAAATGACAGCCTTGAATTAGCCATCACATACAATAAAACCTATGCTGATGGCACTGAAAAACATATTTGTGTGGGCGATGAGATAATCAGAGTGCAGAAAGTGTTTTTAAATTTAGTGTTTCAATTTTCAGTGAAGAAATGAGAAATGATTTTACCAGCAGGTCTGTTGAAATTGAAAAGAAAGTGGAGAAGGTTGTGATTTGATTACATTTGCTAACATTGCCCTTACCCTCTCTTATTCATCTGCTTTGCAATTCTCTTCAGTGAGAATTTTTTCCAATGTTGTTAAGCAACAGCAACAATTTACATTTATACAAAATGAAACATCCCAGGGTGCATCACAGGAGCATTATAAAACAAATATGACACTGAGCCACATAAGGAGACATTAGGTCAGATGACCAAAAGCTTGGTCAAGGAGGTAGGTTTTAAGGATTGTCTTGAAGAAGGAAAGTGAAGTCAAAGGCGGAGAGATGCAAGGAGGATATTCCAGGGTTTAGGGCCGAGGCAACTGAAGGCGTGGCCACCAACGGTGGAGCGATTATAATTGGGAATGCACAATTGGGAATGTGCAAGCGGCTAGAATTAGAGGATTGCGGATGTCTCCATGTGTTGTGGGGCTGGAGGATATTACAGATATTAAGGAGGGGCAAGGCCTTGGAAGGATTTGAAAATGTGAAATTTAAAATTAAGATGTTGCTTCTGGAATCCAATGTAGGTCAGCAAGCATGGGTGATAGGGGAGTAAGACTTACTGCAAGTTAAGACAGCAGAGCTTTGGATAACCTCCAGTTTACGGCGTGTAGAATGTGGGAGAATATCCAGCAGTGCCTTGGAATAGTCGAGTATAGAAGTAACCAAGGCAAGAATGAGGGTTTTGGCAGCAAATGAGCTGACATAGGTGAAGCTGGGTGATGTTATAAGTTTAAAATAAGTGGCTTAATGCCGGCACAAATACGAGATCAGAAGCTCACCTCGACATTAAATGTGATGCCAAGGTTGTAAACAGGCTGGTTATATCTCGGACTGTTGCCAGGGAGAGCGATAGAGTCAGTAGATAGGGAATGGAATTTGCAGCAGGGACTAAAAACTATGACTTCAGTCTTCCCAATATTTAATTGGAGGAAATTTCTGCTCATTCAGTACTGAATGTCATATAAGCAGTCTAATAACTTAGCAACAGTGGAAGAGTTAAAGCTGGGTGTCATGGGTGTAGATGAGAAAATGAACACTGTACCTGAATGATGTCGCTGAGGGAAGTATGTAGATGAGAAATAGGAGGGGGCCAAGGATCAATCCTTGGGGGACACAGAGGTAACAATGCGGGGACAGGAAGAAGCACTGAATAGCTTACCAATGATTCAATTTATTGGCAACTGAAGGACCCAGTTTGGTTTTCCAAGTTTATATGTATGTGTGTTAAAAGCAAAATACTGCGGATGCTGGAAACCTGAAATAAAAACGGAAAATGCTGGAAATACTCAGCAGGTCTGGCAGTATCTGTGGAGAGAGAAATAGAGTTTATGTTTGGAGTCTAATATGACTCTTCTTCAGAACTCCAACAGATGCTGCCAGACCTACTGAGTTTTTCCAACATTTTTTCTGTTTTATATTCTGCTTTTTGGCCTTCAGTATCTACAAGAACACTTGTGAAGGTACCAATAATGTAGAATTAGAGAGGCATAATGAAACTGGAATGTCTTTCATTTCTGTCTTAAAGGAATTGGATAAATACTTGAAGAGGTAAAAATTACAGGACAGTGGGCAGAGAACTGGTGATTGGGACTAATTGGATAGCTTATTCCAAGAGCAGGCACAATGGACCTTCTTTTGTGTTGTATGGTTCTTTGATTCATATATAAGTGCCTTATCACATCATAAAACATTTTAAAGCCTTCAGGTCAGAAAATGCCTTCAAGCATTTAATACAACAAATTGCTTTTTCCATGGAAGTAAAGCCAATTACTTTGCCATCCCTTGCCTTACTTTCCCTCACCGTCTCTTCTTCACTGTGAACATCCAATTTCTTTACACATCTATTCCTCACCAGGATGGCCTGAGGGCTACTTCTTTCTTGAATGGAGATCCAGCCAGTTTACATTCACCGCCAATCCCCTCTGCCTGGCCAAACTTGAACAGCTTCTCATTTAACTCATCTCACTTCCTCCAAATGAAACGTGTTGCTATGAGTACCCTCACGCACGCCTAGTTGTACCTGTCTTTTTGTGAGGTATGTGAAACATTCATTGTTCCAGTTCTACTTGATCTCCTCCCTCAATTCTTTTTCTTGTACATTGATGAATGTTTTGTTTGAATGTGCTGCTTCTGTTGTTGCTCTGAATTGGAAAACTTCTTCAACTTTGCTTTCAATTTCCACTCTTCTGTCAGCTTCACATGGTCTATCTCTGACTCTTCATTTCCCTTCCTTGACTTCACTGTCTCTATTTCTGGGGATAGCCTATCAATAAATATTCACTATAAGCCCACTGACTCCCACAGCTACCTCGACGTGCAGGTCACAGGGTGTGAGGAAGTGTAAGAATTCCATTTCATTCTTCCAATTTCTCCAGACCTATTGCATTTGTCCTGATGATGTAACCCTCCATACTGGTACCTCTGGTATGTGCTCCTATTTCCTCAACCAAGGATTCCCTTCAGCCATGGTTGTCAGAGTCTGACCCATTTCCTGCACCTTTGCTTTCACCCATTCCCCTCCCTCTCAGAACCACTATAGGGCTCCCCTTCTCCTCATCTCCCATCCCACAAATTCCATATTGAACAGATCATCCTCCACCATTTCCGTCATCTTCAGTGTGCAACCAAGCGCATGCTCCCAACCCTCCCCTCTCAGCCTTCTGAAGAGACCATTCCCTTCATGGCACCATGGTTCACTCTTCTATAACCCCCAAAACACACTGCCCCCTCCCCTGGCATCTTTCTTATAAGCACAGGAGACGTAACACCTGTCCTTTTACCTCCTCTCTTCTCACCATCCAAAGCCCCAAACACTCTTTTCAGAAAGAGCAATGATTTACAAGTACTTCTTTCAATTTAGTATACTGTGTTCTTTGCTCAGTGCAGTTTCCTCTACATTAGGGAGACCAAACGCGGATTGGCTGACTGCTTTGCACAACACCTCCATTCAGTTAGCAAGCATGACACTGAGCTTCAGATGACCTGTCATTTTAATTCTCCACCTTGCTCTCACACTGACATCTCTGTTCTTGGTCAACTGCACTGCTCCAGTGAAGTTCAATGCAAGCTTGAGGAACGGTGCCTCATCTTTCGATTGGGCATTTTACAGCTTTCTGAACTCAACATTGAGTTCAGCATTAGCAGACCATAATGTGTGCGCACCCCCCACCACCACCATTTTGTCTCATTTTCATTGCAGATTTCAATCTTAACCTTGTATTTCTCGTTTTTACTTTTGGACCACAGCTGTTCATTATTCTGCCATTCTCACCTCTTCTGTCCACACCTTTTATTTCTTTACTCGCACTATCCCCAATCTCTTTGGTCATGCCCACCAACTCTTTTGTCATACCCTCCCTTTCCCCCTACCCTCTCCCATTTCACTTCCTTCAATGCTATTACATTTTTAACTTTTGTCAGTTCTGTTGAAAGGTCCCAACCTCCCTAACAGCACTGTGGGTGTACCTACACCAAAGGGGTTGCAGCAGTTCAAGAAAGCAGCTCAACACCACTTTTTCAAGGACAATTAGGGATGGACAATAAATGCTGACCTAGCCAGTGACGCCCACATCCCATAAATGAATTTTTTAAAAACCTGAAACGCAACTCTTTCTCCCTCCACAAATGCTGTCTGACATGCTGAGTATTTGCAGCCTTTTCTATTTTCCATTGCCATTCTGCTAATAAGAAAGTTAGTTTAGGTTTTTGCGCTTGCTTTACACCAAGTTAAGCATAGTCCAAAGTGACTATGCAGTATAATGTGGATAAATGTGAGGTTATCCACTTTGGTAGCAAAAACAGGATGGCAGGTTATTATCTGAATGGCTATAAATTGAGAGAGGGGAATGTGCAACGAGACCTGGGTGTCTTCGTACACCAGTCGCTGAAGGTAAGCATGCAGGTGCAGCAGGCGGTAAAGAAGGCAAATTGTATGTTGGCCTTCATAGCAAGAGGATTCGACTACAGGAGCAGGGATGTCTTGGTGCAATTAAACAGGGCCTTGGTGAGACCACACCTGGAATATTGTGTGCAGTTTTGGTCTCCTTATCTGAGGAAGGATGTACTTGCTATAGAGGGAGTGCAGCGAAGGTTTACCCGACTGATTCCTGGGATGGCGGGACTGACATATGAGGAGAGATTGAGTTGGTTAGGATTATCTTCGCTGGAGTTCAGAACAGTTACTGTTCCTTGTGCTAACATGTTTCCAAGCCTGATTTTGTGAAAAAAGTACATTTTAAAGTATAAAAAGGTTCCTGGGGTGCAGTGCTAAACTAACTAATTCATGGAATTTAGGATGAAACTTAAGATATTTGATCCACTCTCAGTAAAAGATTAGTTATCTATTTCTGATGTGGCCTTTTCAGTTTTCTACATGAGCTGAAGATCTTGCACAACAAAGTTTACATCTACCCTGTGATATTCTTTTCCCACCACATGTCTAACTTTACCCTAATGCTTTCAAATACACGTTTTGATTTGGCCTGGAGATACAGTGCAAAGAATGGAGAGATCGAATTCTGCTAAGTTCCCAAGGATGAAGCGAATAGAATTTAGTCCTCTATAAATTGGGTAGAACATTTTTGTTGTACCCATATTCTACAATCCAGGCCGTCACATTCTGTGTCCACAAGGCTTGATAAAGAAATACCAGTCTATTAATAATGCCATGAGGGTTAAGTGACACAACTCTTGAGTATTGTAATTTTGAGTCTTGTACCATTTTAACGTGTTTGAGAAGCCATGCCTTATATTTCTCTTAAAAGAGTTGGTCAACGTAATTCTCCTCCTCAGCCCATAACCCTATGTGCCTATTTAGACTGCTGATCTTTCAGTAAGACTATTTGTCATACCTTAACTAGTGTTAATGCCTTCTCCCAACCACCACCAGTGTCAGATCCACTTGTTCATTCCCTGTACCCTTTAACATTTTTGCATCAATTTTACTTCCTCTTAAGTGTGGTGCTTTGCCCTGTTTCAGTTGTCACTTGTGGTAATGCAATTCATTTCCTTGTTAGTTGTTGTGTGAGAAAATTCCTTCTGTCCTTCCTCTTTCTGCTGCTAGTAGTTGTGGCTTAACAAATCAAGACTTTGGCTCTTCGCTAATGACCCTGGCTTAAAATGCATCAAAAGAACGACATCCAGCTCTATTCTAAGATTAGTCTCCCACAACATGAATCATTATCAAAATCACCTCCTAGTCATCTTATAAAACTGTGCCATTAATAAAATATGTATTGTAAAACATCAAGAGAACTGGCATTTGCTTTTTTTTTAAAAGCTTTTGATAAATTTCAGAAGTATAAAGGTAGTGTGCTCCAACAGATCACATCTTTTTGTCTGGAAATTATAGGTTTACATTTCAGTTTATCCATCATCATTTGTGAAAGTTTTAGCCTTTAGAGTTTGGGCCACAGGTGTGCCACCTGCCTTATTAGTAAAGGTTCCTCTGTAGGCATCCAGAGCATACCCGGAACAAATATTGGACCCTTTTATATACATGAATGTGGGACCTAATACTTGTTTGAGGGCCTCTTTGCAAAATGTGATTGCATGTGACTGCAGCATGTGCTTTCTGCGGTCAGGCTCTTTGGGGGATTGGCAGCCAAACCAATGACCCTCGGATTACGGTTTAACTTTATTTGCACACCTAATTAGGAGCAGGGGTGCTCGCCCTCCAACTCTACATGATATATGGGCTGCTGCTGGCTGTCTTCCATTCCCCATCCACCCACCTTTGTCTCTATCTGATTGGACAATTGTGTGACCTCTGGAACTGATGAGTTGCCTCTGGAGCCAGAATTGATCAGCCATGATCATATTGAATGGAGGGGCAAGCTCGAGGGGCTGAATTGCCTACTCCTGCTCCTAGTTCTTATGTTAATAATAAAATGAGGCTAGTGGACCATTTTGCTGCTGTCCTCATCAAGCACGTCAGCTGCACAGTTATGTGTCCAATCCAGTTTCTAGACCATTAATGTTAATCATTACTAGTTATTAGATAATCAATTTATTGATATCCTCACCTGAAATATGAAAAGACAACACATTGTCTGTGATACCACTATGAAAATAAAGCAAATATTTTTGTTTGTTTTCCATTCTAATGCCTCGACAAAATGCCTTTCACTTGATTATGGAAAAGCATTAGCCTTAGGGGTCAACCTTTCTGCTGTATCTTTTGTCTATGGTAAATAAGGCTACACCAAGTGTGCTGGCCTAGCATTGTAAGCACTGTGATACATTGAAGCTATTTTTTTAAAAAACCCTGCAAAAACAAGTTGCATTCTGCATTGGTAATTTTTGATTCCATTACATATGTTTTATAGTCAATGTGAACATTGGCTAGCTGGATCAGAGGTCATGGTGAAGTTTTCTGAGGAAATATCTTGCATAAAAGATTTACACCAGTTTGATGCTGAAGCTTCAGTAGTAGAAATTTCCTTGACCCCTTGCACTGAGTGGTGTCCACTGCAAGCCTCGGCTGCTCATTTACAAAGGCCACAGCCCCATGTAAAAAAACAACTCACCCGAGTTTCCTGGAATCGCATGAATAATGCACCAGATGAATTGGTTTCCCACACAGTGTTTAATTGCAAAATGTCTTCAATTATTTTTCTGTAGGCGTCTTGCCCATAGCCAGCTTGATAGACAGGCTGGCTGAGGGAGAAAATCCAGGTGAGCTAGGCTGAAGTTCGAGGGGAGAGTTGTGGCCTGTGGAGGGAGAGGGGGCGGAGGCACGGTAGGTGGTGGGAGTGGGGGGTTTGATCTTTTGGGAGGTGGCAGATGGTGGTCGGGAGGGAGAAGGTGTGATTAGGGATTCTAATCCCAGGGTTTGATGGGGAGGGTGGGTACAGTTACTGGACGATTTGGGCCTGGGAGAGACTCTCCCATTTCTCCTGGTTTACAAGCTATGCTGTAAAGACACTTGCATTATAGATTCAGGCCTCTTAGCTAACTTAAATCTACAATTTATACAGAAATTAACAACTGTACTGCTAAAGTAATGATTTGGAGATGTGATCTTATTAACTCCACAAATGACGATCAGAAAGTACAATAGCCCCCACAAGAACTGGTGTGAAACAAGCACAAATGCAGCACATTGATCGTGTCCTTTTGTGCTACAGCTGTAGGTGCCATTTTTGTAAGTTAGCTACCTATACAATAAAAAGTGCAATTTATATTTCAGATGTTTCGGTAAAATGAGTATAGAATGTATGATTCTGCTCTTTGGGTTTTTATTTAAATTTTTTTTAGAGATTTGTCTTCACGTTTACTTACAAAATGTTTCCCCTTGGTTGGTGTTCTCCGATCAGGAATTCCCAGGAGTAGCTCAGTGCCATTTAGGAGTTGAGTGCATTTTCTCACTTGCGAACCACCCTGGTTGAGCTCTGAGGGGCAGGGTGACTCCGCCAAAAGGGCACGGGGTTCTCGTGGAGAAAGGGGGCACTGCATTGCTTTTGAACCATTCACAGCTGTGGATGTGGGGGTTACTGTGAAACCTCGTCCACACCGGTGCCGTTTCGGTGAGGTGTTGAACTGAACTCCAACTTCCGTACAGGGAGGGAACAACTGGAGGAATTCGCCACCCACTTAGGAGCAGCTTGCTCATACGTTTCATTGAGAAGCTTGACCAGAGTGTGTCACAGAAGGAATTCCTCTCACCTAAATGTGTGTGCCATACTAGGAACATCAAGGAAGTAGATGTACTTGTAATTGAGGAGAAGGGGTAATGTTTGAAGTTAACATCTTTTTTGTTAAATGTTTTGATGATGCTTTTCTGTATGTTGACTTTGTCACAAATCTGCTGGAGAATGGAAAATATTTTCATTTATGCACCCAACATCACCTTATGTGCAATTCTGGGTCAGGCTGAATGCAGATTAAATTCCAGGCAAAGCCATTTATATTCCGCAGTTATGTAGCAGCCCTCCCTTCTGCACCGGTATGACATTTTCATTTCTCATTCCAACAATTTTTATGCCCTTTGCGGGAAAATATGAAGTGAATATCAGCTAGAGCTGTCAGCTTTCGTCTTGCTAAGGAAATTACCTATTCAACGTAAAACCTTCCAATTGGTGGTGGAAAGTGAAGATTTCCCTCCCATTGGTCGACACAAGGAGCAATAAATTGGAGACTTAAGTCTTATAGGTGGAAAAAAAATCAAAAATATTTGCATATTTATTACAGCAACATTAAAAATTAAATTAGGCTGATGCGCCACCAGCGAGCTCCTTAGAGCAAAATGGACGAACAATGGCCACTAGATACAGTAAACAGAGAACAAAGCTCACAAATTAAGAAGCATAAATTAATACAATACATGGCAAAAAAACCATGGTCTCATATCTCAAACACTCAGACTGAGACCAGGCTCATCAGCATGTTTAGGGCTGTGCCAACTGGCTAGTCTGATGACGCAAAAGATATGTTGGTAATAATTAATGAAACATTGAAACAGCCATCAAAATGGTCCCCAAATGGCATTTTGGGATACAGCACCCACCATAAAGGTCTTGCCGGGGACCTGTTGAATTGCACAAGAGGTCTTTTCCCAAAGTGATGCTAACATTAGGGATCCTTGAAGGTGCTGATTCCTGTCAGAGCACAGACCCATAGCTACACAGCACTCTTTACTTGCTGACCTAAATGCTGTCCTTCATGTGCAAGTCAGGGAATGAACAGCAGTAGAATTTTTGACTGTGCAAGGCATACAGTCCAGCCTAATCCAGGCCTCACCTTACGTGTACATGTTCCACCAGGGGTTGCTGGACAATGAGCAGGAGTGGGAAACCTAGATGCTTTTCATTTCTTTTCCCATGTTCACAGTACAGGCTGCCAAGACCATTGTAGCATTTTAACTGCTTTCCTAGCTCCGATCAGCTAACTCAGTGGTGCCAGAGATTGAAGCTGGAGCACCCCATGGTGCATTTACACACTAAACACTAAAGAATGGTGACTGTTGGGTGGGGTAGGGGTTGGGAGGGGGGTGGTGGCGGGTGGGGGTGGTGGGAAGAGAGTTAAAATAATTTTAGCACAACCTCTCCTTTATAATATGGTTTGTAAAGAAAGTAAGTCAGGACTTTCATTGCTATAGCGCCTATTGAAACTGTAAAAGCCATGAATTTAGAACATTCCACAGCGCTTTACAGCCAATGAAGCACCTTTGGCGTGTAGCCACTGTTGTAACACAGATGAGAAGCTTGTGTACTGTACCATGCTTACTGTGGCTGTTTCAATGTCAGGTTAACCAGTTACATTAAAGAAAGTTCAATTTTTGAATTTATACTTGGATTACAGTCACTTGATTGGCACAGCCCTAAGTATATTATTAAACAAAACTTCATAACACACAGGACAGTTGCTAACCTTGTCCTAATATGAATGTTATTTTCTTCACAAATTTGCAAACTTTTCCTATGGCACCGCTGCAGTTTTGTTTGGTCATTCTGCTCTTACTGATGGAACCGGTTCAGTTTTAGTCATTTAAAAATTCACAATTATAAACATTCTATACTTTTATGTCAGTCACACTGTACATTTTATACAATATGGTACAATATTCGCTTTCTTCTGTTCTGCCGTTCAGCTGTTTTAAGATGGTAGCACTCTTGCGCTTTTAAAAGCTCATCAGCTTTTCCTAAGCTGTCTCGAGAGTAAATTGACCACTAAACGTTTAAAGCCTGATACAAGTAAAGTTATGTCTAAGAATACTTCAGTCAATCTGTCCACTTTTTTTAACCAAGTTATTGAACCTGTAAAAGCCAGGTGAACACACACAGTGAAATCAGTCCATTTGTTTGTGAATTGAACCATCCACTTCCCTCTTTACGTTATTTGGTACATATCTTTGCCAAGTCCTCTTCCTTTGATGGCTTCCCATTCATTCTTTAACTAATGGCAATATTGTCGTACATTTCTCCATAAAGTGGGTATGCCACATAGCTTGAGTCAATGTAAAGTATATTCAGCTTCATATTCCTACAAACAATAACATAATATGTATGTGCAGCCACTCAAATCACACTTGGGTAGCAGATGTGAACCACATTTTAGTTACACAAGTTTTGTGAAAAATGTAACCAGTGCCAAGCATTCCATTGGACTTCAGAGCTCTATTCCTTGGCCAGAGAGTGCCAAACATTACCTGCAGTATAACTTCAGTCTGTCAGCCTTGCAATGCTTTCAGTAGCTGTTGATCTTAAACAGATGCCCTTAACATGACTTTGTGCATGCACATTTACACTGTACCACTGCTTTATTGCCACACTGATTAGATGCAAGTGATAGCTCCTTTTACATGGGTTGCTGTATCAAAATTGCCATATGTCTATGTGGTGCTTTAAATGCAAAGAATGATCAATTTCTTGTAAGAATATTGGAATTAGTTCATTGTAAATCTTTCATTCAAAAATTCTAGCAAATGGCGTGAAATGCAATCACTGGTCATTGTCTTTTTCTTTACTGTTCGCAAACTGCAATGAGCTATGGCATAAACTTTATTATAAAAAGGATGCTAACACTGCAATACTCAATTCACCTGAGCATATTTTATGATTCTGATTCATTTTTTTTGTCTGCCTCTCATTGCAATCTATCACAAGAAGCATGTGTGCTTCCTGATGTTATCATTTCTCTCTGTGTTCTTGGAAATGATGAGCCACAGGAATAACTTACACCCGGGGGCTTCCGAATTATGTTTACATAGAAAGATTTCCTCTGTACATTAGCTGTAGCCAGCTTGTGTATCCATTGTTACTACACAATGTAAAACTTTATTAAGCAACGTACAGGGAAGAATCTTCACTCCTTCCACTACCACCACCATCTGTGCCACCCACCCCTGCATCATCGTGCCCCCCCACCCACCCACACCCACAATAGTTTTAAAGCTATAGAAATAACAAACTGAGAAAATGTCACAAAGTGAGGAGAAAACATGATGGTAAGAAAAATTTAAACTTTATTGTGTATGATTTCCTATTTTGTTTCAAATGTCTAATGTTGATAGTGTTCCATAAGTGTGCTCATTGTTTGGTATTTCTCAATGAAAAATGTGAGGGGTGATTTAATGTAGATGCTAACATCAATTAAGACACTTCTTATTGATAGACCTATGTTTAAACTCAATTTATAGGAAGACTGCAGCATGTATTCTGTGCGTTACATGCACAGAGCAGGACTTGAGTTTATTCCAAGTATGAGGCAGAACTCATAATATATTTGAAATAATCACAAACTGGCTGGAAAGGTCTTCTGCACAAAAGGAGCAATCCCTGTGTTCTGTAGTTCCTAGCTGAAATCTTGGTCTTGCTATTAACTACTTGCTGCTTGTACTTCAACAGGTGGCTTTGTGCCAATACAGTGGGTATGGAATAGAGGCCTAGCACTGCCCCCAGTGGGGGAGAGAGAGGAAAATATAAAATGGAAAGCATATTGGAGAGGAAGCAATCTCAATCCACATTCCCAAACTTTGTGATGGCAAGGCTGAACAGCAGTGTTGAGACCTGGGTAAATGGTTTATCTGACGCTCTGACTCTACCTTGGTGTAGTATGTAGGACAGTGAGACATAAAGGTGTTTAAAAATAAATAATGTCTGTAACTTCATAATCCAAAGGAAATCATGCCTGAAATGACTGCAGGGCTGAGTGAATTCAATCTTTGCAGTTTCCTATTTTCAGTGCGCATTCCCACAGACATCTCCTTAGATTTGGTAAGGTGTCCAAATAGCTATTAAAGTGAACACAAGCCTGAGGCTGGCAAAGTACCAAATAATCTGCCAACTTCCTTTTCCCCAATGCACTCATTCAACACCAAGGAAAAGGGGATAAACTCATTGAAATAACATAATGGCACAGCATCATTGTTTAAGTGTGCAATATATAAAATGTTAACTGTGCTCTGCAACACATCACATATGATAAAGCAGAGTCTTCTGTCACACATGCAGGAAAAGTAAGATATTTTCATAGATGGGAGTTTTTAGTGTCAAGGGCAAATAATTAGTCTTGTGTTTAATGCTTCAGTCAGATATTTCTCTATTATATTGGTTCCAAAGTCACAATTCATTACAAAACCAGACTCAAATACAAACAGAATTACCTTCCCATACTTCTCCTTCTTAAACACTGGTGCATATTAAGTACCTGGCTCTTGTTTCCTTTTTTTTATAGTTCCCTCTCATTAACAATTCATTTTCCAGTCTATTCATTTCACACTATTGAGGCTGAGCACAACCTGGCGAATCTGGAATCCAAACAGCATTTTGGAAATTTGGATTCAGATCTAGATTTAAATTCCCTCGTGGGTTCATTCTGCATTCCAATGAAGGCTGGGTTTTTATCCCTCCTTCATGATCAGTGCTTAAAATTATCCACAGCCTACACTTGGCTCAGTCAGTTAACATGTCATTTGATTCATGGGAATTGGCCAAATCCTATATTGCACAATAAACCTTTAAGATCCATGACTGGCATTGTCTAACCAATAGTTCCCAGGTAACTTTGTCTTCCTTCCTGCTCTTCTTCCTTGGTCTCCTTTTGTCTTCATGGGTTTCTTAATTTAGAATAATCCAAATATTGATCTACTTAAGATATGGGAGATGGTTCTATTATATGTTCAGTTAAGGGGGTCAATGAGTATTTGGGAGATTATCCATTCAAATTGATTTCTAAGCATATTCCTAATGTTCTGAGTCGATCTCCCACTTAGCAGAGGGCAGCAGAAAGTTGTTGCGTTCATGGGCAATGTATGTGTTGTATCTGCCAGGCTAATCAGACTGCCCTCAAACTGGTAGTGATCTTTCGGCAGCCTTCCCAAGTGGTCAGATGAAGAATGAACAGAACTACAAATAGGAGATGGAATCTCTATTGGTGGATATTGTAAAGAATTATCTAGAGTGCAAAAAATCTCGGATTTGGAAACTATCCTTCCTCCATGATGAATTGAACCATCATTGCTTTTTAAGCACATTTTGCTTATCTTTTCCATTCACAAAGATTCATTTGAATGCAATGGGCCAATAATGAATATTTTGTTGTGTGGAATGACAGCTGCATGCTGTATGAATTCTCTGTGTGTGTGTGTGTGTGTGTTTTCTGTAAAGCTGTTTTCTCTCCACCAGTGATAAAGGAGGTGTTAATAAGAGGAAGGAAGCAGAGGATTTGATAGTTTTTTCCCCCTTAAGAGTCCAACTCACAGCTTCATTGCAATGACTTTGTTACACTTGAATGTGTGTTCCATGCATCTGGCTAGCCATGGTGTGAAGGTTCTGAATGCTCCAGAGAATCCTTTTCTGGTGCCCGACTAATGTCACTCCAATTCTGCAGAGGTCGCTAGAAATTGGCAGGAGAAAAGTCAATTAGAGTGACATATTAAGACATCAACCACATCATTCCATTTGCATGGTTAATCCATGGATGCATTTTTCTGTTCGAGTGACACAAATCTCACACTTTGCTCTGAACGCTTAGGCATACTGAGGCAAGATTTTAGCATTGAAATGTTGATAATGACAATATTGGGAATGAATGCATCTTCAATCTTTTACTAATATTTAAATGCTGATTTTTGTATTGTAGCTCACCCCAATGGCCACAACATGTAGCTTAAGGGAAGTGACTGAAGCTATTGTCAACAAAGTTGACTTTCAGGAGATTTCTGAAGGTGTAAAGCGAAGTAACAGCGCACAGGGTCTAGGCGAAGTCTTCCAGAGTGCAAGTGCACGAAGCAGGGCTCGGCAAAGCCATGGACAGATTAGTTAACGAGGTCTTTGAAACAAATGTTCTATAGGATGGGGAGTCAGTGGAGGTCAATGGTGAGGTATGTGATGGGTAAGGAGGAATTAGTATGGAATAGTCAGCACTTAAAAATTTTCAGAGGTCAAAGGGCAAATATGCAGTGATGACTTTCACAATAAGTTTTTTTTTGAGATGCAAATATATGTTCGGGACTAGCTAATCTTGGTCTCTATCCAGAGGGGGACAGATTAAAGGCATTAGTGTAGAATACTTGGGTGGGGTGATCGTTTTTCTCCAATCTCCCACTGGAATCTTCCCTATGGAGATTGCAGGTGGTTCTATGCAGCACCACTCTATGTATTTTTGTCAAAAAACTAAGGGAGAAGATCTGTTGTGTGCATTTTTTTGCTACAAAGTTTAAACTTGTTCATCAAGAACACTAAAAATAGCACAAAAAGCATACATTTGCCTTAAATGAAATCTAGTCAAATTGGAACCCAACAAGAGAAATCTCTTCAAAGGGACGCCATTTAATGTGAATAAAAGCAGCCAATTCATAGAATATTCGTTACAAATTATCAGATATGTATGTAATCAAAATGTTCAAATGCACAGTACTATTTCTCAGAGAAAGCAATGAAAAACATACTTTGGCAAACATGTTTGTTAATTGCCAAGCAGAGTATCGAGCCTGATAGTGATTGAGGTTTGAATTATGTTACAGTTGACCAGATGTCCATTTTGAGACTTGGTTACTCTCTCTGCTGGCTGGTTAACCAACTAATCTCAAAACTCCTTCTCCACATGAGCAAACAGAAATCAGATGGGGGCAAAAAACAGCTCCTCATGCTGACAGAATTGCTCAGGAAGAAAGCAAAATCAAAAGGCTTGCCCCTCAGGCCCTATTTAGGTTTAAAACCACATTATATTTTTGCAGTTAATCTTTGCCAGGTTAAAACTGGTCAAAAGCTCCACACTAAGCAGTTTTAGAGTCCCTTGCCTTTTTTTCCTGCAGCCTTTGTGAAGCTCATTTCCATTTCTTTCTTATTGTGTATTTGACCAAGGAATTACATTGAACTGCATCTGTAATTATGTCAAGTTTGAATAACTGAAGAGGAGAGTGTAAATTTGGGGAGTTATAATGTACTGGGAATTAGTTACAAATGCAAAAGGTTAATTTTGGTGGCTAATGTGCTAATTAAAAAAGTGCAATTTTACCTTTAGTACCATTTTCAGAATTCTAGAAAATCAAAACCATTCATCATTAGCACTTACAGTACCTGCTGTTTATATACACAACAGTATCCAGTGTGGCATAACCAGCTGATGCAAAGTTCTCCTTGTACTGTCCCATTTTGATACCATCAAGCCATTCATCTACTGTGGTAATGGCTGATGAGTCTGGAGTACATGGATCCTGCAAGGAATTGCCTGACCTGTGTGCATATATATATATAAAATAAATTCTTATGAATAGAAGCTGAGAACCT
Organism: Cetorhinus maximus; assembly: GCF_964194155.1. Lineage (NCBI taxonomy): Eukaryota > Metazoa > Chordata > Chondrichthyes > Lamniformes > Cetorhinidae > Cetorhinus > Cetorhinus maximus. Next base: position 25,576,430 of record NC_135897.1, read on the forward strand.
TTCTTAACAGCTCAATATTTCAACCATGTATTTGGCTTTTGAATATAAGCTTTCCATTTTCACATTAGGTCCATTAAATCTTACCAGGCTGCGTCATTGGCTAATGTTTTGAGACAACTGGGATTTCGTATCAGCTTGTCAAGAATGTTCACTATCTGACCAAACTTGGGTCTGTCTCCACGTGCTTTCTGCCAGCAGTCTAGCATGAGCTGATGAAGGACAGCAGGACAATCCATTGGTGCTGGTAAGCGATATCCCTCATCTATTGCTTTAATCACCTGCAGAGGATGCAAGAGTTTTACCCTGGCTTTCACTTATTGAATATTTGTCACCGATGATTTCTGATCCTTGCAGCATTGTCTAAGGAAATGCCTAAAGTTAAAGTTTCAAACATTCATAGGCTATAAATAAATAGAGCTTACCAGAATCAACAGACAGCATAACAGGCTCACCTATTGTTTAATATCTGAATATTCATGAAGTATTTTAAAAAAAAATAAAGTATTAACATTCTAGTCAACATTCAGCAAGGGTCAGTTAGCTCTTAGTGAGCGTCTATGGATTTACATTCAATTGTAATACAATGCATATAGCCCAGGTGAATCGTGATTGCAATAGATGCGTTGTGAATTAAAATATCTCTTCTCAAAGGGCAACCAACAATCTCAATCTCTTCCACTGATTTATTTGAGTAATCGCCAACGCAATCTTCAGGGTTTTGAATGATGCGCCAACACAAGCTCAATCACTCGCAACAATGAGAAAAATAATTGGAACAATTGTTCACAAATTATTTTGCAAACTTGGATTGACAGGGAGAAATCATTCAGCCCATGCAAGTGCTCTGTGAAAGTTTTGGAAATAAACTTTCTCTAGGGTGAATTTGGGTTAGAACAGGCTAGTGCGAGTAGTAGTGGCCACCACTTGTTGGATTGTTTCATCTGGTGTTAGGCATGCAAAATAATAAGAAAACACACAGATTGGATGAAGGTCAGTTGACCTATTGTATCTCAGCCTCCCAGAAGACTAACTCCCGCTTCCCTATTACAGAATCTAACTTATTTTTTCAAGGAATCCAGTGTGCATGTCTCTACCATCCTTTGTGGGAGCTTGGCTGAGCTGTTCCTCCTTATTCAGTTGTCCTATAAAAACGGATGTCTGACTCTTAGAGGTGGCTTGTACATTTAAGTGTTCTTGGTAATTGATTATGCAACTTGCTTTCAACTGGACGCAACTTTTAAATTCAATTTAACATCATGATCATACAGATTCAAAATGATCACTTGCTACAGAATGCATTACTTGACTCACAACTATTAAATTGCAACAACTTCATTGCAATAACTATATATTAGCCAGGAGTTTCACAAGGATTTTTCTCACTGGAGATTCTGCCTTCTTGGGAGATTACGTTTAGGCTCAATCTCTGTTGGTGCTTGATGAGCTAAGTGGTATTTTCCTGGGCAGTTCTCTATGGTGAAATAGATGACTAAGTGAGTTTTTACAGATTCAACCTATGACCTGCGTTTAGTTTGTTCAGTCCAAGTAGTAGCAGGAGTGCTACCGTCGCTCTTGGTGTCCCTTGATGAGGGAGAGCAAAACCAGCCAGAAATCTCAATCCTGATTCCTATCCAGCAATCACTGTTATAGGGACATGAGCATGGGCATTAGGTGCAGAAGAGATTAGAATTGGTTGTGGTGCCCCATCCAGTTCGCTGGCCTGTCAACACGCAACTGTTAATGTTAGTCACATGAGTAATGGACACAGGTTTATGAAACTGGAGAATGATCTGAATCTCTCTCTCTGAAAGATGTCAACACCTTCAGGAAGATGGAAGACAAAAAGTTGGTAGATATCAAATCTGAGCATGCAATGGAAACTCTTATTTGTTGCAATGTTATACAGCATATGTCAAGTTTAAATGAATAATCTACAGCATTAGGTGTAAAAATTCTATAATAGAGCATGCGTTTTTGCTACTTACATCCTGATTCGACATTTCCCAATAAGGCCTCTCTCCGTATGACATAACTTCCCACATAACAATCCCGTAACTCCATACATCACTGGCTGAAGTGAACTTACGGTAGGCAATGGCCTCTGGGGCTGTCCACCGGATAGGGATCTTTCCTCCCTGAAAACACATACAAGCAGAATTTTGAGATACAGTGAATAAATTTATAGAAAACAAAGAAAGATAATCAATGTAAAATGTATATCTGTGTCTTCTGTACAATCTCTGTTTTGCTTTTGGCAAATTATGATTTTCCTCCATTCTATTAAATTATAGCTGATCTGTGCCTGAAATCGATTTGCATGCTTTAGCTTTATATCTATTACTATCCTAACCCTACAAAGATTTTTTGAAGCACTTTAGAAATCTCATTGTCCCAGTATCTACAGTCTTCTGGTGGTGATGTGTTACAGTTCAGTCAGGGAGTCAGAGTTACTGTGGAAACATGCATTGTTACATATGTGTTGTAGTCTGGAGCTATGGATAGTGATGGTAGAGGCTCCAACGTTCTTTCCATGCATTTGCAGGTTAATACTCAACCTGTTTGTTTGCATTATGAATCACCTTCCTTGGCCATCAGGTCCTGGGGCAGGACTCGAACTCAGAGCTTTTGGCTCACAGGCAAGATGCTACCCACTCACCACAAGACCTTCAATCTACACCCTTTCAGGGGGAGAGAGTTCCAGATTTCTGTTGATCTGTGAAGAAGTGCATCCTAATTTCCTTCCTAAATGGACTAGCTTTAATTTGAAGATTATATTTCATAAATGAATTCCCATTTAGATTATTTGACATCTGCAAGAGGATTTTACCTCATTTGGCCTTGATGTAGCATGTGTGAGTAAGTGATAGTAATGTATTAAACTATTGAGTTCATCTGGTGTTTTAGCTGAAGAAGTCAAGTCAAATTTATTTATTATTAGAGTACTCTGAATTGGGATGAGAATTTTGGTCAATTCACAAAAAGCATTTAAAGCCACTGGATAAGACGAGAGAAACAAAAATAGGGACATAAGTTACTGCCCATAGAATAGGACAGAAAGTGGCATGGCCACATTTATTGCCCACCCTTGGTGTCTTGAAAGGTTATGGTGGGTCTTCTCTTTGAATTACTCTAGTCTTTCTGGTGATAGTGCTTTTACAATGGTGTTAGGCAGGGAAATCTAGGATGCTCATCCAGTGGCAATGAAGAAATGGTAATAAGGCAGTTTGGGATGTTTGGCATTGTAAATAGCACAAAATATAAAAACAAGGAAGTCATGCTAAGCCTTTACAAACCTCTGGTTGGGCCTCAGCTGGAGAATTATGTACAATTCTGGGCACCACACTTTTATGAAGGATGTCAAGGCCCTGCAGTAGGTACAGAGGATGTTTACCAGGATGCTGCAAGAGATGGGGACCTTCAGTTATGTGGAAAGACTGCACAAGCTGGACTGTTCTCCTTTGGTTTCACCTTGACCTTCCTTGCGTTCAGTGAGGTATTCAAAATATTGAGGGGTTTTGATAGAAGTAGGGGCAAATTGTTTTCTGTGACCAGTTATCAGTAACCAGGGGTCAGGTTTAAAATAATTATCAAAAGAACTAGAGGGGAAATGAGGGGATTATTTTTCCATACAGGCCATTGCCAAATTCTGGAATTTGGTACTTGAAAGGGTGATGGAAGCAGATTCTATAGGAGCTTTCAGAAGGCAATTGGACATGTCCTTAGAGGACTAATATGCAGGGTTATGGGGAAATCCTGGGGTGTGTGACCAAATTGGGCAGCTCATTCAAGGAACTAGCACAGGTACAGTCAGCAGAATGGCCTCCTTTTCTGATGTAAGATTCTATGTCCAGGATTTTTGCAAAGCTGGATGGGCTCCGCTCTTCAGCCAATTTACTGTAAGCCCCGCCCCCTCCCTCACCCACCATTTTCGCTGGGGTAATGGGAAACAGGGCAGCTTGTAGTTTTCCCATCTGTGGTTCACAGAAGCAGACACAGCTGCCTTCAAACGGATGTATTTTCCGTAACTGGGATGTCTAAAATATCCTAGTGTTAGGCATTTGAGGAATAGGTCTAAATCTGCCTGAGTTGTTTGGAGAAGTGGGATACACTTTGGGACAGGTTCAGGGTCCCCTTTGGGATTATTATGAGTAGACATAAACGTGTGTAAAATGTAGATGAGCTCAAAGGAAGTGTCAAACTGCCATATTGTTTTAATCCCCAAGCCCTTTAAATTTCTCAAAAAGAGCAGCCTGCTGTGGCTGCTTGCAATTCTACTAGCTATCTGTTTATAGGATCATTATAGGATTAGTGCTGCATGACTGATTCCACATCCTACTGTTATCACGAGGTGGTGGGGGAGCGGGAGGGAGACATGGACAGACTGTATGTTCACAGTTTTATTGACAGCTCCAAGTAGTTATAAAGTCCTGGTGGGGCTATGAATACATACATTTGTTTTCATAAGGGATAAAGTACTTGAAGGAATTTAAATGTATTGAATGGGTTTTTGGGTGTATTTTCATTTAAATAGTAATAGATACTTAGAACTTTATTTTATTTCATCTCGCCCTAGCTCCTGAGATTTTCCCATGGTGGATACTGGATGAAGTGGCATGGAGGATGTAAGGGCAAAGGGTGGTGGTGGGAATCATGGGTTGGCATGATTTGACACTAAGTTGGTATAGGGGCTATAAAGGGTGTGGGGGTGGGTAGAGCAGCATAGGTTGGAATGGAGGGTATGAGCGGACATGGCGTTGGGTAGAGGGGCATAGGTTGACATGGAGAATATAAGGGGCCATGAGACATGGGTAGACTCCTGTTAACACCAGCCCCCCGCCCACCAACCCCTGAGAACAAAAACTCAAAGATCTGGGGTACTTGTCTGAATAAGTGATTAAAATTTGAGAAAATTACATATTTATAAAAAATTTATAATTAATTGGAGGTTCTTGCTTCCATACGCCAGGTTGGTCATGAGTCTGTTAGATTGTTACAAGCTGCGGCTTCCAGGTCAATCTGGAAATTATAGCCTCTGTAATTTAGAGAATTTGTAGGGAGTAAATTCAAAAGAGAGAGAGAACTTGCATTTATGTAGCACTTTTTGCACCTCAGGACAACCCAAAACACTCTACAGAGCTCAAGTGCCCTTCAAATAACTCTATTTCCTTTATGTCCACATGCGAGGGAAGACAGGGCCTCATGCAGGAGATGGCACCTCCATCAATGCAGTCCTCTTTTTCTACTGCACTGGGAGTGTCAGCCTCGATTTTGATGCTCAAGTGGGGCTTGGATCCAGAATTCTTCAGCTCTGAAGCAAGGGTATTACCACTGAACCAGGGCTAACGCTATCCATTCATCTCACTCAGGTGTTGACTTTGAAGTGCCAATGAATGCTGCTTGATGTGTTCACTCACCCTGGTTGTATAGGCTGCCTCTGGGTCATCCTCCAGCACTCTGGACAACCCAAAATCAGAGACCTTGCAGACAAAATTGCCATTCACTAGAATGTTCCTTGCTGCAAGGTCCCGATGTATGTAGTTCATGTCTGAAAGGTATTTCATTCCTGAGGCGATTCCTCTGAGCATTCCAACTAGCTGGATGACTGTGAATTGTCCATCACGTTTCTAAATATAAATATAAAACATTATTAAATCAATCTGATTGGCTCATTAGGTACCAACTCTATGAGGAAGGAATAAAATCAAATCAAAAGCTGAATCAAGCCACAAATATAGACGTGGTATGAACAATAAATGTCTACAGACTTGAAAACAGTGGGGGTTCTTCACCGCTCAGCTTGCAGCTGACTTCCTATTATATCCTGAGAGAATCATACAAAACATCTATTTATAACGAGAATTTCAGTTTGAACAGAATAGAACATTGCTGCAAAGCCATAAAGTGAGTCTCTCAGGGTGTAAAGTCTTGAACAACAGTCCATTTCAAGACTGAACCTGGGAAAAAGAAACCCATTTGTTGTAGAATCCTTGCACTTTTCTTTTGGACGAGGGGAAATATTCAGAAGAAAATGAAACTGCGCAGGTAAAATGAGCTTTACCTAAAATTTCCAGCAGACTGTCAATTGGCTCAAATTATGAACTGTTATTTTACCATCTCAGTTTAATTTAAGTACATCCCACATATGGTGATTTCAATTAAACCCTTTACAACTTCTTCTGGCTTGAGCCTCTTGTGTAAACTCAGTCCCTGGACCCCATTTTTGCCAGCCAAGTCTTTTTCTGGAATTCTATTTTCAAACCCCTCTGTTTCTCCACTTTTTTCTCCTTCTTCACGGAAGCCATATCTTAAACCAAATGTTGGGTCAACCTCCTCCTGATCTCTCCTTCTCCACCTCCATTTTTCACATGACTATCTAGAGCACCTGGGGACATTCTTTACTGTAAAGGTTCTATATAAAGGCAATGTAGTGGTCATATTGTAAATAAGTGGCAGATACTTATGTCTGTTCATAATATGAGTGCTCACCTTAACACGGTTTCATAATAATCGGACTAATTTTCCTTCTGTAAAAGTCAGACTGTATTCAGTTAACAAATATACCAGCCAAGAAAGGTCAAAGTAAGAACTCTGCATCACTCGGAATGAAGTAAATAAGGGCCAGGATATTGTGTTCGGTGAGCAGGGGCGGGGCCCGCTCACCGACACGTAAAATGACGCGGGATGATGTTAGGTGGAACTCTCGATGTCACCCCGCGTCATTTCAATTTTCAGGTCGGCGGGGGCGCAGCCGAATCAGCTGTGCGCCCGCCGACCTGTCAACGGCCAATTGAGGCCTTTTAAAAACTGATTGAAGTAGTTAAAGGACCTTCCCATCCAACCTTAAGGCTGGTGGGCAGGCCGGGAGCCCTGGCGGGCTTCAAAAAAATTATGAAACTTCATCCACGGGCAGGATGAGGTTTCATGTGGGTTTTAAAAAATTTAATAAAAGTTTAATTAAAAGTGATGGACATGTCCCAGGGGGACATGTCAGGGAAAGTGTAGTTTTCTATATTTCACATTTTTGAATTTGGCGCCGATCTCCCTGAGGCAGCACTTAGCCTCAGGGGGGATTAGTGCGCTCTTTCATGCGCATGTGCAAAAGAGAGCACTCTCAGCTTAGGGGAACCCCCCTGCCCGCACAGGGAGTGCATAGTGCTTCCTGGCAGATGTCACGCTGGGCGGGCCTTAATTGGCCCACCCACATAAAATGGCGGTGCGTCCCCAACAGGGGGTGCCGATCGGAGGCGCGCCCGCTCCTGAACTTGCCCCCCGACAGGGAGAAAATTCTTCCCAAGGTATCACTACTACACACGCAATAAGCTACCAGGTGGTGCGTGATATGCTGACTTCTCAGCATTGGTTTTAATTCTTGTATGCCTTAGAGTGAATAAGCTGTAGTTACACCTAGCAGCCAGTATTTTGGAGCTGGACAAACTGCACAGGTAATCAAGAAGCCAGGATATAGTTAGTTTTACAGGGAGATACAAGTGCCGTTGCTGACTTATTCTTTTACTTGTTCATGGGACATGAGCCTCGCTGGCAGGACCAGCATTTGTTGCCCATCCCTAATTGCCCTTGAGAAAGTGGTGGTCAATACAAGATGGCTGAAGCTCCTGTATGATTTAGGTATTACCTTTGTAGCAATATTCACAGTAATTAGAAATTAGTGCTTTATATTCCTGCAGTTTAGTGACAGATTGGAGGCGGATAGCTTAAATTGTCACATCATGTTAGTTTTTACACACTGTGCACAATACACACATTGAATATGCAAAAAACAATGAGTGTGAATCTTCACAACTGGCATCACTGGGAACTCCCACCCGCCAGTGCTTAACCGAACCAAGTGAATCTCGAGGGAGCTGACACAACTGAGCTAAGAAAATCTCAGTGACTGGCAGACCTCACAGGGCCTGCCCTTCTCCCCAATCCCAACGGAATCAAGTAGACCCTCGAGTGCCAGAAACCAGTCTCCTAACCATTTCATTATTTATCTTTCCATTGTATATTACCAAGTAAATGAAAGGGGTCAAGTGCAAGGAACAGATGGTGATACAAATGTGATAGAATTATAGGTTTGGCTGAAGGAAAATACATAGCCTAATTTCATGTGATGATACTGAATCACTGAGGAGCCATTGATCAATTTTCATTCATGAATAAATTACAAAATCAATAATCGTTACTCAGCTAATAATGCGAAGTCTTGCATATGAAGTTGTACTGAATTATACTGATTAAATTTCAAAAGCACATTATCGTGAGTTATTTAAGATTAATACAGGAATCAAATTCCATTATTTAAATTGCAGTCCCGCCTTTACATCTTAAGTGAGCCAACTGAGCTTCCTGCATCATCTCCCAACACCGAGAGCAAGTCAATCTTCCCACAGGGATGTCTGCATCTCCTTCAATTAAAGCAGCAGCCTGCCTACCGAATGAGCCAAATAAACCTGAGTACACCAGGAGCACAAGAAGTGCCCCTCTGCATTTCCCCAAATGAGACAAGAAGACTCAAATGGGCAAAGGGCTTGGATGCCCCTGCCAACCCAATCCCAAACCTTTCCCCAGCTTAGATAAGTGACCTTTTCACTTCCAAGTCTGTTTGGGGTGCCCAAGGTCATAAGTTCAACTAATGTAGGTTGTCTCCAAGTTGACTGACGAAAGACCTTACTGCTTGATCTGAGACTAACTTTGGGAGAGACTGAAAAGGCACATAGGCCTCACTCCTGGATTGTAGTGCCTGACATCTCCTTCCTGTCCTAGCCACCTTACACTCTCATGCAGCAATATATTTTCCAGACAGCAGTTGGCTGTTGGAGCTAAGTGTAGGTTATTTTTGTTTATAAATGACTGTTTAATTGGAGAGGTCGTGGTATAATGGTAATGTCACTGACCTAGTAATCCAAAGGCCCAGCCCAATGGTTCTGGGGACATGGGTTTGAATCCCACCATAGCAGGTGGAATTTAAATCTGGAATTGAAAGTTGGCCTCAGTGACCATGAAACCATTGTCAATGGTTCACTAATGCCATTCAGGGAAGGAAATTTTCCATCCTTACCTGGTCTAGCCTTTATGCGTTTCCAGATCCACAGCAATGTGGTGACTCTTAACTGCCCTCTGAGTGGCCTAGCAAGCCACTCAGTTGTGTCAAACCACTAAAAAGTAACTCCCTTCTTAACAGCACTGTGGATGTACCTACATCACACGGACTACTGCAGTCTCATCGGCAATTAGGGATGGGCAATAAATGCTGGCCTAGCAAGCGATGTCCATGTCCCGTGAAAAGAATAAATTTAAAAAGCTGCTTAAAATTTATTCACAGCCATTTCATTTGAATTTTAAACAGTGAATGTCTTTCATATTAAGGGAAAAGGCAAAGAATTGATAACAAGAAGCCACAATAGATGATTGGAAATGGAGGGAGAAACACATTGGGATTATTTGCATTTTAAGCTTGGCAAGGTGCGGAGCATTGTTGTACAGCGATACTTGTATCCTAAATTCATTGGCTGGCTGTCACAATCTAGGCATCTTTCCCCCTGTTGCCAGCTGTGAAACTGTGAAGAGCTTCTCCTGGCAGGATGTAAAGAGACCCGAAACAAAACTGAACTGGACACAACCACCTATGAGGCAACACCCAAACAAGAGGCAGCAATCATCATATGAATGAAAGCAATTTCTACATGGAACAAAAGGGGCATTGGCTGAATTAATTTCATTCCGCCTTCTAGATAATTTCGCCACTTGCAACAATGCAGGGGGGAACGGTTAACAGTTATAATGCAGTATCGACATAAGCCAATGTCAGGGAAGCAGTGAGGTGGCAGTGAGTGTAATGTGTGTACATATTCAAACATCCTTCTTGATGAGAAAATTAAACTGGAAATAAACCTGCTCGTAACAATTCACCTTCAACTGTTCTAGGTGCCTAGGCAAAGTCTAGATTCTCCTTTGGGTGAATCATTATCACTTCAACAATAACAAGTGCCACAGTATTAATTATAAAGCAAGGCCCTACCCTCAGAAATGAGTCGAGAGATCCATTCTCCATGTATTCCGTTATTATCATTACGGGTTTGCCTAAAGGAGGAAGAAAAGAACAGTGAAAATAAAGTAGTACAAAATGAGAGTTTGGGCTCATTTTATTGTAAATCAGTGAGACAGCATAATCATATTCCATGTTCCCAGTACTTGTCAGATTACATACAGAAATGATCATGTTGAATGAGGATTTATCATGAGATAAAGGTCCAAGTGACATTGTGATCACCTTATCCTGAAGCCTATGGAAAAATAGGCTATATTGTGGATCCAAAAAACAGGAGAATGTTTCATCAGGTTCCAGTACATTCAAAATTTAGGTCTCAAACCTAGTTCTGGTTTGAAACAGAAATAAATTCGTCAAATTGCTGTAATGTCAGCGGCCCAAAACAATACAGTAGGCTTTGGCAAAAATCATTCCTGGACAAGAAGTTAGAAAACCCAGCAGTAGAGACCTTTGCCATGCTATAAAAACTACTGGCACCAACAGGATCCACGTTCTGCTTTGCATTTGTACAGATGAGACTCAACAACCGCAACTGAGGTAGTTGTGGGGATCAAACATTATTGCATGGTGCTAAACATTTAAATTCAAATCACCCTTGACATGCAAGAGGCACTGGGTAGTTTGCTGTTTCAGCATCAGTTACTAAGCATTTCTGGCATTATCTGACTTTTTATATCCTATAACACTTAACCTTTTTAGATTCGAAATATTGGATGAGCTTCCCCAGGCAAGAGGAGGTAGGTTTCCGTGTGTGTAGGGGTACCCTGGCCTCTTCTGGGTTTCACTGGGGTGGCATTAAAGATGAGCAGGATCTGTTTGACCCCTTGGTTAATTAAGTAAGGTACTTAAAGAACAATTAATTATTATTTTAATCTTCAATCCCAATTTCCTAGCCAGGTTACCTACTTCCCAACATTATCGCAACTTGCCAAGGTCATTGATGTGAGTTCATGGTGGGAAGAGCTTCTTCAGTGAAACTGACAAGCTGGGAAGTCTTTGATCTTTGAAATCGAAGAGCTCTAGTCATGACCAGGTGAGAGGCTGCCGCTCCCAGTAGTAGTTTTTGGGAAGTCACTCCACCTGTTTAGCACTTCCCTTGCCTTCACTGCACTTCCCCGCTGTCAACCATCACCACAACATTGGAGCACCTTAAACAGGTCTGCCTTGCACCCTTGCTGAGGAGCAAGAGCAGAAACAAAACCACAACCGCCAGCAAGGGCAGGGGAACAGCACCAGCTGCCTCCTGCTCAGCTGCGTGCCCCACCAAAGGGCAGAAGGGTTGGACACTGAGATCCAGCTCAAAGGAGGCAAGGCTCCCAACACAGGGTCAGTTCTCTCAACAGATCTGAGCATCAGTGCCTCAGGCTTTCACGGCCGGTCACTACTGACGTCTCCTGGAACAAGATGTTACAATTCCACCGGATATTAATACCAGACAAGTCAGATCCCAGAGTGAAACGTGGCTTGATAGATCCTAACTTTTTTTTAAGAAACCGTGAAGGAAAGTTACTGAACAAGTTCACAGAGTCTACTGATGAACTTTTAACACAAAAGTAAGAAGAAAAATGTACACCAGACAAAAAGGTTGGAAAGATCTCAATACAAACAAGAAGATGCTTCAGTTCTTTTTCTTTCCCCATTTCAAGCTCCATCATTTCCAACTGAATTCTAGCTAATTCTAGGGGCAGAATTTTACGACAGCGGGATTTTACGTTCCCGCTGTCATCAATGGGGTTTAGAATGTCTCGCCGCATTTTACTGTCCCTGTCCTCGCTGAAACGGGGCTGTAAGATTCTGCCCCTAGTTGTGTGACACACCAATTTAAGGTTCCCTCTTCTTTCAATTCTAAATTCTGGGTAATTTCTTTAATCATATCTTGACGACATCCTGTTTTTATTTCTACATTCAATTTAACTGCTTCCTCTCTGAGTGTAGCCGTAGTCAAGGATTTCAAATTATCCACTGTTACGTTTTCTACACTCAGAAAAGTCTTAGCAACAGTGAAAGCCACTTCTGAGTTCCAGCCAGTGTAACATACTTCACAGCAAATCCTACTCCTATGTCCAGCACCTCCATGTACTCATTTCTTTAAGGATTCACAGATCCCATTAAATTCAAGGATTTTTGATCCTGCAAGAACCCCCACTTTGTTACAATCCCAGCTGATGTTAATACTGGATGAGTCAGATCCCAGAGTGAAGCCTGGCTTGATAGATCCTAACTCTCATTTCGAAACGGTGGAGGAAAGTTACTGAACAAATTCACTGGAGTCTGCTAATGAACTTTGAACACAAAGAATAAAATATTTATTAAAACAAGAAAAATAAACTATATTACACCCGACAAAAATGTTGGAAAGATCTCAATACAAACACAAGAAGACAATTCAAATTCCCAGTATTCCTTTACTCCAGTAATATCTTTACAGACACATAAACCAGTGAGGAGTTACCACTAGTCTGACATAAAGGCTTCTCGCTTAGCACTGGCACAGTCGCAAATGGTTTTCTTGCAGTGAATCCCTGAGCATTCTTTCAATGTTTTTCATCCAACTTGTGTTTCTCCCCAAGACACCCAAAAGCCGCACTCTAAACTCACTGTTTCTTCAACTGCAGAGCAAACAAATCAGTTCCCTGAAATAAGTCTTCCAGTAGCAGCTCTGCTAAACTGATCACTTCACTGCATTTTATAACTGACTATTCAGTCAACTACAGTCTCGGATAGCCTTGTAATCTTTCTTATAAGACAGCTTTTGGTAACAGTAACCTTTTGCTACTTTGTTTTTTCATTCTAGTTTTAACCCCTTTTAACCCATCTTTTTAACTTTAGGGGCTGAATTCCCCAGTTGGTGAACAGCGGTGGGGGGGGGGGCCCGCTTGCCGACGCGTAAAATGACGCGGGATCACGTGGGGTGGGCATCCCGACGTCACCGCACGTCATTCAGATTTCCAGTTCGGTAAGCATGCAGCCAAACTGTCAAAGGTTTATTGAGGCTATTTAAACCTAATAAACTCAATTAAATGAGCAGCCCGTTCCCACCCGCGCCCCCCCCCTCCAATCTTAAGGTTGGGGGGCAGGCAAAGAGCCCAGGCGGCCTTCGCGTTTTTCATGAAACCTCATCCTTGGGCTGGATGAGGTTTCATGAAGTGTTTTAAAATCTAATAAAAATGTATACATTAATTCTTTGACATGTCCCAGCTCCTGTGACAGTGTCACATGAGGGGACATGTTTTAAAAGTTTTTTTTCTCCTTTATTTAAAGTTACACATGTCAAACTAATCTCCCTGAGGCACCTCTGTGCCTTGGGGAGATTTCTGCGCTCTTCCACGCGCATGGGCGAAAGACTGCAAGAAACGACTGGGGAACTCCCCCCACCCCACCCACCACCCCCCCCCCCCACCCCGCCGCCCACACAGGGAATGCACAGCTTCCGGATGAGCGTCACGATGGGTGGGTAAAATGGCGGCGCGGCCCCGATTGGGGGCGCCAATTGGGTTCGCGCCTGCCCCCGCACAACCCCGCCGACAGGAGGAAACCTTTTCACTAGGAATTGTAAAACCTCATTTAAAAATGCATATATGCAAACAAGCCCAAAAGACCAGGCCTTTTAGTCAGGAGTCTATCCAGATTCACAGGCACCAAGGCTCTCAAATAACCTAAGTGAAACTGAAACCATTTGACCTTTCTTAATGCAATATTCAACTTAAAAATTATACATTGTTGATAACAAAGACTTCCTTCCCTGTGGGCCAGATGGGCATGCATTGCCAGTGCCTGTCGTTGGAGAGGTACTTGCTATCCCTGGGTCCCTACCTCATCTCCCTGATATTATGTGCTCTCTTTTCCTGCAAAGGGGGGGCAAGTGTAGTGAAGTGTGAACATTTGTAATGGTTTGTGCAGTGAGGAGGGAAGGACAACATTTGTGGAGGGTGGCTATGAGGCATGGGTACAGGAGGGAAAACAATGAGGGTGAGTGTGAATGTTGACTGTTCAGATGGGAATATGGCGTGCCTACAGGGAGAGAAATGAGCAAAGCTGCAAGGTGTGTAGGCCTGAGGAGTGCTGTGCAGGAGAATGCTGGTAAAGTCAAAGTGTGGGACTTGACACCTGAAATTGCTATGCCACTCGCCTATCCCACCCTCCTGAGGTCCTGGATCCTCTTGGTGCACTATCTGCAGGTTGGAGGGATCACATTTCTGCTGCTGACTTCCTCGGTCACTTCCAACCACATCTGCTTGGTTGCAGGGTTGTCCTCTTCCTCCTTGTATTACCTTTTGCATATCCATGGAGTGATTTTATGGTCCCCTTCTGGCATGTTTGAGGCTTGTAAGATGCAGTGCGTGGGCTGCTTTGCTGCCCACCCTCTATCTGTCTCCCATTTTACGGTGGGTTGGGGAGACATCAGGCAGCCCACCCAGCCTTGGGTCTATTGAGGCGTTTAGGTGGCCATTCCTCATTCTTTCTTCGCTGCTATTTAACCATGGCAGGGAGAGGCCCAGCCAGGTGGGTAGCCTGGCCTTTCCTGCACCAGCTGGTGTCAGGCAAGAAGGGTGGGACCTCCTTTGGGAGTCTCATGTGCTGATCAGAGTCACCCCCAAGGTCATAGGTCCCCTTTAAAGCCCCCCCAGCTCTTAAACCTGGCCCCTCATCCGCCCTCCTAGGGGTCTGCCAGCCAGGCTCTGCTGATACCCCAGACCTAAGTTGAAGTCTGGCTCCATAACCTCCTCTTGCTTGGGGACTGCTTTTTTTTTTTTTTGTAAAAATATACTTTATTCATAAAAATCTTCAATCACATTCAAAACCATTTCAAAAACAACATTACAAGGGTACAATCCAGGTTAAACTTTTACAAAATGTATCACCAGGTGCATCAGTACAAACAATATTACAGTCATTTACAGCCTTTCATTTTGATCTGTACAGCCCGAGGGGCTCTAAACAGTTCCCAGTCTCTCGGTGCGCTGTGGTAGAAAGGTCTTAGACAGCGACCCTTCCCCATTGCGCCTTTGCGGCAGCTGCCCCAAGCTTTAGTGCGTCCCTCAGCACGTAGTCCTGGACTTTGGATTGTGCCAGTCCGCAACAATCGGTCGGGGACAAATCTTTGTGCTGGAAGACCAACAAGTTTCGGGCAGACCAAAGCGCGTCTTTCACCGAGTTGATGATCCTCCAGCTGCAGTTGATGTTTGTCTCGGTGTGTGTCCCTGGGAACAGCCCGTAGAGCACAGATTCCTGTGTCACAGAACTGCTCGGGATGAACCTTGACAGCAACCACTGCATCTCTCTCCAGACTTTCTTTGCAAAGGCACAATCCACAAGGAGGTGAACAACGGTCTCTTCCCCACCACAGCCACCTCGAGGGCATCGTGCAGAGGGGGTGAGACTCCTGGCGTGTAGGAAGGATCTGACGGGGAGGGCCTTTCTCACCACCAGCCAAGCTACGTCTTGGTGCTTGTTGGAAAGTTCTGGCGATGAGGCATTCTGCCAAATGACTTTGACAGTCTGCTCGGGGAACCATCCCACAGGGTCCACCCTCTCCTTATCCCTCAGGGCCTCTAGGACGTTACGTGCTGACCACTGCCTGATGGACTTGTGGTCAAAGGTGTTTTTCTGCATAAATTTTTCCACCAGGGACAGGTGGTACGGCACGGTCCAACTACTTGGAGCGTTCCGCGGCAGCGTGGCCAGACCCATCCTTCGCAACACCGGGGACAGGTAGAACCTCAGCACGTAGTGACACTTGGTGTTTGCGTACTGAGGGTCTACGCACCGCTTGATGCAGCCGCACACAAAGGTGGCCATCAGTATGAGGGCGATGTTGGGCACGTTTTTTCCCCCTTTATCTAGAGGCTTGTACATCGCGTCCCTGCAGTGGCCACCACTCGAACTTGGTGCTGCTGGAACTACAGAGCTTCCGGCCAACCAGATTGTTTGGCATCTCTTTAAGGTGGGAATTGTTCCCCAAATGGGAGTGGAAGTCTCACCCTGAAACAATTAATGCTCCTTCCAACATAAATTGGCTGTGGGGCAGCTGGCAGAGAAATATCATAGAATTTTTGGTTTTGGTTGATTTTCTTCTTCTGAAGTCAAAAAGGCAAATTGTACACACTCTACAAAGAACTCTTAAGAAAAAATCTTGCATTTAGGCAGCACACTGCAAACCTTCAGGATGTTGCCAAGTGCTTCCCAACTAATGAAATACTTCTGAGATCTAATGACTGTAGCAACACAACTCCTGACCCCCCCGCAAAGCCTCTCCACCATCTACAAGGCATAAGTCAGGAGTGCGATGGAATACTCCCCACTTGCCTGGATGAGTGCAGCTTCCACAACACTTGATGCTTGACACCATCCAGGACAAAGCAGCCCGCTTGATTGCGCCCCATCCACAAACATTCACTCCCTCCAACACCGATGCACAGTAGCAGCAGTGTGTACCATCTACAAGATGCACTGCAGGAATTCACCAACGCTCCTTTGACAGCACCTTCCAAACCCACGACCACTACTATCTAGAAGGGCAAGGGCAGCAGATAGAAGGGAACACACCCACCTGGAAGTTCCCCTCCAAGTAATTCAGCATCCTGGCTTGGAAATATATCGCTGTTCCTTCTCTGTCGCTGGGTCAAAATCCTTAAACTCCCTTGCTAACAGCACTTTGGGTGTACCTACACCACATGGACTGCAGTGGTTCAAAAAGGCAGCTCACCACCAGCTTCTCAAGGGCAATTAGGGATGGGCAATAAATGCTGGCCCAGCCAGCGAAGCCCACATCCCATGAATGAATAACAAAATGTGGCAAACAATTTGTGTGCAGCAATGGCCCCATATGCATTAGTGAGATAAATGACTTGATCATCTGTTTTAGTGACATTGGTTAGTGTTGTTAGTTGGCTGGGGTAATTTCCCTGCTCTTCAAGTATCCTTTACATCCAGCTGAAAGGCCAGATGGCAGTCTCATTTTAGCATCTCATTTCAAAAGGCGACATCTTCGACAGTTAGAATTTCTTTGGTACCATGTCAGCCTAGGTTTGGTGCTCAAGTCTCTGGAATGGGACTTCAACCCAAAGGCTGAGATTTTCCTGTCACTGGGACCATACGCGGGCTGACAACAGGAACGTGATGGCAACCTTCCTGCCAGCAGCCAATTAAGATGCCACAACCAGGCCTGCTGTCCAATCAAGGATGGTGGGCTGGCGTTCCATACTGCTGGCCCAATCAGAGGGCCTTGGCAGTGCCACCCTGAGAGGTGGCCATTGCTGGAGCTGCAAGGAATGAGCGGGCGCCTCCATTTTGAGGTGCCCTTGAAGAGGAGTTAAAAATGTTGTTGCTGTGCTGCTGGCAGGTCTGGCGATCAGAGGGGGAAACTCTTCCGAGACGGCGTTGGGGGTTCAGGAGTAGACATTACTATCGGGGACCCCTCCATGGGCCATGGAGCCTCCAGAAATGAAGGTTTCTCCACCCACAAAACTGCTGGCCACCTTCCCACGTATTTGCAGGCCTCACTGTCACCGGCAAAATGCCACCAGCCCATGGAATTACCTGTCACTTGGCCCTCCAATTATTTAAATTAGCCACCTGTCTCCAGTTGGTGGGCAACTGAGCCTCTGCCGTTCAAGTCACTGGTGGGACTGCATTGGCGGGTTCTCCCGACACAACACCCCCTGACATTTTACCGTTTGCCCTGCCTCCTAGCTCGCCATGTGGGGGCTGGTAATATCCAAAATGTCTGACCTGGAAGCTAGAATGCTACCACTGAGATTGATGCACTCAGTGGCCCTTCCTCATTCTGCACCTCCATATGTACAGAATTGGGGTTTTTGCCTCTAGCGATTTGGGTTTGGTCATGTGATAGATGCCGTGCTCCACCGTAACAAATTGTCTGAAAATCTGATCTCCCGTTTGAATAGTCACTGGACCACTACAGAAACGGGCACTCTGCATAGAAAGTTACGACTAGAGCATCATTTAAACTGAATGCATGGAATACAAAGTGAAGTGCATCGATTAGTTTTGTTCAAAGCCCTTGTCCAACTGGCTGTCATAATTTTCACACACCTGCCCCAGTTTCTTATCAGTTGCCATGCGGAACAGCATTTAAAGACTCTTAAGAAACCAGACTAAACATGCAAGTGTCAAGCTCTGGTACAAAGGTATAGAACACTCTTAAAAGAATCACATTTCAATCGATAGCTCCATAATAGGATTTAAGGTCATACAGTGTAGGTGTGAAAAATTGTTGCTTTAAGGCTCAGAAATAGAAAAGGATTTGGATCAGATTAAGGTTTGTAATTTAACATTGTGAAATTCAGATGGCTTAAATTCAAAGCTGGAAAACCAAACTAGCAACTGTACACAACTGGAGAAAACTTCTTTAAACCACCAGGGAATGAATGTCTTGGTTAAACTGGCAGGAAAACAGTCAACATCAAGAAATAGCTCCCTTTAGACTGCTAAGGAAAGAGCAATCTTGGAAGTATAGTCCCCCTAGACTGCCAAGAAAACTGATTCGTTTTTTTTTGCTCCTTAAAACTGGCAGTGCGATCACTACTGTGGATGGATTCATGAGTGCACTACCACCTGACCAATATAAAATGGACACCTTGGGTAAGCAGTTACTAAGCCATTTGTTACAGAAAAGGAAAGAGATGATAGGGATGGTTTCTTTTTTATTCCCAACTCTCGACTGACGCTGTTTTCTCATAAGCGTTTTAACCCGAGTGCTGTAATTGTCAGGAACAGATAAATGACAGGTTTTCTTGTAACTTTTAAATAAATGTTTATTATTCAACATCTGAATATATATATTTTTACGCAACCACAGCCACTTGCACAGGCACACACACACCCTGAAGAAGAGATTGCGATTACAAAAGGTAGCACGTGTTTAGGTTTTAAGAGTTTGAGAGTTCCTTGTCATACTTGCTTTTCCCCAGGATAAAGTCTTGAAATGATGCAGGCCTGTAATCCTTTTGGCCCACTGAAGGAAAGAGTTTGGAGGTTTTAGGAAGGTGGACTTGCTGTTGGTTATTGTTCAGAGTAACGTATTTCTCTTGCTCCAGGCCAGTCGGGATGCAATATCGAAGCCCTGTAGCAAAACCCTGCTCCGGTTCCTCAGGTACAGAAGTCAAGGTCAACCTCAATCTCTGCCGACTGTGCTGCTTAGACAGGGCCTTGTTCCTTCACTGGTCTAGATATTTTTCCCCTCTGATCCAAAAATGTAACTTATTAAATCTCCTTATCAGAATTCTATCATGTGACCAGAGCATCTATTTCCATTGCCCTCACAAATGGTTTCTGATGGCTAGGCCATTGTCAAACAGAGCTCCGAGTATCACCCTTTCACATACCATCGTGATAGAATAGCTTTTCTTCACACCCATTCTCTGGAGTCGAAAAATCTGCAAACAATATTGTGAAACCAGTTTCTTTAATTATTTGGAGAAGGGCAGCCATTAACCACAGGAAGGATCTTTAGCATTTTAATGACTTCTCAAAGATATGTCTAGAAAGGTCATTTGCATTTTAATGACTTGGTCCAGACTTGTCCAGATATGAAGATTAGCTCGGAGGCTTGTAGCTCCACGTGTATTAACAGGAAATAGGTCACCAGACCTGTCAACTCTCTTTTGTTTTAAAGTGTCCATTTTGAGTTTTTATTTCATAAGTCCATATTGCGTGAGCATGCACACCACATGACTTTCTGTTTAATACATTCAGGTTAAGTGCATGGATAAATTTTATTTAAAGACCTTGTTAGTCATGCCTTCCTAGTTTCCATCTGGCAGCACTGTTGCCAAGATGGTATCATGCAATTGCAGAATGAGTTAAAATTTTAAGAAAGGTCCCACTGAATTTGTGTGGCATTGTTTACTTAAAGTGACAGTACATAAGATTCGGGGCACAGTGTTGATTTTGTCTGAGTAAATTCTGATTGTTGAGCACAGTTGTGATCAACTCAGACTCAGAATGCAATTCAGAACTCATCCCAGGCGGCTTACAAAATATTGGATATGTTCAAGTGACAGTTTTTAATTCACAGATTCAGCCTTCCTGGTTAATTGAAGTAGTTACTGTTCTTAATCATAATCTGCATTTAAGAAACAAGTGAACCTTCATTCATTAGTTCATGATACAATTCTCCATGGCAGTTTCAGGCAACGATTATGGGAGGGATTATTGTGACTATCTTACAACTACCATGACAAACATAAAATGATGAATTAAGAGAGAATGATTTCTGCCTTTTATTCATTTGCCATCTGACTTGTATCAAGACAATAGCAAATACTGATGAAGTCTCCTGCATTCATTCTGTGACAACATCTTACAAAGACAACAGTGTGCAACTTGGCTTCCTTTCCTGTCATCTACCACATGCTTTCTATTCATTACAATGTGCACTAATCAAAGCTTTCAATAAATGTCAGCAGATAATTAGACTTGGCAATCTACTGAGAATTCTTATGTCCATAAAATCATGAATGTTAATGAGCTCTTGTCTAAGTTATTTGTGAGCCTGCGGAAGATGGGCTTGATGGATTGGTCCAATCATAGGCACAAGCAGTGAAGGGAGGCCCTGATGAGAACCATTGCCTCATTTCAATATGTCAGCTGCTATACAAAGGCTGCAGAGCACCTGCACTTACAAATTATTAAAATACCCAAACGGCTGCACAGTGAGAAAACACAATGTCAACGCATCAACCACAGGTGTCAGGAAACCGTTGAAACAGAGCGTAGAAACTCCTTTATTATTCTTCAGGCATCCTTTATCTCCTGCAGGGTGTAGTGCAAGGAGTAAAATGGTTGATTTATCTGTGCCACACACTGTCCTTGGCTAACTAATCCTATCTTTCCTCATTTTACATTCAACAGAAGTGTGGAAAGAACATAAAATAAATATATCAAGGTTTTCGAAAGGCTGTAAATATTTATAGGGTTATTAAATAGCCCAGTGCTTTCTTACTAACAGTGGATCAGGAAGAGGTATTGCTTCAAGAAACCATCTCAAGGTCAGAGGATGTTGTACTAGAATTAATAATCAAGCCAATCCCTTTGCTGATTTTTTTTTAATTCCTTGGGGCCGAAGTCACGACTGAGAGCCATCAGCGGGGACCTTTGTTTGTCAGAAGCACACGTCAGGAATTTTCAAGTTCCCTCCCATTGATTTTCCATCTATTAAAATTAATGTAATGGAAGGAAAGTTAAAGGATTCCATCTGCTGTTTTCCAATACACCTGTCCAGGAAGCAAGGCTCTCTGCTAAAAATCTGCTTTTCTAAAATTCTTATTTAATGAATTAGATCTAGTTTTACTCTGTTGCTGTGTGCTATCATGTTCCTTATTGCTGATCAACATAAGAACATAAGAAATAAGTGGACAATTCAGTCCCTTGAGCTTGTTCTGCCATTCATTAAGATTGTGCCTGATCCAACTCCACTTTCCTGCCTGTTCCTCATATCCCTCGATTTCCTGTGAGATCAAAAATCTATTCACCCCAGCCTTGAATGTGCTAAATGATGGAGCATTGACTGCCTTCTGGCTAAGACCATTCCAAAGATTCACAACTCTTTTTATGAAGAAATATCTCCTCATCTCAGTCCTAAACAATTGGCCCTTATTCTGAGACTGTGTTCTAGATTCCCAGCCAGCAAACAACTTCTCAGTGTCTATCCTGTCAAGCCCCTTTGGAATCTTGCACGGTTCAATGAGATCACTGTTGATTGTATGTTAACTATATTGTTAGGATACACAGGTGAAAGGCATTGTTTAATTAAGTACTTTAGGCACATATAACTAGGGGGCAGCTGGGACACTGTGGGTGTGGGAAGAGAGCTATGAGACTGAACAAAGTCAATAAACTCTATCAATAAAGAGAAGCTCTGTGTCTTGATTTCTGCTTCACTAACCAGCTTGGATCCTGTTAACAGTCACCTTTCGTTCTTCTAAACTCCAATGAGCATAGGCCCAATTTACTCAGGCTCTCATCATAAGACAACCTTCTCACCCCAAGGACCAATCCAGTGAATCAAAGATGTGGTTGGGATTTTTGGTATGCTTTGGCCAAATTGAGCACAATCACTTAACGTCCAACTTAATCTGAGGCACTAAAATTAATATCATGATCGAGATTACTATTTGTTAGTTTATTTTGCAATTTTATTGCCTATTTGGTGAATAGCTTGCGCCTAGAAAAGGTTAATTATTAATTCCACCCCATCAATTAAGTTACCTTTTTGCTGGGTTTGTAAATTTGTTTTTTTTTAAGAGCTGAATCTTAAAGTAAACCTATTTATTTTTTTCTTATTTATGTAGGATTACTTATTTCCCATCAGTCTTCTAAGGCACCTTGTTAGTGACTCAACAGATGGAAGGCAAAGCCAAAGTAAAATGACAACATTTTTTGATTTCGGAGACCTCCTCCTCTTAAAGGCATCTTCCCCCTTCCCTTGTCTTGGGTGCCCTAATGTTGTGTGCCACCTTCTAATCAAGAGAGGAGGCGAGCAATTCCTCCCAGGTCTTTGGTAATGTTTCTCTAGGATTAGCTTGTGAGGAAATGCTAGAGATGCCCAAGGTAACAGTTCTCCCCTCTGGCTGAAGCACTTTCCCTTTCTTATTACCAGGGGGTTAGCATATAGTTTTTGATTAGTAGATGATAAAATATGCTAAATTAGTAACAGGTTTAAAGCTGGATTATCCCAAATATTAAGCAATCTGATTTATATCATGTTTGGTTTGCACAGCAGTGTACACCTGAGGTTATAAAATGGGAAAACGCTTGAGAGAATGATATTATATTGAGTTACTCCAATCATCAACTTCATGAATGGTGAGTGTTATAAGTAAGGTCATGGTACATTATAAAATATGAAAGGGAAGAGTGCATTAGGGAGTAGGGGCATTACATATACATATTTATTAGTTACCAAGTATTTGTATGAAAATTCTTACATGCCAGAGTCAGGATTATATTAATTTAGTACACTATTGGAGCAAAAACACGCTAAGGGCATGTTGTAAGACTGTGGTATATCAGAAGGTGTTTTAAATGTTCCTATTCTATTAGTGAGGTAATGTGCATTATATCAGTCAGAGTTATAGGGAGGACCATTACCCTAAGATTATTATTGTTCTAACAGCGAAAACAGAATCTGATTCTAAGGTCATAAATAATATTACCAATTATCTAATGCTTCAGCAAAAATAAATAAATCAGCTTTGCTGTCGTCATTAAGATGAAAAATAGTAAACATTGATAGAGTGCCTCCCCTAATGCCCTGCCAGAAATTGCATTTTAAATCTTAATGTCCTGCTGTCTTTGCTTAACAATAAATACCAAATGAATAGTGACACAACGAGCATAAACGATGGTGGCATCAGTGTGAGCACTGAGTGACCCCTTTCATTGAAGATAATCTGAACTTTCCTGAGCATCTTAAAATGTGTATGGTATTTCTAATTTATCCTCCTTAGATCAACAACCAGAGAACACAGATTTAAGATAATTGGCAAAACAACTACAGGGAGATGAGAGTGTTTTTCTCTTTTATGTAGTGAATTGTTATGATCCGGAATGCACTGCTGGGAATGGTGGTGGAAGCAGGTTCAAAAATAGCCTACTGTAAGCAACTGAATAAATATGTGGAAAGGAAAAAAATTGTAAGGTTAGGGGGAAAGAGTTTGACTAATTGGAGAGGTCTTTCAAAGAGCTGGCATTCACACAATGGGCTGACCGGTCTCCTATTGTGCTGTTATGATTCTATTCTTGAATTTTTTTGTTATAAAACTGGTGAGCATGATATGAATTATGAATTAGCAGCAGGAGTAGGCCACTCGGCCCCTCGAGCCTGTTCTGCCATTCCGTAAGATCATGGCTGATCTGATTGTAACCGTAACTCCACATTCCTTGCTTATCAAGAGTCTATCTAGCTCTGCTTAAAAATATTCAAAGACTTCTACTGCCTTTTGAGGAAGAGAGTTCCAAAGACTCGCGACACTCTGAGAGAAAAAAATTCTCCTCATCTCTGTCTTAAATGGGTGACCCCCTACTTTTAAACAGTGACCCCTAGTTCTAGATTCCCTGAAATTAGAACTTCTGAAAGTGGGAGCTAGTTTTAACACTTTGGTTATGCTGCTTCAGTGGAACAGTTTTGATGCAAGATCCGCCTGAAACGTTAATTGCTCCTTCTCCTCCAGATAGTAAGTGGTCTGCTGTGCACAGCAGCATTTCTTTCAGTTACAAAATCAAATTTGGTCCTATGTTGGTGTTAGGCTAAAATAATTTGGTAGTTTGCACAGTATCAGGATCATTCTTGATGTTGCTCGGTAAGATAAAAAAACTTTGAGGCTGAAATGAATCGATACCTTATCTACTCCAAGATCTTTACTAATCTCTATAAAGACAGGACAGATAGCAGGTGCAGGAATCTACGTACAATGTTACAGCTAAATTTACAAGAAATAGTTGTCGAACTATTGTTGCTTAGTAAATAAAGACTCTGTCAGCCATGATAGATTGCTCTCATTTCCTGAATCTACGGTCAGCAATGTTAGGTTTACAGCAGAAACAAGAATGGTCAATAAGCTCAGAGCAAGACGGCAGGCATCTGAGGTTAAGGCTCACATTGTAAGTAATGGTGGGTATGCATCATACGAAGTGAATCATCAGTTTTAAATGATTCTTTCATTTTTTTTAAAAAAAGAACCAAATCTGTTTCTTCTCCTATAAATTAAATATCCATCAGCCCCCTGTCCAGCTCCCTTGCAAAGCAGGGAAAGATTGAAAGGTTCGATGCTTGAGGTTAGATTCTGTGACATGGTTATCAGGGTGATTGATGAAACAGCCCGATCGAATTTATGCATGCCCGAGGCTTGGCTGCTACCATCAATATGAATGGATCTCTAACCGGGGAGCTGGGAGATCGATCTGGCATCTCGGAGCTGGTATAAGGTCAGGCAGTCATTGCAAGTTCACTCTGAGGGAAACTGTTGGCAAATCAGTCTGTGCCAGCAGCCCGTGTGACGGGAATAACTCCCAGCTTGACAGCGACTGCGCTCTTGGCTTGCTGAAATTCAATTGAATTTTTCATCAGTCACGATTATATGCATCACTGAACAGCATTTCCTGGCTGTATTCATATTTCTCCAGAGGAAGTGATTCGTTCAAACACTGCTGATATAGTAGATTGCACTGCACTGTACTGCTAATATAACTTTATGATATGGATATAACATTTCAAAGTGACTTAATCCACTGAATAAGTTATGCTAACTGTGTACTGTTCATTATTATTCTCCAATGTCTGCATGGACTCAAATTAGATTTTGGATAGGTAGTACATTCCATGAGTGGGTATCGCTGATGGTGACAATGTTATTACCAGCAAAGCCAATTGATATAACAGAATTATATAATAGCAGAAAATGCAATTGATTAACATCCTTTCCCAGCCTTGAAAGTACATTGTCACAAGCCTGTACTATTTATGATGATCAGGAACACCTTGCATCCTTTGGCAATGCTACATAGACTCCCAAGGAGAACTGGCTTGTTTTCTGTTCAGAGTTAGGGGAGGGGAAACCAGGCTTGCTAATTTCACATGCTTTACTTCATTTAACCATGTGGACAGCTCTTTATAAAACATTGCTATGCTCTGATGTAATGTACTACATGCCCAAATTTCTGAGCTTGTGCAGCTAGCAGGGAGCTTGATCCACTGGAAGACCATGTTGGCACACAATTGACTGCCCTTGGACCTTAATAAGTGAGAAGCTGTGGGCATGTGCCCAAGGTTTTCTGGCACACGTGGCCCTGGGTGAGGCTCCCCACCAGCAACGCAAAATCTGAAAATTATCTCCTAAGTGTCAACTATGGCTCAGGTGGTATCACTCTGGTCTCTATCAAAAGGTTGTGGGTTTCAAGTCCCACTCCAAAGACTTGAGCACAAAAATCAAGGCTGACATTCCAGTGCAATACTGAGGGAATGCTGCACCGCTGGTGGTGCTGTCTTTCAGATGAGACATTAAACTGTGCCCCGTCTTCACTTTTGGGTGGATGTAAATGTTCCAGGGCATTATTTTGATTAAGAGCAGCTAGATTTCCCCAGTGCCATGGCCAATGTTCATCTTTCAATCAACACCACAAAAACAGATGGTCTGGTCATTGTCACTTAGCTATTTGTGTGAGCTTCCTGTGGGCAAAATTCACTGCCATATTTCCTTCATTACAACATTCACTACACTTCAAAGAGAAAAGTATTTCCTTGGCTAGATAGTATTTTGGGACATCTTGTGGTCATGAAAGGCGCTGTACAAATGCAAGTCTTTCTTTTCAAAAATTTGCCCACATATTTATTGGTATTTGAATGAGTACTCACCAATACTTATCCATCAAAAAACATCTAAAAAAACATTAAAACAAAAGTAAAATACCACGGAAGCTGGAAATCTGAAATGAAAACAGAAAGTGCTGGAAATACTCACCAGACCTGGCAGCATCTGTGGAGAGAGAGACTGATGGAAGATAGAAATGTGATGGGCTATATGCCATTGGAAGGGGAGGGGAGTGGGAAGAACAAAAGGGAAGGTCAGTGATAAAGGGTGGAAGAGATTAAATGACAAAGATGTCATGGAACAAAAGGCAAAGGGAGTGGTAATGGTTGTAGCAAAGAGTCATATTCGAATCGAAATGTTAACTCTGTGTCTCTCTCCACAGATGTTACTAGGCCCGCTGAATATTTCCAGCACGTTCTGTTTTTATTTCCTAAAACATTGCTGTTGATGGGAGCTTGCTGTGTGCATATTAACTGTTATGTTTCCTACATTACAGTGGTAGCTAAACTTCAAAACATGTTAAAAAACTTAGTTGGCTGAAAAAATTTCTTTGGGACATTCTGAGGTGGTGAAAAGTGCTATATATAATGCAAGTCTTTCATCTTCACCTATGGATCACAAAATCTCCATATCATCTCTAGCAGGAAAATGCTGTGAGAATGGTGAAATTGGATATGGAGCACATGGTATTCGTGGGCAGGACAATCATACAAACATTCAATGAACATACCACAGTGAAATTTCATCTAGATTTAGATGCAATATGAATGGGCCACAGTTCTTTTACAGATTCTATACATCTTGCATACAGATGGTGTGCACATGGAATGAATGAATGCTGTGTGATGTCAATATTCACTCCTGTATGCTGTATATGATACATTGCTCTAACCCAATGCTCTGTAGCAGCATGCCTATCAAATTTTGAATACAAACTTCAGTTTTGAAAGCACAGGTGAAGAATCATCTAATTGAGAGGAATATATATTCTAGACTTCAAAATTATTCCTCCTAAATCTCAAATGGGACAACTCAGAACCAGGGGGTCACTGTTTAAAAACAAGGGGTTGCCCATTTAAGACAGAGATGAGGAATTTTTTTTCTCTGAGGGTCATGAGTCTTTGGAACTCTCTTTCTCAAAAGGTGGTGTAAACAGAGTCTTTGAACATCTTTAAGGTAGAGGTGGATAAGCAAGGGGGTGAAAGGTTATCAGGGGTAGGCAAGAATGTGGAGTTGAGGTTCAAATCAGATCGGCCACGATCTTATTGAATGGCAGAGCTGGCTCGAAGGGCCGAGTGGTTTACTCCTCATAATTCTTATGTTGGTATGTAAATACAGAGAGGAAGAATAAACGGCAAAATTCCTCTTTTTTTTTGTGAGCAAACCAAGCTCTTTAAGACTCCTGAATGTGAGGGCCAACCAAAGGGCCAAAATCTCAAGCCTGACTTCAACTTGCCTCAGTTAAATGGCTCTTTATAACTTATCACTCTGGCCCCATGTACTGCTAGAAGGAAGTGAAGTTTCTTAAGGGGAAATAAAAGGCAAATAATTTTACCTGGTACAGAAGTGCCTTTTGTCATTCATCAGTGTCAGAGGCTGTTGAGCACAAGGGACGTGGTGGTAAATAGTTTTCAAGGTCTTAAAACAATGCAAAATAACATAAGAGAAGAAAATATTCTTCTAGTGTTTTTGTAATTCTACACTGCTACACTGTAAAATTGTGGCTACATTGTGAGAATATAAAGGATTTAAATAGAAAAGAGAAGACTAATTAAAACAGAAGACAGTAGTGAATCATTAACTAACATGAGATACTCTGATTCTGAACAGGACTAGTAAAAGTGCTATATGATAAATCTCAATGCATTGTTTAGTACTTCTGCCTTCAAAAATGGGTTGAATGTTCTTCAAAGTGAAAATAAGTTTGTTTTAGCACCAATTGGATTTTTTTCCCCTCTCTCATTTATTTCTCCTCCTTTCCACTCCGGAACGCATTGATCTCGTACTCAATCACAGTTGAGTGGCTACCAATTGTATCTCTCCCTAGTGGTCATTATTCACATGTAAGCCTTTACAATGTCAGCAGACAATTCCTGTCTAGGGGAGGGCACAACACAGCCAAACTTGACAGTTGTCTTACATGATATTGGGTAGAGAGAAGGTAATCAATAACTCTAGCCCATCCCCAAACTAAGAGAAGCTGTGGAAAATTCCAGTGCCCCTATTGCGATCAACCCATTAGCAGACAGGGGAACAAACCTGAGATCTTTGTAGCTCAGAGACTGATTAAATAAACTCAGCAACCCCTCAAGGAGACCCAATTCAGTCATTTTAAATAAACTGCTGACTCCCAGCAAAAACTGTGTTTTTTAAAAAAGGCATTTCTGGAAAGGAAACAAATAAATAATTCAGACCTGAAAATTGAAGCCAAAGTAATTTCGCTTTTCTGATTAGGTTGGATTAGGACTGAAGCAAATTGCCCTTTTACATTGGTCATTTTCAAACATTTACAGGTCAGCTTTTCAATATATAGGGAAAATGAACTGTGTCTCCATGTCGTCATTTCCAAATGAATGCTGCAAATTGGGTAAGGTTGGAAGTAACATTCACGCTACACAAGTGCTAGAGAATCAAACCATCTCCTCTTGGCATTCAATGGCATTGCCATCACTGAATTCCTCCACCATCAACATCCTGAAGGTTACCATTGACCAGAAAATGAACTGGACCTGCTGTATAAATACTTGGGCTACAAGGTCAGGTCAGAGACTGGGAATTCTGTGGCGAGTGGCCACCTCCTGTCTTCCCAAAGTCTCTTCTCCCATCTTTAAGGCACTAGTCAGGAGTGTGATGGATTAACCTAAATTTTTATAGATAAATGCAGCTTCAAAAATACTTGAAGCTCAACTCCATCTGGGACAAAGCAGCCCTATTGATCAGCACTGCTTCTGGCACCATAAACATTCACTCCCTCAACCATCAATGCACAGTGCCAGCAGTATGTACCATCTACAAGATGCAAAGCAGCAACTCACTAAGGCTCCTTTGACAGCATCTTCCAAACCTGTGACCTTTACCACCTAGAAGGACAAGGGCAGCAGATGCATGGGAACACCACTACCTGGAAGTTCCCCTCCAAGCCACACACTATCCTGACTTGGAAATATATTGCCATTCCTTCACTGTCACTGGGTCAAAATCCTTGAACAGACTTCCTAACCCCACTGTGAGCGCACTTGCGCCAGATGCACTGCAGTGGTTCAGTAAGGCGGCTCAATCAACACCACGTTCTCGAGAGCAATTAGGGATGGGCAGCAAATACTGGACTTGCCAACAATGCCTCATCCCATGAAAGAATAATAAAAAGCAGAAAGCCACTAAATTGTCATTAAAGATCCTGGATTATCTGTCTTGAATTGTCCTTGAGGAAACTTGCCTGTTGCCAAGAGCATCTAGCTTGGCAAGTTCTCAACAATGTCACTTGAGAAACTATTAAACTTATTGATAGAAGCCTAGAACTACGGCTGTATAGCACAATATGTTTACAGACCAGGGCATCCTTTGAGGGAACTCATCCATATTGGAGCCTGGGGTATATTTTAAGAGCAAGTCACAAGAAGCTTTTAGGGTGACAGATTTCATCTGATAGGCAAAAAACTGTAAGTACCGGGAGGAATTGTTCTTTCATGGGATTTTCTTCTTCACTTACTGCAAAATTGAAACTGAGTATTAAGAATGTAAGAATACTGAGTATTACAAATAGCAAAGAGAAGAGATTTCCTCCAGTTATAATTCTGAATATGGTATTTTACGTTTATTAATTTTTGTTATTCGTTCATGGGATGTGGGTATCACTGGCTAGGCCAGCATTTATTGCCCATCCCTAACTGCCCTGTTCAGAGGGCATTTAAGAGTCACATATGGGAATCACACATAGGCCAAACCAAGTAAGGGTAGCAGATCTCCTTCCCTATAGGAAGGACATTAATGAACCAGATGGGTTTTTACGGCAATTGGCAATGATTTCATGGTCATCATCAGACTTTTAATTCCAGATTTTTTATTGAGAATTACCCTGGGTCTTCTGGAATACTATCCCAGTGACAATACCACTATGCCACCATCTCTCCCATGCATTTTACTAGAAATTAGAAAATGGAACACACTTCATAATGGTTATACTGGAGGAACACATTTGATTCAAGGGTAGTCACCACTTTGAAAGAATCTTAAATGGTTGGGATATTAGTCAGTATACTACAGGCAAGACAAATTTTTGGCTCTACGGTACTTGGTGGTCCACATGGGTAAAGTCAATGACCAAGAGTTTTCAGTTTGACACAATCCAGTTGAAAATAAGTTTGTTGTAACACCAATTGGATTTTTTCCTCTGTCTCATCTATTTCTCCTCCATTCCACTCTGGAACGCATTGATCTCGTACTCAATCACAGTTAAGCAGCTACCAACTGTGTCTCTCCCTAGTGGTCATTATTCACATGTAAGACTTTACAATGTCAGCAGACAATTCCTGGCTCGGGGAGGGCACAACACAATACTTGATTGTTCTCTTACATGATCTTGGGTAGAGAGAAGGTAATCAATAACTCTAGCTGATTTTCCATCCCCAAACTAAGAGAAGCTGTGGAAAATTCCAGTGCCCCTATTGTGATCAACACATTAGCAGACAGGGGAACAAACCTGAGATCTTTGTAGCTCAGAGACTGACTGAATAAACTCAGGATCCCTTAAGGAGATTCAATTCAGTCATTTTAAATAAACTGCTGACTCCCAGCAAAAACTATTTTAAAAAAGTCATTTCTGGAAAGGAAACAAACAAACAATTCAGACCTGAAAATTGAAGCCAAAGTAATTTAGCTTTTCTGATTAGGTTGGATGAGGAATGAAACAAATTGCCCTTTTACATTGGTCATTTTCAAACATTTACAGGTCATCTTTTCAATTTACAAGGAAAATAAACTATGTCTCCATGTCTTCATTTCCAAACGAATGCTGCAAATTGGGTAAGGTTGGAAGTAACCTTCACACTACACGAGCGCCAGAGAATCGAACCATCTCCTCCTGACGTTCAATGGCATTGCCATCACTGAATTCCCCCACCATCAACATCCTTAAGGTTACCATTGACCAAAAAATGAACTGGACGAACTGTATAAATACTGGGGCTACAAGGTCAGGTCAGAAACTGGGGGCAAAATTTTGCTGTTGGTGGGCAGGGGGCGGGGCCCGCTCGCCGACGTGTAAAATGACACGGGAGGATGTTGGGCGGAACCCCTGACGTCATCTCGCCCATTTGAATTTTCAGGAAGGCGGGGGTGCAGCCAAATCAGCTGCAGGCCTGCCGACCTGTCAGTGGCCAATTGAGACCATTGACAGGATCATTTAAACAATTAAAGGACCTGCTCATCCAACCTTAAGGCTGGCGGGTCGGCCAGGAGCCCCGGCGGCAAATAGATAAAACATGAAAACTCATCCACCGGCGGGATGAGGTTTCATGCAAGGTTTTAAACAGTTTAATAAAGTTTTACTGTAATTTATGAACATGTCCCACACTTGAGGGGGACACGTTAAGGTTTTTTTTTTCTATTTTTAATATTTTTAAAACTGCCAACGATCTCTCTAAGGCAGCACTTAGCCTCAGGGAGATGTGCGCTCTTTTGTGTGCATGCGTGAAAGAGCGCACTCTCGCTTTTGGGGAGTCCCCCCCCCCCGCCCGCACAGGGAGCGCATAACGCTTCCTGCCAGGCGTCACGCTGGGCGGGCCTTAATTGGCCCACCCATGTAAAATGGCAGTGGGGCCCGCTTCTCCGGCAGGGATCAGCTCCCCGCCCGCCGGAGATTGGGTCGGGGCTGCCCGACAGGCAGAAAATTCTGCCCTGGGAATTCTGTGGCGGGTGGCTCACCTCCTCAAAGGCCCCCAAATGGGTGCAATCAGTGGATACTCGCCATGGAGATTGACCACACCCCCAGATCGAATTAGATTACTGGGCGAGGTCAGTTATCAGCACAATGTTTTTTTTAAACCACTGCAAAAGATCGTGGAACTTCCATTTGCATTGTACGTAATTTGCACTTAAAATTCTGTGATCTTTTGTGCTAGTTTGGCCAATTTTAGGTGAATTAAGCAAAAAAAAACCCACAAAAACAGAAACTCCAGGCCACTATCTTGAGGATAAATTGTTTCATGGGCATAAATAGTGAATGCAGCAGCAGCTTTTTCTTAGTAGTGTGCTGAAGTTTCATCAAGAGAGTGGGAACTGCAACAGGAGCATTAATTTAGGACAAGGTGCTTAATGGAATGATTTTAATGAAATGTCCCATGTATTCTTCACAACAGACCACATTTTGCTTTCCCCTTAAAAAACACTCCCATATGGCAGAGTGATGTTTCCTCAAGCGAAGATCCTGGTCTGTATACATATTGAGTGCACAGGACTAGCATTTATATACAACCTTTCACAACATCCAGAAGTGCCTTTCTGCCAAATGAGTGTTTTTGAAGTATAGTCACTATTGTAATGCAGGAAACACAGCAGTCAATCAGCCCACAGCAAGGTCCCACGAACAACAATGAGATAGTGACAAGATCATCTATTTGTTGTGGTGGTTGAGAGATAAATACTTGCCAGGACACTCTTAGCACTTGGACTATGTCACTATTCCTTCACTGCTGCTGGGTCAAAATCCTGCAACACCTTTCCTAACAGCAGTGTGTGTACCCACACCAGATGGACTGCAGTATTTCAATAAGGTGGCTCATCACCACCTTCTCAAGGGCAATTAAGCATGGGCAATAAATGCTAGCCTTGCCAACAATGCTCACATCCCACAAAAGAATAAAAAAAAGCGTCAACCTGGATTATGTGCTCAAATCCCTGGGGTGGCCAGAGCTTGAACATTTTTAGAAGATACATACAGAATATCCCTGAAAATGACACGAGCATTCTCTTAACTAACATTATGTTCAGGCAATAATATATTTTAAAAATCATACAAAATCCTTAGTTTTATAAACAGAGACATAGGGCTGGATCTTCCCCTCTGCTCTGGGAAACGCGATCCTGAACCTGTCACCTCTTCCCACAGAATTTTTGGGCTGAATTTTCCCTCTGTTTAGGGGGGAAGTTGATAGGTGGGCACGTATGGGCGCGCTTCCGATCGACACGGCCCCAATTTTATGTGGGCGGGCCAATTAATGCTATGTGCTCCCTGTGCGGGCGGGGTCGGAATCCCAAAATCGAGAGTGTGCTCTTTCACGTATGAAAGAGCGCACTCATCTACCTGAGGCTAAGTGCTGCCTCAGGGCTCTCGGCTGTACATGTAAAAAAGATAAAAATAGGAAAATAAAATTTCCCTTACGTGTACCTTCATGTCAACATTGCCTGCTGAGCTGAGTGCAGTATCCATTCCTGGAGGTCAGCCAAGAATTAATGAAACCATCTGGCAACTGTATCTACAGAATCATTTAATATAGATGGCCAGACATCTGTTTTTTCCAGGTGGTCTCATTATGAATACTTGCCTGAGCTCCAAAATTGCCTAATGTACTTAACTTAGCAGGGGCCCATTAGGGCCTATTGCTACAGCTTGCGTGACAGTGCAAACTTTGTTTAATAACATCTTTATTACCTTGTATAAGCTATTCTTTCTTTGTGGTTTTTCAATGCCTGTGTGTGTTCATTTACACAAGATTAAGAGGTGTGAAGCGGATGAAAGCTTTTGACATTGATACTTTAAATGGCTGCAGTTAATTATGAGGTTGTAAGCTAAGCAATTTTTTGTAAAGTAGATTTTCAAAGCGTCTGCTTATGTTGTCAGTTTTAGGTGCATTTCAAAGACTTGCCAGACTTGTCAATGACTCGTTGGTTCTGCGCATAGTGGATACTGGGAAAGTGGGTATGGAGGACACATGGGGATCATGGAAGGGGCATGGGTTGTGCATGGTGTAATGGAAGAGGCAAGGAGGTATGGAGCGGACATGAGGGAGCATGGGGAATATGAAGAGGCATTGGCAACAGCTTTTAAACTTACCTGTCAAAAGGTCCCCAACTCCTCAGCAGGCTTCCTGCAAGGTTGACAAACTAACTCACCTGGTGGGGGTTCCCACAGGCTTCAGGAATCTACCGCCTATGTGTAAATACAAAGGCAGGGCAGTTTGAATTTCCAGCAGGGATTTAAATTGTGAACCCGACGTCACTCTAAGTAAGCATTGGGCCATGACCCACCACCATTCCTGACCCAACAGAAATGTCGGGTGGTGGAATCGTCCGGGGAATTCCAAATTACGGGTTCGCATGCCTCCTCTTTGGCCCACCTGATTCGGGTTTCGTCAGAGTCGGGAGACAAAAATTCATCCCCTAGATTACATAAGCAAGAAAATTATGATAAACTTTTAGAAGTCATTTCAGGATGAATGTCAAGGCCTTACTAATGATTATGGGGATTTACTAGGGTGGTACCAGGGATAAGGGACTTGAGTTACCTGCAGGTTCCTTGGAACAGAGAAAGTTAAGGGGAAGATTTAACGGAGGTGTTCAGAATCATGAATGGTTTTGGTCGAGTAAGTAAGGACGAATGTTTCTCATGGCAGTAATGTCGGTAACCAGAAGACAGAAATTTAAGTCACTGGCAAAACAGGCAGGTGAGGTGAGGATAAATCTTTTTCATCCAGCAAATCGTTGTGATCTGGAATGCGCTGCCTGGAAGATTGGTACAAGCAGATTCAAAAATAACTTTCAAAAGGGAATTGGATAAATGCTTGAAGAGAAAAGATCTGCAGGGCTATGGGGAAAGAGCAGGGAAATGGGACTAATTGGATAGCTCATTGAAAGAGCTGGTACAGGAACAATGGTCCTCCCCTGTGCTAATTTGTTTTATGATTCAGTGTTGATTGAATGTGCTTTTGCATTATTCTATATTTTAATTATTTAGACGCTTTTATTGACACTTTTTCTCTCAGAAAACACCACATTGACATATAGTACCTGGATACCCCTGTATTCCTGCCCTCAATTCATAGCTGGTTGCTGTGAATTTCTCTTGCAAGAAGAAAACACTATCACTTATTAAATGACTGCACAATCTGGAATCTTTACAAGATGTTACAGAAACTTCCTAAAGACAACACTCTCAGCTGTTGCACACATCACAAATCTGCCTGAAATGGCTTCCAGTAGTCAGGATATTTAGATGGCACAACCCTTTTTTAAAACAACAGACTAAGCTTAATTCTCTGCGAGAGAATAAACTGCGAATTCTCAAACATGTCTATGCAAATTTATTGAACTCCGATCTTGGTGGCAAATGACTATTGATTCCTGCATATATTAACTGACAGACAAAGCCGTATCCCCAAACTCGTGCATTGAGGCTGGTGTAGAATGACAAGCAAACCTGCATGAAGGGCTTTCCAAGTAACTTATTTAAGGCTGGATGGCCATTGAATACAGGTGCTATTATCACAATTGATCTGAATTGTCAAATTTGCCTTGCCTATTACTCTGTGTTAAATTACTTATCTGGCAAAAATTCCCGTTTATATGCACTGGGCATCATATTTTCCAATTATTTGTAACAAAATTATTTCATGTTAAACTGAACTGACTTAATTTGAAGTGTCTAATGTTAAATAAGAATAACTGACACACATAGATATTGCATTAACCTAGGTCAATATGTGCAATCGCAAGTCAATATACATATGTTAGTATATCATTATGGGTCACAATTATAGTCAATAGAGCAGGTGAAATTGGTCACTTCCAATAGTGCAGCAGGAGGTGACAGCGAATCAGCATCAGGTGTTACACCATGTCTGATTGTCTCTTTGTAAAGAAAATTGGACATTGTCTAAAACAGGCTGCTGCTTCTCTATCACCTGGGGGGGGGCCTAGCCCTAGCCCTAGCCCTAGCCCTAGCCCTAGCCCTAGCCCTAGCCCTAGCCCTAGCCCTAACTCAACTGGTGGTGACCAACTTCACAGCTAATTCTACCTAGTCAAATTATATTTTACATTATTTATTTCAAGAGGAGTGTAAGTTCTGTAAAGAGTCGATGAATTAATCTTTGCAGGCATCCTCAGTAGCCCCAGGTTAAGGAGAACAAAGAAACAACAAGGAATGCTGCCATTGATTACTACAGTGTGATCCCTTTCAGTGCAGCACTTCATCTGCCTCAAGAAGTGGCTTATTTCCACAGAGAGTGGACTGCAGGCGGACTTCTCTTAAGATATGATCTAAAAACAAATCTGTTTGTAGTTTTGTTTGAAACAAAAATCAGGATGAGATT
This sequence comes from Cetorhinus maximus, assembly GCF_964194155.1. Classification (NCBI taxonomy): domain Eukaryota; kingdom Metazoa; phylum Chordata; class Chondrichthyes; order Lamniformes; family Cetorhinidae; genus Cetorhinus; species Cetorhinus maximus. Next base: position 25,613,116 of record NC_135897.1, read on the forward strand.
TAGATTCAATACTCCTGCGGTCAGATGGCCTGATGATGCCTTAGGTTTACACATCAGCAATAGATACTTGGGCACAGTACCAGAGAGTTCCTGGTGCCTGTTCAATCATGTATTTCTTTGATCTGATAAAAGGTCATTGACCTTAAACGCTAACTCTGTTTCTCTCTTCTCAGGCGCTGCCTAACTTGCTGCGTGCTTCCAGCATTTTCTGTTTTTATCTAGTTGATAAGGTTTTAAAAAAAACAAATTCTCATGCTTTTGGTTTCTGGTGCCTCTTTGTCAACAGAGACTACATTACAAATCTCAACTGCTACTAAGAATTAAGTGTTATGAGGTTCAAGTTTTTTTGGTAATTCTGCCTCAGCTTCACAACATTGAGCAATCTATGAGGGCAACAGCATGACAAGATGCCACTGAAATTTCACATTATGATCATTATTAGTGTAAAACTGGCTTGTTCATAGCTAGTGCTAATGATTCCATGCTCCATAGCTTTGAGGATACCAAGTACAACAGTGGAGATGAGATTATTAGCAGCAGTCTGAGAGTAGGCAGCTAACAATTTCAGAGCAGCACTTCATCTGCCTCAAGAAGTGGCTTATTTCCACGGAGAGTGGACTGCAGGCGGACTTCTCTTAAGATATGATCTAAAAACAAATCTGTTTGTAGTTTTGTTTGAAACAAAAATCAGGGGGAATTGCCCTACAATAAACACTGAGCACTCAAAAGAAATCTTATCCCACCACTCTTGAGGAATCTGACACAATTCCATATGCACAGGCCAGATTATTGTATCTTGCCCAGGTCGTCATTCTCCAATGCCTAAATCTAGGCAAGGGGGTTAGATTTCCAACTTGCCATTTGGGTGCTGAACTGCCATTGTGGATCATCCGTACTGAATAGAAACTGCCCAATTTTCACCTGCAATGAAAATCAGGTGGTTTCTCTAACAGACGCCCAAGCAGCAGATCCCAAAATCTACGCCGTGCGTTGGGAAGCCGCATAATTACTGAAACATTGCGGCTGAGAAGTGATTGTGCTCTCAGCTGATAATGTACGCTTGCTCCTCACTGGGTGACAATCCTGGGATCCTTATTTCTTTGTGCCCCTCCTCCCAACCCCTGGTCTTTATTGCTCATTTTCATGCCAAACAATTGATTTGCTCCCTCTGTGGGAATTTATCATCAAACCTAAGTAGGAGAAGAATCCTTCTAGATGGCATGCAACAGCAAATGTCAGGGCATTTTGAAAGCCAAGGACGGGATTATGAATTTTCAGTCAGGGCCCCAACGTCAGTGTCCAATGGGGGGTCAAAAACCTGCACTGTCTGGGAACAGTCACCTGGCAGTGGTTTTCCCCAAAATGGCCAATTAGTGGCCAGAGGGCAGGGTCACCGGGGGCTCTTCAGCTCGGAAGAAGCAGCAGCCTGCAATTCAAGTAAGGGAGAGAGCGGGCACCTCGGTCTTTAGGGCCCTCTCTCCAACCTTTAATTAAAAATTACCTCAGCAGCCAGGTTACCATTGTGGTTGGGAAATTCCTCCACAAGTGGGGAGGGCCTCGAGGCCTGCATTTGAAGGCCGTCTCCAGGCAGAAGGTCAAGTTCCTGATGCCTTGAGAGAACCCAAAGATAACTGGCATTAATACTCAATTTACCCTCCTCATTCGGCTAGCCGCCGCTTGCAGACTGGTAGCCTTGCAGAAAATGGCCTGGGAGTTGGGGGTGGGGGGGCCGGTAAGGTGCCAGCAGTGTGAATTTTTCACCCGCCTCCAGACTGCAACCAAAAGTCCTGCCCCAAAAGGAATATCAAGTTCCTGGCCTTTCTCTGAAGTTTACAATTCTTAAAAACTGAGCCCCTTTTACAGATTTTATTTTTTCCTATTATCCTCCCATGGCAACCTTCATCTTTTTGATTCAACCTGAACTGGATCAGCCTCAAGACAAATATTTCCTCTGATTCCCTCCAAAGGATATCTCTCAGCCAAATACTACAGTTCCAATGATATCTTAACAGCTTAGCCTGCCTCTCACATTCCAAAAAATGAAATCAAGACAATTATATTTGTAGTTCTGTTTAACTTGCTGCAAAGTCTAAATTATTTAATCAGATAACTAGGCCATTTGTCAGCTTAAGCTGATACAGAATATGAATAGGCTACTTAAGAATAATCATAAGTGCAGTTGGCTCTTGCTGTGTGGTATAAAATGAACTTAAAATGCATTTCAGAAATTACTTCAGTGCACATAGCATAAAAATTATGTACTTCTGAAGAAAGTAGGAAATAACTTAGTGGGTTTTTAAGATCAATTAGTTTCAGTGATCTACTGGAGCCAGCTTCTCTAAAGCAAGCTGTCTGGCAATGCCATCTACTTTCCTCATTTAAACACAATATTCCTCATAATATTGGGGAGGTGGTGGCATAGTGGTATTGTCACTGGGCTGGAATTCCAGTGACCCAGGGTAATGCTCTGGGGACCTGGGTTCAAATCCCACCATGGCAGATAGTGAAATTTAAATGTAATAAAGATCTGATGATGACCACTGCCAATTGTCGTAAAACCCCATCAGGTTCACTACTGTCCTTTAGCAAAGGAAATCTGCCATCCTTAGCTACATGTGAGTCCAGACCCACAGCAATGTGGCTGACTCTTAAATGCCCTCTGAACAAGGATAATTAGGGATGGGCAGTAAATGCTGGCTTAGCCAGTGATGCCTGCATCTCATGAATGAATACAAAAATAGACAGGGAGAATTGGATGCTGAAGGAACAGTGTGGTTTAGGGAAGGGTGATGGTAGCTAGGACAGGGATTTGATTTTCTCATCCTTTGCCCTGATCTAAATTTGCTGATTGGCCGCCTGTCAATAGCTGTAAAACAATAGAAATGAAAATGAGTCACTTTCTATAGCGGGCAGCAGCTCCACCTGAGAAATAAGTTGAAGATCTATCATGTGGGAGTCTTACAACTGGCTTATGACATGGAACAGCATTCCCTGAAAAAAATTCCATGTTTGTTACAGGGAAGTATGCTCAGGAGAAACAGATGTGTAGCTGGGTGAATCACTGCAGTGCAGTTTGTACGTTGGGTTTCAGTGACGTTATAACACTTGGGGCAGAATTTTCCAGTCGGCGGGCGGGTGGCGGGCCCAACGTGCCGATGAGTAAAATGATGTGCGATGGCGTCGGGTGTGCGTCCCGACGTCATTCCGTGCTAGCGCGATATTTTGTTTGGCGGGCAAGCGCTGGAGTCAGCTGCGCGCCCGCCGAAATGTAAACAGCCTATTAAGGACATTAAGAAATCATTTGAGCCACTTGAGAACGCTGCCCATCCAACCTTAAGGTCATGGTGGACAGGCTGGGTGGGGCTGGGTGTATGCCTGATCGCCACTCCCGATCGGCTCTACGCTGCCATTTTATGCTGGTGGGCCAATTAAGTAGCGCTCAGTGCTATCTGTGTGGGCGGGGGGAGGAGGAGGGAGAGTCAGGGCCAGCACCAACCTTAAGGTTGGCGGGCAGGCAGAAAGCCTGAGCGTCCTCCGCATTTTTCAGGAAACCTCATCCACGAGCGGGATGAGGTTTCCTGAAGCTTTTATTAAATAAATAAATAAAGTTTCGTAAATATAAAAACATGTCCCAACTCATGTGACACAGTCATATGCAGGGACATGTTTAAATTAATTTTAAAATCATTTATTCAATTATTTTAATATCCATTCAATCTCCCTGAGGCAGCTCTGTGCCTCAGAGAAATTCCTGCATTCTTTCGCGTGCATACTTGAAAGAGCACCGGCCCTGACTCTCCCTCCGCCCCCTGCCCGCACAGATAGCACTGAGCGCTACTTAATTGGCCCACCAGCATAAAATGGCGGCGTGGAGCCGATCAGGAGTGGCGATCAGCCCCACGCCCACCCCCACCCAGCCTGTCCACCATAGGAAAGATCCTGGCCTTGGTTTCTAAAGGAAGTGGAGCATCTGGAAGGGCAAATGGATCATGATGGCTCCTGGATGCAATGCTGGAGACAATGGAGGAATGCGGGGGGGTGGGGGGCGGGGTGGAGGTGCTGGGGGCGGGCTAGGAGGGGGTGTCATGATTCCTCCCCAAGTCGCTTTGAGGTTGGCCAAGTTTCTTTGTCAGTCTGAGCCAAAAGTAACTGAAAATAATTAACTCATCTGGATTTAAAATTGCTCACCACGTGGCTATTTTGAGCCTAACATGATAGCAACATGGAGGGTGTCACAATTACTGTTCCATGCCAAATCGGCCAATTCTGAACTTTGTCTCTTCCACCCCCGCCCCAACCCCCAATCTCCACCCACCCTGTCTTAATCCGTCGACCCTAACTCCACCTATGCCTAGGCCACATACCGAAGAGATTTGTGGCAATCAAAGGACCGGTGTAAAATAGTGGAGTTAAAACAAAGTGTGAAAGAAAAACATAAAATTCTTAAAATACATCAATATCAATAAAATACATCAATAAAAGGAAGGTCAGTGCTTCAAATGTGACAGTTTAGAATTAATCAAAACCATGAACCTGTCTTTTCCAGTTATGGATGCTGCAGAGTTCCAACATTTTCTGATTCTTAAGGCAGACTGGCCGGGAGAGATTGATATTTTGGAGCCTTGGTTAGTTTGGGACGTTGGGGAGATCATTTGCAGACACTTCCCTCAAGAGCTTGAGTCCATGCATGGGGGAGATTGTACTCTGTGGGAGGAGTGGATGCGACTGGCTAATTAGCCTTGCTCTGTTCCACATTTTCCTTTGTCTTGTGATAATGCCCCGATCAGAACCCTTTTTGAAAATGTAGCGGGAGGTCTGTTCTCTCTTTAAACTTTGCACAGAGCAGAGGGGCAGGGGGTACGGATCAAGCAAATTTCACCATTTTTCACTTGGGGATAATCTTGCTTTGTCACTTTGAAAGCTTCAAATCTGCTAATTGTTAAAAAGACAATCTAATTTTATTGCCTGATCACAGTAAACCTTTTTGTGACACACTTTCAATATTTTCATATGATGTATGCCTCTTCATCCTTTTAAAATGTGCTTCTTAATCTAGGTCTTCAATTGAATATTCATGATATCATGACAAAGTTCAATCCATTTAATTAGCTATGTTTGTTTGAATTGTTAATATTAATCAGAATCACATATTCAAAGCCAAGCCTAAATGACAATTGTTTTGATCTGCATGCCAAAAGGCCTCTGAGATTGGCCCTCTAATCTATTTACAGTTCATTAATCAGCACATGGAAAATAAATATTCAGCAGTGCCCAAACTAACCAAGCTGAAAAAATAAGAGATTGAAGTGCAATATTAATTCACATTGAACTATATATTATGAACAACTGCAAATGTGTTTTGTGCTATAGGATATTTGTCTGGTAGTGGGAGGATGTGTGAGGAATTTGTTCTGAAAGGATTCTGGAAAGGTTGAAATTTCAAACTGTCCAAAGTAATCTCTATGCACCAAACCTTTAGATAAAGTTGTACAGTATTTTTGAAACTTTTATTTGAGCAGTTCTGCCATTGTTTTGGTAGCCATTTTCAGCATTACCAGATGCTACAACACAGCCGCTATGAGTCGAGAAAACTATTGTGAGGTGATAATTTCAAAGTGGTTGGAATGTGGCTGGCTGTTTGTGGCTTTGGAAAGCCTCATTTGTGACAGAGACTTCTTCCATCTGGTCTTTGTGATTGATGAGGTTTGCATGTTTCCGGGGCCTTCAGGGGAGGAAGTTAGACATGTGCTCATGAAGTGGGGGTGTGATTGGTGAATGAGCACCCTTGGGCTTGGTGTATTAGTGGAGCCTCAAACAACCAGCAACTAATTTCAGACAATTCAAATGTTAGATTTTCTGAACAGGATTTTTCCCTGCAAGCTTCTGGACCCTGCCCTCGGGCTCAAATGGAGGTTAGAAGCCTGTGGGGCTGTGTGCACTGTATGGGAAACAGCCACTCATTATGATTTTCCCCAGAGTAGCTAATTAATGGCCAGTGGGTGAGCTCATCTCCATCACTGAATATCTCTTCCTGACCATCACCATTTAGTCTCCTGTACAAAGAACGTTCACTTGATTAAGAAACCAGAATCCACCTAGTGCCTAGTAAGGCCCACACCACAGTAAAAAGGCTTACTTTGGACATGAACAGATAGGATTCTTGATTCTGATTGGTTGTATTGCTGGAGGTTTCATCACATGATCTCCCACTTTCAACTGCCCCACCCACTCAAATAACCTCTGTTCTCTATTTTAAAATTTTTATGGCTTATAAAATGAAAGTGTTCAAACATATATATATATATCTGTATGTATATGTATATAAAAAAAACTTTTTTAATACCCTTTTGGTTTTTCTCCTGGGTACTGGCTAATGCTGGAAGGTGAGCAAACTCCAGGAGCAATGGAGGGAAGCAACAGGACAGAGAAGAAAACGGAACCATGGTATGCAGCAGATGGAGCATTCAAAGTGCAGCTGCTAACACAGGAGGGAGGGTGACAGCACAGTGTATTGAGCAGCTGGTTCATGGCCGTTCCAAATATTCCCAAAAGACGTCATAATCCCCCTTTAAGTGAGTGCTATGTAGTACAGGGTGCTCAAATCCAAGTAAATTACTTGAAGTCAGGGGGTCGCATTGATGTAATTATAGTGCCGATTTATCTCAATTGAGAAAAGTGAGTTCCATGCAGCAAAATAAGTCACACGCTCCCAGTCCCTCGTTGGATTCATAGCTTTTTGAACCAGAGCTTTATAAAATAAATCTTGGGCTTATTGCCAAAGAGCAAACCCCTGGAGCTGGGGAATAAATATTCTAAGATGTGATTCAGTTAGAAATACGTACATTTTGTAACCACTCCTTCCAGGCGGATTATGTTGGGGTTGTCAAACTGTCCCATGATGCTTGCTTCACTCAGGAAGTCTCTGCGTTGTTTCTCTGAGTAACCAGCTTTTAGGCTCTTGATGGCCACATAGATCTCTCTCTTCCCTGGTAACTTCAGACGTCCGCTGCAAACCTCACCAAATTCACCTGGTCACAAAAAAAAGAGATTTCCTTTTCATGCATATATAATACGCTCTGTCAACCAGCAAAGCCAAAGTATTTGGAGAAATTATCATGATCCACTGGTTATACATTACTGAATCCATTCATATTAAAGTGGTGTCCACTGTGGGAGTAGAACATAACATGCAGCCAAACTGTGAATTCATCATAAGGATGGATCTAATGAATGGGTGCATCTTGGCAGATATTTTAAAAAGGTAAATCTTGTCTTCAAGACTTTACTGATTGTGCCTCTTCTCCCTCAATCAATCTCTCCCTTGCTCTGAAAATTTTGTGCAGAATCCTCAGCTTTTACAATGCAACAAAAATCGGAGCACAGCTGTTTAAACGAAAGTGCCAGCAAGCTGAATAGTACAGATCCATCAAGACCAAGCTACATTTAGAAATCAATTTCCTCTGCTAAAGTCGACTGGTATCAGCCAGCGCAGCAGCTGGACCACTTAAATTGGTTTCAGCACCACTGGAACCATGATGGGAAGAGCAGCCAAGGTTCCAGTTTCCATTGTTTGTCCAGCCATTCCTGCTGGAACTTGTGCATATATGTGTGTGGGTGTCAAGCGAGGACGAGATTATGGTGGTGCTGCTCTGAATGTTCGAGCATGCCTAGGCTCATTCCTCAAGCTTTAGGTGAAAAATAAGTGCATGATTAGATTGGCACAACATGGCACTAAGACAGTAGGATGATACTGACTTGGCACCAAATAGGAATGTGGGGTAGTATAAGTTTTATGCTGAACAAGTTTGATACTGAGGGACAGAAAGAAGATCAATGCCACCTGTTTGGCTTTTATACATTGACGTAAATAGCTAATGAAAAGAGCTGAAATTAAAACAGAAAGAGCTGAAAAAACTCAGCAGGTCTGGCAGCATCTGTGGAGATGGAAATCGAGTTAACGTTTCGAGTCCCTGTGGTTCTTTGGAACATTGGACTCGAACCGTTAACTCGGTTTCTCTCTTGACAGATGTATCAGACCTGCTGAGTTTTTCCAGCACTTGCTGTTCTTAATTCAGATCTCCCACATCCACAGTGTTTTGCTTTTGTTCGATGAAAAGAGCTGCCCTTTGCCCCCTAGTTAGGCTGTCCCTTTTATCTGATGTGTAGTTTACTTACCAGCCCCTATAACTCTTTCAATCCGAATGCAAGATGCATCAATTTCCTTCGCAAAGTCCCGAACAGCTTGATTAGGGTCCTCATAGGTGTGTGGATGAACATAGGTTCTACTCCCAGGCAACCTGACTATTAAAGATAATAACAGCTGGTGAAACCACAATGTACTGTATATAACAAGACCTCTTCTTGTACAGTATTCAGCTAATAAAACATATGCATGCAAGAAGTCTTGTCAAAATCACAGGGATCAAAAGGTGTGTTCCTTAATAATTCAAATTAAACAACTTTATTAATTGATGTAGAGGTTTTTACCAACATGGCATGTAGATTGTGCAAAAATATCTATAACACCATCAATCCAAATTGTACATTCACAATATCCTAATTCGGGTTGAAATGAAACAGCTCGCATAGATTTGAAATCCCTCCCTACCTTATAAAATAAATTGTTTTTGCTTGCTTCCCATCATCATAGAGCAGGAGAATAAAATTGGAAGATAAGTCCATTCTATTTCTATCCTTGTGCTGTATATTTACAATTGGGCAAATTGCTAACTTCAACAAGTCCAAACGACTATAATGCACAATGAGGCTTATCAGTGGCAGATGCAATTATTCCTCAATTGTAATTGATTTCCTATTTTATTTATACTTTGGGCATTCAGTGAGGACAATTTGAACCTAACTCGTCTGACAAGAAACTGACTGGATTATGTTGAAAACTGGATTTACACCCTGCAGAATATTTCTTCCCATGAATTTGAATTAGGTCATTTCCCACCTATTGTAATTTGAAAGTGCGACCTCATTTGAACTTTTCTACTTTAATCTTACCTTGACCATGATGGAACTGCATTTTTTCCTCATCTGGGTCTTGTTTAGCTTTGATGTAGCCACAGTGCCTTTGGAACAAATAAAAAAAGACAATGTTCAATGACACAAGTGGAAAGAACAGAGGGTAACCACAGATTGTAACATTAATTAAAGTGCATCATGAACACTTGTAGGGCATTGTGTAAACTTGATGCAGCAAATATTTTATATTTTGCCAGTGTTTTAGCACTTGGTGTAAGTGGTTTGAAAAAAAAAGGCCTTATCAAGGGCTAAAGATAATTACTTCTAAATAAATTTAAATGGTGTAAACTAGGAACTTATAGATAATACTTTATTTTAAATTAATGATTTAAACTAGTTAAATTGATTAGTTTAAACAAACTAAAAAGTAAACTAGTGAACTAATTATATAAAACTTATTTAATTAAATATATAAAACAAGGTTAGATGGAAATAGAAGTGCAGGAGATATGCTGTATATGCAGCATGTAGGGGTTTGTGGAGACTAACATGATCTGCACAGTCTGCAGCTTGAGGAACTACAGCTCAGAGTTGTTGATCTGAGGTGCAGACATTGCGATGAATCAGGGAGGGTAAGAGTTACTTGGACATTTTAACCCAGGAAATAGTCATCTTCATATTTGAGATTCGGTTAGCAGTCAGGGACAGGAGGTTCTGACTGCAACTCAGGTAGATGGGGGAATCTCGGATGCAGTGGTGGAGGAGCCCCTGCCTTTGCCATTGGCCACAGGTACTGGGTTCTTGCTACTAATGTGGGTGAGAATGAAGACTACAGGGAGAACAGGCAAATTGATCATGGCACCAAGGGACAGACAGGGGGCCATTCAAGTGGAGAGAGCAAAAGGAATGTGGTAGTTATAAGGGGAAGTATAGCCAGGGAGGTAGATATTATTCTTTGCAGCTGTGACTGCGGATCTCGAAGGACATGTTGCCTTCCCGGTGCCAGGGGTAAAGACATCCCCTTGCTTGGAACTTGGAGAAGGTGGAGGAGGTTCCCGCTGTTGTGGTCCACATCGAAACCAATGACATAAGCAGACCTAGGAATAAGATTCTACCAAGGAATTTTAAGAGCCTAGGTACAAACTAAAAAGCAGAACTTTAAAAGGTAGTAATCTCTGGATTACCACCCGAGTCATATGTAAATCGGAATAGACACAAACAGATTGGAAGTTTAAACGAAGGACTGGTGTGGGGGGCATGGGTTTCAATTCATGGGGCACTGGCACCAGTACTGGGGAAAGAAGGAGCTATTCTATTGGGGTGGACCCCACTTTAGCTGCATTGGGACGAAGGTGGACTGAATAACCAGTGTGCTAGATAAGCCTTTTAATTAAGGTGGAAGGAGGGTTCAGGTATGTGTAAACCTATAAAGCTGAAGAGAAACATTAAGCCCGTAGGGTAGAGTAGGCACTTTAGTAGAATCCAACAGATTTTGTCAGGAAGGGACAGAGAGCTTAACAATGGCAATAGGACATTAATGGGTAAGACCACATCAGGGAAACAAAATAATAAGTTAAAACTAAAAGTGCTATAAACAAATTCAAGAAGTATTTGTAACAAGATGGATGAATTAATGGCACAAATTGTTTTGAACTTGCGTTCATTGCTGAGACGTGACAGGGTGACCAAAGTCAGAAACTAAATATTCCAGAATCTTGACTTTTAAAGAAGGGAGGAAAACTGGAAAAGTCAGTGGTATTGTCCTGGTAATAAAATATGAGATAAAAACAGTACTGTGGGAGGGTCTTAGCCCAGTAAATCAGGATGTAGCATCAATACAGATGGAGCTCAGAAATAACAAAGGCAGAAAACACTGACAGGCATAGTTGATAGGCCCCCTAACAGTAGCTATTGTGCTGGACAGAGTATAAATCAGTGAAGCAGAGGAGGATATAACAAAGATACTGCAATAATCCTGGGAGACTTTAATCTTCATTTAGGCTGGGCAAATTAAATTGGGAAAAATAGCCGGAGGATGAGTTCATGGGATGGATTCAAGAGAGTTATCCAGAGCAATATGTATTAGGGAATAGGCTACTTTAGATCTAGTTCTCTGTAATGTGACGGGGCTAATTCATAATCTTATAGTGAAAGATGCTCTGGGAAAGAGTGGTCATAATATGGTAGAGTTCCATATTAAGTTCTGGAGCAATGTGGTTAAGTATGAAATGAGAATCGTAAATTTAAACAAAGCCAAGTACAGAGGTATAAGAGGTGAGTTAGTTGAGGTAGATTGAAAAATCAAATTAAAATATATGATAATACAAAAGCAATGGCAAAAGTTTAAAAAAACTTTACAGAATTCTCAATGAACATGCATTTCCTTGAGGAATTAAAAACTCCTCGGGAAAAGTGGTACAACTGTGGCTAACAAGAGAAGTTAATGATCGTATTAAATTCAAAGGAGGGGTTTACAATGTTTTCAAAAAGAGTAGTAAACCTGAGTTTTGGTAGGCTTGTAAAAATCAATAAGGGCTGACTAAGAAGATGATAGAGAGGAAGAAAATACAATACGAGAGTAAACTAGCAAGAAATATATTTCAAAAGCTTTTGCAAGAATATTAAAAGGAAGAGGTTAGCAAAAGTAGAGGGGGTCTCTTGGGGGCAGAGACAGGCAAAATTATAATGGGAAATGAGGAAGTGGCAGAGACGTTAAACAAATATTTTGTGCCTGTCTTAACAGTAGAAGGCATAAAGAACAGACTGGAAATTGTGGGAAACCTTAGGAGGGATGCAACCATGCTTCACTAGACATTCTTGGGATGATAGAGCTGTACTGTGAAGAAAGGCTGGATAGAATTAGCCTATACTCTGGAGTTTAGTAGAATGATTTTAGCTGATCTTATTAAAGTGCATAAAATTCTGAAAGGGCTTGGCAGGGTTAAGAGGCTCTTTCCCTGACTGGAGAGTCTAGGACTAGGAGTAATTGAATCAGGAAAAAGGGTCAACTATTTAGAACTGAGATGAGGAGAAATTTCTTCACTTAGAGGAATTTTTGGAATTCAGAGGGCTGTGGATGCTCCGTCTTTTGAGTATATTCAAGACTGAGGTTGATAGATTTTTGAGCACTAAAAGAATTGACAGATATGAGAACAGGATGGGAAAGTGGAATTGATGTATTAGTTCAATCATGATATTGTTGAATGGTGAAGCAGGCTCGATAGGCCTTATGGTCCAATCCTGCTCTTATTTCTTAATTCCCTGAAGTGGTGTCATTGGTTTAACAGATGTAACAAGTACATAGTTCACTGCCAGTCCATGTTTTAGTAATGTATGTAACAGCACATAATCCCAATGGTGGGGGAATCACATGAATTCCAAAAATAAATCCCTCCTCGCAACTTTTCCCCTTGTTCTTCCTTTACCTATGGCAGTAATTTGCAAGTAATTGTTACCAGCCCTACAATACCTCACTCAGAGGGTGTTTTTTGTAAGCCAACGCTGTGAATGTTACATCAAATGGGGGTATGAAACGACATCACGGCCAATGACCACAGGTGTGCACTTTCCAACAGGTCCATTTGGGAGTGATCAGGAAGGGGAAGAGTGGTTGGTTTTGCTCCTCTTCCAGACAAAAATGCATTGAGGCCAATTTTTGCATCCTCACTGCTGTCCCTTTTGAGCATCTGAACACGTTTGGGAAGTATTAGTCACTCCGTAACCTCCTTTTATTAAAAACATTGAAGACACAGTCCAGTTTTCTCATTATCATTCCAAACCTTACTTGAAGAACATCAAATCTTAAGAAAGTAAGCACAAATTGAAACATTATTTTTCCTGTTTCTGTTGAGATTTTAAGTGTTTTTTTAAACAGCAAGAATGGGCAACATTATCAGCAGAATTGGCAAGGAAGATTCATTCAACCCTGAGTTTATAAGAAACCAAATATGAGTAGTCGTTACCCAGTGTGATTGTATTAGTTCTGTATTGTGTATGTACATTAGCTTAGACTGAGCTCAACTCTGATTTAAAAAAAACATTTCCCCCAGTGGTGTCATCAACACTTATCAGAATGAACTATTCTTTTACAATGCGCTAATTCCAAAGATACCAACCTAACCTTTAAATGTTCTAAAACTTAATAGTTTACTTTAGGCCATAATGTGGCTTCAGGTACTGTTTTGTGAATTTTATTTGGCAAAATGAAATGCTGTCTCTTGCAGATGAATAAACATTAGTTCATTTAAAATCATTTCCATCAATTCTTATACATAATGCAGATTTTGTAAAGAGATTGAGAAAGACATGGCTGGAGACGGTGCCCATTTTATCCTTTAGATGAGGACAAAGACTGCTCTTGGATCACAAGATGTGCATGTTATCTGTCAATGAATGGAAAATACTTAGGGCAGGATTTTCCCGTTGGCGAGCGGGGGGAGGGGGGGGGGCGGGCGGGACCCGTTCGCCGACGCGTAAAATGATGCGGGATGACGTCGGGCAGAACTCCCGACGTCACCACGCCCCATTTAAATTTTCAGGTAGGCGGGGGCACAGCAAAATCAGCTGTGCACCCGCCAACTGAGGCCATTGACAGAGTCATTTAATTAATTAATGGACCTGCCCGTCCAACCTTAAGGTTGGCGGGCAGGCCAGGAGCCCTGGCGGGAATTAGAAAAAGCATTAAACCTCATTAACAGGCGGGATGAGGTTTGATGTAGGTTTTTAAAAACGTAATTAAAGTTTTTTAAAAAATTATGGACATGTCTCAACTTATGAGACAGTGTCACACGAGGGAACGTCAGGGAATTTTTATTTCTCTATTTTTAATATTTTTGACAGTAGAGGTGATCTCCCTGAGGCAGCACTTAGCCTCGGGGAGATGAGTGCGCTCTTTCGTGCGCATGCACGAAACAGCGCACTCACAGGTTTAGGGATTCTGCCCCGCTCACATGGGGAGCGCATAGTGCTTTCGTATGAATGTCATGCTGGGCAGGCCTTAATTGGCCCGCCCACGTAAAATGGTGTCCCGATCGGAGGTGCGCCTGCTCTTCAACTTCCCTGCTAATGGGGGGGAAAATCCCACCCTTAGTGTTTGGGAGTTTTTGGTAACTGTATTGTGATCTAAAGCGAGATTCTTTAATTTGTTGAAGTCCGATAGCAAAACTGAAAACCATTAACTCATTCTTATAGTCTACTTTAATTTAGACCAGTTTCTCATCCAAGGAAGATCATACTGCACATGGGGGAAGAGTTCTTCTGGTAGTCCACTGTTCATCACATTTATGAAATTCCTTTGTGCGTTGCTTTAATGCAGCCATTAATTCATTGCAAATAAATGCATTAATAACAATAATAGAATACTACATACACACGTTAACCAGTGGGCTACTGGAGGAGATTAAATCAATACATGTCCTAACTGAAATTGTGCCATTCATGCCACAGTGGTGACTAAGCCATCACCCGATCATTATTTTTCCACACACCCATCTGCCACGTTACCAACTAGGAGTGAATAAATAATGCAGTCGGAGTGGGACAGCTGGAAGGCAGTAAATGTAGCAGAAAAGGGCTAGCAGGTATCAGCAGAAAATCTGGCCAATCTGTTCCTGATGCTTTCTTTATTTTCACATATCCCATTCATGTGGGCAGGATAGTCATGGTGGAAAAGGGAACAGATCTTTCTGAAATTGTGCAACAAAACGAGACATTAAGTAAGGATGAGTTAAATGTTGAGAAAATAACATAAACAATTGGGAGAGAGATAGGTACAGCGGGATTTCCCGCACCCGCCCACTGCTGCAATCTCTTGCCCGCGGTGGGGTCGCAAGATCCCGGCCGTAGAATGGAAATATATAACTTGCATTTATGTAGTGCATTCCATGGCTGTACCATAGAATCATAGAAAAATTACAGCACAGAAGGAGGCCATTCGGCCCATCATGTCCATGCCAGCCCGAGGACACCCAGGTGCCCTTTCTAATCCCACCTTCCTGCTCCCGGCCCATAGCCCTGCAGCTTACAGCACTTAAGGTGCAGGTCCAGGTACTTTTTAAAAGAGTTTAGAGTTTCTGCCTCTACCACCAACTTGGGCAGCGAATTCCAGACACCCACTACCCTCTGCGTAAAAAAGTTCTTCCTCATGTCCCCCCTGCACCTTCTGCCACTTATCTTGAATCTATGTCCCCTGGTTCTAGAATTCTCTATCAAGGGAAACAATTTTATCCTGTCCACTCTATCTATTCCCCTCATAATTTTGTACACCTCAATCAAGTCACCTCTCAGCCTTCTTTGCTCTAAGGAAAATAACCCCAACCTATCCAATCTCTCCTCATAGCTACACTTTTCTAACTCTGGCAACATTCTTGTAAACCTCCTCTGCATTCTCTCCAGAGCTATTACGTCCTTCCTGTAATGTGATGATCAGAACTGCATCCCAAAGTGCTTTCAAGCCAATTTTTGAAGGACAATTACTGTTGTAATATAGGAAACAGCAATGAGATATTGGCCACATAATCTGTTTTGTGAATTTTGGTTTAGGGATAAGTATTAGCCAGGATGTGTGGGGGAACTCCCTCCTCTTTGAATATAACATGAAATCACTATGCCCATCTAAGAGCAGATGGGCAGAATGTCTCATTCAAAAGACAGCAGGCATTAAATTGGTCTACCCCTAAAAATGGTGCGGAGCTCACGGTGCAAAATTATCCTATGCCCGTTGCTTCCGTCAACTCTGTGCTGTCTGGTAATTTGTGTTGATTGATGCGTGCAGCCAGTGCTAAATGCACTGTTCAGTTGCTGCACACTTCCGCATAGAGCCCAAGTTTGTGCAAGGCTAGCACCACTTACTGCTGGCCTGCATCACTTAAATCTAGACTGTACCTCTTAAAGGGGAGGTGCATTCTGGCTGTAGCAAGTGCAGGAATTGTTTGTGGAAGAAAGTCTGAACCGGAAGAAGAGTTAATCATGGTGGAAGAGGGGAGAGAGAGCATACGCCAAATGTGCTTTAATGCACTTGAGGCCTTGGCGTGGGAGGTGGACAACATGAGACGTGACCTATTCAGAGGGGACCAGGAGGCCCTTGAGCCTGACACAGCAAGGGTAACAGGAACAGATAATCATGATAGTCAATGGTGGGAGTCATGCGCCATGAGGACCTGGTCGCAAAAAAGTTCATAGAACCATAGGAAAGTTACGGTGCAGAAAGAGGCCATTCAGCCCATTGTGTCTGCACTGGCCAAAAAAGAGAAAAAAAACAAGCCGCTCATTTTACTCCCACTTTCCAGCACCTGGTCTGCAGCCTTGCAGATTACAGCACTTCAGATACAGATCCAGGTACCTTCTAAATGAGTTGAGCATATCAGTCTGAACCACCAATGTAGGCAGTGAATTCCAGACACCCACCACTCTCTGGGTGGAAAAGTTTTTCCTCATGTCCCCTCTAATCCTTCTACCAATCACCTTAAATCTCTGCCCCCTGGTAATTGACTCTCAGCTGGAGGAAACAGCTCTTTCCCGTCTACCCTATCTAGGCCCCTCATAATTGTGTACACCTCAATTAGGTCACCCCTCAACCTCCTCTGTTCTAAGGAAAACAACCCTAGCCTATCCAATCTCTCCTCATAGCTGCAAATTTCAAGCTCTGGCAGGATTCTTGTAAATCTCCTCTGCACTCTCTCCAGAATAATTATCTCCTTCCTATAATGTGGTGACCAGTCCACACAAAATTCCAGCTGTGGCCTAACCAACATTATATACAATTCCATCATTACATCCCTGCTTTTGTATTCAATACCTCGTCCAATAAAGGAAAGCATTCCATATGCTTTCTTGACCACCTTGTCCACCTGCCCTGCCACCTTCAAGGACTTGTGGACACACACTCCAAGGTCTCTCACTTCCTCAACCCCTCTCAATAACTTCCCATTATTGAGTATTCCCTTGCTTTGTTTGCCCTGCCCAAATACATTACCTCACTTTTCCAGATTGAATTCCATTAGCCACTTCTCTGCCCACTCAACCAAACCATTGATATCATTCTGGAGTCAATAGCTGTCCTCTTCGCTATCAACTACACAGCCATTTTTTGTGTCACTTGCAAATTTCCCAATCATGCCTCCCATATTTAAGTCTAAATAATTAATATACACAACAAACAGCAAGGGCCCCAACACTGAGCCCTGTGGAATGACCTGGCACAAATGATCAAGGTCAGTGAATGCATCTTCAAGTGCCATATCCTACCAACTGCACCACTAGCCCCACACACTGCTTGGTGCACCACACCTATCACTAAATGGCCAACAATCTCTATCAATTACAATTTATACTTAACATTGATAGCTTCACCTTACCCTCACACATTTAAAACTGCTGGCAGTCTCACCTTCACATTTCTCAGTTTGCACAGACTGCCAGCTATTCAATCATGACAGCCACACAGATTGCATCACAATCACTGAAACACCTCTTTCTCTCTTGTAGGCTCAAGTTGGCGTATAACTGCAGGCAACAGGAGCTAACCAGCGAGGCTAGGCATGGCTGCACATCCTTACCCTGATGGAGGAGACAGCGCTTGCCACCATTGGACTGGCCATGGCTAAGGTTGAGGACAGCGGTAGAGCTGAAACTATTGAAGATGATAGTATCATCATAACTAATCATCCTTCTCCCATTTCACTTCCTCATCCCATAAAAAGTGTGTGTCCTTTCTGTAGATGCCATTTTAGAGCTGAAACAGCACTTGTAACACTAAGAAACTAGGTGCTGAGGATTCTGCAACCTGAGTATTTCACACCAATCAAGTTGGGCTTGCGGTCATCAGTGCCAGGTGCCATAGGCAGCACCACATCACTTTTAAGGGGGGTCATGGGCAGGTCTTTATTTACGAGAACAGCTGTAAGGTAAGGTGGCTTTTCAATGGCTGCAGGGCAATGGCTTGCTTGGGGAAGGTGGGGAAGTAGCCTCAGGCAAGGAAAGAAGCTGCAAGGCTAGGGCTGTACTTGGGAAGTGGGGGGGGGGATGTGTGTTAGACTTGTGAGTGTGTGAGTTTAGAGTGGTGAGATGGTTGCTTTACCCTGCTGGCACGGATGAGATCATTCGTCCTCCTTCTGCACTGGGTGGCGAACCTCTTCCGTGCAGCATTGGCACTGACCACCTCTGCCACTGCTTCCCAAGGCAGAGTGGTAGCACTGATGGGCCTCCTGTGGCTAGAGTGGCGATAGAGGACATTGCAGTGGGCATCAATGGTGTCCAGAAGGCATACCAGGGATACATCACTTAATCGGGAGGCTTCACTCTTCTTGGCTTTTGGGGCCATGTCTTCACCGGTGCCCTCTGGCTGGAAGCGCTAAGAGGTGTGCGCACGGCTGCACTTTAAATATGGCGCCTAGCATGATGAAGTGACGAGGCGACGGTACGGTGGTTGAATTGGAGGCTGCCCGCCAGCGAAATGGCGTGTTTCCCGGAAATGCATGATTACTGACGCAGTATTGGGACTAAATGTTGTGAAAACCTGCCATTGTGGCCAACGGGTAAAACATTCTTTTTCCCGCCCACTGCCACACTTAGTGCAAATCTGGGACGATTCCACTCTTCAAAACTGGCATATCAGTTGTTGATAAACCGTGCCTGTGATTTTGCTGAAGTGTAAGGCCAGATTTTTCAATTACATAGGTCAGGAACTTAAGGTCGGCGAGCGGGGGGGCGGGGCCCACTCACTGACACGCAAAATGATGCGGGATGACATTGGGCAGAACTCTGGACGTCACCCCACGTCATCTCCAATTTTCAGGTCGGCGGAGGCACAGCCGAATCAGCTGTGCGCCCGCCGACCTGTCAACGGCCAATTGAGGCCATTTAAAAAGTCATTACCATAATTAATAGACCTGCCCATCCAACCTTAAGGTTGGCAGACAGGCCGGGAGCCCTGGCAGGCTTCAGAAAAAGCATGAAACCCTCATCCACGGGCGGGATGAGGTTTCATGAGGGTTTTTAAAAATTTAATAAATGTTTGAGTTAAAGTGATGGACATGTCCTAACTCATGTGACAGTGTCATATGAGGTGACATGTCAGGGAACTTTTTTCAACGTTTACCTTCAAAGTTTTAATTCTGAGCCGATCGCCCTGAGGCAGCGCTTAGCCTCAGGGAGAAGACTGCACTCTTTTGCGTGCATGCGCGAAACAGCGTACTCCCGGCTGAGGGATTCCTCCCCGCCCGCACAGGGAGTGCATAATGCTTCCTGGCAGACCTGGGCCTTAATTGGCTCACCCACATAAAATGGCAGCACGCCTCAATCGGGGGGGGGCTGATTGGAGGTGCGCCTGCCCGCGCCCGGTCCTGCACTTCTCCCCCAATGGGGGGAAAATTCTTCCCATAAAGTTTTGTCAGGCTGGCAGGCCCAAAAACTTAGTGGCTTTTGAAGAAAAATCCTTTTCAATAGCAAATTTTAATCGTAAGTCTCCATACTATTGCAGCACAGGTTCAAGATCAGAAATTTCAACTTTTGCAATGATTGCTCTTTCTCACTTTCTGCTATTGTATATTATAACTTTCGCATGTGCTGTTAGTTGAATGTGCTGCTGTTTTGCAACGTGCCCAAGTCTTTAAATACATCAGCACTTTTAGGCACTTACTGCTCATGAATATATTGATTTTTTTTCCATCAACTTTAGCATGCTTGAAGTCCAAGGAGTGGTTGTGTTCCCTCTTCCAATACTTACATTTTCACTTTCCTATCAGTTTGTGGTTTTGGCCAGTGTACAAGATCAACTTTGCTCGAGGCTTGCTCAATTTCATACTTAGCCTTGTGCAAATTGACTGTGGCAGGCTATTACATTTAGCTGCCGTATCTAGCTATGACTAAACAGTTCTGCCATTCATTTTAAGATTGACTAACTATTCAAAGTCATCTCTGGTCTCATTGCAGCCTTAAAGAAATCATTCTCACTCTTGAGACTAGGCACTTTTAAAAATTATTTTCTTGCCTGATGACAATGTTTTTGCTTTAGCTGTGTGTCCACATCAGCAAGTTTATTTTTTTTTCAATTATACATCTTTGTCTCGTTGTTCGAGAATTTTGCCTCTCGTGATTTAACTCAATCCAAGATCCACTGTTAACTTGATTGATGCCATTTTTGATATTGCAGGAAAATTACACCTCTTTGACTCACATTCCTTATGGACTGTTGGACTGTTTATGTATTTTAATATACTTTGCTTTTCTGCTTTCTTTAGACTTTTCTCTTATTAATCGAGCTCTGATTTGTTCATTTGTGACAATGAGCATATTTTTCCATAGAATGAGGCTGAATAAGAGAATGCACAGGAACTGTTTTCACAATTGTTTATGTCTTGACTTAATTAATTAATTAATTATTCAACATATATGCATACAAGCATAATTTCAGATGTTTAGCCGAACCAAGCAGAACACCACTACTCCAAAGTTACCTTTGCCCCAGTGGCCACAGCACGGAGTCACCAACCTTCCGCTGCATTCTCGGATCTTCAGATTCTCTTCTGAGCCTTCATGGATTATCAGGACTTCACCTGAGCCCACTTCACTTAAAGTCTGCTCCCTGGAGCCCTTTCTTTAACTTGGAGCCAGTTTCTTTGCGTCTTTCTTTTAACCTAACTGGGACCTGTTTCTGTCCCTTTGCCTTTGCCCCTCACTTGGACCTTGCTGGCTGACTGACTAAAAACTGATTCCCCATGAAGGGCTATTGACTGACACTTGAACTCATCTGGTGACCTATCACAAGACTCCAAGAGGGCCCTGCCCTAGTTACTAGGCAGGAGCAAATGTAGTAAACGGTGGAACATCCTGTACCTTCAATGTTACAATCTGCACAGACTACAAGCTTACATAGCACACAGAGACACAGAACAATTTCATGACGTACTATGTACATTTTTGATCTTCTTGACCTCAGGAATCATGGCCAGAATCTTAGAGCCCCGCTCGCCGAAGCGTAAAGTGATGTGGGGTGACATCAGGCATGCGTCCCGACGTCACTACCCGTCATTTAGATTGTCAGTTCAGCGGGTGCACAACGGAGTCAGCTGCACGCCCGCCAAACTGTCAAAGGCCTATTAAGGCCAGTTAAACAGCAATTAAAATAATTAATGGAGCTGCCCGTCCAACCTTAAGGTTGGTGGGCAGGTGAAGAGCCCAGGCGGCCTTCACATTTAACATGAAACCTCATCCACAGGCGGGATGAGGTTTCATGAAGGTTTTTAAACTTTAATAAAAATTTCAATAAAATTCTTAGACATGTCCCAGGTCATGTGACAGTGTCACACTGTCACATGAGGGGACATGTCTTAAAAATGTTTCTTTCCTTCATTTAAATGTCAAACTCATCTCAGCTCAGTGCCTCAGGGGGAGATTCCTGCGCTCTTTTGCACACATGCGTGAAAAAGCGCAGGCCCCGACTCAGCCTCCACCCCACCGCCCGCGCAGGGAGCGCTCAGCGCTTCCAGATGCGTGTCACGCTGGGCGGGCCTTAATTGGCCCACCCATATAAAATGGCGGCGTGCAGCCGATCGCGGACGATGATAGGCTGCGCGCCTACCCGCGCCCGCCTACCCGCGCCCGCTTCTGCCTAACCTTCCCCCCACCCCCTCCCCAACGGGGAGAAAATTCTCTACCATAGAAGAAACATTATCAAAGTGTGGCCTAGACTGAAAACTAGTGAGAAGGTTTATTAATAGTACTAGTTAAGCAGTAGCACCAGACAATACCATAGTTTACAGAATTTACCTGCATCGACACACCACAAAAAATGAAAAATCATATGACCCTTCACTAATTCTCTCGAATAATAGTGGATCTGCATTAATGTCAATAACGTAACAATAACAACAACTTGTATTTATATAGTGCCTTTAATGTAGTAAAACATCCCAAAGTGCTTCACAGAAGTATTATCAAACAAATGTTTACACTGAGCCACATAAAGGGATATCAGAACAGATAGAAAAAACGTGGTCAGAGGGGTAGGTTTTAGAGAGTTTTGGGGATGGAAGTCCAGAGCTTAAGGCCCAGGCAGCTGAAGGTGCAGCCACCAATGGTGGGATGATAAAAATTGGAGATGCTTAAGAGGCCAGAATTGGAGGAATGCAGATAGGTCAAAGGGATGCAGGGATGGAGGAGATTACAATGATTTGGGGGGGGTGGCGAGGCTATGGAGAAACTTGAAAACAAAGTTAAGAATTTTAGAATCAAGGGGTTGCTTGATCAGGATCCACTGTAGGTCAGCAAGCACAGGGATGAAGGGTGAATGGGAATTAGTGCAAGCTAGACACATGCAGCAGAGTTTTGGATAACTCTAATTTTCTGGAGGATAGAATGTGGGAAGCCAGACAGGAGTGAAGTCCAGAGGTAACAATGGCGTGGACAAGGGTTTCAGCAGCAGATGAGCTGGAGCAGCTGTTAAAGGAGGAGTTGGCCGATGTTATGAAGGTTGAAATAGATGGTCTTCATGATGGCACAGATAAGTGGTGGAGATTAAGCAATCTAAAGTGCTTAAAAAAATTACTTACCTTTTCAAACTCTTCCCACCCCCATACAACTGGCGTAAAACCCAACAGCTGATAAAACCCAGCTGCCTTGCAGAAAATCAGAAAACTTTTCAGGGACAGACTATTAGTGAGCTTACCTCAGTGAACCTAATGAACCTGTTAATAGGAGTGACACTGTTTAGGGTTCGCTCCCTCACCTGCCCTCGGGAAAATAACACCAGGTGGAAATGGAGGTGGGATTTCTGGCCATCCTGCTTGGTGGCCATTTTGTTTGTCATCCCACCTCCACTCATGTCCAATTTGGGGTGGGAAAATTCCAACCCAGCTTATATTTCCCTCCCTTCTCTAACTTAGAAGCCAATTATAAGGACACAATGTTGCCTATACTGGAGCAGCTAGTTCTGCATAAACTAAGATCTGAGCCAGAGATTTAGAATCTTACATCACAGAAGGAGGTTATTTGGCCCATTGTGTCTAATTCAACTCTTTGAAGGAACAATCCAGTCGGTCTCACTTTCCTCTTCCCTCATAGCCCTGCAAATATTTCCTTTTTGAGAATATATCCTATTCCCTTTTGAAAGTTACAATTGTACCTGCTTCCATGACCCTTTCAGGCTTTACTTTCCAGAGCTTAACAATTTGCTGTTTTAAAAAAGATCTCATCTCCCTGATTCTTTTGGTAATTATCTTAATTAAATCTGTGTCCTTTGGTTGCCAGCCTCTGCTGCAAGTGGAAACAGTTTCTCCCTATCAACTCTGTCAAACCCTTCATCATTTTGAATTGCTCTGTCAAACCTCTCCTTAATCTTCTCTGCTCTAAGAAACTTCTGCAATCTCTGCACATAACTGAAGTGCCTCACCACTGGTACTATTCTAGTAAACCTCCCCTGCACTCTCTCCTTCCAAAGAAATCCTTCTGAAGGTGTAATTATGTTGTATCTTTATTATGATATAAAAAGCACCAATCACTCACAAGGGATTGTGTAAACATGTTGTGGGTTCATAGATTGAGGCTCGGCACATGAGAACATTTATACATGGGTATAAAGTTTGAAGGCACCAGCAGCAGAACTGTGTGTGCTGTGTGGGCTGTTCGAAAGCAAAAGTGAGACTAAAACTGGATCGCATGACACACTTCTTTTCTAGTGATGTCATCCTGCAATCCCTTAAAGGCATATTATATCTGACACAGAATGGGACAATGTTCCAGCTTCAGCCTAACTAGCAATTTACAAACTTTATAGGCATTTTGGTCTGCAAAGTTCAGGAACTACCTTTACCCCCCACCCCTTTTTAAAATTCATTCATGGAAAGTGGGTGTTGCTGGCTAGGACCAGCATTTATCAACCACCCCTCACTGCCCTTGTTCAGGGGGCATTTTTAAGAGTCAACCACATTGCTGTGGGTCTGGAGTCATATGTAGGCCAGACCAAGTAAGGACAGCACATTTCCTTCCCTAAAGGACATTAATGTTTTTACAACAATCAACAATGGTTTCATAATCATCATTAGGCTTTTAATTCCAGATTTTTATTGAATTCAAATTCTACCATTTGCCATGGCAGGATTCAAACGTGGGTCCCCAGAGTATTACCCTGGGCTTCCGGTCCAGCAACAATACCATCACCTCCCCATAAACATAACACCTTCCCCCCACCAATGATGGTGGGAGCCCACATGGTGACAGGCCTTCCCTTTAAAGCTGGTTTGATAATGATGACGTGATTTAAAATTGTCTGCATTAAAATGGCATGAACATTTTCATAAGCATGAGAGATTGAGCGGATTTTATTTGCTCATATAGAGCAGAAGTAAAGAAGCTTACCTCAGTAAAAGAATCGTGGACTCATATTTTGTGTAACTGAAATCAATAAACAGAAGCATACATTTTTTATACTCCTGTCCTGATCCCAGGTTTTTATCACCAATACGTGACTCCGGTTGTGGAGAAGTGCAAGAATGGAGGTTGGTGCCACAAGTAATTAAACCTCCAGATTTCACGTTCTCCATCTCTGCCAGAGAAATGTAATATTTTTCCAAACTGATCTTAGGAGATTTTTTTTGAGGATTGTGTGGCATACTGAGTTAGTGTACTGTCACCTCTATGACCTGGTTTGAGTTCAGCTCACATACTGATGAGGTGAGATATTTTTTGCCGGCTGCAAGAGTCAAGTGTGCAATACAATGAATTTGTAACCTACAATGTATTGCAAATTAGCTATCACCCTTATCCTTTGGACCTCCTACTGTACAAACTTCCTTGGTGCACTGATGCCAAAAGGGTAACATTATACGGGGTATTTGATTTTCTTGTTTCCCTCACCATTCGCTACGGTTTTTTAGTTCGTTTTGGCAGTGCGATTTGTAGTACCAACATTGTTTCTATAGCTTCGCAAGAAGATAACTGCCATTACATTGCCCACTTATACTATTACAGAGTATCACTTGGTGAGTGTGTTTGTGTGTGTGCGTGTCTATTATAGACATGGAGTGCTGCTTACTGTCTTCTGACCCAGTCCACTATGGACCTGTTACACTGGTCTCCAGGTTTTCTGCCCTCAATCTGTGACACATTTAACCTCCAACCATTTCCATAGCAACTAAGCTAGTATCACCTTTGGAGAGTAGCTTTATTTGTGAACACAAACTCTTTGCCCTCAAGGGCCTAGTTCCTCATGTTCCCAGTTTTCAACAGTCTAGACAAGCACTTACTCACTGCAGTCTGTGCAAATAAAAATGGAAGTCGGCCAGATCATTGGCAAAGCTTTCCCGTGTCCACACTGTGGGATTCTGGGTTCAAAGAAGGCCAGGTTAGAAAGAAAAATTGTGGAAGAAAAAGCTGTCAGAAAACTGGACCACTACTCTATGTGTTAATGACAGGGATATGGGTATATGTGGTCATGATTTCAAAGTTTGCAGATGGCAAAATACTTGAAAATGTAATATACAGTGAAGAGGATAGCAGCAGGCTTCAAGAGGACATGGATAGACTAGTGAAATAAGTCAGCATATGGCAGATGAAATTTAATGCACAGGAGTGTGAAGTGGTGCATTTGCTAAGAAGAATGAGGAGAGGCAATTTAAACTAAATGGTACAATTTTAAAAGGCAAACATGAAGGGAGGCCAAGGATGCACATACACAAGTCTTTGAAGGTGCTGGACAAGTTGATAAAGCTATCAAACAAAGCACATGAATTGTTGGTTTTATAGATAGAGGCATGAAGTACAAGAACAAGGAAATTATGCTGAAATTATAAATCGCTGGTGTGGCCTCAACTAGAGTACAGGTCGAGTATCCTTTATTCCATAAATCCGAAAATCAAACACATCCAAAAACCGCACTTTGTTTTGAACCTCATTGATTTTTAGTGTAGGAGGTCCCTGACGTGGGTTGACATGACCTGAGCCAACAGGAACCTTGCTGACTGCACATGACCTTTAGGACGGAAAGACAAGTTGTTTGTCTGTACTTCGACTCTCTGAACCCTGTCCTACGAGCAGAATCGCAGAATTTATTACAGATACTCTATTTATTATTCAGTGGTGCATTTTACTTTTCTCGCCATTTTATTTACTTTAGACTATGGCTAGCTTAGGCTAGTGTAATGTAAGTAGGTCCAGTCCTACATGCATATCTGAAAACCAAAATGATCTGAAATCCGAAAAATTATCAGCCCCAAGGTTTCGGATAACGGATACTCGACCTGTATTATGTCCAAATTACATTATGCTTTCGGAAGGAAATCAAGACTTTAGAGAGGGAGATTTGTCAGAGGGTCTGAGGAACGAGAGGAGTTGGGATTGTTTTCCTTAGAGCACAGAAGGTTAAGGGGAGGTTTAATAGAAGATTTCAAAATTGACAGGTTTTGCTGAAGTAAATAAGGAGAAACAGTTTCCACTCACAGGTGTATTGACAACCAATGAACATAGATTTAAGGTAATTGGCAAAAGAACCAGAGGGGAGATGAGGAAAACATTTTTAAAGTTGCGAATTATTATAATCTGGAATGCATGCTTGGAAAGGGTGGTGGAAGCAGATTCAATAGTAACTTTCAAAACGGAATTGGATATATTCTTCAAAAAGAAAAATTCCACAGACTAAAGAGAAGGACTGCAGGGCTAGGCCTAATTAGATAATTCTTTCAAAGAGACAGAACAGGCACAATGGGTCAAATAGCCTCCTTCTATGCTATATGATAAAGGAAAACATTAAGAGGTTTTTCATCCTCAAGGCCGCCCAGAAAGCTAGAAAGGAACAGAGGGAAATGTCCCGACTCCATAAAAACATGCAGAACCTGCTACGGCTGCAGTCGATGGAGGTCGATGTCAAGGAGAAACTCCAAGAGGTGAAGAGCCAGCAAGCCTCGCTCTTTGCCTCAGAGGCCTCCAAGATCATCTTCCATTCCAGAGTCCGCTCCGTGGAGCAGGATGAGACATGCTCACATTTCTTCTTCCAAAAGGTACACAGAGAGAGCTCTGTGATCAGCAGCCTGAAGGAAGAAGACGGCTCAGTAAAGCCATCGGAGTCTGACATTTTGAGGATCAGCAAATCCTTTTATGCCAGATTGTATGACATGAAGCCCACAGACAGCATGACCTCCCAGTCCTTCCTGTCCTCTGTCACGGAGGTCTTAGACGACAGTACACGGGAGAGCCTAGACAAACCGCTAACTCCTGACGAACTGACTAAGGCCCTTGAGTCCTTCGAGAACAGTAAAACTCCAGGAAGCGACGGTTTGCCGGCTGAGTTGTATTCGGCTCTGTGGGACTGGATGGGGCCAGACCTGCTAGAAGTGTACGAGAGTATGCTTCTGGCCGGCAGCATGACAGAATCCATGAGGAAAGGCATCACCACCCTCATCTACAAGCACAAGGGAGAAAGGGAGGAAATTAGAAATTGGCGACCCCTTTCACTGTTGAATGTGGACTATAAGATTCTGTCCAAGGTCATCGCCAATCGGGTCAAGTCCACTCTGGAATTGGTGATCCACCCTGACCAGACCTGCACTGTGCCCGGCAGGAAGATCTCTGACAGCCTCGCGCTGCTCAGGGATACGATTGCCTATGTACAGGACAGGGGTGTGGACACCTGCCTCATCAGCCTGGACCAGAAGAAGGCCTTTGACAGAATATCGCACAAAATGTGCTCTCCAAAATGGGGTTTGGGGAGGGAATTCGCAACTGGATCCAACTGCTCTACACTAACATCAGTAGCGCAGTCTCAATCAATGTGTGGGAATCAGATAGCTTTCCTATTAAATCTGGAGTCAGGCAGGGATGCCCTCTCTCCCCTGTCCTGTTTGTGTGTTGCATAGAATCCTTTGCCTAGTTCATCAGGAAGGATCTGGGCATAGGAGGAGTGCTGATCCCAGGCAGTGGAGGAACTCAGGTTAAAGCCTCCCTGTACATGGACGATGTCGCCGTCTTCTGCTCGGACCCACTGTCGGTGCACAGGCTGATCCACATCTGCGACCAGTTTGAACTGGCCTCGGGAGCCAAGGTAAATCGTGGCAAGAGCGAGGCCATGTTCTTTGGGAACTGGGCTGACCAATCCTTTGTCCCCTTCACTGTCAGGGCTGATGGCCTGAAGGTGCTGGGGATATGGTTCGGAGGGACCGGGGCATGCGTTAGGAACTGGAAGGAGTGAGTGTCTATGGTGCAAATAAAATTGGGCATGTGGGAGCGACGCTCCCTCTCCATTGCGGGTAAGATCCTGGTCATCAGGTGTGAGGCACTCTCGCTGTTGCTGTACGTGGCGCAGGTCTGGCCCATTCCACACTCCTGCGTGGTGGCGATCACCCGAGCCATCTTTCGCTTTATCTGGAGGTCAAAAATGGATCGTGTCTGCAGGGACGCGATGTACAAGCCTCGAGATAAAGGGGGAAAAAATGTGCCCAACATCGCCCTCATACTGATGGCCACCTTTGTGTGTGACTGCATCAAGCTGTGCATAGACCCTTGGTATGCAAACACCAAGTGTCACTACGTGCTGAGGTTCTACCTGTCCCCGGTGTTGTGTAGGATGGGTCTGGCCACGCTGCCGCGGAACGCTCCAAGTAGTGGGGCTGTGCCGTTCCACCTGTCCCTCATGGAAAAATTTATGCAGAAAAACACCTTTGACCACAAGTCCATAAGCAGTGGTCAGCACGTAACATCTTAGAGGCCCTGTGGGAAAAGGAGAGGGTGGATCCTGTGGGATGGTTCCTCAAGCAGTCTGTCAAAGTCATTTGGCAGAATGCCTCATCACCAGAACATTCCAACAAGCACCAAGATGTAGCTTGGCTGGTGGTGAGAAAGGCCCTCCCTGTCAAATCCTTCCAACATTCCAGGAGTCTCACCCCTTTGGCACGTTGCCCTCGAGGTGGCTGTGGTGGGGAAGAGACCGTTGTTCACCTCCTTGTGGATTGTGCCTTTGCAAAGGAGGTCTGGAGAGAGATGCAGTGGTTTCTGTCGAGGTTCATCCCGAGCAGTGCTGTGACACAGGACTCTTTGCTCTACGGGCTGTTCCCAGGGACACACACCGAGACAAACATCAACTGCAGCTGGAGGATCATCAACTCGGTGAAAGACGCTCTTTGGTTTGCCCGAAACTCGTTGGTCTTCCAGCGCAAAGAGTTGTCCCTGACCGAGTGTTGCAGACTGGCACATTCCAAAGTCCAGGACTATGTGCTGAGGGACGCACTAAAGCTTGGGGCAGCCACCGCAAGGGCGCAATGGGGAAAGGTCGCTGTCTAAGACCTTTCTGCCACAGGGCACCGAGGGGCTGGGAACTGTTTAGAGCCCCTCAGGCTGTACAGCTCACATAGAATGTATGCATTGAATACTAATTATATTATAATTGTATTGAAGCACCTCAGAGTGCAACATGATGTATGTTGATAACTCCAATACCATTGCACTGTCTGACTGTCTGCAATGACCATAATGAAATGATTGTAATATTCATTGATTGTATTGATGCACCTCGTGATCCATGTGTAAAAGTTGAATCTGGTTGTTCTTTTTGTGATGCCCGATTTTGAAATGTTTTGTAATGTTCTTCCAGATATTTTATGAATAAAGTATATTTTAACAAAAAATATGATTCCATGACAAGCAAAATGCTGAATGAAATTATTTCCGATGTATGGAAAAGGCTGAAAACATGATCCATTCCTGACATGTCATGATTCATGACCTGAAGGTTTGAAGATTTGTGATAGTTTTACCAAAATCTAGTAATTTTGACACATTAATCCAGGGGCAGGAGAACGAATCTTGATGGATTCTATGATTAGAGCTTAATACTGATCAGCTATATTCAATATCACTGCCAATGCCCTTCACTGTAAGCATTGAAATGTTGGCAGACCACAATCCTTTGCCTGTAACATTTCTGGTAAAGCCCAGGCTCTGTTCCTTTACATCCTTCTGATTGATGAGAGCTGTCTGGGTAGTAAGCTTTCATTTTGTTGACTTGTTTCAGTCCTTTGTAATTAATAGGCCACTTGCATATCACTAAGTAGGCTTTAAACATTTCTGTTCTTTTTAAGAACTTTCACACCTGCTGCTATCATATTTCAGCTAGTGTGAAGCAAAGAAGCTGGGCCGTTAGGAGGGCAGCTTGTTAAAAGGAGGGGATGGGGGGGAGTGGAGGGGAAGACAAAACTGTTCTGTATCCAGCCTGTGCTCTAGTACCTGCCTATGACGTTGGAAAGAAAGCACGTAAATCCTGCCACTTTCATCCCTCACCTGAAGGACCACAAATTTAAACGGATGTTCTCTCGCCTTGGTGACTTCCTCCACCTACAGCAGGTCCAAGAAGATTTTCAACACTAGGAACTGTGACTCTATCCACAGGTCCCTTTGCAACCTGTTGGTTCTCTTTAAAGTGGGAATTATCCACGCCATTATTTAAAAATCCAACAGAGCAGTGAATTTTGGAAAAGCTATGGAGAAACTATGTATTTGCAGGCAGTGGGCATTTAAAACAATGCTCCAAAATACAACAAAATGAGTCGGCAGAAGACAAGGTGGAGAGACTAAAGAAACTGGGGTGGTTCTCCTTAGAACAGAGATGATTAAGGGAAGATTTCATAGAGGAACTCAAAATTATGGTGGGTTTTGACAGTGTAAATAAAGAGAAATGGTGTCGGACTTTATAGGGCAGGTGGGCCTTGGACCTCTCAGCTAGAAAGTCGGGGGCAGGCGAAGATCCAGCCCATGATCCTAATGCCTGCCCCCCTCCCACTAGTAGGGTAATCTTGAACTAGGGGACATAGTCACAGAATAAGGGGACACTCATTTAAAACTGAGATGTGAAAGAATTTCTTCTCTCAAGAGGGTAGTAAATGACTGGAATGCTCTACCCCAGAGAGTTGTGGAGGCTAGATCACTGAAAGTATTTAAAGAGGGGGTAGATAGATTTTTTATATATCGAGGAGTTGAGGGCTATGAGGAGCTGGCATGCAAGAGGAATTGAGGCCTGGGGCAGGTCAGCCGTGATCGTATTGAATGGTGGGCAGGCTTGAGGGGCCGAATGGCCTACTCCTGCTCCTATTTCTTATGTTCTTATTAATTGCTCTAAGGCGAGACTTCTACCCCTTTCTTGGGAGGAAGTCCCACCTTAGAGAACTGGTGGCCAAATGAATGCTGGGTCTATAGGTAGTCCCCAATGCTGAGAAGCCCAGTAATTCCAGGGTTGGGGGTCTCGGTGAGAGGGATCAGGGGCTGGTTCAAGAGGCCGGGGGGAAGGTTGAAAGGGGGAGATAGCCTGAGGGTGGGTGCCTCCCATGGGCTCAGGGGATCCTCAAATGAGTTCCCCTTTCCCCTTGCCAAACACCAGGGCGTCCAACTCTCCCTGCCGTGGGTAAAATACCAGCAGCAGCAGGATGAGGCCCTTAAGCGGTCATTAATTGGCCAATTAAGAACTTCAATAGGGCCAAGGGCAGGCTGCCCAATGCCTTCCCTTCCACCATATAGTGTCAGAGAGATCGAGGGTGGGTAGGCGGCGGGCAGGGCCACCTGCTGGATTTGATGTGGCCCCTCCACCTCCTTCAAATCCACCACAGGGGGCATGTAAAATCCAACCCGTGGTGATGGGTGGTGTGGGCAACAGGCATAGATTTATGAGCTGAATTTTCTGGTTGGTGGGTGGTGGGGGGGGGGGGGGGGTTGTGGACCGGGAACTGGCGCGGGTGGGCACGGGCCTGATCGTTACTTGCGATCAGATCCGCACTGCTATTTTATGCAGGCGGGCCAATTAAGGCCTGCCCAGCGTACTTCCCGCTTGGAGCGGGAGTGGGCAGGCAGCGGCAGACACATTCAGGCCACCGGGTCCAATGGCGACCTAGCGGCCTGTATAAAGGGAGGCCCTGGCAGCCTTGGCAATGGCTGGGTGAAGGGCTGTGCAGAGGGGCAGTGAAGTTACTGCAACATCGGAGGGTAGGCCATCGAGCAGGCCAGGCCGGAGGGTAGGGTAGGGGGCTAGTGTGCCCCTCGTTTATCGGATGACTGCCTTGCTACCCTCCTCGAGGAGGTGACAGCATGGAGGGAGGTGCTGGTTCCCAGGATGGGAGGAGGAGTCCCCCCCCCACATGACGAATCGTACCTGGGAGGAGGTGGTGAGCTCCCGCGATGTGGGTGCGGCGCACCTGGATCCAGTGTCGCAAGCGCTTCAATGATTTGTTGCGCTCTGGCAGGGTGAGTACCATGTTGGCATTGGGCATTTAATCCAGCAGGTCGGCTTACCCCCTGCTGCCCCCCCACACCCAAGTCCGAGTGTCATGACTGCATTGAATCATTGACGGCATTTGTCCTTTGCTGGGTGGCCAGCAGATATTGCCCATGCTGAAGTCAGCCTCAGAGGACAATGAAGAGATTGTTTTGCCCCCTCAGCATGTGTTACACTGAGGCCCACATGACTGGTTTGGGGGCAACCTGGAGGAGATGTATCTCGGCGCAGTACTTGAACTGCAGGACATGTCCAAGTCAGGGTGATGACACGCTGGGAGGGGAGCTTCAAGGTGGCGTGACAACGAACCATCTGCTGCGCTCTGTGCTCCACATGCTTGCGCCTCCTTGCTATGGAAGGATATACCGTGCGGTGCCTAATGTGATGTAGGCAGCATGTGTCCAAGTTGGGGTTGGGAGTGGGGTGCAGGCTTAGCATCTTTGTGTGAGTGTTCTGCAGCAGCGGGGTGAGGAGGCTCTGGAGCCCTGCTATGTCCCACTCTGGTTGGGGTGGGCTGTGTGGGAAGAGAGTCCATGTGCAATTTGCATTAATCAATGCTCGTCTCTCATTTTCAGGGGAAGAATGCTCATAACGCGGCAGAGCGTGTGAGACTAGTGGCGGCCAGGCGCAGATCACCATTCTTAGCCACTTCGAGCAGGAGGCCCTGGATCTGGAGAGGCGCCATGCACCAAGGTCCACTGGTGTTGGTGAGGCTGGGGTGCCACGACCAGGTATTTATACCCAACAGTGAGGTCAGCATTGTCCTCCCAACAGCCATAGCACTGCTGAATGTTAAATGATTTAATTTCGCAACATGGCCTGACCATTTCTTATGGAAGGATGAGCACATAATGATCCAGGGGACAGGATGACTTTGCCATTGTCTCCACGTTAACTGATTCACTGTCCTTGTTCTTCCTTTCAGCATCAGCGGAGCAGGGCCGGGAGGAGGAGCAGCAGAGGCCCCCTCTCACACCTGAGGGGCCTAAAGTCTCACCAGCGTCACACCATCTCTGCCAGGCAGGCACCAGTGCAGATACTGGCACCTCAGTAGGAATTCAAACAACGGCTAGTGTCCCGGGGCATAGCGGTGAGGGCACTTCACAATCGCTGGAGGAGACAGAGAGTGCCCATGGCGCCAGCAGCCGGAAGACGGCAGGGGACCAGGCACATGCTCAGTCGGTGCCTGATGATGTGCCTCTGGAGTCGTCCGTGACGCAGCAGGGGCAGGAAATGTGGTCGGGTGTGCGGGAGTGTCTGGGGGAGATACATGAGGCTATGCTTGGCTTGGTCTCCATGGTGGAGGAGTCTATGCAGATGATCGCCAAAGTAATGAGCTACATGTCTGAGCGCCATGCGTCCTCTATGGAGGGTGTGGCGACTCTCGTGGAGAGGCTACTCCAGGAGACCCGTCAGGGCTTCATGGGGATGCGCTCTGACCAGCAAGCCCTCACATTGGCATTGACCTCAGCTGGTCAGTGCCAGTGTGGGAGATGGCATGGGCATCAAGTTTCCCAATTTGGTGCCCATCCATCCACGGTGAGCAGGGAAGTCCAAAGCGACCTAACGTTGGCGCAGCAGCTGTCTGTTGTCTCTGCGGGCTCCTCTCAGGGCGCTCCGGATGAGGGCACCAGCTCCTATGCCCCTCTCCCAGTGACCGTAGCATCTGATGAGGCTGCGACGACTGGGGAGATGCCAGCTGTGGAACTGGCAGCTCCCTCCCAGGCAGGGACAGCACAAGCTCCACGGGCCAGAGGATGACCAACAAGGTCATTGAGGCCAACAGGACAGTAGGGTCAGCAGGCTGGCTCAAATGCCACTCCCAGCGATGGGGTAGCACCAAGACGTAGCACCCGGAAACGTAAACATAAGGCACTTTAGGCACACCATGGGTTTCTCACTGGTGCTTTTGTGTTGGCCCGAGATGAGGTCTTTATGATTTGCTTTGAATTGGAACACCATTGTCATTTTGTTTCATTAAGTTTCTTTGCCTGTGACATTACATTCAGAAATGTGACCATGGCTGAGGGTGCCTCTTTTCTTCTGCATGTGTATGGTTTCCAAAAATGTTAGGAGTGCTTTGTGGGACATTCAGTTTTATTAACAAGGCCCTTGGTTACTCTTCCTAACCTGGCAGATTTTGCATTTAGGTGTCAAGTATGGAGCCTACAGCTCAGGCTTGTCCTGCAGGTCCATCTGTGGCGTGTTAGCTGAAGGATCATTGAATTAAAGCACCCCCCTGGGTGTCCCTGCCTCCCTGGAGTATGCCTGGGTCAGCGTCTACCCCCTCAGCATTTCCCTGTGCATGCTCATCCTCGCAGCTGCAGCCACTGCGTCAATGTCTCCATCATCCACTGCGTCCCCCCTTTCCAGCGCAAGATTGCGGAGAGCGCAGCATGCAACCACTCTCACCGAGACACGACCTGGGGGGTACTGGAGTGCGCCCCCTGAGCGGTCCAGGCATCGGAAGCGCATCTTGAGAAGACCGATGATTCTCTCCACCACAGCCCTTGTGGTGACGTGGCTCCTATTGTACCGCTGCTCAGCTTCTGTTCTTGAATGGTGGAGAGATGTCATGAGCCACCTCCTGAGGGGATAGCCCTTGTCACCCAGCAGCCATCCATCAATCCGGGCTGTAGCACTGAAGAGCCCCGGCACCTGGGAGTGTCTGAGGATGTCGGTGTCGTGGGAGCTGCCTGGGTACCTGGAACAGACTTGTAGAATCTGCATCCTGTGATCACACACTATTTGCACATTCATGGAGTGGAAGCCCTTCCTGTTGACGAAGGCACCGGGCTCACCTCCTGGTGCCTTGATGGCCACATGTGTACAGTCTATAGCACCCTGGATGCGGGGGAAGCCAGCAATGGCCGTGAAGCCTCTGGCTCACTGTGCCTGACTTGCCTGGTCGCAGTGGAAGTGGATGAAGGTCAATGCACGACTGAACAGAGCGACTATGACCTGCTTGACACAAGTCTGGACAGCTGATTGGGAGACACCACAAAGGTCACCTACTGAGCCCTGGAAAGAGCCGGAGGCAGAGAAGTTGAGGGCAGCTGTGACCTTTAGAGCCACTGGAATGGGGTGTCCACCCACACAGTTAGGAGAGATCTTAGGCCCAATCATCTGACAGACATAGTTGACTGTCTCCCTTGAGAGATGGAGCCTCCTTCGGCACTGCACCACAGACATATTGAGGTAGCTGCTTCGCTGCCTGTGTACCCTGGCAGCAGGATAGTGACATCTTTTGTGGCCCCTTCCGCCTTGGACTACCCCTTGGCCTTGCACCCCTTGTGCCTACGCCTGTCCTCCCAAAGGTGGCTCCCCTGGAGGCTGAATGTGCACTCCTGTCCTCCTCCCCCTTCCTCCTCAGAGAAGCTGCCTCCAGTAGACAGTCCAGCTCCCATTGCCAGGCTACGGGAAGGCTTCCTGAAACCTGCAGGCCCAAAGAAGATTCCTCACTGCAGAGTGCTGACCTGAAGGTTAAAAGTCCAGACAAAGCAGCTGGTATTCGTGTTGCAGATCACACAGGAAAGTTTCAATAACTTTGAAAAATAGTTGAGAGAGCACACTTGCGACCCCAGTGAACCCTCTTATCCCGCCCGTGGATGAGGTTTATATAAATGTGGCCGTTGTACCCATGCGCCGACCCGAAGATTGCACGGGTGCTGAAAAATCGCCGTTGATTGCTGCCTCAAGGGCCTTAAGTGACCCGTTAATTAATGGCGGGCCCGCCCGACATCACCATGCGTTATTTTACATGCGTGTGTGCAGGGCCCACCCCCGCACGCCAAAGGGAAAATTCTGCCCTATGATAACTGACAATGATGCTTGAATCAGCAAGTGATATCTCAATTTAAACAACATTCCAAGACAACGAGAATCATTTTTTGATACTTTTGCTGTTTGTTCAATCTAGTCTAAAAACTCATCAATCCCAATACCTGGGACTGTTGTAGTCTTCCTTGGAATCTATTCCATCAATCTGAATTCCAAATTGAGAATCATTCAGTAGTGTTCTTGTTTAGATTTGAAGCAAAATGCCAATTTACCCTGGTCCTTGTGACCCTGCCCTTGGACGCCAGCAGTTGCAGTACAGATTCCCTCCTCTGTGCACCAATTTTCAGGCAGAACCAAACTTAAAGGCCTTGATCTTCATAAGGACCGGCTGGTGGTCACATGCACTAATGCTTTCATGGAGGGACGCAGCCCCAAAAGTTAGGTCAATTAGGTTATTCCTTTATAATGGTTCTCTCTCACCACTTGCTGCAAGTCCAGTCTGACAGCTAAGTCCTTCAAGCCTCATCCAGTGGGTTGTCCAATAAGCATTCTTCATGATGGACATTGAAGTCCCCTGCCCAGAGTACATGCGGTCACTTACTGTCCTCAATGTCTTCTCCAAATCTTGTCCAACCTTGCATGGTATTGATTCATCAGCTGATGGAGGGCAGTAGCTTGATAATTAAGGATTCCTTGCCCATGTCGTAGTTAAATGAGAATTTATGGGGTCTAAAGTCACAGTTGAGGATTCACAGAAGCACTCCCCCATCCCACCCCTTCAACTGACTGTACACCACAATTCAGGGAAATTGAAAATGAACTTTTTATGCAGCATATTTTCTTGTGAACGGTTGTGGAAGTAGATTCAATAGTAACTATCAATAATGAGTAGGATATATACTTGAAAAGGAAAATTTTGCAGGGCTATGGGGAAAAAGTATTGGGACTTTTAAAGAGCCAGCACAGGCAGGATGAGCTGAATGGCCTCCTTCTCTGCTGTAAGATTCAATGATTTAAGGAACTTACCGAAGATCAAATTTTCCCTGGATTGCTTTGTTTCAAGATGTTCACACTGATGAAATAACAGTTTCTGCTTTTATCGCTGAATGCCAAATTTCCAACATTTTCCCCGAGTGGGAATTTGGTTACCTTGGTGCTGTTGGAAGACTGATTTGTGTGCCACGAGTGCCTGTGATTTTCTGGCTGAAGCTCTGCAGCAAGTGAAGAACAGGTTCAAAGTCCATTTCAAGATCACTTTGTGCAGAATAATATTGTTTTGTGCTCTATGGAGAGATGGTGGCGTAGTGGTAATGTCACTGGGCTAGTAATGTAGAGACTCAGGCTAATGCTTGGGGAGGGGGGGTGCATGGGTTCAAATCTGGTGGAATTTAAATTCAATTAATAAAATCTGGAATATAAAGTTAGTGTTAGTAATGGTCACCATGACAACCATCATCAATTGTCATAAAAACCCATCTGGTTCACTAAGGTCCTGCAGGGAAGGAAATCTGCCATCCTTACCTGGTCTGGCCTATATATGAGTCCAGACCCACAGTAATGTGGTTGGCTCTTAACTGCCCTATGAAATGGCCTAGCAAGCCACTCAATCCAAGAGGCAATTAGGGGTGAGCAACAAATGCTGGTCTTGCCAGCGAGGCCTACATCCCATGAAAGAATAAAAGGGACACTGCCCAGTTTACAAAATGGGGAAATCCCACAAGTGACAGTGACAAGAGGCAAGAAATTGAATGCAAGCAGTTTCTATAGCTTTGGACTTCTTGAAAATGTAGAACATTTGCAAAACAAAAGGAGGCTATTCAGCCCATCGTATCTGAGCCAGCTGAAAAAGAGCTATCCAGCCTAATCTCCATCTTCAGAACTTGGTCGGTAGCCCAGGAGGTTCTGGCAATTTAAGTGCATATTCAAGTACTTTATAAACGTAATGAGGGTTTCTGTCTACCAACCTTTCAGGTAGTGAATTCCAGCACCTCCTACAACCACTGGGTGCAACAAATTTTCCTGTACTCCCTTCTAATCCTTCTGCCAATTACTTTAGATCTATGTCCCCGGTTATTCTTGTCTAGCTGTAAGACCTTTCTCATTGGATGACAAATATATACAGTCAATCATCAAGAAGTTGCATGGCTGAGTCTATATTCTATCCATAGACAGCAGATGTGCTAATTGTCTCTTTTAGCAGCAGTGTTTATGCTTGCTGCCAGTGGCTTTTGCTATTTCGACATTCTGGCAAAGGTCAGCTCTTAAAAGTGGGACTCAGCAATCTTCTGATCTTGGTACTTCCATCTCATTTACTTGATGGTACTGCTGTCAATGTCATGGCTACTATCAGCTGAAGCATATGTGTTCAGAACTGAAAATGTGCGCTGCAGGTGACACTAGGGTGAATGGTGTGGCTGAGAGCAGAAGTGAATAATTCACACCAGGTGCAGCTGTACAGTTTAGCCTCCAGTTGTGAACAAACACATACCCTGGTGGGTAATTCTCTGTTCTATAGCTGGAAGACCATAGTTGCTGAAGCATAACTTTTTACTGTAACAACACAGTAAAACTGAGCTGGCATGATTAAAAAGGCATCCAAATGCATTATTTCTTCCCTGTCAACGTTTGCTGAAGATGTGATGTCAGGGTAAGATTAAATGGAAAAGATTTCAAGTTACAATTTATATTTCCAGGCACTTCTGATAGACCAATTTAATAGTAGCTTATAACATTACATTAACAGGCTTATGTTTAGAGTATAACTTCACTTATACTCGTGATTTCAGTAGAGGAGGAAAGCAGAGAAAATAACTAGCATTGCTTTGCTGAGACAACAAAGTGATTTGTGTTAAGGCCAAGATAAATGTTAAACAGAAGTTGCCTGTTACAAATCATTTAAGAAGGGTTGGTACCATAGGACTGTTAGTTTCCCTAACGTGCTTTAGGGAAGGAAGTCTGATGTCTTGTATTAGTTTATCCTATATGTGAATCCATTCTCACATCAACATGACTGACTCTTAACTGCCCTCTGAAACAGCCTATCAAACTGCTAGAAATTAAGAATCACTCGGACCACTCAGCTATGACCTGAACCAAGACACAACAATGGCACATCTGACCCAGTCGACCTTGCAATGACCCCGTTAATAACACTTGGGGACTGATTCTGAAGTTGGTTATCTCACAGACTAGTCAACTGATATAAAAATAGTGCTGAAAACACTCAGCAGATCTGGCAACATCTGTGGAGAGATACAGTTTTATTCGCATAATCATACCGATCGCTCTTTGTCCCAGACACTGCCATCACCATCTATGGGTATGTGCTATCCCATGATAGGATAGACTCACCAGAAGTGGGGACACAGTGGTGTACAGTCAGTTGAGGGGGTGGGATGGGGGAGTGCTTCTGTGAATCCTCAACTGTGACTTTAGACCCCATAAATTCTCATTTAACTACGACATGGGCAAGGAATCCTTAATTAACAAGCTACTGCCCTCCATCAGCTGATGAATCAATACCATGCAAGGTTGGACAAGATTTGGAGGAGACATTGAGGACAGTAAGTGACCACATGTACTCTGGGCAGGGGACTTCAATGTCCATCATGAAGAATGCTTATTGGACAACCCACTGGATGAGGCTTGAAGGACTTAGCTGTCAGACTGGACTTGCAGCAAGTGGTGAGAGAGAACCATTATAAAGGAATAACCTAATTGACCTAACTTTTGGGGCTGTGTCCCTCCATGAAAGCATTAGTGCATGTGACCACCAGCTGGTCCTTATGAAGATCAAGGCCTTTAATTTTGATTCTGCCTGAAAATTGGTGCACAGAGGAGGGAAT
Source organism: Cetorhinus maximus (assembly GCF_964194155.1). Classification (NCBI taxonomy): domain Eukaryota; kingdom Metazoa; phylum Chordata; class Chondrichthyes; order Lamniformes; family Cetorhinidae; genus Cetorhinus; species Cetorhinus maximus. The sequence continues at coordinate 25,652,950 of NC_135897.1, forward strand.
CTGTACTGCAACTGCTGGCGTCCAAGGGCAGGGTCACAAGGACCAGGGTAAATTGGCATTTTGCTTCAAATCTAAACAAGAACACTACTGAATGATTCTCAATTTGGAATTCAGATTGATGGAATAGATTCCAAGGAAGACTACAACAGTCCCAGGTATTGGGATTGATGAGTTTTTAGACTAGATTGAACAAACAGCAAAAGTATCAAAAAATGATTCTCGTTGTCTTGGAATGTTGTTTAAATTGAGATATCACTTGCTGATTCAAGCATTATCTACTGTATTATTTACTGCATAAAAACTACTGTAACAATGTGTGGGCATGCCACGAATCAAAAACCCATCCTATTCTTCTATTACAGAAGAAACGCACAGATTTGTGCAGGCAGAAGCTATTTTGACAACACTGGCCAATTATTTATTCACTTTAAAATTGAAGATATCGTAAATTGCAGAACATAAGTCAACCGGCGTTTAAGACGACTCTGTTTGTCGGCACCAAAAATTATGTTTTTTGCCAATACTTGGTCTAAACTTGAGCCCCCCAGCCCACTTTCTGCTAATAAATTTCCCCAGTCTACCTGGGTTGCACCAATTGAGGCACATGCACAAATTGTAGATGGAAACATCAGAAACACAGCTGATTTTCCACAACTGCAAAACAATACCAAATTAAAAAGAAATGAAAATGGTCTTGTCTACCTTCAGGTACCAGCTTCAGATGGGAGCGCCTCTATTTCTTTCAAGAATTCCTCCTGGATGCTATCACTGTATTCCTCGCTGAAATTGGGAAAGTCCAGTGAGTTGTTGACATGAAGCAGGCTCTCCACCAAGGGCGATTTGGCCCTAGATGCTTTTGCCGCTGGCTAAAGCTAAGGAAGATCCTGCACAGGTCAGGTCTTCTCATCCAGGATGTCAGGGAATGTGGGGCATTCCCCTCCCATCCCCAGACTCTGACTCGCTGTCTGCAAAATGATTCTCCATAACCTGCAGCAGATTTCTCTCTTCTTTTGCTGGGTGCAGTTAGATGGGCGGAAAATGATTTATTTTGTTTTATTTTGGCACAAATGGCTATTGCAAGGTACAGAACAAACTGGATTTATGAAATAAAATGTCGAAAATATTCTGCAACCCCAAAAAGAGTTTGTCATCTTTGCCATCTTCCCATGTAACGGTAGTGTACAGTTTTTCAGTGCCTTGTGATGGAGACAAGTCTGAGTATTTACATTCCTTGTTGCTGCTTGGCATGACACATTTTATACTTACCGTATAAGTTGATACCCATTTTTGGAAGGACTTTTCTCTGCTTCAAAGGTTGACTTATACACTGACATCTAAAGTATACATTTTTTAGCAAATGTCCTCCCTGTGTTTCGATTTCATTCCAATCAATTACCATCTTCATTCGACAAAATGTTTCAATTGAAGTCTGCCATTCACACCAGGAATTCTTGTAATGTACTGCCTTAGTGCATAAATCAATAAGACACACTGGCCCAGATGCGTGGAATTCAATACCTCTGGGCATATGAATCTGCTCGGCAAAACTTTTGTTCAAGTCTAAAGTGAAAACATTTCTCCTTGATAGAGATTCTTAGTGATGATATAGTAGCAAATATCTGACCATGGTCTTCTATCGTTCACTTTTTTTTAATGCTCTAAGGTAACCTCAAGCACTGCTCTTAATACTTGTTCTTCTTTCTCCCCTTTTGAATCAGTGGTTTTCCAATGTAAATGCATAAACTCTACAAATTGTAATTATCTCAGTGTATAACATGAGAATTCAGTTTTCTGGCTTTTTTCTATCGATACGTCATGACACACATATCTCTTTCTCTCCCTCGAGAGGAGTCAGCCTTCAAGCTAATGCTTATAACCTTCCCCTCCCATACAACCATATAACAATTCATATGTGCTGATGTATTTGAATCTCGCAGTTGTCATGAATGCTGTGAATTGTATATACAAATAAATAAAATTACAGAGTCAGTCACGTAGCCAACAGTAGTTTAAAAGGCCCACAACTTCAAGAGCAAATAGGGAAGGGCAATAAATGCCTACCTCGATAGCTAAGCCCACATACCTAGTATGAATTTTTTAAAAAGTCAATGTTAGCTTATGATTAAAATTAAATTCACTATTCGAGAAAGATGTTTATTTAATATTATCATAAGCATAAGCTTAACTACTTGAACAGCAGGAGAGGAAACAATCACAGACTGTTCCAAGTTGTTCTCTTTCAAACAGGAAATGATCTCAATGGAACTAAAAGCTTAAACTAAGTCAGGAGTGGGTGCAGTGCAGGTTCAGTAGAATGATACTTGGGCTTAAGGAGTTAATTGTGGAAACTGGGCTTGTGTTCTCTTGAGTTTAGCAGGTTGAAGTGTGATCGAATCGAGGACTCTAAAATAAGAAAGGGATCTGATAGATTAGATACAATGAAACAAATTCTTTTGATGGTGGAACTAGAACAAGGGGGCACAACTTAAAAATTATAGGCGATCCATTTAGAGTGGAATTAATTAGCACAATTTCACACAAAGGGTAGAGGCAATGTGCAACACCCTCCCTCAGACAGTGTGGAGTTAAGACAATTTGAATTTTCAAGACTGATAGATTTTGTTATATAAGGGTAACAAGCGACATGGGGCAAATGCAGATAAAAGCAGAACTGAGGCGTGGACCAGCCATAATCTAATTAGGTGTCAGCAATGGCTTGGTTGGTAGCACTCTTTCCTCTACGTCACAAGGTTACAGGTTCAAGTCCCACTCCAGGACTTAAGCACAAATGTCAGGGCTGATCCTCCAGTGCAGTACTGAGGGAGTGCTGCACTGTTGGAGTTGGCACCTTTTTGGGTGAGACGTTAACTGAGGCTCCGTCTGCTCTTTTGGGGTGTGAAAGATCCCATGTTGCTATTTTGAAGAAGAGCAGCGGAGTTATCCCTGGTGTCCTGACCAATATTTATTCCTCAGTCAAAGTCACAAAAACAAAGTAACTGGTCATTTTCACTTGCTGTTTGTGCAAGTTGCAGTGCACAAACTGATTGTCACAATTCCTACATTAAAACAGTAACCACATTTCAAATAAAAGCAAAACACTACAGGTGTTGGGGATTTGAAATAAAAACATGAAGTGGTGCAAAAACTCAGCAAGTCTGGCAGCATCTGTGGAGAGAGAAACATAGTTAACGTTTTGAGTCCAATATGACTTCTTCAGAACTACATTTTTAAAGCACTTAATTGGCTCTAAAGTGCTTTGAGACATCTGGTAGTCATGGAAAGTGTTGTGGGGTGGCCGAGTTGTACTATTAGTGATAGGGTTGATCCGCAGACACTTCTTGAGTGGAAACATTAAGTTTATTTACAATCTACTCTGCAGAAACTACATGTGTGCTTTCAACTCCAACTCTATCTCTACACTGACTGTGAAGGTAGCCCACACTACTCTCCTATTGGTTACTACAGATCATGTGATCTTGCCTAACATGTATCATTCTTAAAGGTACATTACATACTAAATAAAACCATAATCACTACAGAAAACATTATACAAAATGCAAGTCTTTCTTTTTAACTGAATGGCAGAACCAGTTGGAGGTGTTGAATGGCTTACTCCTGTTACAATCTTTCCATGGGGCGGAGAGTAACACATGGCATGGACATTTAGCACTAAAGGGCTTAATTCATTTCTGAAAGACAAGTCATTGGATTATCTGAGCTCAGAATTCAGAAAGATAGGCCACAGGCAGCTTCCCCGTGGTTTCAGGTTTTAAAAAAATATTTTTTCAAAGCACAGCAATTGAATAAATGGAACCTGTGGTTCAAAATCTGAGAGTTTCCTCTGTTCTGCAAAGGGGAAGATAATCTGAAATTAGTAATAAGTGACTTTGTAAATTTACCCTTTTTAAACACAGCAGGAGAGTGAGAGAAATGCCAACTACCACACACTGTGCATGGTAGGGGGAGGGAATCACTCTAACATGTTGGAGCAGGCACCTCACCTTGTTGTGTGTCACTCAAAATAAAACCACAGTAAGATCCCATCCCCCAGGTGGAATTTGAAAGGTCATCTTTAGTGACGGGTATAGCTAGGAACAGTTCAGAGCTACGGGGGAAGGGTGGGGCGCAATGAACCTGAAGCCATTAACTGAGTGAACACTGCAGTGTCTTAATAATTACTTAATTCGTCTTGCTGTCAATCTTCCTGTTTCTCAGCTAAAGGTCAAACAGAAAGCCAATGTTTTCTGTATTATTGTACAAAGGGAAGTGGAGTGATCTATAATGGTCCTAATGTTTTTTTTTAATAGAATTATTAATCGTAATGCTGCCACCTGCTTTACTACAACTTTTTTCTCCCATCCCAAGCGTTAAGGTCACATTTACTAAACAGCTAACAAACACCGAGGTGTCAATTCTATGGAAATTCACGTGACTCTGGAGATTAATTTAACACTAGTAATCCTACAACTGTTTATAGCCGCTAAAGTTTAAGGTAACCTGTCTGCTATCAAGTAAAACATCATGACTTAAAATAATGCACAGACTGAAGTCTACAATCTTATTCTTACTAACTTTGTGCGCTTTATGCCGTTGGTGGCTTTCTCGAGCCCTATCACAGAGCGTCTTTTCTTAAAAATAGCAGAATTGTGAAAAAGTGCAGAAGCTTGAAATATGTCTTAATTCATGATGCCAGTCATATTAGTAGGATTTATTTTTGTTGTTGTCCTCACATTAGGTTTCTAACTTTGAATAGAACACTTGGAAGAGATAGTGAGCAGAGCTGCAGCTCACTCTTTGAGGAAGCAGGGGACAATCAGAGGGTAAGTGAGCTGAAATGCTCTCGTTCATCTGTTGGCAAGTAGTTCAAACACAGAATTGATAGTGTGTTGTCTGCTCACCCCCATGGCAGGGTGGGGCCAGGGAGATGTTGCATGGGAGCCATACCTAAAAAGGCAAGGAATAAAAACTACAACAGCCAAGGATGGTCCACTGTTGCTACATCATTTCTGTCTTTTTTCACTGAGAATAAATCTGGAATGATAGGTATGTGAGGCAGAGGAGCCAGGCTGTTCAATTTCTTAGACCTGGCAAAAAATACATAATTTCTACACAATTAAAAACAAAAGGAATTAACTGTGCTGTCAGTGTACCCAAAATATTGTTATTGGATAGATTTGTTTTCTAAATCAGCAGTATGACTGATCATTATTATTTTACATAATGATGAAATAAAGCACATTGAATAATTTATTCAACATTTCATTTGGAATGTTTTATTAAACGCATGTTCTATAAATAATATATTCCATGGTAAACTGTAGAATAAATGGTCATTGCTATTCATGAGAACGACCCTTTATAATTCAGCATCCTCATTCATGCTACAAATCCATAGTTGTGTATTCAACCTCTCTATCTATCCTGATAGATCAATATATAGACTTTTAGCCATGGGGTTTGAGCTTTTCTATAGAGCTGGTGATACATCTCTATAATGTGCTGACAGGGTTTATTAATCCCTGTGCTTTCTGACAGCTTTTCTTACCCGGTATGATGGAAAGTTCCACTTCCTCGTTCAGTTCAAATCAAACAACGTGCTGTATCACCTAGCCAAGGCAATTAGTTCAAGGGTAAGGGCCACCTCTCCCTCCCCCAGCTTCTAATCATTGAGTTTTTGTTTAGAAGAATCCAATTCCCAAAAGGTTCCAGATTGTCTAATCGAATTGTACACTGAGTTGAAACTTTCCTTTAGTACTGGGACTATTTCAATTTTCAGGGGCCAAATCCATTTGCTTCGCTTCAATCAGATTCTACGCACAGCAAGTCATAAAGCACCACTGAGCACTGCTGCAAAGCCCAACCCTGCTTCCTTAAAATAATAACAGTGCATAGTGAGTACTGTATTTGAAAAAGGGAGAAGCTGCAGTTAAGTTGAAACGTTACATTTTTTTCTCCCTGTCTCCAAACTGTGTTACTGGCCCAAATTGACGTTATTATGGCTCAGAATTTGCAACATCTGCCCTTGATTTTAGTTCTTCCAGTATAGGTTCAGGTTCTTCGAGCCCACACTGCACCCTTTCCTCCCCACTAACCACAAATATTTGAGGCTTCAGGGTGAGAAACTAGCAACGCGTCAAAACAAACTAGCACCAAAAAACATTCCTAATTTGGTTCAAAATGGAAGAAATTGTCTGGTTCTAAAAGCAAAAAGTGGACTTTATTATTTGATGGGACAGGGTTCAAGGAGTTATGCCCTGTGCCAAACCCCTGCTGTACCTATACTGAGAGTGTTTGATGGGATAATGCAAGAGCTTCACTCTGTAATGAGCCTGTGCTGTACATGCCTTCAGTGTTTAATTGGATCATGTAGAGGGAGTTTTACCCTGTCTCTAACCCTTCCTGTATCTCCCCTAGGTGTGTTTGATGGATAGTGCAAATGGAACTTTATTCTGTTGCTAACCAAAACTATCTTCAAAATCAAGAGTGACAGTGATGAACTTTGAAATCGGTTTAAATTTTGGGAGATCTGCTCCGAAATTACGATTTGTGCATGAAATGAGGAATGTGGTCGATCAGGTGATCAGGCTATTGTATCTCAATCATATATTTATATAGGTGGCTTTGAAAATTTAACCCAATACACAGTAACAGGCAGCATACCTCAGAAGTATTGTAAATGTATTTATGTTACATGCAGAACAGGCAGCATCACTTTGCCAGTGAAGTCAATGGAACTGTAGATCAGGTGGGATGTACATTGCCCACTTTGCCTTACTGTCCAAGACAAATTTCTACCTTTCAATTTTGAGGCATTTAGATTATAATGCTTGCTCATTGTTAGTTCAGCATTGTTGGAGCCCCAGAAAGGTGAATTTGAGAACAAGTTATCTTTAAATATTGAATTAAAAAGTAAGTGAACCTCCACAGGTTTTAAAATAGCCACAGTGGTCGGGCATTGAGATGTGCGTTAAATCTAGATGAACCAGTTTGTGCCATGCCACAGATCACTGTCCACTCCAAATGATGGCAGCGAGTCAAGCTGACTTACTCCCAGTTCATTCAGTCTCGATCATTCCTATTCATGTCAGAATAGCAGGAGATGGTCCTAAGAGCTATGCCCCAGGGGAACATGGAGAGGTTTAGTTAATGGGGCTACTGGCAAATCATGACTGAACAAGAGAAGTCAGGGGAGCAGCTGTCCCATTTGCTGGGAACATAAAAAGAAAAGGACTTGGAAGAAAATCTAATTCAATAAGAGGAAATTCACATTTAAACTCAGCGTCAATCAGGATCAGAAGGCCATTGCGAAAAAGTTAAACAATTCTGCTAAAGGATTATTGTGGCATATGTATAATGTTCGTCTTACACTCAAGGAGGGTCCTAAGGTTTATTGAATCTGATGCAATATGATTTTGTCTGTTATTCTATGTGTTCATTTAACACCTATAAAATAATGTGGTTTAACAATTTATATCTCACCTCATCTCGCTAAAGGTTTTCAGTCTGCCTATGTAAATGTTGAAAAAGTACCTGTGAGGCCACATGTAAAAGACATGGGGCGGGGTTTTATACAAACATACAAAATAAGAGCAGAAGTGGACCTTTTTTCTCTCAGAGGTTTGTGCGACTTTGGAATTCTCTGCCTCAGAAGGTAGTGGAAGTGTGGAATTGGGGTCATTGACTATTTTTGTGGCAGAGGTAGACAGATTCTTGTTAGGCAATGGAATCAAAGGTTACCAGGGTTAGATGGGAGCATGAAACTTGAAACACAAACCGATCAGCCATGATCTTTTTGAACGGCAGAGCGGGCTCAAAGGGCCTGAGGGCAGTGGCCACAGCTGGGACTACAGGCAGTCCCCAGTGCTGAGGAGCACACGTAAATATAGGTTAATCTGGGGTCAGGTAACTGAAGCCAAAACTGAAAAAGTGACGTCACAGGAAAGCTGTGACCTGATTGGTTGGTAGGAAATCTGCACCAAATTTGAAACAAAAAACTGCAAAGCTAATTAATAAATTAATTATCTAAGTAGAGATGGCTGAGCAGGTGATGTGCTGTAGCTGTATGATGTGGGAGCTGGCAGATCCCATTGTGAGACGCAGCGACCACATCTGCAGCAAGTGTTGGTTGCTGGAGGAAGACCGGCTCAGAATTGATGAGCTGGAGTCCGAGCTCTGGATGCTGCGGCACATCCGGGAGGGGGAGAGTTACCTGCACGCTTTGTATCAGGAGGCGGTCACACCCGGTAGATGAAGTACCTCAAGTCCGGTCAGTGGTCAGGATCAGCAGGGTGTGACTGCAAGTGAGGCACGTAGAGGGATCCTGTGTTCAGGAACAGAGGTGCCTCAGCTCTTGATCTTGTCCAACAGGTACGAGGTACTTGCTCCCTGTGTGGATGAGGAAGAGGGCTGTAGGGAGGATGAGCCAGCTGACCACGGCACCATGGTACAGGAGTCCATTCAAGAGGGGGAGCAAAAAGACAAATGGTAGTTGTAGGGGATTCTATTATTAGGGGAATTTATAGCTTCCTTTGTAAGCAGGATCGAGAGTCCCGCATGGTGTGTTGCCTGCCCAGTGCCAGGGTGAGGGACATCTCTGACTGGCTTCAAAGGATATTGGAGAGGGAGGGGGAGGTTGTTGTGGTCCACGTCGGGACAAAGAACATAGGTAAGACTAGGAAAGAGGACCTGTTTGGGGATTATCAGGAGCTAGGAACTAAATTAAAGAACAGGTCCTCAAGGGTTATAATCTCCGGATTACTACCCGAGCCACGTGCAAATTGGCAGAGGGATGCGAGAATAAGGGAAGTAAACATGTGGCTAAAGGAATGGTGTGGGAAAGAGGGGTTCCATTTCGTGGGGCACTGGCATCAGTATTGGAACAGGAGGGATCTGTACCGTTGGGACGGTCTCCACCTGAACTGATCTGGGACCAATGTTCTAGCAAAACGTGTAAATAGGGTGGTCAACAGGACTTTAAACTAGAAAATGGGGGGGGGGGGGAAGGGTAAAACTCCAAGAAGTATGACTAATGGGAAACAAAGCAGCAGGTTAGCATGTGGGGGGATGGATTCAACTTCACGGAAAATTATGAAAAACTGAAAAGAAAGGAGAGCCCAGGAGAGGCTATTAAAGTCTCCAGAACACAAAATAGGACAGAGTGTTTGGAAAGGGCTAGGAATCTAACTTCAAGCACATCAGATAAAGGGATGATAATGAGAAAGGGGACGGGAAATACAGGACTGAAGGTGTTGTATCTGAATGCATGCAGTATACGAAATAAGGTAAATGACCTTGTGGCGCAGATTGAAATTGGCAGGTATGATGTGGTGGGCATTACGGAGACATGGCTGCAAGGGGATCAGGACTGGGAGCTAAATATCCAAGGATATACATCCTATCGAAAAGATAGGCAGGTTGGCAGAGGGGGTGGGGTTGCTTTGCTAGTAAGAAATGAAATTAAATCGATAGCAAGAAATGATGTAGGGTCAGATGATATAGAATCTGTGTGTGTAGAGTTGAGGAACCGCAAAGGTAAAAAAAACATAATGGGAGTTATGTACAGGCCTCCGAACAGTAGTCAGGATGTGGGGCACAAGATACACCAGGAGATAGAAAAGGTGTGTAAGAAAGGCAAGGTTACAGTGATCATGGGGGATTTCAATATGCAGGTAGACTGGGAAAATCAGGTTGGTAGTGGATCCCAAGAAAAGGAATTTGTGGAATGTCTATAAGATGGCTTTTTGGAGCAGCTTGTGGTGGAGCGCACTAGGGAACAGGCAATTCTAGATTTAGTGATGTGTAATGAGGCAGATTTGATAAGGGAGCTTAAGGTAAAGGAACCCTTAGGAGGAAGTGACCATAATATGATAGAATTTACCCTCCAATTTGAGAGGAAAAAGCTGGAATCAGATGTAACGGTATTACAGTTGAATAAAGACAACTACAGAGGCATGAGGGAGGAGCTGGCCAGAATTGACCGGGAGATGAGCCTAGCAGGAAAGACAGTGGAACAGCAATGGCAGGAGTTTCCAGGAGTAATCTGGGAGACACAGCAAAAATTCATCCCTAGGAAGAAGAAGCATACTAAAGGGAGGACGAGGCAACCATGTCAGACAAGGGAAGTCAGGGACAGCATAAAAGCTAAAGAAAAAGCTTACAATGCGACGAAGAGCAGTGGGAAACCAGGGGATTGGGAAGCCTACAAAGACCAAGAGAGGACAACTAAAAAAGAAATAAGGAGGGAGAAGATTAAATATGAGGGTAAACAATCCAGTAATATAAAAGAAGATTGCAAGAGTTTTTTTAGATTTATAAAGGGTAAGAGAGAGGCAAAAGTGGACATTGGGCTGCTGGAAAATGAAGCTGGAGAAGTAGTAGTGGGGAACAAAGAAATGCCAGAGGAACTGAATAGGTACTTTGCGTCAGTCTTCACAGTGGATGACACAAGTGACATTCCCAAAGTTCAAGAGAGTCGAGGGGCAGAGGTGAGTATGGTGGCCATTAGCAAGGAGAAGGTGCTAGGAAAACTGAAAGGTCTGAAGGTGGATAAATCAGCTGGACCAGATGGATTACACCCCAGAGTTCTGAAGGAGATAGCTGAAGAGATAGTGGAGGCGTTAGTGGTGATCTTTCAGGAATCACTGGAATCAGGGGAGATCCCAGAGGACTGGAAAATCGCTAGTGTAACCCCCCTGTTTAAGAAGGGAGTGAGGCAAAAGACGGGAAATTACAGGCCGATTAGCCTGACCTCGGTCGTTGGTAAGATTTTAGAGTCCATTATTAAGGATGAGATTTCAGAATACTTGGAAGTGCATGGTAAAATCGGGCAAAGTCAGCATGGTTTCATCAAGGGAAGGTCATGCCTGACAAATCTGTTAGAATTCTTTGAGGGGGTAACGAGTAGGTTAGACAAAGGAGAGCCAATGGATGTTATCTACCTGGACTTCCAGAAGGCTTTTGACAAGGTGCCGCACAGGAGACTGTTCAGTAAGATAAGAGCCCATGGTGTTAGAGGCAAGGCACTAGCATGGATAGAAGATTGGCTGTCTGGCAGGAGGCAGAGAGTAGGGATAAGGGGGTCCTTCTCAGGATGGCGGCCAGTGACTAGTGGAGTTCCACAGGGGTCAGTGTTGGGACCACAACTTTTCACTTTATACATTAATGATCTAGATGTAGGAACTGAGGGCACCCTGGCTAAGATGATACAAAGATAGTGGAGGGACAGGTAGTATTGAGGAGGTGGGGAGTGCTGCAGAAGGATTTGGACAGGTTAGGAGAATGGGCAAAGAAGTGGCAGATGGAATACAACGTGGGGAAGTGTGAGGTCATGCACTTTGGTAGGAAGAATAGAGGCATGGACTATTTTCTAAATGGGGAGAGAATTCAGAAATCTGGAGTGCAAAGGGACTTGGGAGTCCTAGTCCAGGATTCTCTTAAGGTTAACTTGCAGGTTGAGTCGGTAGTTAGGAAGGCAAATGTAATGTTGGCATTTATTTCGAGAGGACTAGAATATAAAAGCAGGGATGTGCTGCTGAGGCTTTATAAGACTCTGGTCAGACCACATTTAGAATATTGTGAGAAATTTTGGGCCCCATATCTCAGGAAGGATGTACTGGCCCTGGAGAGGGTCCAGAGGAGGTTCACGAGAATGATCCCAGGAATGAAAGGCTTAACATATGAGGAACATTTGAGGACTCTGGGTCTATACTCGATGGAGTTTAGAAGGATGAGGGGGGATCTGATTGAAACTTACAGAATACTGAAAGGCCTGGATAGAGAGGACGTGGGGAAGATATTTCCATTAGTAGGAGAGACTAGGACCCGAGGGCACAGCCTCAGAGTAAAGGGAAGACCTTTTAGAACAGAGATGAGGAGAAATTTCTTTAGCCAGAGAGTGGTGAATCTATGGAATTCATTGCCACAGAAGGCTGTGGAGGCCAGGTCATTGAGTGTATTTAAGAACGAGATAGATAGGTTCTTGATTGGTAAGGGGATCAAAGATTACGGGGAGAAGGCGGGAGAATGGGTTTGAGAAACTTATCAGCCATGATTGAATGGCGGAGCAGACTCGATGGGCCGATTGGCCTAATTTCTGCTCCTATGTCTTATGGTCTTATGGTATCTCAGCAAGGGGGGTGAGGGGCTGGTATCAAGAGAGGCTGGGGTGAGGGTTAAAGAGAGAGATGATCTTGTCAAAGGGTGGGGGGGGGTGCCCAATGGAGGTTTTCCGTCCCCTTGCCCGATACAAGCCCATGCAGCTAAAGTTGCTGGGCTTCTTGCATGGCACAGGCCTGTCCCCCACTGCAGGTAAAATACCAGTAACGGCAGGATGAGGCCCATAAGTGGTTATTAATTGGCCACTTAAGGACCTGAATAGGCCCCAAGGGTGAGCGGGCCTCCCAACATCCCCCCCCCACCATCCAACATTGGGGGCAAGCAGGTAGGTGGCAGGAAGGCTGCCCCCACCTTCAAACACGTTGGGGGGGAGCATAAAATCCAGATCACGATATCCAATTCTGGTAGGCACAGAATCCTATTGCTACATTCTAGTGTTACGCTATCATATAATTAGATATTGGGCCATACGGGTTTACTCCTGAACATAAGGCTTTTAGATAGTGGGGGATTTCAACTTCCCCAACATTAACTGGGTTAGTCATAGTGTGATAGGTTTAGAGGGAGCAGAATTCTTAAAATACATCCAGGAGAGCTTTTTAAGCCAGTACGTAGGTGGTCCTACAAGAGAGGGGGTGGTTCCTGGACTAAATTTTAGGGAATGAAGCTGGGCAGAGGTATCAGCGGGGGAGCATTTTGCAGATAGTGATCATAACTCCGTTAGATTCAAGGTTGTTATGGAAAAGGACCAGATATGATTTGGCCAGAGTGGACTGGGAGCAGCTACTTTTAGGTATATGTGCATCAGAGCAGTGGGACTCATTCAAGAAGAAAATAGGGAGAGTGCAGGGCCAACATATTCCAGAAAGATAAAGGGTGGGACCAACAAATCCAGGGAACCCTGGATGTCAAGGGATATACAGGATTGGATAAAGAGAAAAATGGAGGCTTATGACAGATACCGAAGGCTCAAAACAGCGGAAGCCCGAGAGGAATATAGAATGTGTAGGGGGGATCTTAAAAAGGAAATTAGGAGAGCAAAAAGGGGGCATGAAAAAACACTGGCAGGTAAAATAAAGGAAATCCAAAGTTATTTTACAAGTACATTAGGAGTAAGAGGGTAACTAGGGAAAGAGTAGGGCCATGGTGGTAATTTGTGTGTGGAGCCAGAAGACGTAGGTAGGGTTCTAAATGAATACTTTGTGTCAGCGTTCACAAGTGAGAGGGACGACATGGGTATGGAAATCAGGCAGAAGGATTGTGATATAATTAAAGAAATTAGCATAGAAAGGGAGGAGGTTCTAAGTGGTCTGGCAGGCTTAAAAATAGATAAATCTCCAGGCCCAGATGATATGTATCCCAGGCTGTTGAGTGAGGCAAGGGAGGAGATAGCAGGGGCGCCGGCAATAATTTTCTCTGGCCACAGGAGACGTGCCAGAGGATTGGAGGACAGCCAATGTGGTACCGTTATTCAAAAATGGAGGAAGGGATAAGCCGGAGAACTACAGGCCAGTCAGTCTAACCTCAGTGGTGGGGAAACTATTGGAAGCAATTCTGAGGGGCAGAATTAATCTACACTTGGAGAGGCAGGGATTAATCAAGGACACTCAGCATGGTTTTGTTAAGGGGAGGTCATGTCTGACCAATTTGATTGAATTTTTCAAAGAGGTGACCAAATGTGTAGATGAGGGCAATGCATTTGACATAGTCTACTTGGACTTCAGCAAGGCTTTTGATAAGGTCCCGCATGGGAGACTGATAACAAAGGTAAGAGCCCATGGGTAACACTTTCCTCCCGTTGGGGGAGAAGTGCGGCAGCAGGCGCGCTGCCCTCCGATCGGCGCCCCCGATTGGGAGCGTGCTGCCATTTTTCGTGGATGGGGCAATTAAGGCCTGCCCAGCGTGACGTCTGCACGGAAGCACTATGCGCTTCCTGTGTGGGTGGGGGAGGGAATGCCAAATGCAGAAGTGCGCTCTTTCGCGCATGCTCGTGAAGGAGCTCTCCGATCTCCCTGAGACTAAACGCTGCCTCAGGGAGATTGGTTCCCAAAGTTATTCTGTTGAAAATTTCATTTACCATCCATGTCCCCTCATGTGACAACGTCACATGAGTTGGGACATGGACATAACTTTAAATAAAAGTGAATCTTGATTTTTTAATTCAGTCATGAAACTTCATCCCGCCTGTGGATGAGGTTTCATGCTTTTTCAGGTGGCGGCCAGCGCTCCCGACCTGCCCGCCAACCTTAAGGTTGGGCAGGCAGGTTCACTAATTGGTTTAATTGTTTTTTGAATGGCCTCAATAGGCTGTTGACAGGTCGGTGGGCACACAGCTGGCTTGGCTGCACCCCCACCGACCTGAAAATGCAAAGGATGCGGGTGAAGTCGGGAGTTCCACCCAACGTCATTCCACATCATTTTACGCACTGGCGAGCGGGCCCTGCCCCCGCTCGCTGACAGGAAAATTCTTCACCATGGGATCCAAGGCAATTTGGTAAGTTGGATCCAGAATTGGCTGAGTGACAGGAAGCAGAGGGTGATGGTTAAGGGGTGTTTTTGTGACTGGATGCCTGGGTCCAGTGGGGTTCCACAGGGATCAGTATTGAGTCCCTTGCTGTTTGTGGTATATATAAACGATTTTGGCTTGAATGTAGGAGGGTTGATCAGTAAGGTCGCGGATGACACAAAAATTGGTGGGGTGGTAAATAGAGAGGAGGATAGCCTTAGATTGCAGGAGGATATAGATGGCTGGTCAGATGGGGTGACCAGTGGCAAATGGAATTTAATCTGGATATATGTGAGATGATGCACTTGGGCAGGACAAACAAGGCACGGGAATACACGATGAATGGTCGGACCCTGGGAAGTACCGAGGACCAGGGGGACCTTGGTGTACATGTCCACTGGTCCCTTAAGGTAGCGGGACAGGTAGATAAGGTGGTTAAGAAGGCATATGGGATAGTTACCTTTATTAGCCGGGGCGTAGAATATAAGAGCAGGGAGGTTATGCTGGAACTGTATAAAACGCCAGTTAGGCCACAGCTAAAGTGTTGCGTGCAGTTCTGGAATCCGCATTATAGGAAGGATGTGATTGCACTAGGGAGAGTGCAGAGGAGATTTACCAGGATGTTGCCTGGGCTGGAGAGTTTTAGTTATGAGGAGAGATTGGATAGACTGGGGTTATTTTCCCTGGAGCAGAGCAGATTGAGGGGGGACATGATTGAGGTGTATAAAATTATGAGGAGCATAGATAGGGTAAACAGGAAGGAACTTTTCCCCTTGGTGGAGGGGTCAATAACCAGGGGGCATAGATTTAAGGTAAGGAGCAGGAGGTTTAGAGGGGATGTGAGGAAGAATTTTTTCACCCAGAGGGTGGTGGGAATCTGGAACTCACTGCCTGAAAGGGTGGTAGAGGCAGAAACCCTCATAACATTTAAGAAGTATTTAGATGAGCACTTGCGATGCTATGGCATATAAGGCTATAGGCCTAGTGCTGGAAAATCGGATTAAAATAGTTAGGTACTTGTTTGACTGGCGCAGACTTGATGGACCAAAGGGCCCTTTTCTGTGCTGCAGACCTCTATGACTCTATGGGCAGCATTTTCCCCCAGTCGGAGGGGGTGTTGTGCGGGAGCGGGCGCGAGCGGCCAGGTTCCTGATCGGCGCCCCCAGTCGGGGGTGTGCCACCATTTTACATGGGCAGGCCAACTATGCGCTTCCTGTGTGGGCGGGGTGGATTCCCTGAGCCAGGAATACGCACTTTCACGCATGTGCGCGAAAGAGCGCACAGATTTCCCTGAGGCAAAGCGCTGCCTCAGGGAGATCGGCTCAAGATTCAGAAGTTCATCAAAGGCAGGAGAAAGTATTCCTGACATGCCCCTTCATGTGACACTGTCACATGAGCTGGGACATGTCAATTTCTTTTATTTAAACATTTTATACAAATTTTTCTGAAGGCCGCCTGGGCTCTTCGCCTGCCGCCAACCTTAAGGTTGGACGAGCAGCTCATTTGATTGTTTTAATTGCTCATTAACTGGCCTTAATAGGCCTTTTACAGTTCGGCTGCGCGCCCGCTGAACTGAAAATCTAAATGACGCGGGGTGACGTCGGGACGCCCGCCCGACATCACTAGCGTCATTTTACACGTCGGTGAGCGGGCCCCGCCCCTGCTCCCCGAAGGGAGAATTCTGCCCTATAAGATCAATTCAGAAATGAGCAGCATCACTTTACCTGACATAAAGCAAGGCTCAAATTTAAAAGAGGCTTCTTGCACTCAGAACAGAAAAATCATCCAGTCCAAATGGGATGTATCATCGGGGGTCGAGGGAAGGATGAAGATAGTGGAAAAACTGGTCAAAATGTTCCAATCTTTCTCAGATTTGGGAGTGGTGGAAGAGGGCTGGAAAACTTCAAACATTACGTTCTGCTAAATAAGGCGAGAGGGATAAAGCAGACGACTGCAGACCTGCCTGCCTAACATCAACGGTGGGAGAACTTTTTTGAGACAATAATCTCATGCAAAATTAATTATCACTTGGAACAACATGGTTTAATAAATGAATGTCAACATGGATTTGTTAAAATCAAATTGTGTTTGACTAAACTGATTTGAGTTCTTTGAAATAACTGAGAGAGTTGATGTTGTGTATATAGCCTTTGAAATGGCATTTGATAAAATGCCTTTGCTAACAAGAGACTTGTTAGCAAAATTGAAGTTTGTGGGATTAAAGGGGCAGTGGCAGCATGGCTACAAAACTGCCAAGAGCCATGAAGCAGTGAGTAGTGGTGAACAGTTATTTTTCAGGCTAGAGGGAAGTAGTTCGCCTTCAACTGTTAGTGTTAGTGCATTGCTTTTTTTGAGTTGGCTATAAAGGGCACAATTTCAAAGTTTGCAGATGGCACAAACCTGAAAATGTAGTAAATGTTGATAAGTATAATAGAGACTCCAAAAGGACATAAACTACATGGCAGATGCAATTTAACAAAAAGATGTGTGAAGTTATGCATTTTGCTAAGAAGAATGAGAAAACACAATATAAACTAAGGGCTGAATTTTGCTGTCGGCGAGCAGGGGGCGGGGCCTGCTCGCCGACGCGCAAAATGACGCGGGATGACATCGGGGTCATCCCGCCCCATTTAAATCTTCAGGAAGGCGGGGGCGCAGCAAAATTAGCTGCGGGCCTGCCGACCTGTCAATGGCCAATTGAGGCCATTGACAGGATCATTAAAACAATTCAAGGACCTGCCCGTCCAACCTTAAGGCTGGTGGGCAGACCAGGATCCCCGGCGGGAATTAGAAAAAACATGAAACCTCATCCACCGGCGGGATGAGGTTTCATGTATGGATTTAAAATGTTGAATAAAGTTTTAATGAAAGTTATTAACATGTCCCATCTCGTGTGACATTGTCACATGAGGGGGACATGTTAAGGATTTTTTTTTTCTCTATTTTTAATGTTTTCACAACTGTCAGCGATCTCCCTGAGGCAGCACTTAGCCTCAGGGGGATGTGCGCTCTTTCGTGCGCATGCGTGAAAGAGCGCACTCTCACTTTTGGGGAATCCCCCCCTGCTCGCACAGGAAGTGCCTTAATTGGCCTGCCCAGTTAAAATGGCGGCAGGGCCCGCTTCTCCGGTGGGGATCGGCTCCCCGTCCGCTGGAGATTGGGTCGGGCCCACCCGCCCGGTGGGCAGAAAATTCTGCCCTAAATGTTTAAAGGGGGTGGAGAAACAGAGACCTCGGAGCATACAGAGATGTATATAAGTATTTGAAGGTACAGGATAAATTGATAAATCTGTTTAAAAAGCATATGGGATCCTTGGCTTTATAAATAGAGGCATTGATTACAAAATTAAGGAAGTTATGCTAAATATTTATAAACATTGGCTAGACCTCAACTCAAATGCCGTGTTCAATTTTGGGCATCACCCTTTAGGAAGGGTGTCAAAGTCTTCGAGAGTGTACAGGAAAGATTTACTAGAATGGTACCAGGGATGAAGGAGTTCAGTTATGTGGATAGACTGTAGAAGCTGAGGCTGTTTTGTTTAGAGCAAAGAGATTTGATAAAAATGTTTAAAATCATGAACAGTTCTGATGCAATAATTTTTTAACAATCTATTTCCAATGGCAGAAAGGTGTGTTACTGGACAAAATAGATTTAAGGGGCTAAATTTTATGTGCCCCCAGCAGGTATGTTTCCCATTGGTGGAGGCACGTAAAATGGCATGGACATCCATCCCACCACCTTCCCACTCACCCCTTAGATACAGGGGGATGGGTAGGTGCTGGAATTGGTAGCCCACCCACCATATTAAAATGACCATTTAAAGATCAATTAGGTTTGTTATCAAGCCAATTGACCCTAATAATTTGCTACCCAGGCATAATATGTTTGATCTGGGCAACAGGGAAGCGGGAAGCTGATTTTTAACCTCAAACGGGTGCAGGATGGGAATGAAAGGAGGTCGTTTGTTGGGGGCTGCCCTTTGCTGCTTGCGGGGTGGCCCCCTTAGACTGAACACCCCCTTCCTTCTGACCTGCTCCCTCTCTTAAATCCACCTTCTCCCCATCAACTGTCCCTGCCCCTAACACTCCCAGGCTCTCCCAGCCCAGGACCCCTGATTTACTTGCTATGGGGATCCTCAGCCTTCGACTCCTCTCTTCAGATGCAGTCCTGGCAGCTGCCACCCATACCTTCCTGGTGCTGCTGGCACTGATGGAGCTGTAACCAATCTGATTGGCTGGCAGCTCCAGAGGGTGGGACATCTGCCCAAATGAAGGGGGGACTACCCACTCGGCCCTCATTAATGAGCCCTGCAGCTCTTTATGGCTGCAGAACTGCTTGAAGGTGGAGTTGGTTGGTTTCACACCAGCAAGGTTTCCAGGGGCTGAATTTCCCCCCCGCCGTCTGCGGGGGGTGGGGGGGGGGGGGGGGGGTGGTGGAGTTGAAGGGCGGGTGCGTACAGGCGCGCTTCCAATCGGCACCCCCAATCGGAGGCGTGCCGCCATTTTACATGGGCGGGCCAATTGAGGCTCAGCTAGCGTGACACTCGCACGGAAGTGCTATGCACGGCCTGTGTGGGCAGGGGGGGGGGAGAATCCCAAAATCGAGAAAGCGCTCTTTCACGCATGCGCACAAAAGAGTGCACTCATCTCCCTGAGGCTAAGTGCTGCCTCAGGGAGAACGGCTACAAATGTGAAGAAGATAAAAATAGAAAAATAAAATTTCCCTAACATGTCACCTCATGTGACAATGTCACATGAGTTGGGACATGTCCATAATTTTTACAAAATCTTTATTAAAAATTTTTAAACCCTACATGAAACCGCATCCTGCCCGTGGACGAGGGTTCATGTTTTTTCTAACTCGCGCTAGGGCTCCTGGCCTGCCCACCAACCTTAAAGTTGGACAGGCAGGTCCTTTAATTACTTAATTGACCTCAATTGGCCATTGACAGGTCGGCAGGTGGACAGCTGATTTTGCTGCGCTCCTGCCTTCCTGAAAATTTAAATGGGGTGTAGTGATGTCGGGAGTCCCCCCAACATCACGGTGCGTCATTTTACGCGTCGGCGAGTAGGCCCCACCCCCGCTCGCCGACGCGTAAAATCCTGCCCCAGGAGTCCATGCTGTCTGCTGCCATGTATTATTCAGCCCAAGGTGTGTGACAAAAGACCCAGAGGTGACATGAGGAAACTTTTTTTAATGAAGTGAGTTGTTGTGATCTAGGATGCACTGCTGAAAGGGTCGTGGAAAGAACTTCAATAATACATTCAAGAGGGAATTGGATCAATTCTTAAAAGGGAAAAAAATGCAGGGCTATGGGGCAAGAGAGGTGAATGGGATGAACTGAAAGGCTCTACAAAAGGGATGGTAAGATCGGCTGAATGGCCTCCTGTGCTGCATCATCCTGTGATTCTTGGTTCTATAACTGCATTAAGTATCTTAGCATTATATAATGATGTGCTTTGGCTAAAAAAAAAGATGTGTATATCAACAGAAAACAGCACAGGGTGAAACACTTATTCCTGCCTCAATACAAGTCCATTGTGAATAATGGAAAATAATTAAGATTCCCAAACTTTAGTTGTCAGTATTTTACAGCAATACACCAGGCATGGAATGAATGCAAGTACAATATGATTCACAAAAGAGATGTTAAGCAGTGCTAGCAATGTTTATTCTGGTTTTAAAAAAAAACTGACATCTAATCAGGCTAGGGAATAATTGGAGTGCATGTAAAAATTTCTTTGTAATTGGCATGCAGTTTTTCTAAATGTATATAAATGGTTCTCTGTGTTTAATGTGCATGAAACAGCTGTGAAAGTGTGATTTGTACTGGATTTTATGGTTCCACATATTGAAAGGCAGATTATTGAGCTTTAGTGAGAAGGGACATCAGTTTGGTCAACCAGATCAGTCAAATTAACTTCTGAGATCAATATGGGGACAGATGCTGCAGTTAGATTAGCTGCCTGTGTTAGTTAAACTAAGATTAATTTAGTGGCTATAGTTAGTTAGGCACATGTGCCAAAAAAACACAAACTTAGATTTGTCTTATGCTGTTCTTTATTGGAATTAGTAGTTGCAGTGACATTCCAGGTAAACCCTACTTAGTGTAGATTATAATTATGATGTTTTATAATCAGAAGCCTAGAAACAGAGATTTGAAAGAGGTAAGATAAACCACATTAGATTTGCATTTTTCTTATTTAGCACCTTTCACATCTTCATAATGAGCCAAAATGCTTTGCGGCCAGTTAAATATTTTTGAAGTTTACCCACTATTACAATGTTCTGAAATGCAGCACCAGTTTGCGCAAAGCAAAGTTTCACAAACAGCAATGGAATAATGATCAGATTATCAGCTGTAGGTGCTGGTTTATTATAAATGGAACAAGCTCCATTGCATGCCTATGAATAGTGCCACGAAATCTTTTATGTCCATATGAGAGGACAAATGTGGCCTCGGTTAAAGTTTTGTCCAAAATGTTTCACTGTTATCCCATAAAGAATATTAGTTCTTTCAGGTGAATTATTGGTCATGGTTTTTTTTTCTCTTGTCAATGAAAATGTTACATTATTAAACATAACCCTTAAAATGGGTTTATCCTATGACTATAATATGTATGCATGCATGTATATGTATGTGTCTTTTGTGCACACTAATGAGAAAACTATATAGCGGCTACAAGCTATGCAAGTTGGATCTTTCATGTTTTGTGCTTCTCTGCACTCTCTCTAACTGGATTTAACCAATTCTCTCTAGCTATATATACTAGCAAAACGTATAGCAGCTAGACAGGATGTAGCCATTCCAGAAAATTTTCAAAGCAACATAACCAATACAGTGGATACTACAAAGCTAACAACACAGACACCAGGCCACTCAAGCTTCAGTGCAGGGAAGAGATTTACGGCATCCTTTGTGGTGGGGAATTTGTAATGTAAGCAGAATATTCACACAATTTTTGAATTAGAGCTGCTGTCAGATGATTAGGTTTAGAAGGTACTTGAGATATAATATTTTTGTTTTGTTTTCAGTCAAAGTGGCTAAATGGTATCCTTATAACAATAGTAACCATACCAAAACAATTTATGCCACTATCCCTAAATAAATGTGAGTATTTTCTTCAATTTTGCTGAAAAGAGACATTTTGCCGAAGCGTTTTGTCTTGCTCTCATCAGGACAATTGCAAGAATACCAATGTCAGGGGAAGCAACAACCTCGCTGTATATGAGAAGAGAGTGCTGATTGGTTGTCAAGTGGACTCTGGTAGAGGCATTGCCATGGAGAATGCACCAGTTAATGGTGACCGACAGTTAATTGCCAAGCATTGTTTGAAATTTAAATGAGGCATCCTGACTTTGATTGGTCAAGGCATTGCCATGAGGAATGAGCCAGCGAATGGCTATCGCTTATTATTTTTAGCTGAAACAAGTGCAAGGTGTGTACATGTTCTTTGTTTGCAAAAAAACAGGCCCTGTGGATTAAATATGTAGCTTCCAGTACATGCAAATGTGCCACACTGCAAGCCTGACTGACAATCTAAAATCGCACTTGTAATTTTACCTGTAGTCAGCATTTTACACTTAATAGTTTGATGCGAAGACTGCATGTAAATGAATTCTTACTTACACTAGGCTTTAGAATTAAGATTGGGGTAAGAGACATATCTGTATTGTAGCTTTCCTCTGAAGACGAAACTTTTTATGATAGATCTTGTGATTACTTGCCATCTGTGCTGTTTAATGACTACCAGATCGACAAATACAATTGATGCTGCCTGGTCATTGCTGTCATATTCGGGGCCATAGTTCTGAATTAGCAGCTGTTGCTGTGACTTGACTTTAGTGACCGTGAAGAAAACGTAGGAGCAGAAATGTGTCTGTGAAAAATTGAACCTGACATGTTCAGCTCTTCTCCAAGGTGACTGCATCACCACAATAAAACTGCCTATAACGTTTTAGTTCTGATTACTGTTTAGATGATGCCAGAAGGTTAGAGTAGGTGGGACTTAGAAATAATACAGTTTTACAGCAAGGCTTGGACTGCATACCTATGATTCTATATTGTTTGGAATTTTTGGGATCTCTTGCAGTTTATCCAATTGGAACATTGTCCGTAAGGTGTAAGAACAATGAAAACAGCAACATAATTAGGGCACACAAGTGTATGTCAAAGAGTAGGTACAAAATAGCTGTCATGAGAAAAATATTGAGCATACATTAATGGAAGGGGAAACATGTCAAACTAAACTACATGTTGCTGTGGCAGACATTTTATGTAACTCACTCGTGAGATATTTTCCAGCTTCTTTGATTTTACATCAACCTTGAAACACTTTCTGGAACTGCTTCACTGTCAGACTTCTTAATGTGTGGAGTGATTTCACTGTGCTTGGCTAGTTGCCATGTTTAACCATAATCACTTGATTTCAAATGCAGATATATGAACAGAAAGAATTACGCTGCCCGCATTCTGAGTATAAGTTTTACACAATATAGCAGGTACAAACCATTGGAGCAAAGTGTAAATTAACTCCACAATGTACCGTTGTTAGAAGCATTTTGACCTAAATCACACAATGAAATTGCATTCCGTCTTTCACTGCAAATAGTGATAGATACATCACTGTATGTATCATAATAATCCTCAGCCCACCTATGTTGGTCCAATGCCAATTTTCACACAATCCTTGGCAGGTTACTGACAACGTAACCCTTGTGCAAACTACACATTGGACCAACTTTGGGCTTGTAGAAGCTAAAGACTAGTTAAATAAAGACCAAACCTGAGAGGAACACAAGAGGTGACAATATTGCACTCTAAACCACTAGGGATATAAGAATAGACAACATTTTTTCCGCATTTTTTTAGGTGTTGCCAAGAAATCAAGGGTTTTCATAATGATTCATTGATTATCTGCTTCATGTTATGCAAGTTCAGATTTCAATCATGGCCTGTGCTAAGCTGGTTGATTGTATCTAAACAGCAGTAGGGTGGTTGCAGGTAAAATGAACATATCCAAATTGAAAAGTGGAATAAAGAGGATATCAGTGGGGGAACCAGTGTGAGAATTTGGATAACAAGTGAAAGGTGGGTCAGATTGATATAGATTGACTTTTGTGATTGAATGACTCATGACACATATCAATATTTGGCCATGACCCAAATTTAAGAAAATATACACTTGCATTGGAAGCAGTACAGTGAAGGTTCACTCGATTGGTCCATGGGAGAGGGCTGTCCTATGTTGGAGGTTGAGTAAATCAGGCCTATATTCCCTGGAGCTTAGAAGAATGAGAGGTGATCTCATTGAAACCTACAAGATTCTGAAGGAGCTTTATGGGGAGACTCTGAGGGATTGTTTCCACTGGTAGCGGAATCTAAAGCACAGGCACACAGTCTCAGGATAAGGGATCGATCCTTTAGGACTGATAAGGTGAGAAACTATTTCACTCAAAGTGTTGTGAATCTTTGGAATTCCCTACCCCAGAGGATTGTGGATGCTCCATCGTTGAATATATTTAAGGCTGGGAGAGACAGATTTTTGATCTCTCAGGGAATTGAAGGATATGGGGAGCAGGTGGGAAAGTGGAATTGAAGCCTGAGATTAACCATGATCATATTGAATGGCAGAGCAGGCTCGATGGGCCATAAGGTTTACTCCTGCTCCTATTTCTCGTGTCCCTGTGATATTCATTGTCCATATGTAGCCAAGATGAAAGATTAGTTGGACATGGTGTGAGAGAAAGGCAGGAGTGAGAAAGGATCTTAGCCCAGAAAATCAGGATGTAGAATGAGTGGAGTTAAGAAATAACAAAGTGGTAACAGGGCACTTGGAAAACCAAGGGCTTATGGCATTGGGAGCAATATATTAGCATGACGTGAGGACTGGTTAACAGACAGGAAACAGAGAGTAGGAATAAATTGTCATATTCAGGATGGCAGGGTATTACCTGGTTGCTTGGGCCTCAGCTATTACGATCTATATCAATGACCAAGATGAGGGAACTGGGTGTAATATATCCAAGTTGCTGATGATACATAGCTCAATGAGAATGTAAGCTCTGAAGCTGTAAAGGGATAGAGACCAGTTAAGTGATTGGGCAAGAAGGTGGCAGATGGAGTATAATGTTAGGAATGTAAAATTATTCACTTTGGTAGGATGAATGAAGAAGCAGAATATTTTTCAAAGGTGAGGGACTAATAAATAATTCAGAGAGACCTAGGGGTCCTTACACATGAGTCACAGAAAGTTAAGATGGAGGTACAGCAAGCAATTAGGATAACAAATGATATTGCAAGTGAATTACAATATAGGAGTAAGGCAGTTTTGCTGCAGGCTTTGGTGAGACTAGATCTGGAGCGCTGTTTATGGTTTTGGTTTCCATCTCTAAGGAAGGATATATTTGCCTTAGATGGGGTGCCACACATGTTCACTAGATTGATTCCTAGGAAATGAGAGAACTCTCATATAAGGAGAGATCGATTAGAATGGACCGATATTCTCTGGACTTTAGAAGGATGAGAGCTGATCTCATTGAATTGTATGAAATTCTTTGAGGGCTTGATAGTATAGGCACTGAGAGGTTGTCTTCCCTGGCTGAAGAGTCTAGAACTAAGGCTCATACTCTCAAGATAAGGGGTTGGCCACTTAAGACTGGGATAAGGAGAAATTTCTTCACTCAGAGGATTATGAATCTTTGAGCATCTCTGAGGTAAAGAATTCCAATCGTTGAGAATATTCAAGATGGAGACTTCTTTTTGCACACCAAGGGAATCAAGGGATATGGGGAATGGGTGGGAAGGTGGAGAGCAGTGGAGTTCAGCCATGATTTTATTGAATGGTGGAGCAGACTTGAGAGGCTGAATGGCCTACTCCTCCTACTTCCTATGCTCTCAAGTATTTAAGTATTGCTTCTAAATCATAGGAACTCAAATCCTGCAAAGGTGCTGCCTTCACTAAAAGGGAGGAGACATGGAGATGAAAAGTAAGAAAAAAACAAAAAAGTACTTGCCTTCAGAATCCTCGAAGTTTCATATAATTACAGTGATTTACAAGCTAACATTGAAGTATCCGTCATCCATTTATCCCAAGTCCAATTATGAAAATGAAGCCGACTATAGCACTTAATGTGAGATTCTCATTAACAAAACTCCCAGGAGCAGACAGTAGGATTAGTATGCTAGTCATAAATTGCCTGAAGCATTTGTTTTATGAACGATGCCACTGAGGCAGCAACACTATTTGTGGAAACCGCTCGGGGTTTGCCACAAATGATACACCGATAGAAACACCAAGCTCATTTCAAACTCAAAATTAATTGGAATTGCACCTGATTGGGTTAATTTGTAAGTAGCCACAACTGGTCTGAACCTAATAGTAAATTGTCCCAGATTCGCACGTTTTACCCGCCGGCCGCAATGGCAGCTTCTCACGCCATATCGTCCCAAACCTGCCGCATTAATTATGCATTCCCGGGAAACACGACGTTTCCATGGCGGATGGGCTCTCATTCGCCTGCCAGGCCATCACCTCGCTGCTTCATCACGCCAGACGCCATATTTAAAGTCCAGCCGCGCGCCCACCTCTCAGTGCTTCCGGTCCATGACTGCTGCATGGAAGACATGGCCCCGAAAGGCCAAAAGACTGCAGCCCCCAGGTTCAGTGACACGTCCCTCGAGCACCTTTTGGACGCAGTGGAGGCTCACCGTAATGTCTTCTACCCCTGCTCTAGCCGCAGGATGGTCAGCGGCATCACCAATCCAACATGGGAGGCAGTGGCAGCAGTGGTCAGCGCCAATGTTCTGCAAAAGAGGACAGCCACCCAGTGCCACTACAGGATGAATGGTCTCATCCGTTCTACCAGGGTACCTCACTCCTTGCAACATTCTCAACTCTCACACTCACAAACCCATTACACATCCACAGGTATCTCACAGCTCAAGACCACGAACAACACCACTAACCCTCACATCTCCATCAGGTTCATATCCTCCCGAGCTCACATCCTCATTCCCGTCCATGGTTCTGCTCACCACACAAGCATCCCGTGCAGTGGCATGTGTCCTGCTCACACTCTCTCCATCTGTTTCCACGCAGAAGGAGAGGACACCTCCTCCATTGAAGAGCTGTAAATAAGCAGCCTGGAAGACCTGTCAGCGCTTACCCACACCCTCCACCAGCGCAGAGACACACACCTTGGTGGGACCTAGATCTACAACAGGCTAGAGTTCACAATCTGGTGGTCACTGCATGGACACGCGTCCGCAGCAGGAGGAGGCAGGTTCAGCCGAGCTCCCCGGCACTCGGAGGACTGCTGGGGAAGAGGCATCTATGAGGTTTGAGTCAGTTGATGGATTTGGCCTTCGAGCTCAACTTGGAGAGTCAGCAGAAGGTGGTGGAGCATCACACAGAGCTGCTGGAAGCCCTCAACAGAGTGGCTCGCAATTTGGAGGAGTGCATCTGCCTGCTCTCTGATGAAGTGGTGCCCACATGTGCGAGTATGGAGGTCTCCACGGGGAGGATGGTGGATGCCCATGGAGATCCTAGTCTAACAGAATGCAGAGATGCGCGCAGACCTGCACTCAATGATGAGAACCATAGTTGAGTTCCTGCAGTGGCAATGCAAGAGGGAAAAGGGGCACCTCGACGATCCCATACTCCATACTCGCACATGGGGACCACTTCATCAGAGAACAGGCAGACACACTCTTCCAAATTGCGAGCCACTCTGTTGAGGGCTTCCAGCAGCTCTGCGTGATGTTCCCCCACCTTCTGCTGACTCTCCAAGACGAGTCAACTCTGGTCATCACACTCCACCTCCCCTCCGTGACCTACCAGCTGCAACCCTTTTCATTCGGGGGTGTCCTTGTGAATGTGCACATTCCCTTCCTTCATGAAAATCCCAACCCCATCCACATTCACCTCCCGGACCCCATCCACATTCACCTCCCGGACCCCATCCATATTCACCTCCCGGACCACATCCTTCCCACTCCAAAAGTCCGTGTCTGCCCCTAAATTCCCACCAATCACCCTCGCCGTCCCTTCTACTGCTACCATCAAACTCTCACCCTCCAACCTCATGGCCTCACTCTGCCCTTGGTCATTCTCTCACCATTCCCTCATTCTATGCCCACCCTCAGTTCTCTCCCTAGGAGGCAGTCATGGACCCATCAGACCCCTCGCTTGCACATTAACCTGGATCGCCTCCCCCCACAACCCCTTCCCCCCTCCGGAACCCATTACACCCCCCACCCCCCGAAACCCCTTATCCCTACTTGCTCCTGGAATCCCTTATACCCCCACCTCCCCAGCCCCCCCACCAGAATACCTTCCCCACCCCCCCCCACCGGAGCCCCTTACCCCCACCTTAGTCCACCCAACCCCTGGTCTCCCCCCAACCCCGTTTAGTTCCTCCCCCTTCCTGTCTCCTTCCTCCACCCTTACTTCTCCCTCTGCACTTAACTCAGTCCCCTCTCCGCACTCCTTCCCACCTCCAAATTCCTTCCCTTACACGTTCCATCCTCCTTGCACCTACCTCCCCATTTGCCATCATCTCCACCGTTAACCTCACCTTCCCGCCGTGCACCCTCCACCCACTCCCAACCTCACCCCCCGACACCCTCGTTCCCCCCCTCCCAACTCTCCCAGCCCCCCTCAACACCTTTGTTATTCCCTCTCGACGTCAGCCCCAACACCTTCATTCCCCTCCCAACCTCACCCCGCCCCCCGACGCTTCTTCCTCTCCCAGGCACACCTAGGCCTTCCTCTCCCACCCCCTTGACCGTCATCCGTTGTGAGCATCAATGGTGACTTTCCAACTGCCAGGAGCTGCTTTGCAGCAGAGCCATGTCCATGAGAATCCACCCAACATGCCTTGTACGTTCCTCCAGTGTGCTGCTGCTGTATGACTCCATCATCTTCTGTTCCTTGGATGTCCGTGATTTGAGCACGACCCTGGTGGTAAGTCCCGACTTCTGCACATTGCAGCTGTCAAGATGTGATCTGCACTGGGGTGTTCTCCCGCCGACTTGGGCAGATGATCCAATGGGGGCGGGGTGGGGGTGAGGGATGAGTCCAGCGGGCTGGCCTTATAATGATATGCTGATGTATTACAATGAGGTTCCGCATGTCTGATGGCGGGGACCGGGGCGTGCCATCGACGGGCTGAGAGGACAATCGCAAACTGATTTCATGAGGTCGTGAAGCCAATTTTTGTCCTTCTCGCCATTTTGTCTGTTCACGCCACCGAACACGCCCAACGCCAGCGGGCACGGAAAATTCCACCCGTGGTGTTTTGGCAGTGCATCATTAATGTGCAAAGGAACAAAATGTGAACTCATATCTCCATTATTAAATTCTGCTTTTCCTGGCAGTAGATGGACAAGCAGCTGGATTCTGTGATTAGAGCTAATCAAAGTTTAGAAGAAGTTTAAAAGAAAAAGAAAACTACATTACAAAAGTGTCTGGTAGTCACCGTGTGTTAGGGCAACCTCACTGAATGGATGGAAGTTGGATTCTAAAATTAGATTAATTCTTTGTTAACGTTTTGGACAGTTCTGAGGAAGAGTCACACAGACTCGAGACATTAGCTCTTTCTCTCTCCACAGATGTTGCCAGGCCTGCTGAGTTTTTCCGACATTTTCTGTTTTTATTTCAGATTTCCAGCATCCGCAGTATTTTGCTTTTACAGTGAATGGCAGGACGAGAATTCCTGCCAAAAGACAATGGATGTTTGGCTGCCTCTCCAGATTTTCTGTCCTGCAGGTGGAAATTCCCGCCACGGGCAGGACTGGAAAATCCCAGCCATTAATTCTTTGTTTGGCGATTAGGAGGTTCATGATATGATGCCAGGGAGAAACTGAAGTGCTTTATTTCTTTCCCTGAAAGCAGCGACCATGACCCCAGGTGTATTATTCTACCAGCATCAGGACCTTGCCCAGTGGTAAGACATGTGTTGACTTTGGCGATGTCGGGAAGTTATTCAGCCATGAAGGTCAAGGTCAAAGAACAAAACAAAAAATGCTGGAAAGACTCAGCAGGTCAAACAGCATCTGTGGAGTGAAACAGAGTTAACATTTCAGGTCGATCACCTTTCATCAGGACTGAAGAGAAATAGAAATGTAAGAGTTTTTAAACCAGTGGAAGGGGAGGAGAGGCGGGGGCAGGAAGAACAAAGGAGAAACTCTGTGATAGGGTGGACGGCAGGGGAGATTAAATAACAAACTATTTCATGGTGCGACAGCCAGAGATTGGTAATCGATATAGTAAAGAAACAAAGGTTGTCTCTAAATGAATTGTGAATTGCTACATAAACACCATCTGAATGCAACATGAAGGAATGAAGACTGACCCAGAAAAATAAAAGAGAAGGAAAAAACACACATAACAGGAAGCAGTGGTTATGATTAAAAATTGTTGAACTCAACGTTGAGTCCAGAAGGCTGGAGTGTCAAGTTGAAAGATGAGATACTGTTTCTCGAGCTTGCGTTGTGTTTCACTGGAACACTACAGCAGGCCATGGACAGAAAGGTCAGTGTGGGAACAAGGTGGACAATTCAAAGGATCAACAACCACAAGCTCAAGGTCATGCTTGTGGACTGAAGAGAGGTGGTCTTCAAAGAGGTCACCCATTCTGTGTTTGGTCTCCCCAATGTAGAACAGACCACAACGTGAGCAGCAAATACAGTATACTAAACTGAAAGAAGTACTAGTAAATCACTGCTTCACCTGGAAGGAGTGTTTGGGGCCTTGGATGGTGAGAAGGCAGGAGGTGAAAGGGCAGGTATTGCATCTACTACACTTGCACGGAAAGGTACCGTAGGGAAGAGAGGGGATGTTAGGCAATACATCGGGGAGACCAAAAGCAAACTGGGTGGGCACTTTGCGGAACACCTCTGTAAGCACAACCCAAGCTTCCAGTTACTTGTCAGTCTTCTGGACTCAACACTGAGTTCCACAATTTTAGATCATAACCTCTGTATCCATTTTGTTCTATGTGGTTTTTTTTGCTTCCCTTTTTTTGCTGGGTTGGTCTTTGTCTTGTTTCTTTATCCCTTCATATTGCACTCAGATGGCGTTTATGTAGCAACTCATGTCTCTGTTTTCTGTTGTTTTTTTTAAATCATCCATGGGATGTGAATGTCTCTGGCATTTTTGTCCATCCCTAATCTCCCTTGAGAAGGTAATAGTGAGCTGCCTTTTTGAACCGTTGAAATTCAGTCTAGTATAGGTACACCCACAGTGCTGTTAGGGAGAGAGTTCCATGATTTTGACTCAGCAACAATGAAGGAACAGTAATAGTTTCAAGTCAGAATGGTGTGTAACTTGGAGGGGAACTTGCAAGTGAAGGTGTTCCCATGCATCTGTTCCCTTGTTGTTCTAATGGTAGAGGTTGTAGGTTTAGAAGGTGCTGTCGAAGGATCCTTGGCAAATTTCTGCAGTGCATTTTGTAAATGGTACAAACTCTAGATAGGTTGCATTGGTGTTGGAGGGAGTGAATGTTTAAGGTGATGGATGGGATTCTGATCATATGGATTTCTTTGTCCTGGATGGTAACGAGTTTCTTGAGTGTTGTTGGAGCTACACTCATTCTAGCAATTGAAGAGAATTCCATCACACTCCTGACTTGTACCTTGTAGATGGCGGATAGGCTTTGGGAAGTCAGGAGGTGAATTACATGACCCCGAATTCCCAGCCTCTGACCTGCTCTTGTAGCCACAGTATTAATATGGCTGGCCCAATTAATTTTCTGGTCAATGCCCCAGGATGTAGATGGTAGGGATTTAGCAAGGGTAATGCTATTGAACATCAAGGGGAGATGGTGAAACTCTCTCTTGTTGGAGATGATCATTGCTTGGCACTTGTGTGGCGCAAATGTTACTTGCTACTTAACAACCCAAGCCTGAATGTTGCCCAGGCCTTGCTGCATATGGACACAGACCGCTTCAGTATCTGAAGAGCCACGAATGGTGCTGAACATGGTGAACATCCCCACTTCTGACCTTATGCTGTATGGAAGGTCATTGATGAAACATCTGAAGATGGTTGGGCCTACAGCACTACCCTGAGGAACTCTTGCAGTAGTGCTTTGTGACTGAGGTAATAGGTCTCCGACAACCATGTCCATGTTCCTTTGTGCTAAGTATGACTCCAATCAATGGAGAGTTTTGCTCTTGATTCTCAATGACTTCAATTTTACTCAGACTCCTTGATGCCACAGTCTTTCAAATACTGCCTTGATGTCAAAGTGCAGTCACTCCCACCTCACCTTTGCAATTCCACTTTTTTGTTCATGTTTGGACCAGGCTGAAATGAGGTCAGGAACTGAGTGGTCCTAGCGGAACCCAAATTGGGCATTAGTGAGCAGGTTATTGCTGAATAAGTGCTGTTTGATAGCACTGTCGCGACCTCCTCCATCACTCTGCTGATAATTGAGAGTAGACTAATTGGGCCGTAACTGGCCGGACTGTATTTTCTGTTTCTTTGTGGGCAATTTTCCACATTGTCAGGTAAATGCCAGTGGAACAACTTGGCTATAGGCGCGGCTAGTTCTGGAGCACAAGTCTTCAATATTACAGCCAGGATGTTGTCAGGGTCCTTGGCCTTTGCTGCATCATATGCCCTTTAGCCATGTCTTGATATCATGTGCAGTGAATTAGATTGGCTGAAGACTGATATCTGTGATGCTGGGGATCTCCAGAGGAGGATTAAAGATAGTGTCTGGAGAAATATACCGAGTCATTGGGTGAACTGGGGAAAGATAAGTGTTTCAATTTCTACCGTGACTGATCTGGATCCTGTTAAATACTGGACATTCAATTCTTTATGTTGGTGCACATCCGGCCCTTCTTCTCCATTCCTCCTCCCTTCACTCTTCCCTCATTTTTGAATGTCCCAGACAATTTGATGGTAAGCGAGTTGATTTCTGACAGCGCCGTCAGAATGTACATCTGATAATTTTAGGGTAAACTGGTAAGAAATTCTTATTGGTTTCAGTTTGGTGTGCTGTTTTTAATCCCTCAATCGTCAGTAGGCATCGGTATTCTTGAAAGGTACAATGTGTGGGAGTGTTTTTGTGCTCTGTAGCGGTTAGAGAAGGCTCATACTCCAGCTCATCAGATAAGGAACGTTTGCTAGTAGTAAAACTCTCATGAGTTGTGTTATCCAAATCCATTGATTCAGTCAGAGTGTTGTAATGCCATCCTAGTGATTGAGTTGCTATTGTACATATTTTACATTTATATGTGAAATGGATTGCCAGGAGTTGCATGTAAAAATATAAATGAGGTGGACTAGTGAATCGATTTGGCTAATGCTTGAAAACATCTCTCACACGGTAAGATACAGCTGCACATCTTCACTGGCAAATCTACTCGTAATAATATGTAATTTATAGTCATAATGTCTTCCCATAGAGGCTGATTACTCCTTTCCACAACTGGCACCTATCCAAGGGAGTCTAATTATCTTCAGTTCTTCTTGCTCCACATTGGGTTCTGTGCATCTCTTGTGATGCTAATAATCTAAGGCATTAAGACTACTAAATTCTCCTTTTAGATCCATGATACTCCAGCTCCAGACTTTGTTAACTGCAATGGGATTAATCAATAAAAGTGCCTTGCAGCCTGATTGACTATTTGCTGTGCCAAATCAATTGCAGCAGTAAGATTTGTTGTATGTTTTTTTCATTAATGAGCTGTTAGGCAACTATTTTTGTGAGCATGAAAAGGTGTTACGAAATCTCAATCAATTGAATATTTAATTTGGGCATTCGTAAAGCATGTTTTATATGTAGGCTAAAGAATTAAGGGAAGGTAAGAGTTCTAGCTTTTTTGTAAAAGGAAAGAAATGTAAATAATTTTCTACTTAGCTTAAATTTAAGGTAAGAGTATTTTAACTAAAGGTATAGCAGGGGAGCTCAGTCCCGTGTGTTGCACGGCCTGCAGGATGTGAGAAGTTTTAGTCACTCCTGGTAGTCTGGATGACCACATCTGCAAGAAGTGCCATCGGTTTGACCAGCTTAAGCGCCGGGTTTCAGAGCTTGCGCATCAGCTGGAGGCACAGCAGTGCATCCGCAAGGCTGAGAGTTACGTGGATAACGTTTTTAAACATGATCACCCTGCAGCTTAAGGAAATGCAGTCAGAGAAGGAATGGGTGACCACCAGTCAGAAGAAGGGAAGCAGGCAGGTAGTCAGGAAAGCCCCAGAGTGCATCTCACTCAAGAACTGTTTTTCTGTGTTGGAAAACAGTGAGAGTGACGGTTCCTCTGGGGAGTGCAGCCAGAGCCCAGCTGCACAAGCGGGCAGGAGAAAGAGAGGAAGAGCAATAGTGGTAGGAAACCCAATAGTGAGGGGTACAGACAGGCATTTCTGCAACCACAGACGTGACTCCAGGATGGTGTGTTGTCTCCCTCGGTCTAGGATCAAGGATGTCACTGAATGGCTGCAGGGCATTCTAAAGGGGGAGGGCGAACAGTCAGAGTTCATGGTTCACATTGGTACCAATGACATAGATAGAAAGAGGGATGAGGTCCTGCAACAAGAATTTAGAAATCTAGGTAACAGATTGAAAAGCAGGACCTCAAAGGTTGTAAGCTCTGGATTACTTCTGGTGCCAAGTGCTAATGAGTATAGGAATAGACGGATGGAGCAAATGAATGTGTGGCTGAAGAGTTGGTGCAGGAGGGAGGGCTTTAGATTCCTGGATCACTGGGTCCATTTCTGGGGAAGGTGGGACCTGTACATGTCTGATGGTTTGCACCTGAACCGGAATGGGACGGACATCCTTGCGGAGTCCGGGGGGGGGGGGGCGGGGGGGTGCTGCGGGGATGGTTTAATGGTTTAAACTAATTTGGCAGAGGAATGGGATATGGAGTGGAGATATTGTAGGGGGTGATGTACAGACAAACATAGAATAAAAACCAAGTCAGTCTGGAAGGCAGAGAGTATATAGTCAAGTTAAGGCACAAGAGAGGATGGCAAGGCTGGATGGCATTTATCTTAATGAAATGAATCTTGTGAGTAAGGCTTTAAAGTGAGGGTATTGATTAACACATGGGGATATGATATCATTGCTGTCACAGAGACAAGGTTGAGGGAGGGGCAGGACTGGCAGCTCAATATTCCAGGATATAGAATCTTCAGGTGAGATGGGAGGAGGGGTGGGGGGTGGGGCATGTAAAAGGGAGGCGGTGTTGCAATATTGATCAAGGAGTCAATTATTGCAGTAAGGAGGGATAATATCTTAGAAGGTTCCTCAAATGAAGCCATATGGGTAGAACTTAAAAACAAAAATGGGGCAATCACATTGATGGGAGTGTACTGTAGACCCCCAGTCAGCGAGAGATAGAAGGGCAGATATGTAGGTAAATCTCAGGGAAGTGTAAAAATAATAGGGTAATAATAGTAGGGGATTTCAACTTCCCCAATATTAACTGGGATAGACAAAGTGTGAAAGGCTTAGAGGAGTGGAATTCTTAAAATGTATCCAGGAGAGCTTTTTAAGCCAGCATGCAGAAAGTCCAACAAGAGAGGGGTGCTAGACTTAGTTTTAGGGAACAAAGCCGGGCAAGTGATCGAAGTGTCAGTGGGGGAGCATTTCCATGGTGGTGACCACAACTCAGTAAAATTTAAGGTAGTTATGGAAAAGGACAAAGATGGGCCAGAAATAAAGGTTCTGAATTGCGGGAAGGCCAATTTTAATATGATAAGACAGGGCCAAAGTGGACAGGGAGCAGCTACTTATAGGAAAATCTACATCAGACCAGTGGGAGTCATTCAAAAAGGAAACAGTGAGAGTGCAGGGCCAACATGTTCCCATAAAGGTGATGGGTGGGACCAACAAGTCCAGAGAACCCTGGATGTCAAGGAATGTACAAGATTGGATAAAGGAAAAAGGGAAGTTTATGGCAGATACCGAGGGCTCAAAACAGCAGAAGTTCTAGGAGCATAGAAAGTGCAGGGGGTTACTTAAAAAAGAAATTAGGAGAGCGAAGAGGGGGCAGGAAAAAACACTGGCGGGTAAAATAAAGGAAAATCCAAAGGTGTTTTATAAGTATATTAGGGGCAAGAGGATAACCAGGGAAAGAGTAGGGCCCATTAGGGTCCAAAATGGCAATCTGTGTGAGGAGCTAGAAGACGTAGGTGTGGTTTTAAATGAGTACTTTGCATCTGTATTCACTATAGAGAAGGATTATGTAGGTATAGAAATCAGGGAGGGGGACTGTGATATACTTGAACAAATTAGCATTGAGAGGGAGGAGGTATTAGCAGTTTTAGCAGGCCTAAAAGTGGATAAATCTCCAGGCCCAGATGAGATGTATCCCAGACTGCTGTGGGAGGCAAGGGAGGATATTACAGGGGCTCTGACGTTAATTTTCAAATCCTCTCTGACCACAGGAGAGGTGCCAGAGGACTGGCGGACAGCTAATATGGTACCATTATTCAAGAAGGGTGGTAGGGATAAACCAGGGAGCTATAGGCTGGTGAGTCTAACATGAGTGGTAGGGAAACTTTTGGAAAAAATTCTGAAGGACAGAATTAATCTCCACTTGGAGAGGGAAGGATTAATCAAGAATAGTCAGCATAGCTTTGTCAGGGGGAAATCATATCTAACAAATTTGATTGAATTTTTTGAGGAGGTGACTAGGTGTGTAGATGAGGGTAGTGTAGTTGATGTAGTCTACATGGACTTCAGTAAGGCTTTTGACAAGGTCTCGCATGGCGACTGGTCAAGAATGTAACAGCCCATGGGATCCAGAGCAATTTGGCAAATTGGATCCAAAATTGGCCTAGTGGCAGGAGGCAGAGGGTGATGGTCGAAGGTTGTTTTTGTGACTGGAAGCCTGTGTCCAGTGGCGTACTGCAGGGTTTGGTGCTGAGTCCCTTACTGTTTGTAGTGTACATTAATGATCTAGACATGACATAGACTAGACAAGTTTGCAGATGACACGAAAATTGGTGGCGTGGTAAATAGCGAGGAAGAAAGCCTTAGATTACAGGACGATATAGACGGGTTGGTCAGGTGGGCAGAACAGTAGCAATTGAAATTTAATCCTGAAAAGTGTGAGGTGATGCTTTTTGGGAGGACTAACAAGGCAAGGGAGTACACGATGAATGGTAGACCCTAGGAAGTACAGAGGATCAGCGAGATCTTGGTGTGCATGTCCATAGATCCTTGAAGGCAGCAGGACAGGTAGAAAATGGTGGTTAAGAAGACATATGGGATACTTGCCTTTATTAGTTGAGGCAATGAATACAAGAGCAGGGAGGTTATGATGAAGCTGTGTAAAGCATTAGTTAGGCCACATCTGGCGTACTGTGTGCAGTTCTGGTTGCCACACTGTAGGAAGGATGTGATTGCACTGGAAAGGGTGCAGAGGAGATTCACTAGGCTGTTGCCTGTGCTGGACCGTTTCAGCTATGAAGAGAAACTAGATAGGCACGGGTTGTTTTCCTTAGAGCAGAGAAGGCTGAGGGGGGTGTACAAAATTATGAGGGACATAGATAGGGTAAATAGGAAGAAACTTTTACCCTTAGTGTTGATGTCAATAACCAGGAGGCATGGATTTAAGGCAAGGGGCAGGAGGTTTAGAGGGGATCTGCGGGAAAAAAATTTCACCCAGAGGGTGGGGATATCTGGAACTCACTACTGCCTGAAAGGGTGGTAGAGGCGGGAACCCTCATGACATTTAAGTAGTATTTAGATGAACACTTGAAACGCCATAGCATACAAGGCTACGAGCCAAGTGCTGGAAAATGGGATTAGAGTAGATAGAGGCTTGATGGCCAGCGTGGGCATAATGGGCTGACAGGCCTCCTTGGGTGCTGTAAAACTCTGTGACTCTAATTACTGTTGCATCTTCCGAAACCTTTGATGTAGTAAACAGTAATGAGGATTGATCTCCGATAGTCTGATATTTGTCACTCTAAATTTTAAAAAGTGAAACTCATTTCCAAAATAGAGATTGTGCTCAAAGTGAGACATAACTGCATGTGACAGTAATTATTCATGGACTGACAAAAGGAAAACCTTCATTTTTTTAATTCCCCATAAACCAAAGCATGGAATTGCCCTTTAAAGACTAGATTCCAATGGAATTTTAAACACATACACATGACCAAGGGTCTACAACAAAATCAGCTTCAACTAAATACTTAGAAGTACAACTGAGTAGGGGTGATTGCAAATTCAGACTGACAACAATCATGCACTTGGCTCCTTTGAGAAGGTCAGACAGGGATCTGAAGGGTGATGTGGAAACGTCGAGACTGAGACACTTTTCCCAGTTATTGGTGGATTGGAGGAGGAAATAAAGGCTTCAGATTTAATCTGGGTGAGAAGGAGGTTAAGTGCTTATTCCCTCTCTTCTTAATTAAAGTTAAATATACAGAACCAAAGAATAATCACTGAATAAATAGGGTTAGATCTTCACCTTTACTATCTGAACTGGTTGGAGGAAGGGAGTGGGGTGGAACAAGTCCTTAATATGTTTATTGTCTCTTATATTTTAAAAAAATGAGTCTGTAAATGATACACCCTCCTTCCCACACAACAGGTGGGATCTCCATTCTGGGATTGGGAACCTGAAGTCAGGGACAGTTTCAGGCTCTGACCCTGCATGTTCCTGACACGACCATCTCAATTTTTAGTGTCAGCCAATTAATGGTTAAGGATTGTGCTTGCCATCCAATCAGGGATGGCGGGCAAGTCCCGAGGCTGAAGGACCAATAGGGGCCTCTCCAGCAGTGACATATCAGCGGCTCCACCCGCCAAGGCGAGAGCTGCCATTTTGTGATGGAGGGAGAGAGAGAGGGTGCTTCAACATGGATATATCTTCTGATGAAAAAGTCAGTTTTAAAAAAATTTTAAATGGCCTTCCTTCTCACATCTCAATTTCCCTTGTCCTCACTTATCACCCCACCAGCCTCCGCATTCAAAGGATTATCCTCCGCCATTTCCGCCAACTCCAGCACGATGCCACCACCAAACACATCTTCCCTTCACCCCCCCTGACGGCATTCCGTAGGGATCGTTCCCTCCGGGACACCCTGGTCCACTCCTCCATCACCCCCTACTCCTCAACCCCCACCTATGGCACCTCCCCATGCCCACGCAGAAGATGCAACACCTGCCCCTTCACTTCCTCTCTCCTCACCGTTCAAGGGCCCAAACACTCCTTTCAAGTGAAGCAGCATTTCACTTGCATTTCCCCTAACTTAGTCTACTGCATTCGTTGCTCCCAATGCGGTCTCCTCTACATTGGAGAGACCAAACGCAAACTGGGCGACCGCTTTGCAGAACACCTGCGGTCTGTCCGCAAGAAAGACCCAAACCTCCCTGTCGCTTGCCATTTTAACACTCCACCCTGTTCTCTTGCCCACATGTCTGTCCTTGGCTTGCTGCATTGTTCCAGTGAAGCCCAACGCAAACTGGAGGAACAGCACCTCATCTTCCTACTAGGCACTTTACAGCCTTCCGGGCTGAATATTGAATTCAACAACTTTAGATCTTAAACTCCGCCTCCCCCCATCCCCACCCCGTTTCTCCCCCCTCCCCTTTTTCTTCAATAATTTATATAGATTCTTCTTTTCCCACCTATTTCCATTATTTTTAAATCTAAAACTAAAACTTTGTTAGTCTTTCCACCCCACCCCCACTAGAGCTGTACCTTGAGTGTCCTGTCTTCCATTCTTAATTAGCACTTTTCTTAGACAATATCACCACCTTCAACACCTCTTTGATCCTTTTGTCTGTGACATCTTTTGATTATCTGCTCCTATCACTGCTTGCTTATCTCCACAATCACCACACCCTCAACTTCTCTCTCCCCCCCCCCCCCCCACCTTAAACCAGCTTATATTTCACCTTTCTCCTAACTATGCTTCAGTTCTGCCGAAGGGTCGTGAAGACTCGAAACGTTAACTGATTTCTTCTCCACCGATGCTGCCAGACCTGCTGAGTTTTTCCAGGTAATTCTGTTTTTGTTCTCAATTTCCAGTCGCCTTACAAACTCTTCTGATTTAGAAGCCATTTTTAAATTTTTTGCAAAACCGTTAAAGGAGAGCTGAGAGGCAGACTCTGCACGTGCTGTGACACTGGGCACCAGTGTGCTGCAGTGAGGGCAGGGAACAAGGGTAGAACGGGTGCCAGCTTGTAAGAGGGCTGAGGGGAGTGCTTCAGTGGGACAGTGTACAGAAGAAGGCTGGTGGGTATGCACAATGAAATGCTCGGTGCAGGCACTGTCAAGGAGAATGGAGGAGTTGGACACCAACTT
This sequence comes from Cetorhinus maximus, assembly GCF_964194155.1. Taxonomy (NCBI): domain Eukaryota; kingdom Metazoa; phylum Chordata; class Chondrichthyes; order Lamniformes; family Cetorhinidae; genus Cetorhinus; species Cetorhinus maximus. Next base: position 25,692,852 of record NC_135897.1, read on the forward strand.
AGCATTGGGCGCTGCACAGAGCTTGAAATCCATCCTTTCCATTGTGGAAGTGATGGCCAACGCCTGCAGCACAGTTATGGACTCAATCAGGATGTGGGGTCTGGTGGCCAATATCTTAGCTTCCATTGTAGCACAAGCAAGAGGCCCTATGCAATGTCTAGGTACAGCAGTAGGAGCTTGATCAATACGCTCATGTGCAAGCTCAGACTGCTGCCATCATAGCAGTGGACACCAGTATTCAAAGGGGCTTGCAAGGTATCACAGTAGTCTTGCAATCTGTTCCGTAACATGTTACAGGGATTGCTGAGGCGCTGCCACAGGGGAGCGACAGTGGCATGGTGAAATCATAAACCTGTCCTCTTTCAGGAGTGCAGCATTTATCCCCTTCCAGCACTGCCAATCCACTCTTACCATTGTTGCTGTTTGTCAGCCAGCTGCCTCTAGGCCCAGAGCAGCTTGAGGGTGTGCTACAAGTATATCTGCAACCTTCCTTGCTGAAAGTCAGCAGTCTTCCACTAGTCATGCTGCAGCCACTGGGGTAGCACTGTGTTGGAGCACAAGGACAGGCAAAGGGGATGAACAAAGGTGATTAGTTGACCTTTGTACACAGTATGGCATGTTTTGAGTTATAAACTTGTTTTTAAATGTTTGTTTTGTGGTGGCTTTTATTTTAGCATTGTGAACGCTGTGATGGCCAGTCAGGAAGGGATGGTAAGATGTAGGACTATAAGTGAATGGGAATTGGGGTTGTATTTACTGGTATGGCAGTTAGATACATTGATCACTTCAGCCTGACCAGAAAGGGGTGTTTTGGTTGCCTGCTTCCTGCCTTGGTGACAAGGACCATGCCCTTATGATGGTGAGGTTGTGCAGCATGTAGCAGACCACCATCAATATTGACAAACTTTCTAATGAACTCAGCAGGGCTCCTCCAGAATTGTCCAGGCAATGGAAGTGTATTTTCAGCACACCAGTAGACTGCTCCATCACATTTCATGGCACAAAGCTTTCATTTTATTCACATGCTTGTATGTGTCATGAACTATATCATCAGGGAATAGCCCTTGTCACCCAGTAGGCACTCTCTGATTTGTCTTGGTGGCCCAAATGAAGATGACATAGCAAACTGCCATAGGCGTATGGGGAGGCAATGGCGTACTGGTATTGTCGCTGGACTACTAATCCAGAGACCCAGGGTAATGCTCTGGGGATCCGGGTTTAATAAACTGAATTCAATAAAAATCTGAAATTGAAAGTCTAATGATGACAATGAAACCATTGTTGATTGTTGGAAAAAACCCATCTGGTTCACTAATGTCCTTACCTGGTCTGGCCTACATGTGACAACAATGTGGTTGACTCTTAAATGGCCTAGCAAGCCACTCAGTTGTATCAAACTGCTACAAAGTCTCAATAAAGGAATGAAACTGGACGGATCACCCAGCGTCAACCTAGGCACCGGAAACGACAATGGTAAACTCAGCCCTGTTGACCCTGCAAAGTCCTCCGTACGAACATCTTGGGTCTAGTGCCAAAATTGGGAGAGCTGTCTCACTGGTCAAGCAACAGCCTGGCATAGTCATCCTCACGGAATCATATCTTACAGATAATGTCAAACGCCACCATCACCAGCCCTGGGTATGTCCTGTCCCACCGGCAGGACAGGCCCAGCAGAGGTGGCGGCATAGCGGTGTACAGTTGGGAGGGAGTTGCCCTGCGAGTCCTCAACACCAACTCCGGATCCCATGAAGTCTCATGGCATCAGGTCAAACATGGGCAAGGAAACCTTCTGTGGTTACCACATACCACCCTCCCTCAGCTGATGAATCAGAGCTCCTCCATGTTGGACACCAATTGGAGGAAGCACCAAGGGTGGCAAGGGCGCAGAACATACACTGGGTGGTGGACATCAATGCCCATCACCAAGAGTGGCTCAGTAGCACCACTACTGACCGAGCTGGCCAAGTCTTAAATGACATAGCTGTTAGACTGGGTCCGTGGCAGGTGGTGAGGGAACCAACAAGAGGGAAAAAACATACTTGATCTCATCCTCACCAACCTGCCTGCTGTAGATACATCTGCCAGTATTTGAAGGAGTGACCACCGCACAGTTATTGTGGAGAAAAAGTCTCATCTTCACATTGAGGATACCCTCTATCGTGTTATGTGGCACCACCACTGTGCTAATTGGGAAAGATTTCGAACAGATCTATCAAGTCAAGATTGGGCATCCATGAGGCGCTGTGGACCATCAGCAGCAGCAGAATTGTACTCAAACACAATCTATAACCTCATGGCCTGGCATATACCCGACCCTACCATTAACATCAAGCCAGGGGATCAACCCTGGTTCAATGAAGAGTGCAGGAGGGCATGCCAGGAACAGCACCTAAAAATGAGGTGTCAACCTGGTGCAGCTAGAATGCAGGACTACTTGCATACCAAACAGCATAAGCAGCAAGTGATGGACAGAGCTAAGCGGTTCCACAACCAACAGATCAGATCTAAGCTCTGCAGACCTGCTACATCCAGTCATGAATGGCGGTGGACAATTAAACAACTCATTGGAAGAGGAGGAGGCTCCATAAATATTCCCATCCTCAATGATGGGGGAGCCCAGCACATCAGTGCAAAAGATAAGGCTGAAGCATTTGCTACAATCTTCAGCCAGAAGTGCCGAGTGGATGGTCCATCTTGCCCTCCTCCGAGGTTCCCAGCATCACAGTTGCCAGTCTTCAGCCAATTTGATTCACTCTATGTGATATCAAGAAATGGCTGAAGGTACTGGATACTGCAAAGGCTATGGGCCCTGCCAATATTCCAGCAATAGTACTGAAGACTTGTGCTCCAGAACTTGCCACGCCCCTAGCCAAGCTGTTCCAGTACAGCTACAACATTGGCATCTATCCAGTGATGGAAAATTGCCGAGGTATGTCCTGTGCACAAAAAGCAGGACAAATCCAACCCGACCAATTACTGCTCCATCACTCTACTCTTGATCATCAGTAAAGTAATGGAAAGGGTCATCAACATCAAGTACCAATTGCTCAGCAATAACCTGCTCACTGATGCCCAGTTTGGGTTCCACCAGGGCCAGTCAGCTCCTGACCTCATTACAGCCTTGGCTCTAACACGGACAAAAGAGCTGAACTCCCGAGATGAGGTGAGAGCGACTGCCCTTGACATCAAGGCCACATTTGACCGAGTGTGGCATCAAGGAGCCCTAGCAAAACTGGAGTCAATGGGAATCAGGGGGAAACTTTCCACTGGTTGGAGTCATACCTAGCAGAAAGGAAGATGGTTGTGGTTGTTGGAGGTCAGTTATCCCAGCTCCAGGACATCACTACAAGAGTTCCTCAACTGTCCACAGCGCCTCATGGATGCCCAACTGTCTTCAGCTGTTTCATCAATGACCTTCCTTCCATCATAAGGTCAGAAGTGGGGATGTTCGCTGATGATTGCACAATGCTCAGCAGCATTGGCGACTCCTCAGATACTGAGGCAGTCCGTGTCCAAATGTAGCAAGACCTAGGCAATATCCAGGCTTGGGCTGACAACTGGCAGGTAACATATGCACCACACAAGTGCCAGCCAATGGGCATCTCCAACAAGAGAGAATCTAATCATCAACCCTTGACGTTCAATGGCATTACCATCACTGAAACCCCCACTATCAACATCCTGGGGGTTACCATTGACCAGAAATAGAACTGGACTAGCCATATAAATACTGTGGCTACAAGAACAGGTCAGAGCCTAAGAATCCTGTGATGAGTAACTCACCTCCTGACTCCCCAAAGCCTGTCCACCATCTACAAGGCACAAGTCAGGAGTGTGATGGAATACTCCCCACTTATCTGGATAAGTACAGCTCCCACAACACTCAAGAAGCTTGACACCATTCAGGACAAAACAGCCCACTTGATTGGCACCCCATCGACAAACATTCACTCCCTCCACCACCGACGCACAGTAGCAGCAGTGCAGAAACTCACCAATGCTGCTTAGACAGCACCTTCCAAACTCACAACCACTACCATCTGGAAGGACAAGGGCAGCAGAAAAATCCACCTGGAAGTTCCCCTCCATCATTCACCATCCTGACTTGGGAATATATCGCCATTTCTTCACTGTCGCTGGGTCAAAATCCTGGAACCCCCTTCCTAACAGCACTGTGGGTGTACCTACACCACATGGACTGCAGCGGTTCAAAAAGGCAGCTCACCACCACCTTCCCAAGGGCAACTAGTGACAGACAATGAATGCTGGCCCAGCCAGCGAAGCCCACATCCTGTGAATGAATAAAAAAAAAGAATGAGGACATCATGACTGTTGCCCAGTTACTGGCCATTTACCTGCCTCTGGTCACACACTAGCTGGGCATTTCAGGAGTGAAATCTCTTTCACTTCCGTTGCATGGTTGATGTGCAGCACCCACAGTGCATCATGCATACAGTCAATGACACCTGGCACCATGAGTGAGCCTGCAATCTTCAAAAAGCCACGTTCTCGCTCTGCCTGCTTCTCTCTGGCAAGAGGGAATGAAGTGTATTCTTCTCTCTTGGAATACAGGCCATTGGTGACCTTCATTAGGCAACAGTGGATGCAAACTAGGAAATGGTGCTAATATAGTCTTCCCCAGCTTAGAAAGAGTTAGATGCATAAAAACTCATTGCTACTGTCAGCTTCACAGTCATTGGCAATGCAATTGTTGTCCTGTCCTGAGGTGCAGTAGTGGCTGCAGTCGGTGTAGAACTCAATGTGGAGGTCTTTAATAAAGCACAGACATCTGGGACACTGTTCCTTGCTGCAATTCTGGTAGCAGAGTTGCTCCCTGAACACCGTGGGTGGATATGGCCTCCTTTGAGAGTGCTTCTACCCTCCCACTTCTTGAAGTCTGTCCTCCTTGCTGTTGCCTCTGCTCATTCTTCCTGTCATGCTGTTGGCCATGGCCAATGCATACTACTGCACCATATCTGACAGCAAGCATTCCTTGTAGTCAGGACAAAGTCCTTCAGCACCTGACACCACTCCCTGTAAACTTCAGCAATTTTAAACAAATCTGGAAACTGTGAAACATTCTATAATTGCAAAAAGAACCAGTAGAAATCAGCCAACAGCTTTTCTGGAAGTGGTTGATGATCCTTTTAAAATTAGTGGTGAGGATCCTTCCTATTGCTGAAAGCATGTTCAGCTGGGTATGTTTAGGAGATGGCATTAGCTGGAGCACTGATGCCAAAAATGACACTAGCATTAAAATCAGCATTGCACGTCAAGGTCTACCTATTCTGCACACTTGTGGCGGATGCTGCCTGCATGCTAACACCTTCACCAAAATGCCATCCAGCACCACGGATGCCATATCAGACGCATCTAGCTCTGAAAAACTGGGCAGAGTCTGTGCATACCTTTTTACAGCTTCCTTCACTCTGCTGTCATTCATTATCATGTATCCATGAGAGCATTCCATTTCCTAGCTCTACTTTGGTCTTTCTGAATGAAATTCTGAGGAGCTGATTTCAAACTGCCCAGGCTTTTGGCTGAAACTCTTTGCAGTCACCGGACAGAGGAGCCTGTCCTACCAGCAATCCTAACCAGCTATCTATCAAAGTCTTGGTTCTGAAAGGGCAGTGTGCCACCTCAGTGAATTATTCCACCCTTTTTATGTATAACTATCACTTAATTTCCTTCCAAAAAGTTTCAACGGCTGCCAAATGCAGTTAAATACTCCCAGTGGCTCAACATTGTGCTATCAACGTTACAGTCAAGGGAGGAGGAACCCTATCTCTTTCTTTAATTAAATAATCCTGGGGATGTGGGCATTGCTGTAATGGCTGGAATTTATTGCCCATCCCTCTTTGCAAGGAGTAAGTGGGGGCGGGTCTTTTTGAACCAGTCCGTGTGTTGATGTTGCTCCCACAATGTTGTTCGGTGCTTCCAATTAGGAGCTTTTTTTTTCTGTGGTGTCAGTCATTTTGAGCCCTGACTGAATATCAGTCAAAAAGAGATATTAATCTTTGCCGTCTGATTTGGAATCAGGTGAAGGACAATGTTCTAACACATTATATTATCCATTCCCCACAGACTATTACTATTTTACTGAGACTCAAGTCATGTACCCACAGGCAAAAATATCGTACCCCACTTCTCCACTCAGGTACAGAGACGTGCAGTAGAGGTTGACGAATTGTTATTCATAGTGAAAGGACTCATTCTAGCTCAACTGCGCATTTCTCATTTTGATACAAAATACTCCCACATTCCTCAAACAAGTAACTGTAAAGGAGTTAGCTATTGAATATTTTAATTACTGATCTATACTTTCAAAACACAGGTTACAGCGAAGGTGTTTGCCGTATCACTAAAAAAGGTACCAGAAACAATACATTTTTACTCATTTTTCTGAAGGCATGAGATTCAAACTATCAAATAAATGGCCTTTCTTTTTTGTTAAATTATACAACAGCAGAGCCTCAGGATGAAATGGGAATCACAGAAGCATTGCAGTGAAAAGCAGATAGAACAGAAAATGATAATGAAATCACAGTCAGATTTCTGGCCTTATTAATGGTTTCTATATATACCTCCAGGAAGAATATCAATGCTGTTACAGGGGAGAAAGGCTTATTGGAAAAATCTGAACCTTTCTAGAATTTTCCAATGGCATTCCTTTCAAATGTATAGAGCCAAGAGTGTACATATTTTGGAAATGGAAAGTGTGCTGACCTGTATCAAACCTGACTAAGTGAAGGGTTAAGCTAAATTCTACATCACACACTTCATTCAGTTTAGCCATGCAAGGTCCTGTCAATAAAAATAGGGCTGTCTGCTCCAAAGGCACATGTTATTGCTAAGTTTACTGATGGAACTTGACTGCTGGGATTTAATTTACATGCAAAATGAAAAAGAAAATGGCATCTGTAAAGTAACTGATTATCATAGGTATTAGACTTAAATAATGAGAAAGCTCCCATTCCCATGAAGGTCACACATCAAATGCCTCAAAAATATTGTCATTTTAAATTCAGCAGTGGAGGTATTTAGCTAAACTGCAATGCAAACCAGCTTGTGGGTGAAGCAAAGTTCTGGAGCCTTTTACCAAACTGCAAGCGCTCGCAAGCCAAGGTGAGAAAATGTAAGAACCAATCTGGCTACAGCAAGAAACCATTTTGGAGGAAACATCGCCATGAAAATGTCCCCAAGTAGGCATCAAATCGCGCATTATCTAAAATAAGAAAACTAATGTGTTAGGTTGCTGCACTGCAAGAAAAAGAAATTCCATGTAAAAGGCCCTTTTATGTTGCTGAGGCTCCGTGCCTCAGCGGACAAAGACTGAATCATGGAGATAACTACATGTTCAATAGGAAATCATACAGTATATTTTTGGACGTTTTTGGTACTTCCCTTCAAAAGATTAAATGGATGGAATTTTATGATGAGGTAGGCTTTTTGTGAGCTGTGGAAAGAATGTACTTGATTGCCAAATCACCATTTCACTTTCCATGCTTTTTAACTTTCCATGCTTTTTTAACATCTTCCATATCTGGATATCTATCCTGTCCCACCAACAAAATGTATTAGCATTTGTCAATATGGTTTTGTGCTGGCACTGGCAACTACTACTCATTGGAGCTTAGCTGCTTTAATGGTGAACATCCTTCAATTCAGATCTAGTTGTACAATCGTATTCACTCTTCTGAACTATTGAGTCATAATTGTTTCCATTTTGTCTTGCTCTCTTTCCTTCAGTTTTTCCCATCACCAATCTAGCCTTTGATGGACTCCAATCAGTTAATCGCTTAAGGTAAAGCTCGATGTAGCTGCTTCTTGATACGCAAACTAATATGTGTACAGTTTCAATCCAGAAACAATCTTTCTGGCCCAGCAATAATAGTACTTTGCCACAGTGTGTGAGTATAGATTGACTGGTTGTTTCATCAGGGGGACATTACTATCTGTTAAATCTATACTTCAGAAGCACTGGACAGAAGGAATATAGAATAAATCAGCAATAAATTAATTTTGGTTACCTTCCACTAACGACAAAGCAGGTAACGAGAAAGATCAAGAGGACAATCCCCCCGGCAACAGACACTGCCATGATGGTGGGTTGGTTTGGATCGCCAATAGCTAGCATGTCTGAAAAAGGAAGGAAAAGGAAGGATTGTACGGTGTGTTCTCTGAAATGAAAATTACAGACATAACAAAACAATATAAATACTACAAGATTGCAGACCTAGGTTGTTTTCCCAATTACTTATTACTTTGTGTGTTAAAATGCTGCAATGATCAGGTCAGTGCATCGATATTGACCATGTGTTGTGTACAAAATGCAAAAGACAACCTGAATTGTTCTACATGTTCCAATAGTACCAGAAAAGCTCCAAACACATAACTGATGATGGCACCACTATGACTCCTGCAATTGGTCTCTCTCTCTCGAAGTTCTCACAACCCTCTGGTCTCTGCTCTAAGTATACGGGCATAGTCTGCAAGCCCTGGCATGCTGATCTACTGCTTGATAACAAGGAATGCAGGTTGCTCATTAAGGATCTCTGGATAGTAATTGGGCTTTGAAAAATTCTTTGAGGTCTCTGGAAATGGTACTTATTATGTACAGAAAAGCTTTTCCTCCTTCCAAATAATTTGTTTCTTATTTGGAGAACAAAAATTACACTTAGATTTGGTGGTGGTGTAGTGGCATTATCACTAGCCTAGTAATCCAAAGACCCAGTGTTAATGCTCCGCAGACCCAGGTTCAAATCCCACCACAGCAGGTGGTGAAATGTGAATTCAGTAAAAAATAAATCTGGAATTAAAAGTCTAATGATGACCATGAAACCATTGTTGATTGTGCTAATGTTCTTCAGGGAAGGGAATCTGCCATCCTTACCTGGTCTGGCCAACATGTGACTCCAGACCCACAGCAATGTGGTTGACTTTTAAATGGCCTAGCAAGCCATTCAGTTCTCAAGGGCAATTAGGGATGGGCAATAAATGCTAGCCTAGCCAGCGATGTCCCCATCCCATAAATGAATTAACAAGAAGAAAATTTCCATGGGACCGATGAAGTTCAGTAGAGATTTCTTTTTTTGGCATTTCAGGGCTTCTAGCCTATTTAGTTGATTCAATGAACTCTCTGTAGAGTGCAGAAATGTGCACACACGTGCGTATATACACACAGGTGTATTCATATCTTGCAAGTCATAGGTCACTTTGTTAAACATTTTTACACTGACAGTGTGTGATTCGTTCTTTAGTGATCAAATTGAAGGTGGTTTTGGTCCAACAGAACTGGTCAGCGAAAGCTTTGAAAATGACTCAGGATTTATTGAATACTCATAAACCTCATTCTTTTTAATAGCTCTGTTATCTGTTATTAAAAAAAACACCCAGCCTTCAGGTGAATGGTGTTTTCACTACCCAAACAAATGATAGTTCCCTCTAGCTGAAAATAAAAAGGCAATAATCCACTCCAATGAATAATCATTATTCCTTTACTATCACCAGTCATGCAGTGTCTCAGAATGAACGTTTCAACATGGTCTCTGCTCTCGTAATTTTGACTCACAGGATACCTATTCAAGGACAGTGAGTTTAAGACACTCCCCTTCTCTGTTACTGGAAAGATACTTTTATGGCTGACTATAGTTGTGCATTACGAGCACAATTACTCATTAAAGAGCAGTATTCCTGGTGCTAAGCCTCAATAGGCTAGTCATATTAAACAGTTTCGGTGATGTAAAATGGTACTGCAATGTAATGCGGCTGTGAAGTCCTTCTAAGAGCTCTTAAAGCCAGAGGTATTTATCCATCTACAATATTGTCATTTTCACCTCTGCCCATCAAACTACTACTTGCTTCTGCCCAAAAATGTGTTCATTTGGGGTCTTTGAGTAAATATTTGCTCCATTATCTCTTAAAGTGGGCTGTTACTGACTGCAAGTGGTGCCAATGCCTACTTGAACTTACTCCTGTGTTATAATCCTCACAGTTCTCCAGTAATGAGGTTTGTTCCGAGCAGATTCTTCTGTGCTTACCTTCTTGACTGGTCTCCAGCTCAATTTCACCACCATAGGTCCCATGTCCTCCGCTGGTGTGAGCTCTGACCCGAAAAACGTATATTGTGCCCGGTTTCAGTCCATCAACTGTCATGCTGTTAGATTTGGTTTTTAAAACTGTGTAGTTTTGGTCCTTTTGATTCTGTTCCAATAAATACAAAGTGTGATTATAATTATTTTATAGTGACTGGATTCATTCTGCATTAAGTGTCAGTAGGTTATTAATTAATACTGGTATGGGGGACCCAATGTAGATATCAGAGAAAATTATCCCAGGTGACCTCCTCTCCATCATAAGGTCAGAAGTGGGGATGTTCACTGATGATTGCACAATGTTCAGCACCATTTGTGACTCCTCAGATACTGAAGCAGTCCATGTCCAAATGCAGCAAGACCTGGACAATATCCAGGCTTGGGCTGACAAGTGGTAAGTAATATTCGCACCACAGAAGTGCCAGGCAATGACCATATCCAACAAGAGAGAGAATCTAACCAGCTCCCCTTGACATTCAATGACATTACCATCACTGAATCCCCCACTATCAATATCCTGGGAGTTACCATTGACCAAAAACTGAACTGGACCAGCCATAGAAATCCTGTGGCTATAAGAGCAGGTCAGAGTCTGGGAATTCTGTGCAGAGTAACTAAGCTCCTAACTCCCCAAGCCTGTCCATCATCTACAAGGCACAAGTCAGGAGTCTAATTGGAATACTCCCCACTTGCTGGATGAGAGCAGCTCCAACAACACTCAAGAATCTTGACACCATCCAGGACAAAGCAGCCCACTGATTAGTGCTCCATCCATCACCTTCAACGTTCACCCCCTCCACCACCAATGCACAGTGGCAGCAGTGTGTACCATCTACAAGATGCAAAGCAGAAAATCCCCAAGGCTCATTCGACAGCACCTTCCAAACCCGTGACCTTTACCACCTAAAAAGACAAGGTAGCAGATGCATGGGAACACCACCACTACCTGTAAGTTTTCCCCCAGGCCATTCGCCATCCTGACTAAGAAATATATCGCTGTTCCTTCACTGTCACTGGGCCAAAATCCCGGAACTCCCTCCCTAATAGCACTGTGGGCGTACCTACACCACATGGACTCCAGCAGTTCAAGAAGGCAGCTCACCACTACCTTCTCAAGGGCAATTAGGGATGGGCAATAAATGCTGGCCTAGCCAGCGAATGCCCACGTCCCAATAAATATAAGAGGGGCAGTTGAAACACATCAGGGGTGAATTTTCACCATGGAGGCAGGAAACAGGTGCCTGGTTAGTTTTTGGGTCAGAAACTTGCCTCCAGGGGGGCTGGGGGTGTTTGGGGGGTTTGCGGGGGGGGGGGGGGGGGGGGGGGGATCCAGATTAAAGTTAAGATTTTCACTTGTTCAATTATGCACAGTGGGTGGGTTCTCAAAGCTGGAGAGCCAATCAAAGGCCTTGCAACTTCAGAAAAGGATCAGGCTACAGCACAAGCTAAATAAATGGGAGGGCACTTCAACAAGCCAGCACTGTATGGAGGGTAGAGGGGGAATCGGTCCACATAGTGATCTTTGGCTCTACCCACACTTAGGCAGGCAAGGAAGGACTGTAGGCTAGCCAGGAGCGCTGGTACCCGAACAGCCACTGGGTTCCTGTCTCCTGGCAGTTGATCTACCCACCACCGCCACCACACCCCCACCCAACCCCATCCCCCTCCTCCCTTGTATATCAGGAAACTGGAGGAAGTGGAAAATACTAATCAGGGGAAACGCATGTGGGTCTGTGGCGGGGGAAGATTTTCAGCAGTGTGACCTGCCATCAGCTGACAATGCAGCAAGTACTGGCAGGCTATAAAAGAGCCTCCTGGTCAAATAGGAAGACTCTGTATCACAGCCAAAACTTTCCTGCCCAACTCCATTGCTATTAACATAAAATTTGAGAGCACAAAGGTGGCATAGGTGTTTTTCAAAATTAAAGTTCAGTTGTAGATATTTTGCAGTACATTGGTTTCACCTTATTCATGTGTGCATCATCGTTATTTGTTGAGGCTAGTTTAGTCAGAGAACTTCACACCTCATGATTGGCACACATTGATGGCTACAGGGGAGTTAGGGACATTTCCTTTATTGTGGAAGAAACAAAGTTGTGTTTCTTGTTCACTCTTTATTGAATGTTCATATTAATGTCCAGTGTTGTACTCGCCACTCTGTGGGACATGGTTGAGCTTGCTGGCACAGCTGGCTCTTCCCTCTATCTAAAGGACATTGTCCAAGATCACTCTCAACCTGGGTAAATGAAATGTTGTAGGTGAACTCAAAGCCCAGTAAGGACTTTGCCAGCCAACACACTGAGATGGATACACATATGGACAGTACTGACACTGCCCTTTAGGCCTTTCATTTTCTTGACTGACTGACTTCCCATCACCCCAATCTCCACCACAGCCAGGATGCCAAGTCCTTCCCTTTGCTCCTCCATGACCCCAAACCCAACCTTTGTGCTCCCCTGAATCTCTCTTCCAATCCTCCATGCCCCCGACCCCACACCACTTCCCCATCTCATCATTGATTCATTTTTGCCAGTCCCGAGCCTCCATGCCAGCTGCCATTCTCCTGCTCCCTTCCCCTTTGCCATAGGGTTAAACAAGGAAAACCGCTGACCTTACACACACCTGGACAAAGCCAACTGGTGCACCCCACCTTTAAACAAACAAGAACTGGTGCCACAAGATTCTCATGTGCTGCTGCCTTTAGCCTGAAAGTGGGATATATTTTAAAGTTTTATACTAATGAAATTCATGGCATGCAAATGTATTACAAGTATCAAGTCACTACAGACTGGTGTAATGCTCAACGTGCTGCTGACTTTATCTCTGCATCTCAACCCGCGGATAGGAAATTGAGATTTCACATTGCGCCTGAGTCACCCCAAACGCCACATTTCCTGCTTTTGCAGGATCCATAAATTATACTCCCCCGCCCCCCCCCACCACCGTCCATGAATCTAATTGCCCGTCTGCCGTCTGTGGGGGTCGGTGCCCTTCCTGAACTTGCCTCCCCTAAAATGACCCGTGCTGGGAATAGGAACTGATGTGCCGGCATTTGCAGGGCCAGCCTGCCTCTGTTCTTACCTTTGAATGGCTTCAAAAATTCAGCCCTTTGCAGGTGAAGTTGGTCAGAGGCAGACATGCAAAACAGGCGGAAAACAAGTCCGCAGCCTGATTACTCCATGTCTGGTTTGAATTCGATAGAAATGGAAATTGGACAGGGTGCAAAGCATATTGTGGACTCATTATTAGCCCATGTCGCACTACCGCTGTCGACCAATTTCATGCCCATTGCACGCCATTCTACACATCCTCATCCTATTTGTATTTCTTCATAAAACTGGTGCTCTCCCTTAATCAAGAGAGTTCAAACACATTGCTCCTTGATTTTCACCAATAGATCAGTCATATCACACAGTTTAAAGTGATGTGAATGGATGTTTACCATTGCTAACCTGTTTGTGATTCCAGGTGACAGGATGGAGATCAGAGTCAAGAAAGCTTTTTTTTGTTAAAGACCAAAGAACAGCACTCTGTTAAATTTGCTTTTAGCACAGGGTTGCCAGCCTTTGTTGTGCAAGGGAATGTACTTGCAGAACAGCTGTAACAATTAGGCTATTGAGCATGCACACAGCAATTTGTGTCTTAACGTTTTTGATTTGTAACATCATGAAACATAACAGGCCATAACTCCCGAGCTCCCCAGCGTCAAATTGGGGGAGGAACCCAAAGATGCGCTAGGAAATCCCCATCGGAAGTTCCCAGCTAAGGGCTTGCACAGCAATTGCCCAGAAGTGCAAACTTCCTCTGGGCAATTGCCCTGCACCGGCAACCATCGAAAATGTGATTTAAATCACAAACTTTGGATGGTTCCAACTGTTACATAAATGGTTACCCAGAAAAAGTTAGAAAGATTAAAACCTCTTTGAACTTCTGGCTAACGATTGTACAGACACAGACGGACCCCACAACTGGACTCCCACTCCACGCCTCCCCCCCATCCCGCCACGGTATTCCCCAACCCATGAAATTCCCTTCCACCCCATGTGGGCCTGCACCCCTGCCCCCGACCCAACCCAACCGCATCTGACCCAACCCGACCCGACCTGAACCCACACCACCACCCCTGAGGTGTGAACCCCACCCCTCCGCACCAAGGTCTGAACCACACCTCCACTCCCCCAGCATCACCACCACCCAGAGGCCAAATATAACAACCCTCCCAACAAGATCCAACACCTCCACCCAACAACCAAGGTCTGGCCCCCTTCCCGAGGTCCATCTCCACCCCCGCCCCCCACAACCCCCCCCACCCCCCCAAAAAGCTCTCGGCCCCCACCAACCCCAACCAAGGTCCGGCCCCCCCAACCTTGAATTCCAAACACCCCAACCGTTGGGCAGCCCCTGAAAACGTATGGGAGGCTTGCCCTGTGGAGTTACCCCGTGCCCGTACAGTGTGATGCAGGCAGTATGCCAACTTCATGCCGCCTGCTTGTTACCACAATAGTAATGTGCAGCCTGCACTAACTGCACTGCTGTGAGGCTGCACACCTCAAAATAATGAGAGGCTAGCTCAAGTTAAAGTCAGCCTGCACCTTTTAAAGGGGAGGTGCATTGTGGTTGGAGCAGGTGCTGGAAGTCTTTGTACAGGTCACTCTAATGTGGGAAAGGACTGAATAATGGTATAACATGAGGGAGGGCCTGCTCCAAGGTTCTCAGATACTGCACTGGCAGCCTTGGTGGAGGAGATGCAAAAGTTGAGAGAAGTGTTGTATCCACAGGGCCCAGGAGGCCCTCCAGACAAATCCTCAGAACAAAGTGGGAGCAGATAGCCATGACAGTCAATGCTAGGAGTCTAGCCCCGAGGATCTGGACACAGATCCTCACACAAGTAGTCAAAGTTATTGAATTTACCTTCAAATGCTATTTTCCAACAATGGACCACTAGTCTCACACACTGCTCAATGCACTACACCCCAGTCATTCACCTACCAACAATCTCTATCAATTGGACGCTTACCTTAAATTCACATTTTCACCTCACCCTCACGCAATTAGCACTGGTTAACACTCACATCTAAGATCTGTTTCCACACTGTTGCTAATGACCGCTTCCTCTCCTTCAATTGATGCCTTGTCTCATTCATTGCCTCCCCATAAAATGTGACTTAGAGAACTCAGCAGAGCAGTGGGGTTGACCTGTGGCTCTCCACTCTGCAGTGCAGTATCTCTCTGCTCCCATTGCATTTTGTTGATTTCAGGAGGTAACTTAAAAAATGGTTACTTATTATCAGAAGCTCCACGTTATGTTTCATTACTGACCTTTTCATAGTAGATAACCTCGTACTCCACAATGACGCCGTTAGCATGGTCTGGTCCCTGCCAAGCCAGAGTGATGCTATCCTTACTCTTCCTCTCCTTCAGCATCACATTCACTTGAACATGGATGAAAGCAGATCATTAGTAAAGTGATGCACTTCCATGGTAACAACATCTTGAAGCAACATACTGGCAACACACCAATATTGTTTATTACTACATCAAATATAAGAGAATGTTTATTGTGCCTCACAAAGCCCCAGTTGCATCATACTCACTTAACTAATGGCTTGTACTTTTAATTCCTCTCTCCACTAAACTGAGAATGACATAACATTAGTCATGTCTCACGACGTCCATAAGCCAGTACGCTTGCATATATCCAATGATGCTCTAGTGCAACTCAGCTATTAATTCATAACACAGCAGTCTCTCAAATGAATGGGAGCTTCTGTAATTTAAAATATTCAAACTGTTTAAAAACAATTAATGTGAAGGCAGTTCCTTTGTGCTGTCAAAAATACTGTTGCCAAAATCTTCGTGCTGACAATCCTATATAGAATAACGGCAATCGGGAAATGAAATCAAAGGCCATTGAGCACTCATATCTAAAAAGTTGGGTTAGTCAACTCTTGTCAGTCTGTTAATGTCTTCAGCTAAATTTTTACTTTTTACTCAGGCCCTGGTATTGTAGTTTGTCTCTCATATTTTGCACAGTCTGTTTTCTTGTTATGAGGTGCTGGGCATGTGGTTTTGAGGCTGAGGTGACATCCCGGGCTTGAGGCTGTTCCTGCTGAAGGATCGCAGCATTTCAGAGTTAAAACATTTTAACTTAGCAGTGCAGTTCATAAATATTGATCATGACAACTGTGAAGGAATTGCATTGACACACTGACCCTTCACCCTGGCAGCTGGGTTCAATTCCAGCCCACTCTGTTCAGATTTAAAAATCTTCTCTGTCAGGCCTCAAGTGGTGTGAACTTGAAGATTATTACTTTAAATCTCTATGGGCATGGAAGTAGCCAGAATTAAAGACAAATTGGTACCAAATTGGCAGTTTCCGTTAGAGGTACTGTGAAGATGGGTCTGAATCTTCCTCTGAGTATGACCCAAGTTAATGATCTGGAATTATTTTCCTGGACTCAATGGCCTAGGGAGATGAGGAAAAAGAATCCAGGTTCTCTCCACATCACCACCACCCCCCCCACCCCCACCCCCTCCCCCTCACTCTTTTGACCTTTTTATTTCATGCTTCTCCCAGGAGACTTCATGGCACCAAGGGAGGAGTCACTTGATGTGACGCATAAGGCACTACAATTGCTGGGGACAGGCCAGATGGTCCTACTGGCCTATTCCTGTTCAACCTTTGTGTACGTTCTGATTACTTGATGCTGTCAATGAGAGTAAAGTGGCTCGAGTCATTTCAGCACAAAAATACAACGATAAAATACGTGTATAATACATGTGGCTGGAGTTGCTATTATATTTGAGCTATATTGCAAAATGGATGCTTTCACTGTAGGACACTACAGTACACTTCAGCCAGAGTTATTCACTGAAATAAAAACTGAAGACATGCAAATAGAAATTTATTTTGTTATAATCGCGACAGTTTGTTTTACTTTACTGGGGACTCAACGTGAAGAGTGAAGGGTCAAAATGCAGGACACTGCCAAGGTTGAAAAAGAGTAGGGGAGAGCATAGGTAAAATCAGGCTGTCATGATCAGGCGATGTCAAATATGAGCCATAAAAGCTTGAATATTGCAAAAGAAAATGTGTTCCACCATTTGAAGATCTGACAGACTCGGATTATGCTACCAGCTTCCCATTTTTGTGCTGTATTGAGGTCTGGGACAAAAGCAGCTTTGGCACCTTGTTTGCTACTTTCATGGCCATGTGTCCAAAATTGTTTCGCATCAATACAAAAATAACAGTTATAATTAGACAACTGCAGTTGGAGCAATGTGTTTTGATTTCAACATGGTATGCATAATCAGGAAGATGAGTGGGTGATATATTTGGACCTTAGCAGGAACTGGTGGGAAAGTTTAGAGGAACAGCCACCATAGTGGTGTCAATAAAATAGTAAATGGCAAGAAAAGTTTATGCTTTAAAATATAAACTATTCCTAAAAACTGGCCAAAATTATAAAGAATGTCAAAAGAAAAAAAGACTCTCCAAAGCCATTCACGATATAGAGGTTATATGCCAAGCGCCAGTTAATTATCAAAAATAAACAACCAACAGCATGAGGTGCACATAACCAACTGCTCAGAATTGTATCTACTAAGTTTATTTGAGTTTTCTTTCAAAGTATATAGGAGGTGATTCTCCTCCTGGAAGGAGGAGTTCCATTAGGACAAGACCTGTGCCCACTCCTCCATATCTACCCAAGCCCTCTCCCGTTTTTCATACATTAGGATTAGTCAAGTAAGCACAATAGGTTTCCAGCAGGGTTCCCCATGACAAAAGGAAGCCCACAAGTGCAGAGTTAGAAAACTCCAGTCCTGCTGCAGCGGGGATTCATCTCAAAGACCTTAAAGGAACATGAATGCTTCCAGGATCTGAAAGAAAGAACCAATGAAGACTTTAGTGAAGACAGGGGCTTTTGACAGATCAGTAACTGGGGGCAAAATAGAGGAAGAGGTGGCCACCATAAGGCACTTTTCCCACCACGGGGTGCTCCTGGGCAGATACAGCAGTTTCCTCCAGCAGCCCCAAGAAGCGGTGACAGAGATGGAAAGATGAAAGATTTGGCAGAAGCTGAGGCCCCACCCCGAGCACCCTGCCACAATTTGCACGTTGCTGGTGGGAAAGGACTGAGTGAGCAATGGTTGGTCAGGAAAGGCAGAAGAAGATAAATCCCGGTCGGGTAGTGAGGCGGAAACCGGCCCTACCACCTCATTTCCCAGCTTTCCACTGCCATAGACTGTCTAATTTAGCTGATATCCCTGGAAGGAGCTGGAGGCAAAGAAGTTCAGTACTTGCGCAGCCTTGACTGCAAGAGCCCTGCAGGATGCAACACAACTCTGTCACTGCCTCCCTGGGAAATTAAAACCTTCTACTGAACTACTCCTCAGAGAACTGCAGCTGTGTTGTTCTAGGTCTCTGAGCTTTTTTCAGATGGTGACAATTCCTGTGAGCTCACCAACTTCTATTTGTGGTTCCTGCAACTGCTGTTCTATTAGCACCTTTCACCTCCTCCACCTCCCAGAGATAAATGCCTTCACGAATTTGGTAGACTTTCAGCTGAGAACAGCTGAGGATTCCATTTAGTATTGTTTGAAATGGGTAGTACAAGTGGGGCTTTTCTTCTGGCAATCCAACCATGATCCCAACTCATTTTCTTGGTTTGGGGTCAGTGGGCAGGTTGGGTTCTGAGTAGGACCTGGTGCTTCAGTGCGATTCCATCATTGAGTGACAGCTTGAGGTTGTTGGGCTCTACAGCAGCATCTCAAATGAGCAGGGTTGATTCTAAAGAGGACACCAGCCCTCTCATTGGGCTGACACCATGTGAGAAGTAGGTCTGACCAAGCCCAAGATCAGGAGGGCTTGGGAGATAGAATATTGGCCACCTTTACACTTTTCAACCAGTTTCCCCTGCCTTCCATTGCTATAGCCCCTACTACCTCTCTCTTCTGGCCTTCCATGCAACCCGTGGTGTTGAGTTGGGAATGGAGCAAAATCCCCCTTCCGTCACTGCCAATTGCACAAGGGAAGCTAGAGAACTGACAATCAGCAATGCTTTATCCCTCCTCTGAACAAGGGTTTGTGAGAGTATGGAGCTCTCACAGCTGCTCTAGCTGGGGTTACCTAAGTTAGCACAGACCAGAAATTGGACCTGAAGCCTCTCCGGTCTTAATCAGCTCCAGCTTTCCAGGAAGCCAGCCAATGCTGCATTTTTACACCAAGCCTTAGAAACCTCAGCAAGGTGGAGTCCAACCAATATGCGGTTTGAAAAGAAACTGAACTACTATTTAACTGTTATTTAGACACTAGATGCTTATTTCACTAAAGCTCAAGGGTAAAGACATTCAGCTTGAGTTTTCCTTTTATTTTGGCCTAAAACATCCTATCACTCATCAGGCCATTTTCTTCACAGTAATATTATATTCTTGGTGAATGTTTGCTGTTTTAATCACATCCTGCTCTCCTTCCTCACGTCCACATTTTCACTTGATTTGGAACGTGGGTGAATCAAACCTGGGGATAGCTCTGGGGCTGAGGTTAATCCACTGGAAGCAGGAATGACCTTGAAAGAATTCCTCCATGTAATTCCCTCTTTCCCCTGGGAAACCCAGCCAAGACTGACACACTTCCTCCTTTGAAGTACAGCTGGGAATATGTTGAGAACTCAAGCCTCCAAATTAACAGCATAAAAGCACTGTAGCTAAAAGAAAACTAGCCTGTCGTTTTACAGTATCTTCAGTTGTGCAGTGAGCACTTCACTTTGCCATCTCTCTTACAGCACACAAGTGCATCTGCAAATGAATAGCTCTGCGAGACTAGCAATTACAACTGTGCAAAGTGATTAGAGTTGCGGATCATTAGCAGCGCAATCACTCGGCTCTGATTGCTCAAGTATGTACTGACTAATCCCTTTGGCACAAGTTCACAAAATGTCAAGTCGATCTTGATTTTCATAGTGAAAAAAATACAACCCATGAAATTGTTAATATTAGACTCTGTTGACTGCCTTAAACTGAACTCACAAGCCAAATACATACATCTCCAGAGAGAGTGAGGTTACAGAGGCAAACCTTATTATTGTCCACTATCAGTGCTATTGCTATTATAATATTGAGAGGAAGACAGAATCAGGTTTCTCTTAATAATAAAACAGATTTAGTGAGCTTGGCTATTAATCCACCCTGAGGCCCAGATATTTGCCACATTGGAAAGGCATTTCCCATCTCCATGGGGACAGGACTGGAGTCGGGCTGGAGTCACGCATGCACCATTCGCGGAGGCAACTGCCGTTTAAATCACCAGCTGCCTCTGCTGAAGTGGGATTTTGGTAGGTCAGGAGTGTGAAACCCGGAGTGTGCCAATTAGAACAGGTAAGAGGAGGTCTGAACTTTGTGAATTCATTTTGATAGGTAGGGTATCCCTTTGGAGAGGTAAGGTACCACTTTAGATAGACTCCTGGACACCTTTGGGGGAAGGTAAGGTATCCTATGGAGGAAATAAGGCACCCTTTGGGATTGTTAAAAACACAAAAACACATTGGAACTGTCAAGCTATCAAAGAATTGTCAAGGATGTCCAGCTGTTAAAGACCTATCCAGCTGTCAAAGAACTGTCAAGGAACCATCCTGCTCCTGTGAAGATGGGAAATGCTATGTTTGGCGGTGGGACTTAGAATTTTTAGCCATTTCTGGGATATTTTGCCATGATGGAGAGGTTCTCCATTGTGCTGAAAATCTGGGCCAAGCTTTTCCTGCCTCTGGACAGTGGAGAAGAAAATTAGATTCTTATTCAACACTGATGTCCAATGGGAAATGGAATTCTGTGGGATTATGAGCAATAAACTAGGAAAGGCATGGTATAGGTTCACAGGAACTAAAACAAAGGGAATGTTTGACCTTACTTGAGGGCTGCAAACACTTGGGTACAAAACCCGGTATTGCTTTAAGCATGAGAGCAAAATACTGCGGAAGCTGGAAATCTGAAATAAAAATGAAAATGCTGGAAAAACTCAGCAGGTCTGGCAGCATCTGTGGAGAGAGGAACAGAGTTAACGTTTCGAGTCTGTATGACTCTTCTTCACAGCTCTGAAGAAGAGTCATATGGACTCAAAACGTTAACTCTGTTTCTCTCTTCACAAGTAATAATTTAAGCATATTTGAGAGAGGAAAGGAGAAAATGAGAGTGGGAATGGATGGAATTATCTCCTGAGTTTTTCCATAACACTGTCTAAAATATGAAAGAAAATGCCAGTCTAACATTTATGATCGTGTTATGCAATATAACTGACTATTGATCACCATACTTGGTTTTATTTTGATGTTTCCTTTTACAAAAACGGAGCTAGCTTCTCCTTTTCTATAATTGATGACCTCCAACAAAAGTCCATTCTTAGAAGCGGCACATTTAAAAGCAATACGTTCCTGCAATTAATGCTGTTGCAACTTGGTTCCAAGTGATGTATCACATTAGACAACTGGGTAGAGATTTGCTTACCTGCCTGGCTGGTCGTGACATTGATGGAGACATACTGCTTAGGGCTGGGGCTCAGCTCAGATACACCATTCAAAGCCTCAAGGTCGAAGGTATAATTAGTATGAGGCAGCAGATTGGTAACAAGAACTTTTGTGTATGTTAATCCAAACTGACGGGGGATGAAATGGAGGCCATTCCCACAGAGGCTGCACTTCCTGGGGTCCCCCACACACTTCTTGCAGCGGATGTTGTACATAATGTCATTCCTGCCACCACTGTCCCTGGGTGGGCTCCACTCTAGGGTGATGGAGGTCTCATTTGTTGTGGATATGGGATTTTCTGGTGCTGTTGGAGGTCCTAATATAGGGGAAAAAGCAAATTGCATGAATAATGCTTGCACCATAGGTTCCAAGTACAGACTATTACATTTTTTTAACAATTTCCTTTTCTTTTAGATGATAATTCTTTTAGATTCCTCATATGGAAAGCAGGTGATATTTCAAATTGCATTTGCTTTATATCAACAGGCAAATGTCTAACAGTGTTGCTCCCTGTATATCATAGTACATTGTTTAATAAAGACTATACACTGTAATCATAAGATTCTAAAGTGCAACTATCTTAGTAAAGCATGCCCCTTTAAAGCCAGAAAATCTAATTTCAGTGAAAATGCTAGGTAATTGTACTCCTACACAAGCGTAACTCCTGTGCTTGTGCCTGCGTTCCTGATACAATTGTGAAGGCCTAATCTCAAACTCGACGACTACACCATGTAATGCACAGTATGGTTTTCCACTTGAAAGTGTAGGTATGGGGTATCTTAATGGCTACAAGGTGAATTGGTTTCTCACTCTTCAAATCAGTGATCATGTTAGTTATTGGTCAGGTTGACCTGCTTTTATTTTGAAGTGTAATTACTAATGCCTGTAGAGAGTTACAAATATTCTGGTTTTTTGAGTTTTCTGTTGATAGGGTTTTTTCTTGGTTGGTTCTTGGTCTTTGTTTATACATTTGTTTCAGTGTCACATTGGAAATAACTTTTCATACGGACGGGTGCGGCAGGTATAGGGGCCTGGAAAATCGATGGCCACTGTACAAGCCTCCAATGTTTACTGCACACCATATTGGTTGTGAAGGGTTAACCTCAGAAGCGTACGTGATGCTGATGTAATAATGATGTCAGATTACATGACTGAGAAGCAAGAGAGATCTTGAAGAGAGCAGAAGCTCTTACCTCGTGTGGAGGTCCAAATGTGTAAATACTTGCTGTAAATAAATAGTTTTGGTTAAAAAGTCTATGGACTCGAGCAGCATACCTTTGGGAGACTAGGCAATTGCCAAACCCCATCTAAACCCCTACCACACAACAAAACATTGGGGATGGTGAAAAAAACTGTCCAAAAATCAGTGTTAGAATCTTTGCTGATGCAGATGAGGACCTTAAAACCTGTTTGAGGCCCCATTTGCAATACTGCTTTTTCCTGAGGCAGCTGGCATTACATTCTGCTTCTGTTTGATGTAGATGTACCAATCATACACAAGGATTGGTGAAACAATAATGTGGGTTAATATTTGAAGCTAAGACTATGTACCGGTAGATTTACTAGGAGGCTAAATATAGTTCACTTGGGGCAGAATTTCCCCCCCCGTTGTGGGGGAGGTTCAGGAGCGGGCACGTGGAGACATGCCTCCAATCGGCACCTCCGATTGGGGGCACGCTGCCATTTTACGTGGGCAGGCCAATTAAAGCTCGCCCAGCATGATGTCCGCCAGGAAGCGCTGTGCGCTCCCTGTGTGGGCGGGGGGATTCCCTGAGCCGAGAGTGAGCTCTTTCGCGCATGCGCACGAAAAAGCACACTCATCTCCCTGAGGCTAAGTGCTGCTTCAGGGAGATTGGCTCCAAATGTAAACATACTAAAAATAGAAAATAAAATCTCCCTGACATGTCCCCTCATGTGAAATTTCCTTAAATTTTTAAAAACCTACATGAAACCTCATCCACTTTCTCTGAAGCCCGCCAGGGCTCCCAGCTTGCCCGCCAACCTTAAGGTTGGACAGGCAGGTCCATTACTGATGTTAGTGAGTCTGTCAATGGCCTCAATAGGCCATTGACAGGTTGACGGGCGCACAGCTGATTCGGCTGAGCCCCTGCCGATCTTAAAATTGAAATGACGTGGGGTGGTGTCGGGAGTTCTGCCCTGCAATTTGCCTACTGCCTACAAGTCATGGGACTAATTAATTCCATCCTGTTGAGGTTATAACGATTGACAGTATTTAATGGTGCACTCCCTTAAAGGTGTATGCACATCATATCACAATAGCTGGCACTGGCTACACTCAGGAAAACAATGTCTTTGTGTAGCCCAAAGGGTAGTCTGTCAATGAATCGGTGCAGGCCTCCACCAAAAAGATAGGTTTTTGTTGAAATCCCTTACCTGAATCTGAAGCTGGGAGGAAAAGAACTCTTCCCGATCCCAGATTAAAGCCCTCCTCTATTTCTCACTCCCACTTTCCAGTCTTAATATGTTTAATATCCTCTTGCCTTGTTCTCCCATGTTCTGTTTTTTCGACAGGCATTAACCTATTTAAAATAAATAGGCTACCAGCTGCCTAAAAATAGCACACACGGGTTCGGAATGTGACTGCATTAAGCAGTCTTATTACATTTCTCAACTATCCCAAAGCATTTCACACAGAGAGGATTAGATCTTGCAGTTACTGCTGCTTTGGAAATTGTAGCTGCCATTTTGGGCCAAGCAACAGGACTGAGAGAAATAGCAGTTAATTTGTTGTGGTGGTGTCAGCTGAGAAAGGAATATTGGCCAAGCCACAAAGAGAACACTTCAATGCACCAGCACTTCAGTCTATTAGCGAAGCAGTACTGAATTGTCTGAAATATGGTTTGAGGGATGGCAGGTTAAGGTGAAGATCAGTATATCCTCTAATATGAATATAAAAGAGTCATTGGAACCCTTCACCAAAAATTGGGAGTGTTCCCAATTTCCTAGCCAGCTTTTATCCCTCAATGATCTACTAATTTTATTTCATTGCTGATGTGGGATCTTGCTGTGCTCAAATTGGCTGCCACCTCTCCCTTTATTACAACAGTGACTACACTTCGGAAGTAATTTGGTGCCTGTGTTTTGGGTGTGTCCTGAGGTTGCGAAATGCACCCTATAAAAACAGCCCACTTGATCAGCACCCCATCCATCACTTTAAACATTCACAGACCCCCCCCCCCAAAGCCCCAACATATCACTGATGCACAGATGCATTGCAATAATTCATCAAGGCTCCTTCGTCAGCAGCTTCCAAACCCGTGAGTTCTACCACCTAGAAGGACAAGGGCAGCAGGCGCATGGGAACACCACCACCTGCAAGTTCCCCTACAAGCCATCCTGAATCGGAACTATATTGCCACTCCTTTACTGTTGCTAGGTCAAAATTCTGGAACACCCTCCCTAACAGTCCTAGGGTGTATGTTTAAAATCCTATGAAAGAATTTTTAAAAATGCTTTCTTTTCTCAAGTCAAAATCCACAATGGAATTCAATAGGGGCACGAACTCAATGAAGCCTTACCAGCCGTCTGTATAAGATGCTAACCTATATGAACACTTTGCTGCAGCAGTGATAATTTGCATTCATAGAGGGCTTTTAGCAAAGCAAAATGTTCCAAAATGTTTAAGAGTGTAATGGGACAAAAGAAATTGACACCAGGCCAAAGAAACAGACATGACCAAAAGCTTGGTCCAAAAGGTAGTTTTGAAATAGCCTCTTAGAGGAGAAGTAAGAGGCGGAAAGGTTTATGGTGTGAATTCCAGAGCTAAGGGTTGAGAGTCTAGATGGCAGAAGGCACAGCGCCAAAGATGGTGCTTTTTTCACAAAAGAAGGAAAATGTGACCCTTTATTTGTTCAGATAGTTTAAACCCTCTTGCGGATTCTTGGCTGGTATTTTTAGAGGGCGCAGTGGTATCCAGTTGTTCCATCGTCACCTGTGTTTCCAGGCACTCTTATGACTGGCAAACGCAAGGGAATGCTGGTACAAGCATAAAGCTACTCCAGGGATACAGAGGAAAGATGGTGCACACAATACAGACAAAAACCAGAAACTTGCAAGTCTGGTAGTGAAATAAACTCAATATTACAGCCTTATAAGTCTTCTTTCTTTCTAACATAGTTGACTTTTTTAAGACGTATTTTTTTTCCACAGTCAGTCAATACTAGACACATGAGCCCACTAAAATATTTCAGGAAAATACATCAAACATTCGACAAATTTGTGAAAAATAACTGGCAGATGGAATGACTTCCAGACATCACCGTGGGTACCACTGCTATATGATCTGCTCTCAGGGAAGATTCCTACAAGCACAAGTTTTACTCATTCTATTTCCACAAACTTTTTAATATTCATTTGGCATTAAAGAGAATGTGTCAATTTCATAAATCTGTTTCCTCTTTCAAATAGAACATCTTCCTATATAATTTAATGAGATTGGCACGGTCATCCGTCTGGAGTTCTGCAACAACTTCGTCTTCCTTTTCTCTCTGCAACTGTTCCATTATTCTCATTTAAAGGGGCATTGTTGTCTAAAAGAAAGACAGACTTGCATTTATCGAACGTCTTCAATGAGTCAGAAAGAGCATCCCAGGGTGTTTCACAGGCACAAAGTGCTTTTGAAGTGTAGTTAGTGACTGTTGTAACGTAAGAAACACAGCAGCCAATTTGCGCACAGCAAGCACCCATCAACAGCAATATGATAATGACCAGATAATCTGTTTTAGTGATGGTGATTAAGGGATAAATAGTGACCAGCACACTGGGGACTACTATCGTGTTCTGCTTCAAAATAGTGCCATTGGATCTTTTACGTTCAATTGGGAGGGCAGATGGGATCATCGTTTAATATCTCATCTGAAAGTCGTCAACCCCAATAGCGCACCACTCCCTCAGTACTGCGCTGGAGTGTCAGCCTTGAATTTTGTACTCAACTTACTGGAATGGGGCTTTTGAACCCGGAACAATTAAAAAGAGGGAGCAGCTGAGCAATTGATTACAGGGTAGATGAAGAACATACCCTTGCTCGGATATTCAGAAATAAACTACAATCTTCCTATCACAACATCCAACATTTTAAAATGATTCCTGGTGTTTTGTTTCCATTATCCTGCTCAGAAGTCCATTCAACATGTCGATCACTGTTTGCATGAAGAATTTCTTGACAGCAATTTTTCTTTAACACATTTGAATCTGAGCACCTTGTCCTACTGTTATGGGTCAATTTGAAATGATTTTCCAGATTTGCATTTTCTACATCATTTGCTCTCTTCTATTGTGTTAGCTTGAAAGACACAAATTTTTCCAATTCAATCTTCAGATGCTAGGAATCAGTCCAGTGATTCATGAAGCTAGACATGGTGCCAAAAAGGAACAGATCTCTCCAAGTTGGCTGTCAGCTAGGAGACTATGCAGATCCTTTCAGATAATTACATTGGACTCTTTAAATACAGCATTCCTAAAAAGCTGATGACAGACTCGCTCAGTGCTGTCACACCAGATACTATCAAGCAAACTATGCTTACTTTTATGATTTGAAAGCCGAAAGACTTTGTTTTCAGTCACACCCTTTAACAAACTTCAAATAAAAGACATGACTACGACCTAAGTCAATAAGCAGTGAGATTTGCTATCGGGGTGCTTCTGATGGTTGGGGTTTAAAACCAGATGATGAAGCCTAAGCCGCTATAATATCAATAGACCCTCAACTGGCTGGTCAGAGTACAAATTCCAATCTTGACTTAAACCACGTTTATACTGTACAGAAGTAATTGTTTATCTTGGCTGCCAGAACATTGCAATCCAGTTTATTTATATTGGATAGTGGCCCAACATTTACTTTTTGAACAAAGAATAAGATTTTGCAAATGTGTCCAGCATTTGAGAAATCGGCTGTTTCCACTATCAGAAACAGTACAGAGGCTGGAAATCTCTGCCAAGTATGGAACATTTGAACACTCTAGAATCATAATCTTAATGGAACAGTAGATTTGAATATCCTTGACTTCGTCTCTAAGAGCAGTCTAGGTGTATTACAACTAGCGAGAAGATCTGTCATTTCTTTATTGAGCCCAGCTTTTAACCCTAGCCAATAGAAACAGTGGTCTGTGCTTGGACAGATCTGTTCAAAGTAGAAATTAACACTATATAAAAACACTGGATTTTTTTTTTCTCTAAAGGCACATAAAACATGTCAAACATAAAATTGATTGGAAGATTCTCTGGATTATCAATTGAATCTGCAGTGAGTCTTGAATCATTTAGGAAGAACTCAGACCAGAAAAGGACTTACTACAGAGCTACGGAGATCTCATTTTTCCTTCAGAGGGCTTCACCAGTGCCATCAAAAGCACCAATGTAAAATGATTGAGACCAAGACTCCAGTGACTTGTGCCGAGAAATCTAGATTCCTCCTGAAACTGGCAGCCAGTAAAGCGCAGCAGAGATCTACTGTAAACTCTGCTGTGTTTGGTGAATTTTCACAGAAAGTACCGGCAGTATGTTGGCACAACAAAGGAGTTCTGGCTCAAAGATAAACACTCACTGACTTAAGAACAGAACAATGAGATCTCAAAGACCATTGGGTTTGCCCTGATCCCCTCAGGCTACAGGCTCTGTGGGAAGGATACCCTGCAACTTCATACGAATTTCTTGGAGATATTCCAATGCCCTTGACTCTCCCTTGCGCTGGGTAATTATAGTATTTGGAGGATTTTGGACTTGATGATTTGCAAATAAAAAATTGATTTAAAAGGAAAAATCCAGCAGATAGTCATTCATTCTTAAACCAGGTCAGCACCGGAGGAGTGAACTAGAACTAGATTCTACACATGCCATGATTTCAATCCTTATTTCAATGTCTTCATTAAAAAAAATTGGCCTTCTGCCACATTATATACATAAATAGAATCATAGAATGGTGACAGCACAGAAGGAGGCTATTCAGCCCATTGTGTATGTGCTGGCTCTCTGCAAGAGCAGCTGGCTGCTCCCACTCCCCTGTCCGTTCACTGTAACCATGCAGATATTTTCTCCTTAGGTGCTTATCTAATTCTCACTGAAAAGCCATGAGTGAATCCGCTTCGACCATACTCTCATGGAGGGCATTCCAGATCCAAACACCTCGCTGCCGAAAAAGGTTTTTAACTCATGTCACCGTTAGTTCATGGAGATTTGGTGCATTAAGCAGTGTGAGAGGTTGATGGAAAGGTGGATAGGACATCTCACTGACCTTGAGCACCAGCGGGAGGTCATTAGACTTCTTGTGGCACTGCTGCCAGGTTCTCGGGTCCAGTCTCCAAGAACTGACTTTCCTGGCCGCCTGCTCGCACTCCTTTCTGAGAGTGGGCCTTGGGGTCTCCTGTTGACTTGCGGCACCATGTCACCTCTACTCATGCCCACCTGCACCACTAATGTCTCCAATGCCACATCCATCAGTCACTTTGCAAGAATTTTGATCATTGAAATATCTTTTTCATCTTCCCTGTAAGAGGGAGCCTGTCTTTAAGAAAAAAGCAGGCTGCCTATACCGTGTGATCAACACCGCTGCTGATGCCCCCTGCTGTGCATAGAGCTGGCCAGAAGAGTTGAGAAGGGGAGACCAATGGCCAGATTTTACTTATGGCGGGTGAGCTGGGCGGGAGCAGGCGGGCCAATTAAGGCCCGCTCAGTGTGAATCGCAGCTCCCGAGATCAGCGGGAAGGGGCGGACGGCGGCGGGAGTCCAATCGCCGCCGGGTCCAATGGCGACTCAGCAGCCGATTCAAACACGGCGCAGGCAGCGTTCCAAAGGCTGACACAGATGTCACACAGAGGATGACAGACAGAGCTCTCGGAGAGCAAGCCAGGTGGGAGGGCAGGTTGGTGGGGCAGTGTGCCCCGAGATTTTCGGATGAGTGCCTCGCTGCCCTCCTTGTGCCAAGGAACGGGGGAGGAGGTGCCCCCGTGTAACAAAACGTGCCTGGAAGGAGGTGGCAGAAAGGGTCAGCTCCCACGACGTGGTGAGACGCACCTGGGTGCAGTTCCGCAAGCAGCTTAATGACCTGTTGCGATCAGGAAGGGTGAGTACCGTGTTGGCATGGGTCACTTAGCACAGCGGTTAGGTAGGCACCCATCCCACCCCCACCCCCAACTCAGAATTTTGCTTTTGCATTCATTCATTCATTCACGGGATGTGGCCTTCGCTGGGTGGGGCAGCATTTATTGCCCATCCCTAGTTGCCCCTGAAAGGGTGGTGCTGAGCTGCCTTCTGTATCCACTGCATGTGGTACAGGTATACCCACAGTAATGTTTGGGGGTGAGCTCCAGGATTTTGACCTAGCCACAGTGGTGGAGCACCGAAACATTTCAAAGTCAGGATGCTGAGTGAATTGGAGGGGAACTTCCAGGCGGTGGTGTTCCCATTCATCTGCTGTCCTTGCACTTCTAGGTGGAAGTGTTCGTGGGTTTGGAAGGCCTTAGAGTGTAAGCGGCAAATGTGATGGAGGCAGCATCTGGGCAAGGGGGTCAGCCCTGGCTGCTTGGAGTGGGTGTATGGCAGCTCCAGGGTCACGAATCGGATGAGCCCCGCAATGTTTCACTCAGGTGGGGGTGGCAGGGATGCAATAGCAATGCAGGTACAGGGTGGACTAATCAATGCTCCTCTCTCCTTTCAGGAGAAGACAATAACGCTGAGCGGCTGTGGACTGGTGGAGGGCAGCCCCACCTTCTCATACTGACCAGATACTAGCAGGAGACTCTCGAGCTGGAGAGGCACCATGAGCCCAGGTCATGGAGAGGCGCCATGTGCCCATTGATAATGGAAGAAGGAGCGCATCCTGATCCTGGGTGCCAGGCATGCAAATTAACAGTGAAGCAGCTTCAATTAATCAAATGTCCTTGTTTTTCCTTTCAACCTCACTGGAGCACGCCCACACTCAGGAGGCAGAGGGACCGCCGCTGATCCCTAAGGGCCCAGAAGATATAAATGCACCAGCGTCACATCCTCTCAGCCAGGTAGGCACCAGTGCAGATTCCAGCACCTCGGTGGGGATAAGATCATTAGCTAGTGCCCCAGGGCACAGTGGTGAGGGCACTTCACACTTGCTTGAGGTGCAGGCGGAGACAGAGAGTGCCCAGGGTGCCGGCAGTCGGAGGACTGCTGGGGACCAGGAACATGCTCAGTCGTTGGCTGATGATGGGCCTCTGGAGTCGTCCGTGAGGCAGCAAATGCTGGAAGTCCAGCAGGGTCTGCGGGAGGATCTGGCTGAGATACATGAGGGAATGCGTGGCATGGTCTCCGTGATGGAGGAGTTCATGCGGAGCATGAGCAATGCAATGACCCTCATGGCCGAGCGCAATGCCTCCTGCACAGAGAGAGTGGCAACTCTCATGGAGAGGCTCCTCCAGGAGAACAATCAGTGCTTCCTGGGGATGCGCTCGGACCTGCAAGCTTTCACAGTGGCATTGACCTCAGCTGGTCAGTGTCAGTGTGGGAGATGGATTGGGCACCCAGTATCCCAGCTAGGTGCCCATCCATTAGTAGTGAGCAGGGAGGTCCAAAGCGACCTCACGTTGGCACACGAGCTGCCTGTTGTCTCTGTGGGCTCCTCTCAGGGCACTCTAAATTATGGCAGCAGCTCCTCCGCCCCTCTGCCAGTGACCATGGCATGTGATGAGGCTGCGGCAACTGGGGAGATGCCAGCCGTGCCACTGGCCGCTTCCTCCTAGTTGGGGCCAGCACAGGCTCTACGGGCCAAAGGACGCCCGCCGAGGTCATCAAGGCCAACAAGACAGCAGAGTGAGCAGGCTGTCTCCAATGCCGGTGCCAGTGAGGGGGGAGCACTTAAACGTGGCACCCCACAAACGTAAATGTAAATCACCTTAGGCACAACACAGGCTTTTGGCCCTCACTTCAGTTGTTTTTAAGTAGGTGTGCTGTTCAATACCTTTAATGGACTTTGATTTCTGTATTCAAGTTTGCAATCATTAAATGTTCTAGTTCTCAAAAAGCCTCTAGGTGCTTCATTACTTCTGCAGGTTGACGGGGACCCATGGTGTTATAAATGACTTGTTTGTCATTGAGCTTTATTGACAAGGCACATAGCTAATGTTCCTAACCAGGTAGATGTTGCTCTCAGGTATTGAGTATGGAGCCTGCGGCCCTGGCTTGTGTTGGTGGTTCATCTTTAGTAGGCTAGCTGAATGAGCATTGGATCAAAGCCCCCCGGGTGTCCCTGCCTCCCTGGAGGTTTCCCAGGTCGGCGTCTATCCTGTCAGCGTTCTCCTGAGCGTGCTCGTCCTCGGACTCACTATTGGACTCATCTTCTGCAGCCAGAGCATCTGCATCCACATCTTCTTCCTCCACTCCGTCCCCCCTTTGCAGCGCTAGATTGTGGAGAGAGCAGCACGCAAACACTAACAGTGACACACGATCTGGGGGGTATTGGAGTGTACTCCCTGAATGGTCCAGGCATCGGAAGCGCATCTTGAGAAGACTGATGGCTCTCTCTACCACAGCCCTTGGGGAGACGTGGCTCCTTCTGTACCACTGCTCGGCCTCTGTTCTTGGATGGCGGAGAGACGTCAAGAGCCACCTTATGAGGGAATAGCCCTTGTCACCCACCAGCCATCCATCCAGCCAGGCTGGAGCACTGAAGACCCTTGGCACCTGGTAGCATCTCAGGATGTAGGCGTCATGGGAGCTGCCTAGGCGCCTTACACAGACTTGCAGAATCTGCATCCTATGGTCACACACTATCTGCACGTTCATGGAGTGGAAGCCCTTCCTGTTGACGAAGGCACCGGGCTCACCCACTGGCACCTTAATGGCCACATGTGTGCAGTCTATTGCACCCTGGACACGGGGGAACACAGCAATGGCTGCGAAGCCTCTGGCTCACTGTGCCTGGCTGGTCTTGTCCGTGCGGTAGTGAATGAAAGTCAATGAACGCCTGAACAGAGCGTCTGTCATCAGCTTGACACGACTGTGGGCAGCTGACTGGGAGACTCCACAAAGATCACCCACCGACCCCTGGAAAGAGCCGGAGGCATAGAAGTTGAGGGCCACCGTGGGCTTCAGCGCCACTGGCATGGGGTTTCCACCCACACAGTTGGAGCTGATCTCAGGGCCGATCAACTGACAGGTGGATGTCACTGTCTCCCTTGAGAGACAGCCTCCTTCAACACTGCACCTCGGACATATTGAGGTAGCTGCTTCGCCGCCTGTAAACCCTGGCAGCAGGATAGTTGAGTCTTCTGTGGCCCCTTTTGCCTTGGGCTTCCTCTTGGCCCTGCGCCCCTTGTGCCTGTGCCTGTCCTCCCAAAGGTGGCTCCCCTGGAGGCTGAATATGGACACCTGGCCTTCTTCCCCTTCTGGCCCTCTCTTCCTCCTCAGAGGAGGTGCCTCCAGCGGAGAGCACAATCCCCATTCCCAGGGTAAGGGAAGGCTGCCTGAAACCAGCAAGGCCCCAAGTGTTATGATTCCTCCAGCGTCCTGAACATCCACGGTCGTTGACAGGGCCCTCAACCGTGTCCGGCCCATATCCCGCGCATCCTCCCTCATGCCTTCTCCTCCTTCCCAGAAACATGATAGGGTCCCCCTTGTCCTCACTTATCACCCCACCAGCCTCCGCATTCAAAGGATCATCCTCCGCCATTTCCGCCAACTCCAGCATGATGCCACCACCAAACACATCTTCCCTTCACCCCCCCTGATGGCATTCCGTAGGGATCGTTCCCTCCGGGACACCCTGGTCCACTCCTCCATCACCCCCTACTCCTCAACCCCCACTTATGGCACCTCCCCATGCCCACGCAGAAGATGCAACACCTGCCCCTTCACTTCCTCTCTCCTCACTGTCCAAGGGCCCAAACACTCCTTTCAAGTGAAGCAGCATTTCACTTGCATTTCCCCTAACTTAGTCTACTGCATTCGTTGCTCCCAATGCGGTCTCCTCTACATTGGAGAGACCAAACGCAAACTGGGCGACCGTTTTGTGGAACACCTGCGGTCTGTCCGCAAGAAAGACCCAAACCTCCCTGTCGCTTGCCATTTTAACACTCCACTCTGTTCTCTTGCCCACATGTCTGTCCTTGGCTTGCTGCATTGTTCCAGTGAAGCCCAACGCAAACTGGAGGAACAGCACCTCATCTTCCGACTAGGCACTTTACAGCCTTCCGGGCTGAATATTGAATTCAACAACTTTAGATCTTAAACTCCCCCTCCCCCCATCCCCACCCCGTTTCTCCCCCCCCCGCCCCCTTTTTTTTCAATAATTTATATAGATTCTTCTTTCCCCACCTATTTCCATTACTTTTAAATCTAAAACTAAAACCTTGTTAGTCTGTCCACCCCATCCCCACTAGAGCTGTACTTTGAGTATCCTGTCCTCCATTCTTAATTAGCACTTTTCTTAGACAAATATCACCATCTTCAACACCTCTTTGATCCTTTTGTCTGTGACATCTTTTGATTATCTGCTCCTATCACTGATTGCTTATCTCCACAATCACCACACCCTCAACTTAAACCAGTTTATATTTTTCCTTTCTCCTAACTATGCTTCAGTTCTGCCGAAGGGCCATGAAGGCTCGAAACGTTAACTGATTTCTTCTCCGCCGATGCTGCCAGACCTGCTGAGTTTTTCCAGGTAATTCTGTTTTTGTCCTGAACTAAAGCCTGTTCTTTCTGTCAAAGCAGCTCTGAACAGAATTGAAGTTGTCCTGTTCACATGAGCAAGTAGCAGTAAGTTTAAAAACTAGAGTACTAACAACTTGCAGCGAACCCACTCATCCCTCTTAACCCGCCGTGGATGAGGCTTTTAAAAATGTGGCCTACCCACCTGCCTGTTGCGCCCGTGCAATGCAAATTGCATGGGCTGTGAAAAATTACTGTCAACTGCTTCCTCAAGGGCCTTAGCTGGCCCATTAATTAATGGTGGGCGTGCCTCAGAACTCATAGGGTGCCTGCCCTCTGAAATATCATGATGGCACGTGGTAACATCGGGACGCACGCCCGACGTCATCGCGCATCATTTTACACGCAGTGTGTAAGGCTCGCCCCCTCACGCCGATGGCAAAATTCTGCCCAATGTTGGAGACAAAGATAATGGCACTGAAATGATGCAGATTAGTGGGTTGCTACAACCGGGATGGGAGGAGTGCGCAGTTTGTCTAACCCCACCACTCCACAGATCGTATATTTGTGTAAATGTATAATTCACTCACCAAAATGACCTATGAAGCACCTTCACCACTATTAGACCCAGAATAAGAGAGAACTTTAAACAAGCTTCTTTCAATAAACTCAGAATGATTGTTTTATTTAAAAAAAACTTATTTTTAAAAACAAGTTGCAAGAACTGGCTAACACACTGGTAATCTGGAAGTGTAACTATCTATCTTTTTAAAAATTCCCCAGCGTACTCTCTGCACGTGCATGCATACAGACAGACAGACACACACACACACACATCTCACATTAAAAAAACAAATAGGGTCTCTGCAGAGATGGGCGGTTGATGAAATAAACTTTATAAAAAGGATAAATTTTGCAGGGTTTTGATGTCGTCGATTTGGTGCTTCCTTGTGAGAGGATGGGCCGCTAGTTCTAGTCGATGTCTGGAGGTTCTCACCAACAGAGCTTCAGCATGGAGCAAAATAGATCCGGTTCGACCCTTCTTGTCTCAGCCCCTCAGGTTTCCAAATACAGGCAAATTCACTTGAGATGAGAATTTTTAGCTGGATACTGATAACCACACTGTATTTCAAGCAAGGTAGCTTTTTCTTTTCTCATTTCTTTCTCAACTGAGTTCAAACATAAAGCTCCTCTGTCAGGTGATTTATAATAAATCACCAGGCCTTTGCCTTTAAAACACTCTTTTTTCCATCGATTAAAGTGATTGCAGTTCAAATAAACAAATATCTCTCCTCCACAATTGCCATGATGGTCATTTAGCTGATGTCATGTGATTTCTTGGAAAAGGCATGCTTGCTCCAGTCCAAGATGAACTTGTGACCCTTTTTCAAAAAAAATCCAAGTCAGCTCCCAAGTGTCCAAAAAATGCAATGTTCTTCCAAACTTTAAAAGCAAATATAGCTCTTGTAGATATGGTTCTAACAGGGTAGAGTAGTTTTGTGTCTTACCCACCTCAAACTGAATGGACATGGTGAGAATTGCAGTCTCCACACCTAGAAATCAAGGCAGATGAATTTCTAGCCTAAATCTCTGATATGCTTTGGGGCATCCTGAGGATGTAGTTTCTTCCTTTAGACTGACCATTAGGTTGACTGATGTGACATGATTTCACTGATGAACATACTGAAAATACAAACATAGCCAAATGCATCCATTGAGTCAACATAGTACTTTCAAAGCTTATCCCTTACATCAACATTGTCCAAACATAGCATTACTTCAAGATGTTTCACTCAGTTCAAGGAGAACTCACCTGGTTCCATTATTATCCATTCAATTATAGCCAGGGTATCACTTGCAATGGCTTCTCTTCCTACTCCCACAGCATTACCTCTGGTGGCAAAAGGATCTATCCTTGGTAGCCTCCTATTTCTCACCTATTTGTTACCCCTTGGTAACACCATCTGAAAACACAGTATTAGTTTTCACATGTACACTGATGCCACCTGGCTCTACTTCACCACTACCTCTCTCAACTTCTCCACCATTAATAAATTATCAGGTTGCTTAACCAATGTCCAGAACAGAATAAGCAGAAATTTCCTCCAATTAAATATAATCGGAAGACTAAAGTCATTGCCTTCATTCCCCACTCCAAACTCTGTTCCCTAGCTAGTGACTCCACCCTTGTCCCTGGCAACTGCCTGAGACGAAACTAGATTATTCAAAACCTTGGTATATAATTGGCCCCAAGATGAGCTTCTGACCACATACCCGTGCCATCACGAAGACCGCCTATTTCAGCCCTATAACGTCATGCAACTTCCCCTTGCCTCAGCTCATCTGCTACTGAAACTTTCATTCATGTCTTTGTTACCTCTAGATTAGATTATTCCAATGCACTCCTGGCTGGCCTCCCACATTCTACTCTCTGTAAACTTGAGGGCATGTAACTCTCTGCTGCCCATGTCATTACTTGCACCAAGTCCCGTTTGTCTATCATCCCTGTGCTTGCTGATTTACACTGGCTCCCAGTCAAACAATATCTCTTATTAAAAGTCTCAATCTTGTTTTCAAATTCCTCCTTGGACTCATCCCTCCTTATTTCTGTAATCTCCTCCGAGATATCTGTACTCTTCTAATTCCAGACTCTCGAGGATCCCTGATTTTAATTGCTCCATCATTGGTAGCTGTGCCTTCAGCTGCCAAGGCTCTAAGCTCTGAAATTCCCTCCCTAAAACTCTCCGACTCTCTATCTCTCTTTGCTCCTTTAAGATGCTCCTTTAAACCTATCTCTTTCACCAAGCTTGTGGTCACCTGTCCTACCATCACCTATGTGTCTTGGTGTCAAATTTTGCTTCATTATACTCCTGTGAAGCACTCTGGGATGTTTTATGTTAAAGGTGCTCCATATATATGATATATATTATATATTATATATACAGTTGAGTTTTATCAGCCACACAGAAATCAGATTGATGGGCTGGAATTTTCCAGCCACCCCCTCCCCCGTGGTGGGTTCCACCGTAGCAGGGACAGCGAGCCATTCAAATCTCCATTCACATTAGCGGGACTGGATGATCCCGCTGGTGTAAGGGGCTGGAAAATTCCGGCCATGGTCTTCATTCTTCTAAGCTTCGTATTATGCACTGTTATCCAGAAGTATGAGTTAAACCTTTGGTAACACTTTGAAATGTCAACCTCTCAATGCTGTGGGTGTTTTGAATCGGTGCCACAGTTTTATGGTAATGATTGTGGCCACCACAGAATGGTAAACATCCCTGCCTTTCACTCTGCGATGTGGCGATGGG
Organism: Cetorhinus maximus; assembly: GCF_964194155.1. Taxonomy (NCBI): domain Eukaryota; kingdom Metazoa; phylum Chordata; class Chondrichthyes; order Lamniformes; family Cetorhinidae; genus Cetorhinus; species Cetorhinus maximus. Next base: position 25,730,409 of record NC_135897.1, read on the forward strand.
TTTGGGAAAGCAGAGTTAAACCTACCATGTTCCTAGAGGAACCAAAGGTTCAAAATAACAGCCCAAAATCTGTTGAAACAATCTGACTGCGATCACACGCAAAAAAAACATATGTCGAGATCATTTTAAACATGGACGCTCACTTTTTATTTATGGATTGAGGCAGTGAGACAAGTTGTTCTTTAGTCCACTTGCCTAGTTACTGTGGCAACATTGAAAAGGGGCAGGTCTTTTGTGAACACAAGGAAATGACCCCAATGTGATTTTCATTCACAAATAACTTTAAACATTGTCTCCAAGTCATGCTAGCTTCACCTGCCAGACACATGGAACACATGACAACTGGTAATGACATCCAAATCCACCCACAAAACTTAACTTTAAAATAACAAATACATTCCACGTGCTGAGCCAGTCTAAATGATAACTCAAAATTCACAGGTGTCCCCATCTGCCTTGTCTTCCACCCTATCTCCTCACAGTGATAGACATGGTACATTTACATAAAAGCAAGTCTATTTCAAAACTGCTGGCCCTCTCTAAGGGTAAAGCTAAGACGCAGTTGTAAAGACTTTCCTTTTTTTATAGCATGTTCAACATTTTGAATTCCTTTATAAGCTTATCTGTCACAAATTTCTCAAATAGCTCAGACCAACCCCCCCAAACGCCCAACCCTACAGGAAATTATCTACATGCATTGAGAAAATGCCTGCTAGTTTTACTTCATGGTACCAATAAAACATTTCTGGATCTGCTTTTAGCTGAAGAAAACCAGTAGGACTGACCTAATTGAAAAATGCCATATCCTGGATGCATCATTTAGCTTGTAAAAACACTTGTTCAGCTACCATAAATTCTCCTCTATATCTCCAGCTTCTTTTGGAGGCTTTAAGAATACTTCTCTATGAAATTGTTCCCCTTGCAAAATGCTGCTTTGATGTCAATGGATTTACATTTCCGTGAGTATGTCGCTAAAAGTGCAAGGAAAATCCTCAGACTTCCTTTTCCCTCTGTTGGAGAGTCTCCACTAACTTCCTGGTCGCCCAGCTGTTCTTCAAATCACCGAGCTACAAGTATAGCCTAAGCTTTATATGTACCATCAGAAAGTACTTTCTCCATATTTATCCATCTATGGGACAACACTGGCCTTCCTTTGTCTGACACTTCCTTGTAAACGCCAAAATCTCTCCACCTGTCAAGTTCTTTTTGTTTTGCCCCCTTTACCAATTTACCATATAACTTGTTAGTAGCCACTATAACTTCTCTATCGTAGGGGCTCCTACTTCTTGAGTCGCTCCTCATCTGTTCTTTGGTCTTTGGTCTTGTTAAACTATGTCCCCTACTAGATCTCCTGTCCCTATCTGGACGACTACTACTCGACCTGTCTCTCCTGCGACTAGACTTCCTTTCACAAGTTCTTGATCTTTTCCTTGGACTATGATCCCCATTAGGCACATTGTCTGAACGTACACTATGATTCCTAGCTTTCCACATTTTCACTTCCCTCTGTCAATCTGATTCTGATATTCGGCCCCTTGTCTTGTACATTCAGACAGTTTTTGTGTTTCCCTGTGGCCTTTCCTGCCCTTCCTACTATGGTGACTTCCCTCCATTCACTAGCTCCTTCTGGCATAAATGCCACCCTAGTTCCAACTTTCGGTAGTTGATCTTTGTGACAAATGGCTCTAACCTGATCTTCACTCTCACTTGGTCCACTCTCAGTTAACCTGTTATCTGCCACAATCCGTTGTGCGTATAGGTCCGGCATATATGTAAGCAAAGTACTTGGTGCACCTTCAGTTTCCATCGTATGTTTAGGTTCCGTCAACATGTAAGCAGTGCCAGCAAACCGTGCAGAATGTACTCTAAGGCCTGAATCTTCTGGTCGGCATGCGGGGGGGGGCCCTGCTCGCCGATGCGTAAAATGACGCGCGGTGATGTCAGGCATGCGTCCCGACGTCATGGCGCGTCATTCAGATCTTCAGTTTGGCGGGCGCGCACCCATCGAACTGTCAAAGGCCTATTAGGCCATTTAAATAGCAATTAAAACAATTAACAGGGCTGCCCGTCCAACCTTAAGGTTGTTGGGCAGGCGAAGAGCCCAGGCGGCCTTCACATTTATCATGAAACCTCATCCACAAGCGGGATGAGGTTTCATGAAAGTTTTTAAACTTTAATAAAAATTTTTAATAAAATTCTTAGACATGTCCCAGCTCATGTGACACCGCCACATGAGGGGACATGTCCGAATAATTTTTTGAAATCGTTTATTCACTTTTTGATAATGAAATTAAACTCCCTGAGGCAGCTCTACGCCATTTGAAGTTTGTTTTTTGCATGTACTGCCCACACTGGAGCAGTTGTCAATTTACAACTCAGTTGGTCATCTACAGTTTTTTGGAACATTTCGTCAATCACGGCATGATTTCTCTCAAATATCCCATTGCTAAAAGGACTGTCTGCTGCTCTGTGTATTGCTACATTCAAATTTTCACATACTTGTGAATTCATCCTTGGCAAATTCTCATCCATTGTTCGTTTGATAGAATTAGAGAAAGCAATAGAAAGTCATTAGCTGGGGTCAGAGTAAGGGGGGAAGTAAAAAAATCCTAAATCAGGGCTACGGTGTATGTATGTGAATGCACGGAGTGCAGTTAATAAGATTGGTGAACTGCAGGCACAGGGTGACAAATAGAATTATGATATTAGTGCTATAACAGAGACCTGGCTCAAAGAAGGGCAGGCCTGAGTGTTAAATATTCCTGGGTACAAGGTGTTTAGGTGATACAGGAAAGGAAGACAAGGAGGGGTCGGGGGGAGGGGCAATACTGATTAAAGAAGGCATTACAATACTGGAGCGAGAGGATGTTCCTGAGAGGTCAAAGACAGAATCTCTCTGGCTAGAGGTAAGGAATGAAAAAGGTGCAATAGCCCACCAACTAGTGGAAGGGATGTGGAGAAACAAATTTGTAAAGAAATTACAGAGCGGTGCAAGAATTATACAGTAATTATAATTGGGGACTTCAATTATTCAAATATAGACTGGGATAACAATAGTGCAAAGGGACAAGAGGGACGAGAGTTCCTGAAATGTGTTCAAGAGAATTTTCTGTCACAGTATGTTTCTAGTCTAACAAGAGGAAGGCGCTAAAACAAGAACAGAATTACCTGGAAAAACTCAGCAGATCTGGCAGCATCGGCGGAGAAGAACAAAGTTGACGTTTCGAGTACTTGTACTCAAGTACTTGAATGCTTGCTTGTCCCTACAACCATCCCTCCCCACTTCTCTCCCCCCACCCCCCCCCACCTTAAACCAGCTAATATTTCACCCCTCTTCTATTTTTACTCAGTTCTGTTGAAGGGTCATGAGGACTCGAAACGTCAACTTTGTTCTTCTCCGCCGATGCTGCCAGACCTGCTGAGTTTTTCCAGGTAATTCTGTTTTTGTTTTGGATTTCCAGCATCCGCAGTTTTTTGTTTTTATAAGAGGAAGGTGCTGTTGGACCTGATTCTGGGGAATGAATTGGCCCAAGTGGATCAAATATCAGTGGGAGAGCATTGAGGGGGCAGTGACCATTGTAGCATAAGGTTTAGGTTGGCCGTGAAAAATGACAGGGAACAATCTAGAGCAGGGATAATTAACTGGGAAAGCCAACTTCGATGGGATGAGAATGCATCTGAATCAAGTGAGTTGGAATCAAATATTGGCAGAAAAGACGATGACTGAACAATGGGCCACCTTCAAAGAAAAAGTGTTGCAGGCAATGTCAAGGTATATTCCCTTGAAGGGGAGGCAGTGGCATTGTGATATTGTCACTGGACTAGTATTCCAGAGACCCAGGGTAATGCTCTAGGGACCCGGGTTCGAATTACACAACGGCAGATGGTGAAATCTGAATTCAGTAAAAATCTGAAATTAAAAGTCTGAGGGTGACAATGAAACATTGCCAATTTATGTAAAAATCCATCTGGTTCACTAATATCCTTTAGGAAATCTGCTGTCCTTGTGACTCCAGACCTACAACAATGTGGTTAACTCTTAAATGCCCTCTGAACAAGGGCAGTTAGGGATAGGCAATAAATGCTGGCCTAGCCAGCAGAGGATGCCCACATCCCATGAATAAATTAAAAAGAACAGAGCGCTCTGAATGACACGATAGAAGTGAAAATGAAAAGGAAGAGTCTGTGTGTACGACAGATGTCAAGTAGAAAATACAATGGAGGATCAGGCTAAATATAGAAGGACCAGAAGGGAAGTGAAGAAACTAATAAGAAAAGCAAGGAGGGAGCATGAAAAGAGACTAGCAACTGGTATAAAAGGGAATCTCAAGGTCTTCTTTCAGCATGTAAGTAATAAAAGGAGTGGCAAATGAAAAAGTAGGGCTGATTAGGGATTAAAAAAGGGATTTGCACGTGGAGGCAGGGGAAATAGCGAAGGTATTAAATGAGTACTTTGCATCTGTCTTTACAAAGGAAGAAGATGCTACCCAGGTGGATTGGGCAGACAAGTAGCAGGTGAAGTTAAATGTAGAGAAATGTGAGGTGATTCATTTTGGCAGGAAGAATATGGTGAGACAGTATAAAATAAAGGAAGAAACTCCGAAGGAGGTGCAGGAACAGAGGGATCACAGTGTACATGTAAATAAGTCATTGAAGATGGCAAGGTGTGTTGAGAGAGCAGTTGATAAAGCATATAGTATCTTAGGCATAAATTCAAAATAATTGGCAAAGGAGTAATAATGTTGTGAGGGAAAATGTTTTCATCCAGTGGGTGGCTGGAGTCTGCAGCGAACTTCCTGAGAGGGTGTTGGAGGCAGGTTCAATCGAGGTATTCGAAAGGGAACAAAAACAAAAATATCTGGAAAAACTCAGCAGGTCTGACAGCATCTGCGGAGAGGAACACTGTTAACGTTTCGAGTCCGCATGACTCTTCATCAGATTTCCAGCATCCGCAGTATTTTGCTTTTATATTCAAAAGGGAATTGGATTGCTATCTCAAAAGAAAAGAATGTGCAAGGTTACGGGGACAAGGCAGGGAAGTGGGTCTAGGTAGAAAGCCAGTGCAGACTCGATGGGCCAAATGGACTCCTCCTACACTGTAAAGGTTCTGTGATTCTGTGATAGTGACAGTGGTATGGTACATGTGAAAGGCAAAGGTTCCCTCCAATATGGTACAAAGCTTTCTAAAGATAGTCTGCATCATTAAACTATTTTTACGTTAGAGAACTGTAGCTCATCAATAAGAATAAAGACTTGACTCCAAAATGGTGACAATCACAAGTACGATCACGGCCAAAAGTAACACAGGGTTTAAAATGCCTATAAAGGGATAAAACTGTGTTCATTTTTAAGATGTTAATATAACAACAAAATACACAGCAGGTCAGTCAGTATCTGAAAAGAGAAATAACTATTTACATTTTGGGCTTCCATTCCTTATCAGAACATGTGAGACATAGTCTGGGATTTTCCATGCCCACCGGCGTAGGGCATGTTCAGTGGCATCAGCAGACAATATGGTGAGAAAGCTAAAAATAGGTTTTGCGGCATTGTGAAACCAGTTGCAATCGTCCACTCAGCCTGCCTATGGCAGGCCACGTTCCCTACCATTGGACATCGGGAACCTCATTGTAATACATCAGCAAATCATTATAAGGCCAGCCCGCTGAACTCATCCCCCCACCCCCTCCGCTGGATCGTCTGTGCACATCAGTGGGAAAATGCGCCAACGTGTTTCACAACAGCATACATAAGGTGTGCACATCACTCAGGAGTTCAAGGTTTGTTTGCCTATCTTGTCTTGGTCAGCACTCACAGTCAACAACACCAGGCTTCACAGACAGCAACACATTACTTTTAGGGGGACTCATGGGTAGATCTCTACCTACCAGATCAGCCGTATGTGGGTGGCTTTTCAATGGCTGCAGGAGTAAGGCTTGCTTGGGGAAGGGGGAGAAGTAGCCTCAGGTAAGGGAAGAGGCTGCAGGACGAGGACTGTACTGGGGAAGGAGGGTACCCAGGGTGTGTGTGGGGGCACAAGTTGATCTGTGCAAGTGGCCTCAAGATGGTGAGGGCTGAGGAGGCAGCCTCCAGAGAAGATGAGGCCAGATGGACATATGAGGGTGTGTGTGTGAGAATGGGTGGTGATGTCCCTTGAGCTGGCAGTGAGTGAGATGCCAGTGAATGTGAGATGGGCTTGACTGTGTGAGTTTAGAGTGATGAAATGTTTGCCATACCCTGGCTGCACAGATGAAATCATTCATCCTCTATCTGCATTGGATGGCCAACCTCTTCTGTGCAGCATTGGCACTGATCACCACTGCCATAGCCTACCAAGCCCGAGTGTTAATGTGGCTGTCCCTCCTGCGGCGAGAGCGGGGGTAGAGGACATCACAGCGGGCCTTCACAATGTCCAAAAGATACTCGAGGGCTGCATTCTTCTTGCCTTTAGGGGCCATGTCTTCTTTGCTGCAGTCCTGGGATGGAAGCACTGAGCATGGCTGTACTTTAAATGTGGTGCCTGGCATGATGAAGTGGCGAGGTGATGGCGTGGCAGGTGAATTGGAGCCCACCCATCATGGAAATGGCATGTATCCCAGGAATGCATAATTAGTGTGACAGGTTTGGGATGATATGGCGTGAAAAACCACCATTGTGGTCGGTGAGTAAAACATAATTTTCCCCGCCCACTACTGCACTTAGTGCAAATATGGGGTGATTCTGCCCATAGGAACATCGGAAATAGGAGTAGTAGGCCATTCGGCCCCTCAAGCTTGCTCCGCCATTCAACTGGATCATGGCTGATCTTCTACCTCAATGCCATTTTCCCACACTATCTCCATATCCCTTGATATCTTTAATATCTAGAAATCCAACAATCTCTGTCTTGAATATACTCAATGACTGAGCCTCCACAGCCCTCTGAGGTACAGAATTCCAAAGATTCGCACCCCCCCCCCCATTGAGTAAAGAAAATCCCCCTAATCTCAGTCCTAAATAGCCTACCTCTAATTCTGAGATTGTGTCCCCTGGTTCTAGACACCAGCAGCCCCCCCAACCAACCCCCATCACCACCGCCCCCTGCCCCCCGTCCCAGTCAGGGAAAACGCCTTTCCTACATCTATCCTGTCAAGTTCTGTAAGAATTTTGTATATTTTAAAGACATCGCCTCTCACTCTTCTAAACTCTAGAGAATATAGGCCCAGTCTCCTCAATCTCTCCTCAAAGGACAATCCTGCCATCCCAAGAATCAGCCTGGTGCACCTTTGTTGCACTCCCTCTACAGCAAGTATATTCTTACTTAGGTAAGGAGACCAAAACTGCGCGCAATACTCCAGGTGTGATCTTTAGTCCTGTGCTCAAATCTTCTTCCAATAAAGGCCAACATCCATTTGCCTTCCTAATTGCTTGCTGCACCTGCATGTTAGCTTTCAGTGACTTAATGAACAAGAACACCCTTTGGGCATCAACACTTCCCAACCTCTCACCATTTAAGAGATACTCTGCATTTCTGTATTATTCTCCTACCAAAGTGGATAACTTTACATTTTTCCGCATTATATTCAATCTGCCATCTTGCCCACTAATTTAGCCTGTCTAAATTCCCTTGAAGCCTCTTTGCATTTCATTAAAACTCGCATTCCTACCTATAATTTTGTGTCACCAGCAAACTTGGAAATATTACATTTGGTCCCCACATCCAAATCACTGAAATATACTGTGAATGGCTGAAGCAAGCACTGATCCTTGTGGTACCCCATTAGTAACATCCTGAGAATAACCCATTTATTCCTACTCTCTGTTTTCTGTCCATTAGCCAATTCTGAATCCATACCAGTATACTACACCCAATCCCATGTGCCCTGATTTTGTTTACGAACCTCCTGTGTGGGACTGTAGCAACTATAGCTTTGGCAAATGCAGGACTGTAGCTTTAAGAATAATCTAGAGTTGTAAGGTCACATGATCTGTGTAAACCAATCAGTTTGCAGCAAGGGGAACCTCTAGGAGGGAGTTCTTCTTTAGTTATAGAGTTTGATGCACACATGTAACTGCTGCTGCTGTCTTGTAAATAAAGTTCAATGGTTCCATCAAGAAAAGTTGCCTGGAAAATCAACTCGATTACAGGGACCTTGTCGAAAGTCTTCTGAAAATCCAAATACACCACATCCTTTGGTTCCCCCTTATCTATTCTGCTAGTTAAATTCTTAAAAAATTCTAACAGGTTTGTCAGACATGATTTTCCTTTTGTAAATCCATGTTGACTCTGCCCAATCCTACCATTATTTATAAGTGTCCAGTTATCACATCCTTTATAATAAATTCTCTAGATTCTAGCATTCTCCCTACTACTGACGTCAGGCTAACCAGTCTGTAGTCTACATCTGTTTACTCTCCCACTCCTTTCTTAAATAGTGGGGTCACATTTGCTAACTAATCTGCAGGAATTGTTCCACAATCTATAGAATTTTGGAAGATGGCACCGATGCATTCATTATCCTTACAGCCACCTCTTTCAACCCTTTGGGATGTAGATCATCATGTCCAGGGGATTTATGTTTTTCCTTTCCTGAATTTTCTGTTTTTGTTTCTGGTGACCAGCATTTGCAGTTTATTTTCTCTTCATCTTTGTTATTAATAAGAAACAGGATCAGGAGTAGGCCATTCAACCCCTGGAGGCTGCTCCACATTTCACTAAGACCACATGGCTAATCCTCCACTTCAATTCCACTTCCTTGCCCTATCCCCATATCCCTTGATTCCCTCAGCACCCAAAAAGCTATCAATCTTAGTCTTGAACATGTTCAATGACTAAGCATCCAAAAATTCCCTGGTAAAATGGCTAACGAGTTAAAAGTTAACTGTTTGAACATCAAAACACACATACAGCCAACAAGTGGCAGGATGAAACTACAGGCGAAAAAAACTAATGTGCCATATCGAGTCTGCTTTTCTTAAGGGAAAATAAATCTAAATCAATTCGCAAAGGCTGGAATACTTTTGTGAAGTCAGGTCAAATACAAATGACAGATATTTTAAAAACACACATTTACTGTCTTTCTATCTTCCTCTCTCACCCCCTCATTATTCTGGGTTACTTTTAACCAAAAGAAAACAACAACGCGTACTTTAGGAACTGTGATTTTCTCAGCTCATTAAATGACAATTATGATGCTCATTTTGATTAATCTATTCCTTACAGTTATGCATGCCCAAGCTCCTCTGATTAATGCGCCCATCAGTCGAAAGTATTAGTGGTGCAGTGCAATTCACTAACACCACTGATGTATACATGCTCCTTTTAAAGAAAATGGCACACAGGTAATGAAAGACTCACCAAAAAACTGCTACTTTATCACTACTGGATAACACAAATTAATATTTTAACTGTAAATAGTTCTCTTTTAGCATTAATTAAATGAAGCAAAATTAGTAGAATTTTGTGAATATATTCAGATAGAATTTGATTTTTTTTTAACTTAAGTATGGGAAAAATTTTAAGTTTTCTCATGAAATTGATATCAATTCTGATGGAATTTTTAAGTTATGGTTTCCTTTCCTACAGATTTTAGCTGTTCTTAAATCACTTAGCTAGCCCTATATGAATAATTAGGGACTGTTATACACAGAGCTACTGCTGACAGCTTGGCACCGATGCTATAAATGGAGCAGCTTGCTAGGCTCTGGCAGTATCTTGAGAGGTTTACACATGCAGATCAAATGTGCAGTTCACACAGAGAAGCCAGTGTGGCTCAGTCACTGCGTTATAGAGACCTGCATCAGCAAGTGGGGAATGACCCGACAGCCAGAGATATCAGTTGGAAATATTCAAGCAACTGCATAACACAAGCTTGTAAACATGTAGCTATTTGCCTGTTGCTACTTTTTGCTGTGAATTCCTCTCAATCAGATAGAAGTGGCATAAGAGTCACTGCTATAAAGCTAAGGAGACAGTGTGTTAAGAGTCAACAAACTAATGTGTGGCATCAAAGGTTTGAGTTTTGAGAACTGAAGAAATTAGGGTGTATTAAGTATGAAAGAGAGGAAGCTGTGAGATTGGGCGGGATTCGATAGGGCCAGAAATTCCTGCACAAAATCAACAGACTTTTGGCTGCTCTCCCAAATTTTCTGATCCCACCAGCAGTGTGCATCATTGCAGGGGGGATCTGAAAATCCCATCCATTATCTTAACAAAAAATTCAAAATATTAGAAGTGCATAGATAAAATAAATCCAGTCCACCAATTCAATATGGGTGGAATAAGACATTAAAACAAGGGGGCACAGGGCAAAACAGATGAAAGGGCATCTTGGGAACGATGTGAGAAAGGATTTGATCCTAAGTTACTGGAATGTGGTTTTAGTCTTTTTCCAAAAAGGAAATTAATTAGGGGCTGCCAGTCAATAAATTCAAAAATCATTTTTTGATATAAAGCCTGGTTTCAAACACCTCCGCACTATATAGGATGAAAAACTACGATGTTAGCGTTTCATTACGAGGTTGCTAAGAGAAAAACAGTGGTACACATTCATACTTAAGCACTCACTTACACATATATCAAACACCCGGGCTGCAGATTGGAACCAGCTCCCCATTATCCACAGTTTTCAGGATGATTTTCTGCTGAGGTAAAACTCTGGATAAAGCATCAGCTATCACATTGTTTGCCCCTACAATGCACATAATCTTTAGGTGATATCGTTGCAAAAGCAGGCTCCATTAAAATAGCTTTACATTATAGGTTTTGAATTTCTCTACAAATGTTAAGGGGCTGCAATCGGTATTGATTAAGGTCTCTCTATATCCATTTCGTACATATGTTTCAATTTTTGCTAATGTGATAGGAGATAGCCCCCCCCATTCATCATTTTTCATAGCAACTGTTCTTGTTGTGACTTTGCAGAGACAGGTTGTCTTCCATTTCAATAAATGCAAAATACTGCGGATGCTGGAGATTTGAAATAAAAACAGAGGCCTGAATTTTACGCTCGTCAGGCATGTGTGGTCGGGAAACGAGCCCCCAGCCGCGATTTCACGCTGGCTGGCTGTTAATTGGCTCAGCGCTGCCGGGGTGGGGGCGGGTGAGTTCTTCCACTGAGCTCGCTGAAGGCAGACAGATGCCTCAGGGAGCTGCAGGCCTCCAAATAATAAAAGAAAGCACAATAATGCTGCAAAAAAATGTCCATGCAGCACAATCAAGCACCTGAAAGCATACCTCATGAAAAAAACACAGTCCCCAGGTATTTCTTTTTATTTTATATCCTAACAGAGATTTCATCCCGAACCTTGGATGAGGTTTCATAAAAAATGTAAAGGTCACCTAGCCGATTGGCCCGTCTGCCAACCGTAAGATTGGATGGGCCATGACAAATCGCTTACAATTGCACCATTAATAGGCTTAATTGCCCACTTAATTGTCGGCGGGCGCTCTTCCAACTGCCGCACGCGCCCGCTGAGCAAAATATCCACGAGTGCACGATGACATCAGGATGCTCGCCTGACGTCATCTTGCACAATTTTACACCCGTTCTGGTTGGGTGCGCATGTGCCCGCGGAAGATAAAATTTTGCCCAGGAGGCACTGGGGAAACTTAGGTCTGGCAGCGTCTGTAGAGAGAGAAACAGAGTTAATGGAACTCAGGAGAAGAGTCAGGTTAGACTTGAACGGTTTCATATTGGTTAATGTTTCAAGTCCAACATGACCTTTCTTCTGAGTTCCGTTAACTTGTTTCTCTCTCCACAGATGCTTCCAGACTTGCTGAGATTTTCTAGTACTTTCTGTTTATCTTTTTGTCTCCATTTCAACAGTTTTGGAATGCAGAACTGTGCAATTGGAAGCGATTTGTCATGGCCCATCCAATCTTATGGTTTCGATAGTTTTGGAATGCAGTAGGTACAGTGATGCATGTGCAGCCGTGACTATGATCCCAAGTCACTGGAATGTAGCTTTTTTTTTAAAAAAGACTCAATTATGGGTTTCCAGCCAATAAATTCAAAATCATTTTCTGACATAAAGCATGGTTTCACAACAATACAGATCACTGGAGGTCAGCCCTCTGCAGCCGTAGAGGATTGTTGTGGGGCTCAGAGGAGCTTGAATGTAACCCTCTTCCAAGGATCACCTGGTCTTGCCATGTTAGATGACTTGGACAGATCAACTCTGCAGAATAGCTGTTAGATTTCGTGGCCCAACCCCCATTGGCAACCTGCCAATTAGAACTGGGAATGTGCAGACAGCTCACCTGACAGATCTAAATCAGGCCCACCCACCACAATGGGTGGGTGACTCTTGTTGGTGACAGCAAGCGGGCATCTTGATTGCTCTTCCCATTGCCTGCCCGATGTCACCACACATGAGAAGTGACCCAATAGTCGTTCCTCCAATAAAATCAAATAGGTTTCTGCAAGTCTAAACTTGGATCTCATGTCCTGGAATCCCCAAGTTCAGGGTGGTGAACTTGGACTCCACCTTACTGGGAGTCAAATATCCCATGGCTAAAAGCACTTCATGTGGTAAACACATATTATTGATAACACACCATTTCATGCCATGTTAATACCATATTGCAAAATATCAGTTTTCTGAATGTGTGCCACAATTGTCATTCGTCAACATTTTACCACATGAATCTAAATGCCTGCTCATTTTTCTAATTTACATTTGCTTTCAAGCTCTATCCTCGGTGTATTCAGACTGTACATGGGTCAGGGAGATCTCCTAAAATTCGCCAATTACACTAAAGCGAAAAACAAGCATATAATTTTCTCCGGAAAGATATAAATTAGATTCCATTTTCTAGACTCTGCTCACATCTCTGCTGCCATTATCTGACTGCCTGCAGTTGCAATTAAATCTTATTTTAGGTCCTGGTGCCAATCTATTGTGAATGCATTTGAGCTGGATTGACATCATGTTCCTCTTGTGCACAATCATCAATATTAATGAGGGTGAAAAAACACCTCTCCCCACATCATCCCTCTCTCAACGCAACTGTGAGTGCTCTCTCTCCTGCTTTTGACTCTGCTGACATGCACGAATTATCTCTACTTTGGTTCACAGGGAGCTCTGCCAAGCGACCAACACCCTCAGCCAGTCAGTCCCTCAGCTCCATCCAGGTCCTCACCTCCAGCCAAGAGGACACCTCCTCCATTGAAAAGCTGGAAATAAGCAGCCTGGAAGACCCATCACAGCGCTTACCCACACCCTGCACCAGAACAGAGACACACACCTCGGTGGGGCCTAGATCTAGAGCAGGCTCGGGTTCACAATCTGGTGGTCACTGCAGGGACAAGTGTCCACAGCAGCAGGAGGAGGCAGGTTCAGCCGAGCTCCCCAGCAGGAGGAGGACTGCTGGAGAAGAGGCGCCTGTGAGGCCCAAGTCAGATGATGAGCCTCTGGATTTGGCCTTCCAACTCATCCTGGAAGGTCAGCAGAAGGCGGGGGAACATTATGCAGAGCTGTTGGAAGCCCACAACAGAGTGGCACGCGAGTCAGAGGAGTGCACCCGCCTGCTCTCTGATGAAGTGATGCCCACATGTGCGTGCATGCAGGTCTCCTTGGGGAGGATGGCGGATGCCATGGAGACCCTGGTCCAGCAGAATGCAGAGATGCGTGCACTCCATTGCGGAAGCCATGGATGAGTTCCTGCAGTGGAAACGTGAGAGGGAAACAGGACACTTTGACGCCCCTCCACGTGCTCCTTCCCCTCAAGGAAACAGACCAGGGCCCTCAGGCACCCGACGGGAGAAGGAGCTGCAGCTGGACACCCCTGGGTCATCCACTCAGGAATCTCAGAGGTTGTCCACTCCCTCCAAGACCCCTTTGCCTGTGACCTCCCCAACCTTGTCCACTGTCACTGCAGAGGGAGCAGCTGGCCCACAGGAGGACAGGCAAAGCAAGCTGGGGCCTCCAAGGACTCGGCTCTCCAGAGGGCGCACACCAAAGTCATTAGAAGCAACAGGGCCAACCATTCTACAGGCTGTCTCCACTCCTGCTGTGGATGCCAGGGTAGCACCTAGAAGAATTGGTAGGCCTAGAAAAGTTAAGAAATTCTGATTACAAGTGGCTGCGCAGGTGAACACATTTTGTCACTTTATAATCTGAAAATATATTCACTTTCACTGAATAATGCGCAATGTTGCCTGTCAGCTTCATCGACAGGCTTCGTGAATCCTCCCAATGCATCCACCCACTGCACCCTCCCCCCCCCCCCCCCCCCCCCCCCCACCCCCCGGCCACCCCACACTAGCAGTTCAGCTGCACGTACCCGAGTGGTTCTGGAAGCAGAATTGTGTGGCAGGGCCTTTCAGAGCCTCGTGGAAACACTCTCCCACACACGCGGATCCTTCCTCCATCACACTCATCTCACTGTCCCGAGCTTTTTCAATGCTGCCTGCTGGGGTTCTCCTTCAGTTGTCCATCTGAGCTGCATCTCCGCCCACCCACTGATCACACTCCCATGCAGCACCTGTTCCCAACCAACACGAGGCTTTGCTCACTTTCGATTTCGACAGCCATGGTAGTTATTAAGTTTCTGATCAACTCCTCTGTTCTTTCCCCTCACCCAGTCACCCATGTCCTTTCCCCCATCACTGCTGACCCTGCTGGCATCACCTTCCACCTCCCCACCGTCACCTACCAACCCAAACCCTTGTCTTTCCAGGATGTCCAGGTGAAGGTGCACATTCCCTACCTTCCCGAGAATCCCACCCCCATCCACATTGACCTCCCCGACCTCCTCCTTTCCACTCCCAGGGTCCGTGTCTGCCTCCGAGTCCCCACCAACCACCCTCGCTGTCGCTTCTATTGCTACAGGTGCACCCTCACCCTCCCACTCTTCTGGCTCTCTCTGCCCTCTCTCATACTCACAACTCCTTCCTACCACGCCCACCCTGAGTTCACTCCCCAGGAAGCAGTCATTGACTCCACAGACCTTTCCCTGCACGTTCACCTGAACATCCAGCACTCCCCTTACTCCTTCCTGCCCTCGGACACCTTCTCCGTTCAGAACTCCTTCCCCTCTCTGAACTCCATCCCCCCTCCGAACTCCCTCCCTTAAGCCTTCCTCCCCTCTTACGCCTACCTTCCCACTTGCCGCATTCTCCCCATTACACCCTCCTCCCCTGTGCCCGCTTCTCTCCCCTCCCGACCACAGACCCCCAACACTTTTGTTTCCCCACTCCCAACCTCACCACGCACCCCCCCATACACCTTCCTCTCGCAGTCAAATTTAGACCTTCCTGCCCCTCAGACTGAATTGTCCCACCTCCATCTGCCATGATGTCCGATACTGACGGGACCGGACAATTCTGCCCAGTCTTTCAAATGAAAACCCAAATGCACTTTCAGAGTTCAGCTTTTCAAGTGATATTCATTTCCATATTGGATTGCAATTAAAAGATTAATACAGATTGGGTTAGATGAAGACGAATGAAGAGCCTTGTGTAGCATGTAAACCGCATCGACCACATCTGTGCAGTAGGCGCAATGTAATTTTGTAACTGTTACATCCTTTGGGTTGGGATAATGATCGTTTACAGTAGGATTCCCCCCCATAGGGCAGTGTATAAAAGTGTTGTACTGTGTTACACAGACCAAGAAAGCCCATGAGTTTATTCCAGCTCTCTCATGAGTTTGCTTATCTGACTGGGGAAAGTTGGTGCAGGTGTTGGCCTCTGTAATACTGGGCTACGGAGAGAAGGAAAACAAATAAGCCATGGTTCCCCTCCTGGGACTCAACCCAGCGACTTTACTAGAGAGTGGCATTTATAATCAATAAGCATGACATGATTGGCAGACGACTTAAACGATCTGTCAATCAAATAGGCCATTCGGCCTTGCTGGTCTATGCTGGCACTTATGCTCCACACAAGACCCTTCCTACCATTCTTCATCGCAACCTGTCACAGAGCATTCCTTATGTTCTTACCTTCTCCACCGCCTTTTCCCTGACAGTGACATGTCAAAAAAGATTGTCAGTCCTGTTAAATGAGACTGAACAGCTTTTGAGTTCTAAGTAACTTTTTAAATTTTAAGGTTAGTCAGTCTTGAAGCACAACAATGGTAAACACCAATGCCAAATCAAAATACTGCAGATGCTGAAGAGCTGAAATAAAAACAGAAAATGCTGGAAATACTCAGCAGGTGAAGCAGCATCTATGGGGAGAAGTGTTAATGGGCTACATTTATACTTACCTGGCCTGTTGATATGGATGGTGCAGTGGTGGGCCAGGGGTGGGGTTAAGCCACGGGGAATGCAGAAGCTGGATTTTCCCCATAAACTGTAGAGTTTTAATTTGCCGTGGGAAATTGAGACCTGGGGGCCTCGGGTGGGAGTGAGGGAAGGGATGGGTGGTCTGGTGGGTAGAATTAGAGGCCTTGTGGGGAAGGTTGAAGTTTTCGGGGGCTGGTGCCCGATTGTGGGAGTTCTTCAGGAAGGCACTCACCTCCTGCATCCACCAAGTCCTTGCCTGGATGTAGCTCACCCCAAGGCTCTGGGAACCTGGCCGACAAGAATTAACATTGGAAAGCTGAATGACAATAAGGCTCACACCCAGCCCGCCTTCTTGGAGTGGGTTTGACTGTCTGCCCATCTTCTGGCCTCAGTTAAAGCTGGAAGTGTTCATGTTGGGGTGGGAATCTGTTTTTAGGGCTTTAATCCCCACACCCGATCCACACATGCCCCTTTTTTTTTAGGTTAAAACATCCCCCCTCTGGTCAGTGCTATAGCTGGAAGAAGTTAGAGATGTAACAGTTTATAAATAAGTACACAGGCAGGGAAATGGTGGTTGGGAAGGTAAAAAGAAATGTTCTGTGATAGGTTGAGATGAAGAATGGTGGCAGCATAGACCAGCAAGGCTGAATAGTCTATTTGTGTACTGCCAGCTTTAATTCTGTAATTGATAGATCATTTGGACTTTTCCTATAGACCTGGGCCTGCATTTTCCAGGTGGCGGGCGGGCTCGGTGGAAGCAGTCGTGGAGCCGATTGCCGCCTGCGATCGTCTCCGCGCTGCCATTTTAAGGTCTGCCCAGCGTAATACGCGGCCGGTAGCGCTCAGCGCTATCTGTGTGGGCGGGGGGGGGAGGAGGGAGAGTCGGGGCCAACGCTCTTTCACGCTTCAATCTCCCTGAGGCAGCTTCGCGCCTCAGGGAGATTGAATCGATATTCAAAAAGTTAAATTAAAGGTTTAAACATTTATTTGAACATGTCCCCTCATGTGACTGTATCATATGAGATGGGATGTGTTTTTATATTTAGGAATTTAAAAAAATTTATTTCATAAAAGCTTTAGAAAACCTCATCCTGCTTGTGGATGAGGTTTCTTCAAAAATGCGAAGGCCGCTTGGCCTTTTTGCCTTCCAGCCAACCTTAAGGTCGGATGGGCAGCATTACCAGTGACATGAATCACTTTCCTAATGGCCTTAATAGGCCGTTTACATATTGACGGGTGCACAGCCGACTCCGGCGCATCCCGCCAAACGAAATATAGCGGGATGTGCGATTACGTCAGGACGCACGCTCGACAGCATCGCGCGTCATTTTACACGTCGGTGTGTCGAACCCACCCCCATACACCAACTGAAAAATCCTGCCCCTGGTGTGTGGTATTGAGCCACAGTGGCCAATAAAATCCAAGATTTATCGAGATTTGCCTCGAGTTTACTGATCTGGCTGATTTGACCTCTGGCTTTGTTCTTTCCTCACCTCCCAACATCCCACCTCCCCCCTCCTCCCACAGTTTTTCCTTAGCTCCGTATCTGTTTAAAACCGGTTGCATCTCTAACTCCTTCCAGTTCTGGTGAAAGGTCATCAATCTGAAATGTTAATTCGGCTTCTCTCTCGACAGATGCTGCCTGACCCACTAGGCTGGATTTTACCATTGGCGAGTGGGGGGGCGGGGCCCGCTCGCTGACACGTAAAATGACGCGCGGTAACGTTGGGCGGAACTCCCGATGTCACCGCGCTCCATTTAAATTTTCAGGAAGGCGGGGGCTTAGCAAAATCAACTGCGGGCCCGCCGACCTGTCAATGGCCAATTGAGGCCATTGACAGAGCATTTAAAGTAATTAGTGGACCTGCCCGTCCAACCTTAAGGTTGGCGGGCAGGCCAGGAGCCCCGACGCAAACTAAAAAAAGCATGAAACCACATCCACGGGCAGGATGAGGTTTCATGTAGGGTTTTAAAAATTTTAATAAAGTTTTTTTGGAAATTATGAACATGTCCCAACTCAGGTGACATTGTCACATGAGTGGGGACATGTTAGGGAAATTTTATTTTTCTATTTTGAGCTTTTTAACATTTACAGCCGATCTCCCTGAGGCTGAACTTAGCCTCAGGGAGATGAGTGCGCTCTTTTGCACACGTGCGCGAAAGAGCGCACTCTCGATTTTAGGCATTACCCACACCCGCACAGGAAGTGCAAATCGCTTCCGTGCGGATGTCACGCTGGGCGGGCCTTAATTGGCCTGCCCACATAAAATGGTGCCACGCCTCCGATCAGGGGCGCCAATCGGAAGCGCGCCCGCATGCGCCTGCCCATCAACTTCCCCCTCCCGATGGGGGGAAAATTCAGCCCACTGAGTATTTCCAGCACTTTCTCTTTTTCATTTTCTATTACATGCTGTATTGCTCCTTTATGGTTGACTTTTAACTGCCCTCTGAAATGGGCTTGCAAGCCATTCAGTTCAAGGACAATTGGGGATGGCAATAAATGCTGGCCTTGCTGGTGACGCCCACATCACATGAAAGAATAAAAAGAACAGTCCAACTTCTAACATGCCTTGAGCAATACCGCTGGGGTAATAGTAAAATCAATGTCATAAAAACACAACATCTTGTTTGGCCTCTTTCACACCTCTTTATCGGCCAATTTACTCTGAGACAATTTTTTTTTAAAAGAAAAGTGAAAGACAATCATTTATAATGTCCTGATAAACTCACCCATCAACACAAAATACCTTATTAAGCAGGAGTCAGAATATCTGTACTTGACGGAAGATGAATTTGCAGCTCATTTGAGGGCATGAATCCAAGCTTACGGTTTAAATAAGAGAACAAAACTAGATCATACAGTTTTTCTGCACTTTGCTGAGACATTTAAAATCTGCCTTCCCCCATGAATATAAAGCACTCTTTGAATGAACGAGGTATTACAAATTCCGTTGTACAGTCACTACGCGATTAAGCTAAATGTATGAATCTCCATTTATCAGCAGCTTGCAGTCCTTTTGCTAATGGTATAATTAAATACAGCTTTCTATGTGACATCTCATTTAGCTTTCAGCACGTTCTTTCAGTCCCTGACTGCCAGTATGGATCGTGTTGGGTTCTACTTTGAGGTTATAAACTGACCTGCCTTTGTGTCAACCACCTAATGGGAAATACGACGTTTCTTGCTGGATTGAACCATGCTGCAGTCACAGAGCGACTACTATCTTTAGCTCAGCTGACAGAGGATGTACTCCCCAAGCTTTCACAGCAGTAGCTCATTGGAAGGGAAAATGCGGCTGGATATACAAAGCAAATTTTCATGGGCTGTGACCGAAGTATATACAATACACAATGCTGCATTCTTCTAAATTGAGTCTGCAAGTATCACTTTTAAAATAAAAACAAGCACTGCTTTGCTCACCCAGGAGAAGCTCAGTCAGACAGAGGGGCATTTGCTCATTTATGTGTGCACTATTCAAATGTTGGAGCAGAACTTCTGCCCGGGTTTTTCTGATGTTCTGGGGGTCACTTAAATGACCATTTCCACCATTTTGTCTGTTGATTCTGTCAATCATCTGCAAAATTACATTGGGAGCTAGAATATGGCCAATGTTCGGAAACTCTAGAAAATTGTTTTTTTGATGCTATAAGAATGGTTATTTCAATGACCATATGTATGCAAAGTCAGTGCCGCAGCACATTTTTCACTGACTACTCCCATGTTGTGTCCCTAATGGCTAAGTTGATAAAGGCACTGTGCTGTGTGGATATATAAACCGGAAGATCCACATTGGTTCCTGGTCCACAACAAAGTGCCTGATCTCAACTGAAGTGATGCTCCATGCTCTCAATGACCTAAGCTAATAAAGAGAAGGCAGTCAACTAGAATTCTTAATCCTGACTGCTATTTCTTTTGTAATTAGTTCTCCTGATCTGGGTAGTGCCATCAAGACCAGCATTTATTGTCTATCCCTACTCGCCCTCGAGAAGGTGGTGGTGAACCTCCATCTTGAACTGCTGCAGTGAGCGTGGTGAGAACACTCCCACAGTACTGTTAGGCAGGGAGTTCCAAGATATTGTCTCTGCGGTAATAAAGGTCAGGGTGACCAAGTCTTGGGAAGAAAATTAAGGGACAGCCTTTCATGGGGGTCTATATGTGTGGGGGGAGGGGGAGCTGGGTTCCAGAGCTGTTGGAGGGCAAGGGGTCATGCTGCCAGAGCTGTGAAAGCATGCAAACAGGTGGCGAGCAGGTACTGCGCAATGCGTGAAATTTAAAGGTCCGAAATACAGGACCAGCAGCATCCCCGCACCATGCAGCCCAGGACACAGGACAGTGGACTCAGATAGGGGACGATGCCATAACATAAGGGATGGTTGGTCACCCTGGGCAATGTGTGTTCAGTCACTTTGATGTGTGACTTGGAGTTGATGGTATTCCCATGCAGCTGCTGGGCTTGTCCTTCTAGGCAGTAGAGGTGGCTGGCTTTGAAGTTCAGTGTGCCTGGGAAATGCATGTGTGTGACCTTTGGATGAGGACAGGGTCATACTTGGCTGTGATGACTTCCAGAGTTCAACAGCCTGTGTAGCATCAGACACAAAGATTGGCCACTTGAGCGAAGTATAAGCTGTTAGCCAACACTAGTGGGACTGTACTCCAACAAAGAGTCAGCATCTTCACAGAAGAGAAAAAATACCAGAAAGAAAAAAAATAGTTTTCTTCATTGTGTCAGCTGGATAGCACACAATTGTTTATTCATGATTATTTTATCAGGGGTCATGAAAGCACCTGACAACAAAACCCAGAATTCAGACCCTTAAACTGACTGAAAAATTAGTGCACAAATGTACTAACAAATCTTGGTCACCTGTCATTAAATTAAAAGTTTGTTTCTGCACCGAAGAATGACACATGTCAAGACGGGATTGTGTACCCGAATTGAAGAATAATTATTGATTGAAGGTGATTTGTGCTTGATTATAGTACACTGGGTCCTAGAAACACAAGCGTAAGCACAGACAATAAGTGTTATTGGCTATCTGACCGTGAAATGCTTCACATTCAAATGCAATCCTGACATCTACATGGATGCAATTCCCAGCGCAATTTGGGGGATAGTCGTTGGGAATAGAAACCTTGGATGATTTCGGCCCTCCCATCTTGAGAACATTGGCCAAATCTTCCCATCATCAGCGGAACCCGTGTGTCCAAAGCTGATCAGACAGAAAACTGCCCATTAACCCGGATACGTATTTTATGGCCAAAGGTCTGATCCAGGATGCAGAAGAACTCCCTCAGTGCGGGAACCTATGGAGAGACCAGCTAAGAGGATCAGTGCAGAGGACACGCCCCTTTTTGTAACATCAGTTGCCGTGTACTGGTAAGTGCTTAAAGCTCCCAAGGCTTTTCAGAGTGTTAGTGAATGAGTGTATGAGTGAATGGGTGGGTGAATGGGCGAGTGAATAGGTGGGTGAATAGTAGGTGAATGAGTGAGTGAGTGGGTAAGTGGTTAGGTGGGTGAGGTGAGTAGGCCATTGGGTGGGTAGTCAGGTCAGCCGATTAGTCGGGGGTTCCGCAGTGTAGTTGGGAGGTCGAGGGGGTAGTTGGGTGTTCATGGGGATCACTGGGGAGGTCATTTGTGGCGTTACCCAGGTGTTAGACCAGGTTTTAATTTGTCTACCATTTCCTGGGTAACTATCAAAGTAAGTTGTGTGGATCTGTCCCAAGTCTCTGTCTCTAGCTCATGGAATCAGCCCATTGGAAGTTTAAACTTCTCAGGCAATTTCCAAGGATATCCGTGCGTTGGAACTTCTGCAGAGTCCTGACGCACATCTTCCATCGTATATCCAGCCTCTGACAATCCAGAGACTGGAAAATTTGGGCCACTATATCTATTTCATTATAGGTAAGGCTGAAATCAGTTAGCTCAGCATGGACAGGAACAGAGCAAAGCCCAAAGGCAAGATATTCCACCATACATTGTACGTATTCACTGACTACTGGTGGGACCTTCTACCAGCACCATGAGTGAAGCACGATGTTTAGTCACAATGAATGATCCGTTACTGTGCAACCAAAATTGCAATTTCACACATGAACATTATCAACCTATACCTTCCATTCTGAAATACACCACCCTATTTGGAACATAATATTGAATTTGAATTCATCAAATCCATGCTTGCAATTATTAATTTTTCTGTGCCAAACAAAACTAAAAGCTTCAGCAAATGCAAACTGAAAAAACACCTGTAATTTGTGGAAAATCATTTAATAATTGGTGAGCACTCCAAAACAGTTTACAGGCTAAGTTCATTGATGGATATAAATGTGCAAGGAATGTTGCAGAACTGCTGACTGCCAATGAGTTCCCGTTGTTTTTTTCACTTGTGTAACAGATCGCTGAGGGTGCTCTAAAGCTATGGGTTTTCCGCGCTTTTGAGAACACTCTCCATCAAGCCTTCACATCATATGGTTATCTCAGTGTCTGTAGTATACATGTTGACTTACTTGTACATGGCATAGCCCTGGGGTCTGTCTCTGCTCTGAAGTAGCTTTTTTCACAGGTACATTGGGATGAGCTCTCCTGGTGTGAGTAGCTATGAGGCGGACACTTCATGCAGAACGCATCCATGGAGGAGGCCTTGTAGAAACCAGGTCGACATGCTAGGAGCACAAATCAGAAGAATGTGTTAGAACTGGAGTACTTCAGTGACATCACTGAAACGAGCTTAACATGGAACAAAACTCTATCCTCCCCATTCAGAATGGTAGGTTGAAAATTATTGTCTCCTCCATTCCAGAAAGATAGGCCATTCCTGCTAACTGAATGGACTGTCTTATTAAGAATAGGAAGCAGCATTAATATTAGCACCAGAAAAAATTAAAGCCAGCAAAATCCTGCCTTGGTGACAGGCAGTACTGCAGCAAATGCTGGCTGGAATGGAGATTGAGGAAATAGATCTTCCTGCCTGTAATGGGATGTGGGTTTTTTTCGGATGCTCTTAAGAATTGTAATTCCAGAGAAGGCGGATGGGCATAATGCCAGTGATGCATTTTGATGCCACCAACAGAATATTTACACAGCACTAAGATAAACAGCACCCAAAATAAAGGTTAAAAATTTCAACTTAATCCCCAGGCTCCAGATACAAGGCAGGCCTTTGTTTGAGGAAATTCTTGCAGGCATTTCCACCATTAAATAACCAATGTTATGATTTACAATCGGAACACTGTGTTTTATTTATCTGTGCATTAGGCTGCAAATGTTATTTCTAACTGTTCAAACTGACAAAAGACAGATAGAAAATGGCGACTGAGAACGGTATGAACTTAGTTGAGCTCAAGAACGACAACTTTGGAAGAAGCTCTGCTGGTTACTCATTCCTCATTGGAATTTTTTAGAAATTCTGATGCATTCATATTCAGTTGATCAGACATTTGATTACTGAACAGATAAATGGTTATTCAGTTAAATGAAAATTTTCACTTTTGGGATGTATGACACTGAGGGTGACATTATTAACGCGAGACACTACAAAAGGGAGCTAACACAAGACTTTTAATGACACAGAGGCACTTCAGATTATCACAGATGAGAGTTTATTTTCATTTTTTTAAGCACATGTTTCTTCTAGGAAAACTATGGTTTCTGGGAAATAACGTGCTAATTTACAGCCAGACAGAAAGTACCATTCATCTGTTATTGAATTGAACCTGAGGTAATTCTCCAGTCACTGTGACTCTACTCAGCTGAGAAAAAAGGGGGAGAATTCAAGCTTTGGGGTGCCAGCATGATCTTCATTACTGCTTCAGCATTTGTCAAACTTCTAAGACTAGTTATCCCCTTTCCCAAACGAGTCTCAGAATATAAACATGGGCCCAGGGAACCGACAGCGTCGAATGTCAGTGAAGCTTTGGAAGTGAAATTGAGATTTCTAGTTGACGGTTAGTTACCTGGATCTTCGTGTGAGGGATACTGTTGTATTACACCGCCCATTGAGTCTGGCTGGTAGTGATCCAACGCTCATTGTATACTACAGGCTGAATCTTCAGGCCCTGCCAACATTGGGAATAGAGGCATACGGGGGCTTGAGAATTGTGAGACCGGCTACGGTTTCCCAGCCCTGCTCCCAATGTTGGCTATTTTGGATGACACAGGTTCAAGGCCAGGGAAGGCCATGCACCTCCAAAAGTTGGACAGGAAATTAGGATCGTTAAGAGCCTTGTTAAACAGGGAATACAGAGGTTGACTTGAGATTTTCCAGTCGGCCTCCAGTTTCCAGACATGACTGGGGGCAGGTCAACAGCCTGGAAGCAGGCACCCAGTGGAAGGCCAGGGCGCCAGAACTCTAGGCAGGCTTATAGGCCCTCCCTCCCTGTCTGGGTTGGAGGGTGCAGTTAAAGGCAGCCCTCTTCAGGGGCTCCCCACCACCAACCACCACCCCCAACAATTTTGGTCTGTATGCTTCTTTTATTTTTTAATTAAAATCTTTTTAAAGTGCCTGAGAGGGCACTTCTTGTTCAGGCACTCTCCTAGTTGCTTATACTGCAGCCAAGTGCTCCTCTGAAGCTGGAATGCTTCTGATTTGACAGCCCACTCGCCATCCTTAATTGGACAGTGAACCTCCTTCCTTGCCAATTAAAGGGGCGCCCCAGTCAAAATTCCAGGTCAGTGACTGTATCCCCTCGGAGTGGGTTCGGAACCAGGAAACACGGATCCTCTTTCCCATTCCTGAGGCAATAAAAATCAGCCCTACATGCCTGGCAGTTCCATCCTAGATGGAAATCCAGTTATTGTAAGTTATCAGACAATGGGCGGGATATTCCGCACCCGCCCGCCGCCAGGATCTTCCGGTCCCGCTGCAGGTCAATGGACTCCTAGCTGGGGTGCCACCTCGCCCGCGGTGGACCAGAAAATCCCGGCCAATGATTCAACACCAATTAGAAGAGCTATTAGGGGGCAAGACTGATGTTTTCTATTAAATTAGAAAAAGAAATATGCATCTGCTATCCAAGGAGAATCTCATCACCTCACATTGACATTTGGTCACAATTTCTAAAAACAATATGAATTTGGTGAGTCTTATAGTCATTGGGCTTCATTATTTTTCTTCATGAAACCATCCCTGGTGTATTTTAAGCACCTTCATCAAATTGTGATCTTTGCAAGCCACTTTGATTACAGCATATGAAACACGACTTATCGGAGCACTAACAACATCAACACAATTTAACCTTTCACAGTGTGTAGCATTTCTTCACATTGGCCAAAGGTATGTCAGCATCTATCTGCATATATTAAGTAAGTCAGGGCCATAAAAGTGCACCACCATGTGCCAGAATAATCTGGATGCCAAATGTAAACACAGGAGAGGAGGCAGAAGTAAAAGTGAGGATGGAGAGGTAAAGAGGGAGGAAAGGTAGGGGTGGGGAGAGGAAAGTGTTCGGGCTGGAGGACAAGAGAGGGGAATTCATAAGTAAGTGAGCCATCCTGACAGCTCATTAACTAACATTCTGCCTCTGGGCTGCACAAACCAGCCAAAGCAGGGAAAGAGTGAAACATTTGGTTACAGCTCCCGAGGGTTAAAGAAGGGAAAATTAGTTTGGCTGCCTGGTCCTGATCAGCAGTCTCTACTAGAGATTGGGTGTAGAGGACAGGATTGGTCCCAGTTATAATCTTGCCATAACTCAATGCCTGTGCTCATGGTCAATGCTCACATGTGATTAACAGCCATTGAGTGTAGAACCAGAGGGGGGATCAACACATGTAAATCAGACCTCAGTGAGAGAGTCAACTGCTTAAGGAGTGGAGACAATATAAGAGCAAAAATAAAAGTTAATTACTAATCAGGACCTGCTAAACACCATTCTTATGAAACAACAGTAAATGCCTAACTCATTTATCATCCCACAGAAGGTCTTTTTACCACTCAAATCTCTGGCGAAAGATATTTGTAGTATAAAAGTATAAAAGCAAAACACTGCAGATGCTGGAAACACTCAGCAGGTAAGGCCACACCTATGGAGCGAGGAAGAACATTTCAAATCAGTCATCTTTCTGAAGAACTGGTGAAAAATCATTCGCCTTAAAATGTTATCTTTTCTTTGTGTTTCTCTCTGAAACTATGGGCGGAATTGTCCCAGATTTGCACTAAGTGCAGTAGCGGGCAGGGAAAAAGACGTTTTACCCACCAGCCAAAATAGTGGCTTTTCACAACATATTGTCCCAATCCTGCCTCATTAGTCTTACATTCTCCGGAAACACGCCAGGTCACTGGTAGGGCGTCCCATCATTCGCCTGGTAGGGCGTCCTGTCGTATCAGGCCTTCAGTAAACCGGGCGGCATATTTAAAGGCCACCGCTGCACAGGGCTAGTACTCTTCGATGCTGCGAGCTGCCAAAGGGAGGAATCATGCTGCCCCCAGATTTAGCGATGCCTCCCTGAAGTGCCTACTGGATGCAGTGGAGCCCGCCATGAAATCCTCTACCCACACACCGGGAGAAGACCAGCAAACAAGGTCACCAATCCTGCGTGCGAGGTGGTGGCAGAGGTGGTCAGCGCCAATGCCCTGCAAAAGAGGACAGTCACCCAGTGCCGCTACAGGATGAATGGGCTCATCCGTTCCGCCAGGATAAGTTACTATTCTCATCACTCTCAACTCACACTCACAAACCCAACACATCCACAGGGATCTCACACCTCAAGGGACAACACCACTAACTCTCACACACACCCTCACATCTCCATCAGGATCATATCCTCTCGAGCTCACCTCCTCATCCCATCCATGGCTCTGCTCACCACACAAAACATTCCACACAGTCCCATGCATCCTGCTCATGCTCTCTCCATCTGTTTTCATGCAGAAGTTGGCTCACAACAGCAGAGAGAGGTCCCAGACCAGGGTGGAGTGGTCCACTTTAGGCCCCACACTCACTTTGAGGAGCATGCCATTGTGCTGACTGGTGAGGAAGTGGACCATGCCTGTGGCATTGGTGAGGTTGGCAGTGAACACCCACATGAGGATCTTCCTGCACCACATCATTCCTCTCTCAACGCAACTCTGAGTGCTCTCACTCCTGCTTTTGACTCTGCTGCCACGCACAAATTATCTCTACTTAGGTTCACAGGGAGCTCTGCCAAGGGACAGACACCCACAGCCAGCCAGTCCCTCAGCTCCATCCAGGTCCTCACCTCCAGCCAAGAGGACACCTCGTCCATTGAAGAGCTGGAAATAAGCAGGTCTGGAAGACCTGTCACAGCGCTTACCCACACCCTCCACCAGCACAGAGACACACATCTCAATGGGAACTAGATCTAGAGCAGGCTCCAGTTCACAATCTAGTGGTCACCGCACGGACATGTGTCCGCAGCAGGAGGACACAAATTTGCCCCCTGGCACTCGGACAACTGCTGGGGAAGAGGCATCTGTGAGGTCTGAGTGAGGTTGACGAGCCTCTGGATTCAGCCTTTCAACTCATTGTGGAGAGTCAGCAGAAGGCAGGGGAACATCACGCAGAGCTGCTGGAAGTCCTCAACAGAGTGGCAAACAAGTCAGAGATGTGCGTCCGCCTGCTCTCTGATGAAGTGGTGCCCACATGTACACGTATGGAGGTCTCCATGGGGAGGATGGCAGATGCCATGGAGACCCTGGTCCAGCAGAATGCGGAGATGCATGCAGACCTGCACTCCATCATGGGAGCCATGGATGAGATCCTGCAGTGGTAATGCAAGAGGGAAATGGGGCACCTCAACATCCCTCTAGGTGCTCCCCTTGCATCACCCCCCAGTAGCAGTCCAGCTGCACACAGCTGGTCCATGAGTGATTCTGGAGAGAGAAATGTGTGTATGGCAGGGCCTTTCAGGGCTTCATGGAAGCATTCTCCCACGCACGTGGATCCTTCCTCTATCACAATTATCTCACTGTCCCGAGCGTCTTCAATGCTGCCTGTTGGGGTTCTCTTTCAGTTGTCCATCTGAGCTGAGCTGCATCTCCAACCAGCCACTGATCACACTCCCATGCAGCACCTGTTCCCAACCAACACGAGGCTCCTCCCACTTTTAATTTTGCAAGATGTTGCTGCTGAAGTTTGTCTTCAGCTCTCCTGTCCTTTTCCATCCCCCATCACTGTTGACCCACCTGGCATCAACTTTCACCTCCCCACCATCACTTACCAACCAGAACCCTTTTCTTCCCAGGATGTCCAGATGAACATGCATGGTCCCTATCTTCCCTCAAATCCCACCCCCATCCACATTGACCTCCCTACCTGCTCTTTCCCACACCCAGGGTCCCGTGTCTGTCTCCGAGTCCCCACCAACCACCCTCGCTGTCCCTTCTACCATGGCCATTGCCTCTTTACCCTCCCACCCTTACTCCTTCCTGCACCCTTACCCCTTCCTCCCCTAGGACTCCTTCCCCCTCTCCAAACTCCTTCCTTCTCCTGGACTCCTTCCTCCCCCTGGACTCCTTCCACCGCGCACCCCCCCCCCACCCAAACTCCTTCCTACGCCCAAAGTCCTTCCTTCTCCGAACTCCTCCCCCCTTACACCTACCTCCTCAGTTGCTGTATCCTCTTCCTCCCCCCCAACAGCCTCTCCCCTCCCAACACCTCCGTTCCCCCACTCCCAACCTCATTCCCCCACCCCACCGGTACACCTCCCTCTGCTAGTTAAAGTTTGACCTTCCTCTCCCAGCCCAACCTCCCGCATCCCAATACACCTTCCTCTCCAACCCCGTGACAATTAACCACAGCAGACCAAGGCCGAGATACTAATGTCCCAAAGCAAACCCTCAACGGTGATCTTCCCCCTCCTGTGAACTGCTTCACTGCAGAGCCACATCCATGAGAATCCACTCAGCATGTGATGCACGTGTTCCTCCAGGGTCTGTGTGGCTCCAACATCTTTTGCTCCACGGATGTCCACAATATGAGTAAGGCCCTCACGTTAAGTCCTGACTTCTGCACGTCACACTTGTCAAGACGTGTTCTGCACCGGCGTGTTTTCCTGCCGACATGGGCGGTAAATTTGACGTTGGTGGGTGATTCTAGTGAGCAGGGCTTACAGTGAGATGCAGCTGTATTAAAATGAATTTCCAGACATCCAGCGGTGGGAATGGCAGCCCGCCATTGACGAGTGGAGCGGACAATCGCAAACTGGATTCACGATGGTGTTAAATCCATTTTTGGCCTTTCTGGCACATTGTCCGCTCATGCCCGCCATGATGCCCGATGCCAATGGGCACGGAAAATTCCACCATGTATCTACCTGTGAAGGATTGAAATACTACAGAGGACGTCATCCATGCTGGTCAGCTGCTGAGTTGCTTCTGGTTTGATCTGTTCCTTGCCATGTGGGTAACAGAATACTGTTATTAAAAATCATCTGTTAAAATGGTCAATGCAGTTCCAGATAAAACTGTCTTCTGAAAGTACTCCAGTGGTGCACATTTGCTGTCAAAAGTATTCAAATTTAATTAGATCCTGACTTACATCTAGACTCAGCAAGGTGCCAGGTCACTCTTTAATCCTTGGCACACTACAAAGATTCAGAGACTACTTGCGTTACGTGGTCTATGTAATATATAATCCACAGACGTGTTCACATAATGCGTGGATTTTTTCTAATGCAAGTACAGATTCATTTGTCCTTGTCAAAACCAGCCAAAGTTAGTTGACTTATACTTCTGAATTTCTCTGTTGAAAGATGCACTGTTGTCATGGTTTTTGTGTTCTTTCACAAAGTGCTGACTATATGGGAAAACTTCCACATTCAGTTCTCTGACAGACTGAGATTTTGCTGAAATACTTTTTCTTTCAGTGTGAGAAAAGGCCAAGGCAGGATAGCACCCAGATTGGAAAAAGTAAAGGAGCTCGTGAGATAAACGAGAGGTATTGATTAGGTGACATCTGTTGGTGAGTGCAATAGCTTCTCTTCACTCCGGTCATCTCTGGAGTCCCCAAAAGATCTATCCTTCATCCCCAATATTTTCACATTTACCTGCTTGACCTTGGTGGTTTCTTCAGTATAAGGGGTTAATTCTAACTGTGTGATATGCTAATGAGACAGTTTACATCATCACAGGAAGTGATACAATATCTCGTGCTCTTGCACTCTTGTTGAAACTCATGGCAAGATGAAGGCACAGGATGTTGTTTCTTAATAAAGTTAACATTTTCCTTACCTCATCAGGCTCTGTAAATATTCTGTGTTAGCACAATGAGACCAAGAATATTAAATGGTGGCAGTGAGTGAAAGTTCAAGTATGGAAAATTCTCTGGCAAGCTTCAAGCAGGTCATAGATCTCAACCAGGCAGAAGCATGGATGAATTAGCGCTGAAGATTTGCCAGTTATCACACCGCATTGGGCCTTGCGACAAAACTAAGCAGTGACTGTGTCAGTACGCTATTATGTGTGATTGTTTGGCTGCGTAGGCAATATTCTAGTCAGGCAAGGGATAGATGAAGAAAAAGCTATGTATGATGAAGTAATAAAAGGACTTGGTGCCTACTTCAATCTGCAAAAGAATACCACTGTCGAGAGGGCTAAATTTAACAAGGATACCCAAAGGCAGGGGGAAAGTATTGATACATTTATCAACGATCTATATAGACTTGCAGAGAACTGTGAATATGGCTTAAATATGAACTAATCAGGGTCAGAATTGTTGTGGGAGTCTTGGATGAAGCGTTGTCTGACCACTCGCAGTCGGTGGATGTTTTAACCTGAACAAAGGCAGCTCAGCTGAACAAGCTGAAACCAGGAAGCAAAATCGATCATGATTTAGGGTGACAGGGAGAACCAGATCTAAAAAACAAGTGACTCAGTGGAGTATGTTAAATTTAAAAGCAGAGAGGTGGCTGTAAATAAAGCAGGGGAGCCAGGAAGAACATCCATCAATTGCCCTAGCTAACTGTAATCGGTCTGGCGGGAAAAAACACAGGTACAAAAATTGTCCCGTCAAAGAGACCGAATGCCATTTTTGCAGAAGGAGAGGTCACTTCCAGGCTGTGTGTCACAGTGTGAAGCTTGTACACTGTGAGCAAAAAGAGAAGCCTTCGAAAGGTGGCAAGATCTATGAAATCGATGATATCAATGATAATGAAATGCCTTTCCTTGGAGAGTTTCAAGGACCAAGCGAAAGCTACTGGAGTGCTGATATGTTTAAAGTTAGGCACTGGTGCAACAGTTTCAGTTCTTTCTGATGCTAAACTGCAGTTGGAGAAAAGTTCTCTTCAGCCATCGTACAAAAAACTACCAGGAGTATAGAACTCAAGGTCATAGGACAACTGAAGGAAAATCTTCAATGTGGTGACAGAAAACTCACTGAGACCTTACATGTGATCCTGTACCAGAGCTGTTCACTCTTAAGCAGGACTTACATCTGATTTGCAGAGTAGAGGACCTGGATAGCTAAGAGGATCAGCCTAAAAACTTCAGAGCTGAATTTCCACAGCTGTTCACAGGACCAGGAAAGCTGAAGGCAGTGTACCACATCACCCTTTATCCAGAAATGAAGGCAGTGTGTCTGTTTACACCCAGACAAGTTCCTCATCCACTCTTGCTAAAGATAAAGAAGGAAACTGACTATGTTGAAGCAAGAGGTTATTTTGTCTGTGACAGAACGACCAAGCTGGTGCTCAGAGATGGTCCCAGTGCCAAAACCCAACGGATCTATTAGAATTTGTGTAGATTTTACACAATTGAACACTGCAGTTGAATACAAAGTTATCTTATGTCATCTGTGGACAACAGTTTAGCAAAATTGAGAAAGAATTCAGTCTTTATGAAGCTAGGTGCAAAGAGTGGTTTTTGGCAATTACCCCTCGATAAAGATTCTAAGTTGCTCATAACATTCATTACACCGTTTGGGAGGGCTCGTTTCAACAGATTACCCTTCGGCATCACATCAGCACCAGAAATCTTCCAGAAGACAATGTCAAGTATCCTAGAGGGAGGGAATGAAATCGTATGCCACATGGATGATGTCCTGATCCATGGATCCACTCAGACAGAATGTGATGCTAGAGTGTGAGCTGTGTTGCAACACCTAGAGGAAGCAGGGCTTCCACTCAACAACAAAAAAGAATACTCGCAGTCAACTGTCAAATTCCCTGGCCATATTGTGGATGCATCCGGTGTCAGAGTTTTTTTAAAAATTCATTCATGGGATCGCTGGCTAGGCCAGCATTTATTGGCCAGCCCTAATTGCTCTTGAGAAGGTGGTGATAAGCTGCCTTCTTGAACTGCTGCAGTCCCTGTGGTGTAGGTGTACACAGAGTACTGTTAGGGAGGGAGTTCCTAATGGGAAGAAGACTGAGAATTCACCGCCCTACTCTCCCACACACATTCATGTCGTGTGTACAAGCCACTGATTTGGATAAGGTGAGGGAAAAAGAGGATGAGTATCATTCCAGCCAAATGTGGAACTATGACAAACATCACAAAGCACACTACCTGCCAGGCCTCCAACCAGGAGACTCCGTTTGGATTCGAGACCAAGCTCATCATAGATAGGCGGTTGAACAGATGCCACATCCACAATCCTACCTCATTTAAACTGAAAATGGTACGGTGAGATGGAACAGACATAAATAGTTGCCACACAGAAGCAACCTCCTACACAGCTGAAGCAGTCATCTACTCAACCAAACAGACCAGAGACGCTGTCTTAATCAAGAGATCCAGATGACTCCTAGATGGGTAAACCTGAGTCAACTACAAATTCTCCTTCTTTTGCCCAGCAAAGCGTGAGACTTCGTTTCCAGGACTCAACTCCCGAAACCCCTCCAAAGGGTCTGAGGACCTGTTTGGGTAGACTAATAAAACTGCCACAGCAGTGATCCCTATAAAAAAGAAATTGAAGTCAGAAGCTTGGGGGGGAGATGTCGTA
Source organism: Cetorhinus maximus (assembly GCF_964194155.1). Taxonomy (NCBI): domain Eukaryota; kingdom Metazoa; phylum Chordata; class Chondrichthyes; order Lamniformes; family Cetorhinidae; genus Cetorhinus; species Cetorhinus maximus. The sequence goes on from NC_135897.1 coordinate 25,763,519, forward strand.
TAATGGGGAGAATCAGACATTTGGGGGGAGATGTAGTATAAGGGGTTAATTCTAGCTATGTGATATGCTGATGAGACAGTGTACATCATCACAGGAAGTGATGCAATGTCTCATGATCTTGCTCTTTCTTATTGAACTTCATGGCAAGATGAAGGCACAGTAAGTTGTTTCTTAATAAAGTTAATGTTTTCCTTACCTCAGCAGATGCCTGTAAATATTCTGTGTTGGTACAGCACAACCAAAAGTATTATATTTCCAACAACAGATACAAAATGCTGGCGACTCTTCACCGCCTCCCTCAATTTGGCAGTCTGCTTGTACAAAATCCGGTTTTACATGAGCTGTGACTTCATAGGACTTAACATGGGGGAGACTGAACGCAGCTATATCCTGCCAACTACTATATCGGTTGCCACTGATTCTAAATTTGTCCCCAGCTACTGTCTCATGCTTGTCATGATTATTCACAGCCTTGTTGTCTTATTCAACCCTGAGCTGAGCTCCAGGGTCTATTTATTTCCCAGCAAAAAGAACATTTTCTACCATCAAAACATTCCTCACCTCCTCCGCCAGCTCAGCCTGTTTGATGCTGCAACTCTCTAATATGCCTTTGTCACCTCCAGTAGCACACTGTTTTCTAGTATTCTGTGAACTGTGTGCAATAGTGTGACATCAATTGATTTACATAATCTATTGTCACTCCAGACGTGTCTTTCATGATGCATTAAAAGCATTAGGACAGCATTATCAGGGGCTGATGAAGGAATAGTGGTCACTTGTTGTGTGCCAGCCACTTGGTTAGTATCATGCAGAAACTGGCAGCATCAGCAGCAAAAGGTCAAAGGGAAGAGATTTCTTTTTAATTTTAAGATGGCCTGCACTTCTGTGCTTGTTCCAAATGGGTTGTGTGCCTCTGTAGTCATCCTCAGCAAGTTGAGCTGCAGTATTGGGCAGAGGACTAATTTAAATTAAAGTCATGGATTAATAAGTCTACCAGATAACTTGTGCACTGGCTTTAAAATGTTGGGTACTGTGGGCCTATTGCAGGCCCCAGGCTTCAGTGTTTGATTTCTCAGTCTCAATGAATGTCAACAACATAATTCTGAACTAGATGAGATGTGTTACTGATTATGAAGCAGCTGAATGAAGGTCATGTTGTTGAAATGATATGCTTCTTGGTTTATAGTGGTACTGATCATTCTACTGCCACATTCAGCAACATTTCTCAGTCAACTTTAGTCACCGGGTCTAACATATCTACTCTTTAAACTATTAAAATATTCTACATAACAAAAAAAAAACTCTAAATGGATTTTCACTTGGATCCCAATTGTGGAACCTTTTAACTGCTATTTTTAAAAATGAGTATCAATTGCTGAGGTTCCTCAGCATGTGAAACTTGATACCACAAGGAATAGCCTAGGTGAATAGCAGAGATGTAATTAAGGGAAGCTATGTCAACACACAGAGGAGGGAATAGAAGGATATGCTGATAGTGTCAGATGAAGTAGGGCTGGGAGGAGGTGGTGTGGAATATAAATATAGACACAGTCTTGTTGGGTTGAATGGCCTGTTCGGTGCTATAAATTAAATGTAATTCTACAATTACTGCATTAACCCTCATCTGTGTATTAATTTCCATAGCAGTCGATATCCATATTTTAATTAATGAAAGTTTTAAGCATCCTTGTACAGAAAGCTGTCAACGTTGAAGGAATGTTAGAAATGAGACATAGGTCCATATTCCCACTGTGGGTAGAGTGTGGTTGTTTCGTTTCAATTCACACCTATGCTGCAGTTATAGTGTAAATAAAGCCTGAATATGGAGTGTCTAGCTAACTCAACCTTGGAGTGAAGGGGAATGAGACTCCTTGAAGGAGCACGTCTCACACTGCTTTGCTTCAGAGGCCTTTCAACCTTTGGTACCCGATTTAAACTCCATAAGCTGTATGTCAGTGCGATGTCAAAACATCTTCGCACCAATGCTAGGCCTGCGGTGTGAATACATATTTATGATCAGGAGGAATAAGGTGGATTATAAACCCTTTGAAATAAATGGACCCATGTCTATTTTTTAAGGGAGGGATTCCTGTAGGTGACATTTTAAAATCAAAGTGAGTCAAGTCTCACTCCAGTCAAGCGGGAGTTTACAGGTCTGAGTGTTAGAGAATAATTAAACTTAAAAATTTCCAGCTCAGCAAATGAACGAAATCTGCTACAGCTGTTAAAGGGACCACTGGATGATACAATGGGGGTCCACGGATTTTTTGTAAAGAATAAGACAGGGGAACAGTAGGTTTTGAGGTGTCCAGTGACCTCTAGTCAAGAAAGACTACAGCTTTGCAAACGTAGCAGCACATCCCCAAAAACCTGACGGTTTTCCCAGTGAAATTTAACTTCTTAAAAAAAAATGATAAATTCAATGTCCCAGTCAGGTCACATCAATCAAAACCTCTTCTCACCCAGACAAAGTCATACTAATCAATTATGCAAACTAAACTAAGATCTCACAAAGGTTTAGCACTTCGCTGCACAAAAAACTTGAAATGTCTCCAAATTGCTTTCTCCTGTATGAGAGACACTGATTAAATATTAATGTCTCAGTGAGTAAGTCTTGTTTTTGCCAATCAATAGCTTTTAGAACTAATGTCCTGTGTTGCACAGTCTTTAGAGAGAGAGAGCACAAAGAACTCACCAAAACAACAATTTATTTGATTGTGTAATACATGCTAGGAATGTATTTATGGCTTTCTGTTTATGCCATGAATTATAGCACCATGCTCATCAGCCTTGGAGCGACTGTGCTTTTGTTGTACTTGAATGGAAGCGTTATTTAATAAATAGCAAATGACGGGGAAGCAATGACTCTTCAATTAGTGAACAAACTGTTGGGTATAGATTTAGTGAACTAATTGGTTAAGGAGAAACCTATAGTTAAATTAACAGATTAAAAATGCAATGCTCCAGTAATTAATCACGCATTCCCACATATGTAATACTGCTCCATTTTCTTTCAAAACCTTGTGATTTTTTTACATTGTGACATCTCTGGTTTGATTCATCACACTCCCTCCTCCGTTTTCTGCTGCTTTTTTTATCTTTTCCCCTCAAGGCACCAAGTCTTTTTGAGGTTAGGATGCCAGTGATCCAGTAGTCCCTCAGTATCTTGCTCAGTTGATTATTCTGCCTATATCAGTCTTGACTGTGAATGATGTCAGGGTATTATCAGAACTAAGCATGCTCCTGTGCATGAAGATCTATGTGGTAGCTTAATGATTTTGATTTTGGACTAGTAACTCTCAGATCAGGGGCAGGAGTTTGGTGCTGATATGGGGGCAGGAATGCAGGTGGGCCAGCACAGAATTTCCCAACATGCCTGGTGAGCTGGTTCCCCGCCACAGCCCCAGCTCCAGCCATTTTCCTCAGGCCAGATTGGGCGCGGGACGGCTACCCGTCCACAAGCTCCGGCAGCTTGTTAAGCTATTTTAAAGGTCAATTTAAACCATTGATTAGAGGCTGATTGGAATTTTTCAGTTAGCCTGGGGGACTCCTATGACTATGGGAACACAGCAGATGCCTGGAGATGGCAGGTCAGTGGGAGCAAGACTCCAGGATACCTCTTCCCCTTCTGCCACAGCCACAGGAGGGTTTCCCCCCCAATAATGGCAGTCTGACAGCTGTGGCCATTTTAATTTCAAACATTTTAAAAGTGCAGGAAGGGGCACCTTAAGATGGAGGCTCCCTCTCTCTCCCTGACTGGCAATGGCAGGTTTCAGCTTCTTCAGTGCTGGAGGGCCTCCTGTTGGCCCTCCAACTTCGACAGCTGCCCACTATCCTTGATTGGATACCGAGCACTAATTGGCTAATCCTGCAAAAATCGTTTTAGGTTACTGCTCCCGACACGATGTTGAGTCAGGACCCACATTTGATCCCAATGTTGGGGCCCTGAACCAAATGGAAAATCCTGCTCTATTAGTCTAAATCTCACCACGACAAAGATATGATGATGTTGAATTCAACTAATCTGTGGACCAGGAGAAAAAAACTCATGAAGGTTTGTTGTAAAAATTCAATGATCCGCTCATGTGGCTCTTAACTACATTGACCCTCCAGTATTAAATAGTGTTGTTTACATCCCAAGAACATTAAAAAGATGCACAGAATCCAGCAGGGATCATTGGAAAGCATTCAGTAGCCTAGGGAAATGGTCTTCATCTGTTTCCAGACTTGTGTAATGTGTAGCACATTTAATTAAACATAGCTCTGTTTTCTCTTCCAGATCAATAGGCTTTTAAAATACATGCTTGCTGTCACTTAGCTTGTGTTTTCATCTACACTTTTGGAACTTGGTAATGTCCTGTTCCATGGGCTTTGGTCTGTCATCAAGGTTTTTTAATAATTGTATTTTAAAAGGGACAAATGTGCCTCTTGTTGTAAAAGGTCTGATCTTAGCATATTCAACAAGAACGATATAGAGAACCTTGGACTTTTATGGTTGATTATCATGCCATTCAGTCTGTTGCTCTCCGTGTCATTACAGGAAGCCCATTATCCCATGGTTCATCCTTCTCATGGTTTATATATTTGACTCTTGTATTCAGTGTAATTTATTTTCTCTGATTTTTTTTTCAATCTTCTAATCTAAGCGCTCATATAAAAATACTAAGTCACCAGGAAACACATTTGTTTTTGCTAGAAGTTATTAGGCAAATTATATGAATGTAGGCTTGTCCATCAATGAAGAGTCAACTCGTTTTCATATTTTGAAGCCAAAATTTGACACTGATGAGGTAAAAGTAACGTAATATTGTGAGTTTCAAACTTGAAAAGGGAGACTTTTTTGGAAAGAAGTGAGGGAGATCAGGTACAACAGAAATGCAGATGTATATCATTGAAGTAATAAACAATGGTTAATAAAAACGCTTCCCACGACACTTCTGTCTAGTTTTCCAATCTGCGTGAATAAGTCCAGTGTGCTCTGGCCAGAGCATTAAGAAAAAGTTCTGATACATGTCCAATAACACAAAGAGAAGGATGATGAAAAGAGTACCCTCACAACTGAGTTGCATTTCCTGCTAATTACAAATAAGTTAATGTTTCTCATCTGTACAGTCTCCTATTACGCCTCTTGATTTGTGCATAATTATTCAGCAAGAGTAACAAATGAAGCATTGTTTATACATAAATCAAAAGAGAGCTAAACTACATACATTGGTTACTGTTATATAACTCTTAAGTGCACTAATGTTATTTTGCAATACATTTTAATCCTCAACCATTTGTATTCTAGGCACGATTGTGATATATGTTGACAGTCTTGCTTATTGTGTACATCTCTTAAAATGTCACAATCACTTTCCGGATTAAACTTTGTCATTTTGAAAGAGCAGAATTTGAGTTATTTAGTTACCACAAATCAATGGTCCTGATAAATACATTCTGCATTCTAAGAACATAGGAACTAAGAAGTAGGGACAATGGGTGAGCCCTTGTTCTGAAACTATGACCCCTAGTTCCAGATTCCCCACAAGAAGAAACATCCTCTGAGCATCTAACACATCACATTCCCCCCAGAATCTTATATGTTTCAATAAGATCACTTCTCATTCTTCTAAACTCCAATGAGTATAGGGCCAACCTTCTCAATCTTTCCTCATAATTTCCTAGGAATCAGTTGACAGAACCTTCTCTGAACTGCTTCCAATGCAGGTCTCTCTTTAACGAAGGAGACCAAAAGTGTATACAGCACTCTAGGTGTAGTCTCACCAATGCCTATGTTATGTGGCATAGCATCTTATTGTTATAACAAAACACATCTTCTGACTCACCCTAAGCAATACTATGGGGGTGTGCTAATAATATATTTAAAGTCTCATGTACAGAAAGTACTTGCTGTAAATGTGATACTTCCTGTAACACTTTTCCTGCCACAATTTTCTTATTGCTTATTGTAACGATATTTCTGAAAAAAGAGACATGCTATCAAAACTTTTTGTCTTGCACTCATCAGGATAGCTCGGAAGGATTTTCAACGGAAACAGGGGAACAGCAACTTATACTGCCTAAGAAGAGAGTGCGAATTAGTTGGCATGTGGAATCTAATTAGTGGAGGCGTTGCCATGGAGAATGTAGAATGAAACAATTAACTGCCCAGCTTTATTCAAATTCAAACCAAGCAGGTCAACTCGGATTGGTCAAGGCATTGTCCTGGGGAATGAACGAGGGAATGGCTATTCCCTAAATTTCTGTTTAGTTGAAAAAAGTGCAATGTATAGACATGTTCCTTTACTCTGCAAAGGACATCGCCCTGTGTGTGAATATATAAGGTTTCTAGCATGCATAAGTGGCCACACTGCAAGTCCGAAATACAATCTTAAACTGGCTTTCAATTAGCTAAGTTTCCTTTGAAATTTTATTTTTGTTATAGTGCCCCATCTTGGGCTGTCACCCTTTTTTAAATATATTTTGTTATGTTCTTTCTTATTATCTCTTTTCTCCACAAGTACAACATTTTGTTCACTCTAATTCTTAGCACAATCAGTATTGTCTAGTAGGTGTTGCCCAATTGCAGAATCACATCCAATGTTGGACCTTGATGACCTGAATTTTGAGCCCGCCATCCGATGTTCCCCACTGACTCCAGCAGCCCCGATGCCATATTACGCTCTAACAAGCATTGATTGGCATAAGGTGGGACTTCCGCTTGGAGGAAGTCCCACCTTGAAGAGCTGTCGGCCAATCAGAGGACAGATCAATCAACCTCCAGTCCCTCCAGGTACAGCACTCCAGCGGCCGGGAGAGACACTGCAAGGAGCTGCCTGGCACTAAGTCCTGGGAGCCAGAGGATATGGGAAGTGGCAGGGGTCCCAGGGCGGGGAAGGTAGGCTACGCCTAGGGGGTTGCGGAGTCTTGGGGATAGGCCACTTAGGTGGGGGTTGAGGGAGATCTGGAGGTCACCGGGCCCTAAGGGGAGGGCACCCCCCAGACACACTCCATCGCCTCCCCTTCGCCCCCGAGATCCAACTATCTTTATTTCTGGCATTTCCCACGCCCACACCCCATCCACCCGAGCTGTCATCCGCTTGCCAGCCTAAAAATTGAAGCTGGGTGGGGAATGGCCCTTAAGCAGCCATTAATTGGGGTAAGGGCGGGCTTCCTGTCTGAGACCCTGCACAGCCCAGCGTAAAATCGCTTCAAGGTCGGAACCCAGAGGGAATCCCGTCCATGCAATTTCACATTCCCCACCCCTCTGCCTCAGAACCTGCTGGGGTCAGGGGGGTTGGGGGGAGTGTAAAATTCTGGCCTATGGTTTGAATTTTTTTTGCAGCAATACTCAAGTTCTATACTACCTAATGCTATTTCTTTAGTGTTTCAGTTTTCCTATTTATTCTACTGAGGTGTGATTTCCGTCCTCGCAGACGAATATACAAATTGAATGGCATTACTCTATTGATTATACTTGCTGCCTTTAACTGGATTATATTTCAACTCCAGCTTTGAACTCCCAGTCACAATCAGCTTTACAGGCCACTTCCACTAGCAGCTCTCATGAGAAATGCTTCCCACTCCAACTTTGCTCCTTCCCCACTTGCTCCAAGTTGTCCAGGCAGTTCCCAAGTATTTTAAGATAAAAGCAAAATACTGTGGATGTGGGAAATCTGAAACAAAAACAAAAATAGCTGGAAAAACTCAGCAGGTCTGACAGCATCTGCGGAGAGGAACACAGTTAACATTTCGAGTCCGTATGACTCTTCATCAGAACATTCTTTCTGAACATTCAGTTCTGGTGAAGAGTCATACGGACTCGAAACGTTAACTGTCCTCCTCTCTGCAGATAATGTCAGACCTGCTGAGTTTTTCGAGCTATTTTTGTTTTTGCCCAGGTATTTTAATTTTGAAGAACTCCATTGCTGCTCTTACTTTGAAGGCCTGTTAGTGCTAAGCTATTTTTATTGTGATGTTAATTTTCATGCTGCAATCCCCTGACTCTGTTCTTTTTCTCCTTTCCCAATTCCTCCTCTTTACCTTGTTTTTTTTCCCCAATTTACATCTACTTGCTTTGAAGTTCTGTTCCTGACAATGTTTTGAAAGTTCTATTCCCCAAAGCCTTTTCTTGTGGGAAACCATATTCCCCTCATTTTTCTTAACTTTGAAGTCCTGCTTCTGTTTACTTTTTTCAAATTCCTGTTCCCATTCTTTCTTTTCTGGAAATGCTGACCATCAATTTTCTTGAAAGTTTGGTTCTGCAATTTTTAAAGTCCTTTTGTCCATTTTTTTTTTTTTGGAACCCTCTTCCTCACTCTTCTCTTCCCAAAGACTAAGTTCCTCAGTTTCTCTGCGAGGGACTCATCCCTGTTGTACGTTCTTTCAAAACGCTGCTCCTTGTTATCTCTTTACTCCACAAATCTAAATTTTAAGTACAACATTTTGTTCACTCTAATTCTTTGTGATTGCAATCTTTGAAACATTCCCTGCCCTGTTGCTTCCTTCACTCAACTGCTCTGTACAAATCCCCGCTAGCGCCAAGTACCAACTACTCCCAAAGATTCTCAAGTGCTTTTCTTCCAAATACCCCCTAGCAAATCTTCACTTCCCAAATCCAGTTAATCAGCTCCACACCCACCCAAACCATTCAAGCATGTCGCGCATACCATATTATCTCACTTACAAAAGGAATACCACAAGAAATCTAGCTCCTCACGAAAGATTGGAGCCTCTGACTCTGTCAGGAGAATTTTATGGTTCCTCACTGGCAGGGCTGCAGGCAGTGGGGAGGCCGTAAAATTTCCCACATGGCCTTCTTCCCACCCGTACCCAACATGTCTGCATTTTTATGGGGGGGCACGTTCGAGGCCTCAGGCAGCCATCGCTCTGAATTAAGCCCTGAAGTGGCAAGTTATCAGCCACTTAAGGGTCGCATCCTACCTGGCTGCAATTTTTCAGCTGGCAGGAGGAATTCAAGGAATAGGAATATGCCCAGCAGATCACCGTGCAGATCATGTCTCGGGTGGGAAGGGGTTGGAACCTCCATTACTGGCACCCTTTTGAGATGAGACACTGCCCACCTCCCCCCCACAACAACCCCTGCAAAGTCTGTCACCCCCCCTAGGTGCTCCCTCCACATTGCCCTTGCCTTCATGACTCCCAGCCCTCTTTCCCCACCACCCTTGGGCTTCCCCTCCCATCCCTGTCGTGAGACCCCACTCTAACCTCCTTCTGGGGCGCTGGGACTTAGAATCTGGGGAATGCTTGTGGTCTGAACAGTGGCCACTGCTTCTGGTGGTGCTGAAGGGACTACAGAGCTGCCAGCCAATCAGATTGGCCGGCAGCCTTCAGAGGCGGGACTTCCTCCCAAGTGAGGGTGGAAATCTTGCCTCCAGCCAATTAACAATCAATGGAGTGTCAAATGGTTGTGGGGCAGCCAGCTTCGGTGGGGATGCGTTCCCCGCTGACTCTTCAGGTGGTGGAAACCCCACTTCCTGTAAAATTCTGCCCCATTTGACCCACACCAAGAGAAGTCAACTATTAGACAACGCTATATGTGGGAGCTTGCTGTGCACGAATTAGCTGCCATTTTCCCAACATTACAACAGTGACCACAGTTTCTATTCTCTGGCTGTATAACATGTTGGCACATTCTGAGGTCATGGGTGACACTGTATAAATGCAAGCCTTTCTTTCTGGGGGTGGGGGTGGGGGGGCCGCAGGGTCAGGTGCTGCTTAATGTAATCTTGAGTGTGACAGAATGTGCAGCAAATGATGAAGAATGGCTTGTTTCTACTGTTTATTGGAAGACCAGGGCTTTCCATTGGCTTGTTTTCAGTGAAGCTGAGATGCTGCTCTGGTGCTAAGAGATTAGCAGAAGATGTTTCACAAATACACATTATGTTAACAATCATGGCTACTTGCTGTTATTTTTGCAATATGGTCATGGGGCCATCAGAACACAAGTGTAGCCCTTAAATTTCTCAAACTATCAAACTGTTCTAAAACATATCTTATGCCCTATGAGACATCAAGGAGTATTATTCTGTCATAATGACATTGTAACCACCTTCCAGTTTTCAGCTGATCTCATTAAAGTGAACTTCCAAAGCCCGTGACAACACTGTTTCCAATTTACTAAGACTTAAGCAATAGTATATCATGTAAAATATACACATTTTAGCAAGCGTAAGGCAGTTGTTCAATCTTCGGTCTGCAAAGTAGCAATACAGAACATATATTTTAGTCATATGATTCATGTCACTCAAAACCACCTAGAATAAACTACTAGCCTCATTGCTCACTCTCAGCCACTTGGCATTCTATTTTTTTTTTCTTTTGATCAAACAATGATTTTTTTAATACAATTTGATACTGATAAATGCATAAAAGTTCACCAAGAAAAGACATGTTCAAATCAGGGTATCAAATCATCAGGAATTAATTCTGAATCATTTTACGGTTGGGTCAAGGATGTGCATATCTCAACACCTCCAACATTGTCCATCACAGTTCAGGGGCTCCATTCTGTTCGGATTGGAAGAAGAGACAGATTTTATAAATTCTTCTCCAACACACTCCGTCTGTTCCCATGTGGCTAAACTTAATTCTCCATGAGATTTTGTACTGAGGTCATCAATGGACACGACACCTTTGCAGGAGCAACTGAGCTGTACATATCCACAGGTCGAAAACAGCTAATCTTTCAAGAAAGTCATTTTAAAACAACAAGTTTTTTTCCTCTGCAAATGTTAAGTAAAGATAATGGGGGTGATTATTCACTATGAAGGCCCACGTGCATTGGTTTTCTCCAGATATATCTTGCTTCTCATTGATATCCATGTAAAAGGGCATCAAGCGTTGCTAAGACCTGAGCAATATACAAAAGTGATTCAAAAGAGCTAGAAAGTAAATTTATTCAGCTGTTCTGTCTGATGCAATTTCTGGTCCATTTTTCTTAATTTCTTTTATTAACACTTTGAATTCACAGAACCTTTCCACCAATGCTTTTATTTTTACATTTGCCCCTGTATCATTACTGACATAAACAGATTTTCCAATGGGTACCCAAAAATACATCTGGCAAGACAGGCTACATGAGCATCTTTGCATCCATCTATCAGAACCTTCACACCCACAGCCATGATATTTGCTATTACACGGGGTTCTAGTTAATTCAATTGTGTAGACTTCTCAAAGCAGTCTATATCTTATAGCTATGAACACATTCAGTGATGGTACAGCACTGCTGACTATATGAAAACCAGAAGCAAAAGATCAACATGAAAAATTATTCTCTCGCACTACCTCTGTATCTTATAGGAGTTACATTAAAGAATGGAAGTCCCAACCTTATGTCTGAACTCAACTTTTCTCAAAAAGCATTTTAAGGGCAGTGTCTTCATCATAAACTATTTGGTGGGGCTTTTCAATGGGGAAAGAAAGAAAAGGTGGAGCTGTGATTCACTTCAATCATGTTTAACCACATGGGAACAGATGGAGTGTGTTGGAGAAGAATTTGTAAAATCTGCCTCTTCTTCCAATCCGGACAGAATGGAGCCCCTGAACTGATTAGGACAATGTTGGAGGTGTTGAGATATGTATGTCCTTGACCCAGCCATAAAATGATTCAGAATTAATTCCTGATGCTAATGATACCAAGCCTCTCAATGCAAAATGCGATGTACATGAGCGTTACATGCTTCTGAACAAATGAGAACAGGCATAGTTGCCTTTTCTTGAGCATTGTAACTCCTGCCATCGCAAGATGGCCGGTCTGCGCATACACACTGGCCTGTACATGCATGGAACTCCAATGACATCATTCCACTGTGACCTGCCTACCAGTACGCCTCTGTGCATGCGTGAAAAGCTTTTCTATTTGTATGGACACGCTGTCTGCAATGAATATGGTTGAAAGTTTAGCTTTAGCCTGGAGAACAATAAAGCTATCTATTAATTACTTAGACACAAGAGACAGATATCCTCCTAAATTCCAGTGTGGTTATGCAAATTATAGCCAGTATTTTTGGGATCGTGTATGTACACATCTGATAGATCCTGAATTCAGACCCTGCAGGCTAGCATAAAAGACATTAAAAACAGCATTTTAAGTTGTCTGTACAAATCATGATGCATTGGATGTGTTTGTATGGTACATTTAATATTGACGCCAAGTTTAAAATAAAGAGGACATGGTTTAAGATTTCTGTCTTTCTTCTTAAAAAGGTATCGGTGAAGTCATTATTCACAAAGGTAATTAATTCAAGTTCCGAACTGGGAATTGTAACATCTTTAAAAAGGGGCTGGCTTTGACTGTTGCTAAAACAGGGGAGAAAACACAGCTGTGATTATTTGAGCGGCGCCATTTTTGGTCCTGGCTGCTGCTGATGCCATCGCTCACTATGACGCAAGGGAGCAACAGTATCAACTGCACATGCCTGGCATTGGCTGCAGCTTTGGCAACAAATGCAGCCCTTCTTGAGACTACTAATACTCCTTTAGGTGGCTGAAAGAATGGAATGGAAGGGTTTCGATTCATGGGGCGATGGAACTAGGATTGGGGAAAGAGGGAGCTGTTCTGTTGGGATGAGCTTCACTCAAAGTGGGCTGCGATCAGTATCCTGGTGAATTGTGTAACTAGGGCCATAGTTAGGGCTTTCAACTATAAGCCAGGTGGGGGAAGGAGGGTAAGGAGAGGAAGAATTGAGATGAAGGGAGATTTAGAAATCTAAAGAGAATAGTGAGGAAATAGAGCAGTGCAGCTTTCGAGTAAAGACGAGCAGAGTGGGACAGAAAGGAACCGAGAATTGTAACGATAATAGTTATCCACGAGTCAGGCCCATGCAAAGAATAATGGTAAAAAAATAAAATTATCTGAATGCACAAAGCACTTGTAATACGATAGACAAACTTGCAGCAGAAATAGAGATAATAAATGGTTTAGATCTAATCACATTAAAGAGACATGGCTACAAGGTGACCAAAGTTGGGAAATAAATATTTCAAAGGCAGGCAGAATGGAAAAAGAGAAGAGGTAGCTCTGATAGTAAAGAATAACATAAGGACAAAGGAAGGACCTTGGCACAAAAATCAGGAAGTGAAATCAGTATGGGTGGAGAATAGGAATAACAAGGGTCAGTAAATGCTGGTGAGAGTAGTATGTAAGCCTCTAACAGTTGGATATTATTGGACAGAGAATTAGTAGTTTGTATCAATTGTGCAATTGTGGAGACTTTAATCTTCATATCGACTGGATAAATCAAATTAACAAGGGGTAATCTGGAAAATTAGTTTGTAGAATGCTTTCATGACAGTTTCCAGGTACAATATTTTGTGGAATCAACTAGAGATAAAGCTATTTTATATCTAGAATTGTGTAATAAGGCAGAGTTAATCAGTAATGTCAGAATAAAAGATCCCCTGGAGAAAAAAGTAATCATAATGCAATTGAATTCCATACTAAGTTTGAGACTCCAGTCAAAAACAAGAATCTTAATCTTAACCTTAACCAAAACCAAATACATCTGTTTGAGGGCAGAGGTGGGCAAGGCTGATTGGGTAAATAGACAAAAAGCTATGGTGTTAAATAGTGGGAATCATTTAAAGAAATTATTCAAAATATTCAACAAAAATGCATTCATCCAAAAACAAAAACTCAGGCCTGAATTTTCCAGAGTTAGGAGATTTCCCAGCCCTGTGAACTCAACGTCTGTAAAAGTCTCCTGGAACTTCCGATTTTTGGCTCTGGTGGGGGGGAGGTGTAATGGGAGGCATGGCGGGCGGCCCCGGAAGTAATGCGGAGGCAGGAGAAGTGTGGGTTGGGTGATTTGGTCGGACATAAAAAGCAGGCCCTCAGGAAGACTCTTCTGTAAGCAAGGAAGTCGCTGATTCAGTGTCTGTGCATTGGAGGAGACATCACTCAGGTGAGTGTAAGCTCTCTAAATGTTGTCCAACTGGCTGCTGACACTAGAACAGATGGGCTTTTCACAAGAAAACATTTTCACTGTTGCAAACTATTAAGGGGATTGGTGTACAAGAATAAAAAAAAGTCTTGCTCCAATTGTATAGGATTTGTTGAGACCACACTTGGAATGCTGTGCACAATTTTGCTCTCCAAATCTAAGGAAGGGTATACTTGCATTGGAGCCGGTACAGTAAAGTTTCACAGGATTTGTCCCCGGAATGGGAGGATTTCCCAATGATGAAAGCCGAGTAAATTGACTCTACATTCCCTGGAGTTGAGAATGAGAGGTTATCACATTGAAAGATACAAGATTCTGAAAGGGATTGGCAGGGTCAATACTGAGAGGTTCATTTTCCTGGCTGGGTAAGTCTAGAACACAGACGTTCAGTCTCGGGAAAAGGGATCAATGATTTAGTATTGAGATAAGAAGAAATGTCTTCACTCAAAGACTTGTGAATCTTTTGAATTCTCTGCCCCAAGGGTTGTGGATGCTCCATCGTTAAGTATATCTAAGATTGAGACAGATTTTTGGTCACTTAGGGAATCGAGATATGGGAAGTGGGCAGGAAACTGGAGCGGAGGCAGAAGATCAGTCACGATCATATTGAATAGTGGAGCAGGCTCAATGGGCATATGGTCCACTCCTGCTCCTACTTCTTACATCTTTAGGTTCTTAAAACAGCAACGTAATAACCAGTGAAGGTGCAACTGTGGAACTTCTCAGCTTTCAATGTCATTGCTTTCTAATGACAACTGGTAACAAACTTATTTCCAAAAGCCCGTGCCTGTGATACTGGAATGCAGCATCATGTAATCCGTCATCTCTATTTCAATCACAAAGGCAGATCCAATGGAGATTAACATTCAGCTACCTCAGTTAGGCTGAATGAACAGACCAGAACCGCAGTGACCACTCCACGGCCAATATAAATGGAAGCTTACAATAACATTGCCTTGTTACAGTTACAACTGCAATCTTTATCCCTTGTACAGGCAATTGTGAGTCACTTCTTAGGTGGGTAAACTCGGAGTCATGGGGTCAGCTTTCATGGTAGCTGCCACTTTAGTAATAGAATCATGGCCTCTCTATGAAGTCCCAGCGGAAGGATTTATGGAGTAAAAGTAGAATGGGTGTGGCCTTATATGGCTGATTCTTCAAATGGGTTCCCAATGGGGAGTTTCATCTACCAGGAGGGCCTGATGGGAACATGTGAGGAAGGCGCCTTTCATTTTCCAACATATGTCCCAGCCAGGAACACATATCAAAAAGATGTATTCATTTTACACAATTGTACTGAATTGTCCTGTAATCTTGAATGGCCCCGAAAGGAAAACTATGGATTGGCTTCATCACCAGGATCTGGTCAGAGACAGCTGAGGGAGTGAACATGTTGGGGTAGAAGTGAATTGAACTGGATGTCACATGAGGTTTGGGAGACATACACCGGGCAGCCAGCATGATACTGCCCACTTTGTGCTGCCCGCCATGATAAATTTCTATGTCGTTGCATCGTGCTGTCGTGAACATTCTGCTCTGCTGATGACACATTGGGGAGGTGCTGCTCATGATTCATCATCCTGAGTCATTATAGTTCAATATGGATCCATTTTTTATCCCTCTTGTAGCCAATAAGGGTACAATATAACCTGAGGAGAGTCCATGCAAAATAGCTGGTGGCTTGCTGCTGCTAAGTAGCATTCTGGAACTCCAATAGAAGTATATATTGGGTTGGATATCCTGGTGCACAGTGTCCCGACCCCTGGCCCCGTCAAAAAAGTCACGGTTAGGCTGTGGGCTCGGCTGTTAGATAGTTTCAGGTGAGACTGCCAACCCCATTCGGGGAGGAAGTCCCACCTCTGAGAGCTGCCAGCCAATTAAATAGCCACAGAAGCACCACTGGGACTGCATCCATTCTTCAATGGCAAGAAGCCATGGAGCTGGAGTTAAAGGTAAGGGGGCATGGCTGATTTTGGCAGGGCCAAGCTAGAAGGTCCCAGCGAAGAGCATCTGGGCTGGAGATGGACAGGCCAGGGCGGAGAGGAGATTGAGTGGGTGGGGGGAGCCCGTTAAAAAGGCCATTCCCTCTTCGCCCCCTGACCACCACAAGTGGTGCTGACCTGGATGAGGCCATTAACTGACCCTTTAAGGACCTCAGTTGGACCATGGGTGGGTGGGCCTCCTGCCACCTACCTTACTGCTGATAAAATTGCAGCGGGGGATAGGCGGTGGGCATGGCGCCATATTTTATAACCCCCCCAACACCTGCCAACCTGCCCCTGGGGGGGCTGGGTGGTAAAATCCATCTTTTATAAGCTCTTAGATCTTATATAAAACTTTATGCCAACTTATTGGTGTTCCTGTCGTTTAATCTTAGTATAGTTTCTGCAAATATAGACTTCCTCTTTAAAGTCACTCCCAAAGAGCCCGTAATGAGAAAAAGCCCCCCCTGGAGTTCCTTTTCCTTGAAATCATGAGGAACTCAGCACCAATGTAAATAAAACTTAGAGGAAAAAAATGAGTGGTTACTAACCAAAGGTTTATAGATTTGTTCAAGAAAACATCTGACTTTAAAACATTTATAATCTACTTCAAGCTACTCAGCATGCTTGAAGTGCTGCAGTGATAGAGGAGTTGCCATGAGTGCAATGCCGCAATGTTGACTTGAGTGCTGTGGGCAGCTGTCAACATGTTCAAATAGATCTGGGTCAACACTGGTGCATAATGCAGCATGTTCTGCTGCACAAATACAAGTAACAGCTCGTAGATATAGTCTGTGTCACAGGAGCCAGGCACACAACTCTTAAGCAAGTATTTTATGAGCAGATCTCAGCAGCGACTCTACCCTTGTGGGCAGGCATTACAAATATAAGCAAAATATCAAGAGGTCGAGGAAAAATGTCATCTTTAAAGTGTATCAGCTTTGATGTGCTACCGGTTTCACAGTGTTTATGGGAATGGAGAGGCTTCTCAACTGACAAATGTATAAGGTCCAGAAAATCAGGTCTCTTCTGGCAGGTTTGAGTGCTGTGCTGTCAATGTTCAATGCAATAAGGAATAAAGGAATAAATGTGTTTCTCTCAGTACATGGGGGCATACTAAGATTATGAAGGGGTTTGATAAGCTAGACAAGGAAAAGATGTTTCCATTTATGAGCATGTCCAAAACTAGGGGCCATAAATATAAGATTATCACTAGTAAATTCAATGAGGAATTCGGGAGAAACGTTTTTACCTCGAGAGTAATTAAAATGTGGAAGTTGAGGCAAATAGCATAGGTGCATTTAGACGTATGAGGGGGAAAGCAGTAGAAAGATATGTTGATAGGGTTGGATGAAGTAGAGTGGGAGGATGATCATATAGAGCATAAACACTACCATAGACTGGTTGGGCTGAATGGCCTCTTACTGTGCTGTAAATTTTGTTTAATTCTAGGTAACAATAGATTAGATCCTAGACACATAAACCTCAAACCCAGCTTTCTCCATCCTTTGGAAAGAAAGGTTTTACATATGTATCACTGGTCACAAGAACTTCAGATTAAACAGTGGAAATTATAACTATTGATTATTAAATGACCATAAAGGATATCAATTGGTATCATTCCAAGTATAGTCTCTTTTTGCAGGAAGATGGCAGGATTTGGCATTATCATTTTTCTTCCTGCCCCAGCCAAGTGAATAAAAGCTATGTAGAGGGCACGTGGATAGCAAGAAACTGTGGATTGAGGAAGTTAAGTGAATGCCCCTGCGTAGAGTTAATGGCAGTGCTATAAGTGTAGAAGAAGTTAGATTTGAACTTGCAGCATAGACTGCACTTCTCCTCCAGCACCAACCGGCACCTTGAATTAAAACATAGAAAAATTTACAACACAGGAGGCCCATCATCTCCATGCCATCTGAGAAACAACTATACAGTCCAATCCCGCCTTCCAGTTCTTAGTGCTTAATCCTGTGGGTTACAGTACCTCAACAGCACATCCAACTGTTTTTTAAATGCAATGAGGGTTTCTGCCTAGATATACCCTTTCAGGCAGGTGAATTGTAGACTGCCACCCTCTAACTAAAAACAATTACCCCATAAATCCCTCCTAATCCCTCTACCAAGTATTCTACATCTATGGATGCCCTCTGGTTATTGACCTTTCTGCTAATGGAAATAGGTCCTTCCTATCCACTCTATTTAGACCTCTTAACACCTCAATTAAATCTCCACTCACCCTTCCCAGTCTATCTAAACTTTCCTCATAGCTAAAATTCTCCACTCCTGGCAACATCCTCATAAATCTTTTCTGTATCCTCTTTACTGCGATCACATCCCTTTCATAATGTGGTTACCAGAACTATATGCAATACTCTAGCTGCGGTTTAACTAGTGTTTCATGCAGTGCTAGCATATCCTCCCTATATTATACCCTAGGCCTCGGCCAATAAAGGAAAGTATCCTGAATGCCTTCTTGACTATCTTATCTACCTGGTTCTATTAACTTCATGAACAGACATACACTCCAAGACCCCTCCATTACTCTGCACTTTTCAGAATCCTACCATTTATTGTAAATTCCATTGCCTTGTTTGTTCTCCCCAAATGCAATACCTCACATTCTTCCAGATTGAATTCCATTTACCACTTTTCTGTCCACCTGACCAGTCCATTAATATCTTCCTGCAGTCACCAGTTTTCTTCCTCACTATCAACTGCACAACCAGTTTTTGAATCATCTGCAAATGTCTTAATCATGTCCCCAAAATCTAAGTCTAAATCATTGACATGCACCATGAACTACAAGAAATCTCGAGCCCTGCAGAACCCCACTGGAAGCAGCTGTTTAGTCACAAAAACACCCATCTACCATAAACCTTTGCTTTCTGCCACTGAAGTAATTTTGGATCCACACTGAACTTTCCCTTGGATCCCATAAAGGCTTTTAATTTTCTGACCAGCCTGCCATGCAGGACCTTCTCAATGGCACTTGGGGTATGCCATACTGACAGATATCTGATCCAGGGCACAGAAGGTACATACAAACCTACAAATTAGGAGCAGGAGTAGGCCATTCTGCCCCTCGAGCCTACTGCACCAGTCATTAAGATCATGGCTGATCTGATTGTGGCCTCAACTCTGCATTCCACCTATCCCTGATGACCTTTGACTTCCTTGTTAGTCATGAATCTATCTAGCTCTGCCTTAAAAATAATATGAACATACAAATTAGGTGTATACATTGTATAAAAACATGCAAACCTTTGTATCAGAGTCTGCACTCATGTCCTGAGTCAATCTGCTGTGCAGTGAATCTGACTGACAGATTGCTGTCTCTCCCATTTTCAGACCTTTGTCTCATACTTTATTAGTTGCCCAAATTTCAGCATGAGCTCCCTGCTGCAGCAAATCCTAGCCATATGTTCAGTGAGCTTAGGAGTTCTCATACTTGTGGAGTCTGTTCCTGGAGGTGGAGAAACGCCATGAAATAGGAATTGGGGCTGTGAGAAACATCAAGGAGAAAGAATACTTCACAATGAACTGGGTGTAGGAAATGCTGAAGAGAGATTCTATAAAATGAGTTGGGGTGAGTGATAAAGAGCCGATGAACTGGGTGGTGTAGGAGGGGAACATTCGCCCAATGAATTGGGAGGATAAGGGGGAGAAGAATGCCTCTTATTGAATTGTGGGTCCAGTGGAAAAGGACAGTGTCTCTTGAGCTATGAGAGCCTTAGAGAAGTATAGCAAGCTCCCCTGACCATACCGCCTCCCTGGCAACCCCAAGAGGAATGAGGGAACTACTCATGGAACTTTTCAGGAAGTGATGGGGTGATTAATCTGTTAAAAATGGATAAATCAAACATTTCACAGGGCTGTGCTATTTTTTTTCTAAGACAAAACTTAACAATTGTATAGATTTTAAGAAGTTATTTAAAATAAAACAGAATGGTTTGATATCAACAGTTTTAGGGAAGTTGGTCCAGATGCACTAATGATGAAAGTGCCATTAGGCACAAGGGGCATGATAACATTTGGAAGGACTGTGCACAATTCTGAATTCGCTGCCCATACCTTGGTTTGATCTGGTGTGATGGCCACATTGATAGGACAGAAAGTAGTTGTCAGACCCTGTGTAGAGTTCATAGGGTAAATTGTGCTGATGCTCTCCCACCATCTTGCGCTTTAGCACAATCAGCACGTGTTAGATAATCGCAGACATGTTGGGGCTCCGCAAATTGTCCCTGTATGTATGAGGTTCCAAAGTTAATGCTTGGAACTGATATCCAAATGAATATCTGCCAGAGTTTCAATCTCACTGAAGTTGATTTTTGATTCCCTTCCCTCAAATTGAGAATTTAATCACAATAAGGTATATAAATAAAAAAGCCTCTTTTGAATCATACAACACAGAATTTGACCCATTTGACCCATTGTGCCTGTGCTGGCTTTGTAAAAGAGCTGTCAATTAATTCCACTCACCCACCCATTCCCCATAGCTCTGCAATTTTTTTGTATTCAGGAATGTGTATTCTTTTCTGCGCAGTCAGCTAGTAACACTTGATGGTCATCTCTCTGTTTCAGAGTGACATTAACTCTAACTTCCAAGTAGAAAGTAGCAGGCAGGTAAGCATGTTTGTGCAGTATATTTCACCAGGAGTGTCAAAATTACCCATCTTTCTATCCTGTTTTCTCCCCTAAAACTTGAAACAGGACATGTTTTATGCCGGATGACTAATTTTGGGTTGTAATTGGGTCAGTAATAGTATCAAAGGAGAACTTAGTTCTAGCATTGGTAAAGTCAAACAGTCATATTGTTGGTGTTGGCTTCAACCACACAAATGCTTAACTGCATAGCATGTTTTCCACATTGTGAAAAATCGCTGATATAACAACAGTAAGTACATCATCTTTATATTAACATTAATTAGCAAAATAAACACTTTCAATGCACTGTTAATTAAAGTAATCATTATGTTTTGTTTGCCCAGCTTTATATTATTTGCTAATCTACTCTTTTCTCCATTCTCCCTTTCCTATTTAATTGATTTAATTACTTTCCTGTGTCTAAAGGTCAATTTTTAAACAAATCATTCACGGGATGTGGGCGTCGCTGGCTAGGCCAGCATTAATTGCTCATCCCTAATTGCCCTTGAGAAAGTGGTGGTGAACTGCCTTCTTGAACTGCTGAAGTCCCTGGGGTGTAGGTACACCCAAAGTGCTGTTAGGGAGGTAGTTCCAGGATTTTGACCCAGCGACAGTGAAGGAACGGTGATATATTTCCAAGCCAAATTGATAAGTGGCTCGGGGGGGAACTTCCAGGTGGTGGTTTTCCCATGTGTCTCCTGTCCCTGCCCTTCTAGATGGTAGCAGTTGTGGGTGTGGAAGCTGCTGTCTAAGGAGGTTTGGTGAGTTCCTGCAATGCATCTTGTAGATGGTACACACTGCTGCCACTGTGCATTGGTGGTGGAGGGAGTGAATGTTTGTGGATGAGGTGCCAATCAAGCCGGCTGTTTTGTCTTGGACGGTGTAAAGCTTCTTGAGTGTTGTTGTGCACTCATCCAGGCAAGTGGGGAGTATTCCATCACACTCCTGACTTGTGCCTTGTAGATAGTGGACAGGCTTTGGGGAGTCAGGAGGTGAGTTCCTCATTGCAGGATTCCTAGCCTCTGACCTGCTCTTGTAGCCATAGTATTTATATGGCTGGTCCAGTTCAGTTTCTGGTCAATGGTAATCTCCAGTATGTTGATAGTGGGGGATTCAGCGATGGTAATGCCATTGAATGTGAAGGCGTGATAGTTGGATTCTCTCTTGTTGGAGATGGTCATTGCCTGAAAATTATGTGGCACAAATGTTATTTGCCACTTGTGAGCCCAAGCCTAGATATGGTCCAGGTCTTGTCGCATTTGGACATGGACTGCTTCAGTATCTGAGGTGTCGTGAATGGTGCTAAACATTGTGCAATCATCAGCGAACATCCCCACTTCTGACCTTATGATGGGAGGAAGGTCATTGATGAAGTAGCTGAAGATGGTTGGGCAGGGGACATTACCCTGAGGAACTCCTGGAACTGGGATGACTGACCTCCAACAACCACAACCATTTTCCTTTGTGCTAGGTATGACTCCAACCAGCGGAGAGTTTTCTTCCTGATTCCCGTCGACTCCAGTTTTGCTAGGGCTCCTTGATACCACACTTGTTCAAATACTGCCTTGAAGTCAGGGCAGTAACTCTCAGCTCACCTCAGGAGTTCAGCTCTTTTATCCATTTTTGAACCAAGGCTGTAATGAGGTCAGGAGCTGAGTGGCCTGGCAGAATCCAAACTAAACGTCAGTGAGCAGGTTATTGCTAAGCAAGTGCCACTTGATTGCACTGTTGATGACCCCTTCCATCACTTTACTAATGATTGAGAGTAGACTGATGGGGCGGTAATTGGCCGGGTTGGATTTGTCCTGCTTTTTGTGGACAGGATATACCTGGGCAATTTTCCACATAGCCGGGTAGATGCCAGTGTTGTAGCTGTACTGGAACAGCTTGGCTAGGGGCGCAGCAAGTTCTGGAGCACAAGTCTTCAGTACTATTGCCGGAATATTATCAGGGCCCATAGCCTCTGCAGTTTCCAGTGCCTTCAGCCGTTTCTTGATATCATGTGGACTGAATCAAATTGGCTGAAATCTGGCATCTGTGATGCTGGGGACCTTCAGAGGAGGCTGAGATGGATCATCCACTTGGCACTTCTGGCTGAAGATTGTTGCGAATGCTTCAGCCTTATCTTTTGCAGTAATGTGCTGGGCTCCCCCATCATTGAGGATGGGGATATTGTGGAGCCTCCTCCTCCAGTGAGTTGCTTAATTGCCCACCACCATTCATGACTGGATGTGACAGGACTGCAGGGCTTGGATCTGATCCGTTGGTTATGGAATCGCTTAGCTCAGTCTATCACTTGCTGCTTATGCTTTTTGGCAAGCAAATAGTCCTGTGTTGTAGCTTCACCAGGTTGACACCTCATTCTTAGCTATGCCTGGTGCTGCTCCTGGCATGCCCTCTTGCACTCTTCATTGAACCAGGGTTGATTCTCTGGTTTGGTGGTAATGGTGGAGTGGAGAATATGCCAGGTCATGAGGTTACAGATTGTGGAGCACAATTCTGCTGCTGCTGATGGCCCACAGTGCCTCATGGATGCCCAGTCTTGAGTTGCTAGGTCTGTTCAAAATCTATCCCATTTAGCACGGTGGTAGTGCCACACAAAGTGACGGAGGGTATCCTCAATGTGAAAGCGAGGCTTTGTCTCCACCAGGACTGTGCAGTGGTCACTCCTACCGATGCTGTCATGGACAGACGCATCTGCGGTAGGCAGATTGGTGAGGGTGAGGTCAAGTAGAATTTTCCCTTGTTGGTTCCCTCACCACCTGCCACAGACCCAGTCTAGCAGGTATATCCTTTAGGACTCAGCCAGCTCAGTCAGTAGTCTATTTCAGTTTTCTAAGAATTTGTTTTAAAATTCTTTCCTTATCATTTCTTTTGTTTTGCCCTGGCTTTTATCATTCACTTAAGAGACTGATGCAACTTTATAAATTGGTTTTCAGCTTATAACTGGTTCATTCTAGCTAATGTCAAAAACATGATCTGTCATAGGGTTTTCTATGATATAACCATATTGGTCTCTTAGTTGTTAAAACCTATCAAAGTAGATGTGTTGGTAAAGCAAACTCACTGGTGGTCCCCACTGCCCTGTCGCCCAAGGCCAAATGAAGGTTAAGTTGTACAATTGTGTGGGTTTTACGCTTTGTTGGTTGTGTCATGGTTTCTGGAAATCCCAACTCCCGTAGAATAACCTGAGGCAATATTGGCACTGTGAAGAGATTATTTTTCGACATTGTGAACGTGACAACATCATTAAAGGTATGATGACATCCCAAAGACTCTTCAGGTAATATGGGTTGCAAAATTGGTAATAAATGAAATCCAAGATAACAATAGGAAAACAGCTATGGAGAAATCCGTGTTGTACCCACAACTGTAGCACAAACCTTTCCTAAATTTACCATGGCTGCTTCTGTGTTGCAGATTGATCCTGACAAGTTAGTGAATGGGGTTGTTTACAAAAGTCACCAAGACGACAGTATCCCTTTAACAAGTACTGAAGCACATAAATATTCCCACACACTGTATCAGTCAGCATTTCTTATTATTCATGCTGGAGCTCTATAGGAACAGAAGTAGAATAAGTAAATGATATTGTCTAGTTTATACAATCCATCATGTTACAGTAATGCAACTGGCAATATTAATCTTCTATTCTTGATCATATTATTATTTCTGTCACAGTGTTCCGAGTTCTGCCATGGCTGTTTTTTTAGAGCTCTTGTCCCATGGGGGAAAGCCTGTTTCCAGCAAGTATAGTCTGCAGATAATTCCCTGATGAAGCCATTTCTATCCCAGCTCATCTAGCTGCATCCGTCAGAAACGAACAGGCTTATCAACATGGAAATGCTTTGTTTTGAAGCACTTTCTACAAAGCATCTCTTGAAAAAGCACTCTGACAGCTATTCTGCATGAAAAAAAGGTGCATTTCCATAGCAACTTCAAAAGCAGTGACAGTTTATTCAAGGAGAGAATGGGGCACCAAACTGTGCCACAAATGGTCTTCATCTCAACATTATGCTAAAGTGGAGCCCCTTTTTCTGCAGCTGAATAGAAATTTTCCACAGGATTACCAGCCCCTTGTTATTTTTAAAAACTGACATAGCAAGATAGACTTGGTGTAATTAGATTTGACTAATGTATTAGATGAGTTCCTGCAGAACACACTTTGAAGACGGGTTTAGGAATATTGATAATTTCCATTTAGTGGAGTCTAAAAATCCTTTACATTCTACTCTAAAAACTGGTACAAGACGCAGACCTAAACTAGCCCGAACGTCCTTTTATTTAACTGAAATGGTCTGGGAGAAACATTACTGCCAGTATCTAACGTCTTGTACCATCCTATCTACACACAGATTACACTGGCAAGTAGCAGAGCTTTAATACATTTCTCCTATGGTACAATGTATATCCATAAGCAATGCATAGATCTACCAAACAAATCCACAGCAGCCATAGGAAGTTGGTGTTGCAAAGCAATGTGCCTTGGTTGTCGGTCTTTGCTTATAACTCATATCTCTGTGTGGGGCGTTTGCAATTAAAAGTAGGGCACAGGAGCACTTAGTGAAAACAAGGCAGCTCAGGAACAGGGAAACATGGGGAGAGGGCAACTGACCAGCTGCTGTTTAACAAAATGAATGCTGTCCGAATACTGCGCCAGCCTGCCCTTCAGGAGAGGTAGAGGGAATGATGGTGGCGACAGGGGCCCAAAAGAGGTCAATTCAAAATGACTGGAAAAATACGTAAAAGGTTAGAAGCGACATAAAGTTACTTTCCTTTGAAAAATGAACTTGTACATTCTACAAAGTGGCTAACAACTGTTAAACATTGCTGAAAAAAAGAGTCATGCTGTCAAAGCTTTCCGTCTTGCACTCATCGGGACAGATACAAGAATACCAATTTTCAAAGCAGACAACAATTTATACTGTATGAGAAAAGGTGTGTTGGTTCACCCTTTCTCATGCAGTATAAATTGTTGTCCCCTTTGAAATTTGGTTTTCCTGCATCTGTCCTGACGAGTGCCAGACGGAAAGCTTTGACAGCATGACTCTTTTTTTCAGCAATACTCAAGTTCTGTACTGCCACATGATTATTATTAAACATGAAATTTGCCTATTCAATGATTCCCCATAGCTACCACCCACAACGTATATCTAGGTAGCATCTTTAAACACAGAAGAATGACCCAAGGCATCTCAGAGAGGCATTATGATACAAAACAGTCGAAAGAGGGGATATTAGATGGTAGACTTGGTCAAAGGGATAGGCAGTAGGGACAGAGGGGAGAAGGTAGAGCAATTGAATGAATTCCAGAGCGTAGGGTCTAGTCAACTGAAGGCACTGCCAATAGTGGGTGAAGGAAGGAGGCATGCACAAAAGGCCAAAGTCAGGAGAATGGAGGGTTTGGTGTGGGGGGTGGTGGCAGGGGTAGTGTGGGGGGTATGGTGGGGAGGGCGATGGTTATAGAACTGGAGAGAAAGGCCATGAAAGAAGTAAAGCACTAGAATGGTAATCATACATTGGAGGCATTGGTACAATGTACATGTGGATCAATGTGGATGAGTGAGTGCCACTTGGTGTGGGATAGGATACAGGCAGCAGAGTTTTAAATGATTGGAGCTTATCAAGGATGGAGGATGAGAGTTCCGGCAGGAGAGAGCTACAATATACAGGGGTTGTTTAACACCTTCCTCCCTCAGTGGGGGTAATGAAAGCGATGGGTTAAGATGGAAGGGGTTTCATGCCATTTTCCCAATGGTTTCCCGCCCCACATTATCTTAATTTTAATGAAATCAGGCACAGTAAGATCACCTGCCCCAGTGAAATTAGGACCTTACTTAAATGGCAAAGTTGTTTCCTGGTGGCATTATCAGGATGTGCACGCTGTTTTATCTGCAGGCCAATTAAGGGTCACACAGCAGAAACATGGAGTTGTCAGTGAAAGCTAGTGGGAGACAGCACCTGACCAAAGGAGCCACAGATAAGTGCCATGGCTGGGGTGGAAACCAGATTTGACATATTCAAACATTCAGCTGCAGGAAAGGTGGGCACAGATTTCTGAGGCCACAGGTCATTCAAAGAGTTTGGAAAGAGGGATCTGAGATGGAGCATGAGTTTGCAAAGACAAAAGGGATGAGACAGTGACAGAGAGGTAGATTTGGATGTCATCAGATACATATGAAAACTGACCCCAAACCTTCAGGAGATGCTGACCCTATTCTTTATTTAATGTCACCAAGGGGAGTAGATGTTGATGAGTAAGAGCAGAGGGCCAAGGATAGACCCCTAGGGGACTCCACAGATAATACTGCTGGCATAGGAAGGAAAGCTATTGGTGGAGATACTCTGGCTATGACTGGAACCAAGCAAAGCCAGCCCTATTGAGCTGGTCAACAGAGGAGATGTGCTGGAGAAGGGTTCTGTGGTTGACAATGTCAAAGGCTACAGAGTGGTCAAGGAGGAGTAAAGCACTATGGTTATAGTCACAGCAGATGATTTGACCTTGATTTGAGAGGGAACTGTATATTCAAGGACTTTAGAGAGGATAGGGTGGTTGGAGATGGGGGGGTGTGGGTGGTAACTTGCAAGGACAGAGAGGTCAGTGGTTGGTCTTTAGAAGGTGACTAGCTATTTCACCTTGTCCAGAACGGTCAAGGTTGTGCTTGAAGATTAGCTCCAAACTAATTTGCAAACACAATATTTCCGTCAGTGAGTGGTCAATCTATGGAACAGGTAAGGTGTTAGCAGATAGTATTGATTAACTCAAATGCAAATTCAATAGATTTCTTGCAAAAAAGGTCACTGACAGTCTGTAAAAGCTGTGTTTCGGTAGATCTTTTCACCTGAAAGCCATGCTGACTATCTACCAGGATATTGTCAGCTTCAAAGTGCTTCCTGATTTGAGAATCAACAATATGTCCAAGCAGTTTGCACGTGATGCTGCAGAGAGATATCGGTCTGTAGATTTCTGGCTGGTTCTTATCCCGTGTTTCGAATATGGCACGGATGTTAGTTTGTTTCCACTGGTCTATTGAATAGCTGGTGTTGATTGACTCTTGAAAGAGATTGGTCAACATTAGTGCCAGTTCATCAGCTGCTAACTGCAAAGTCCAGGAAGGGATTTCATTTGGACCCAGAGCTTTATTTGGATTTATTTCATATAATAATTTCAAAACACCCTCTTTACTAATGAGGTTTAGCATATCTGGTAAGTGGTCATCATCTAAGCTGGGTATGTCTGTTAAATCTTCTCTGGTAAATACACTAGAAAATTGATCACTTAGTGCTTTTGCTTTATCCCCATGATCACATATAACTTTATTGTCTATTTTGATATCTGAAATGGCCACATCTTCCTTTTTGATTTTCTGAATGAATGACCAGAAACTCTTAGGATTCTCCCTAACAGAGGTTGTAAGATACTCAGAAACACAGGGCAGATTCGTCCGTGCCCGCTGGCGTTGGGCATGTTCGGTGGCGTGAGCGGACAACATGGCAAGAAGGCCAAAAATCGGTTTCACATTGTCGTGAAACCAGTTTGCGATCATCTGCTCAGCCTGTTGATGGTGGACCGCATTTCCCGCCATCAGACCTTGGGAACCTCATTGTAATACATCAGCGTATCATTATAAGGCTGGCCCGCCAGGCTTATCACCTCCCCCCCCCCCCCCCCCCCTCCACCTACCGCTGCCTGCTGGATCACACCAACATGTTTCACAACAGCGTATAAAAGGCATGCACTTGGTGGGCTGCACTTTGAGGGGAACTCGGAGATGAGTGCACAGTAACGTTGTGGAGCACTTGTGAGGGACGCCTGTTGGACTTCAAGCTTGAAGCGCGTTGAGGCAACTTTGGCGGGGGAGGCACAGAAGCTGCCTTGCAGTTGAGGCGACTTGGGGGTGCAAAGGCTGCCCTTAGGTAGTGCACAAACACGTGTGGGGTGGGGAGGGGTAGGCAACGGAAGTGGCCACACATTAGGGACACCTTGTATAAAGTGACCATTCCTCTGCAGCAGAGACAGTTCAGGCACAGCCACATTGACGTGCGTGGAGTTGGGCCTCTAGCTTATCTGCCCACTCAGCAACGCAGAGGCATCAAAGTGCCACTAAGTTCTCCAGAGCTTTTCACCCCTCAGGCACAGGCTGCAAAATAATGAACGTTTTAGTGGACTTCAGAACAGTTGGATAACTAGGCATGTTGTACAATCTCCTTGCTAAAGCTGGCCATGGAGTAGTGACTGGTGGAGGTGCTCACAGCCCCTTGCAATGTCAGCATCCCAGTTTGGACCAGTCTCCTCATGGTTCAAGCTAACAGGGCAGCCTTGCAGTGCGGGTTAGGAGAATGCCTGTGCCTGAGCTGAGAGCACAGCATGCAGTCCAATGGGCAAAGCTGCTGTCAATCGGTCAGATGGAGTGGGGTGGGGGTGGGTGGGGTTTCGGGCAGCCATGCAGCTCACTAATCCCTGACATCTAAGTGGTGGCCAACACTCTCCGAGATGCATTAAGGGGCCTTCAGACTTAACCAAGACAAGTTCTTAGGACACCCATGCTAACCCACACGTCTCTCTCTTGCATCCTGCAGGAGGAGTACATCAGGATCATGGAGCCTGGAGAACTAACTGTATGCCTTGTGGCATGTAGAGAGCAAAGACGACGGAGAAGAGAGTGACTGATGCTCCTCGCTGCGCAGAGGGAGGAGCAGCACCCTCTGAAAGAAGTCATGGCTGGGGCTCCCACACACTGCTGAAGAACGACAGCGAACTATTGATGGTCGGCTCTAAGCTAGACCCATAGTGCACAGACACTGCCTTTCATTTCTGCATATGTCTTGGAACCAATGTCACTGAAGACTGTGCATGTCTAGGGAACTGGTCGGTCACATCTGCCAGCTACTGCAGGATTTGGTGCCACAGGGACATGGAGGACATGCACTGCCGGTGGCTGTGAAAGTGACAGCGGCACTCAATTTCTACACCAGTGACTCAATTCAGGGCTCCAGAGGTGACCCCTGTGGGATATCACAAGTCTCCACCCACTAATGCATCCATGAGGTCCCCATGAGGGGGAATTTCAACTTCCCCAACATTAACTGGGTTAGTCATAGTGTGACATCCTATATTCTCAGTTGATCACAGATCTCTGACCTCTTTCAGGTTCCACAGAGGCTGCAGGGTTGGCTCCTTGAGAACAAGGGCTACCCGCAGAGGCCGTGGCTGATGACACCCTTGCGGCGGCCTCAGACTGCAGCAGAGCGACGAGGCTCATGCTGCAACTCGCATTTTGGTGCAGCAAACCAACGGGATGCTGATAATGAGGTTCCAGTGCCTGGACAGGTCTGGTGGAGACTTGCAATATAGTCCACAGAGGGTGTCACGCATTGTTGTCAGCTGCTGCACCCTTTACAACCTGGTGCTGGAACGAGGAGAGGAGCTGGTTGAGGAGGAGATGGAGGAGCTGGAGGCCTCCTCCAATGAGGACATCGATGGGGATGAGGGTGAAGAGACCCTCGCACTGGCCAGACAAGGCAGGCAACCTCAGGAGGCCCTCACAGCTGCTAGATTTGTGGCGGATGATGATGACATGCAGTGAGGTGACACTATGGATCCTCACATTGCATCTGTGAATGTTTGACTGACCTATGGCAGCGCACATACCCTCTGTGATAATGCTCTTGTCATGGAGATGCGGTGGAGGCCCTAACAGTTGCTCAATTGCAGGAGGATGATGATGACATGCAGTGAGGACACTCCACAGATCTTCACACAGCCTCTGCGAATGTCTGACTCCTGTCTGGCCGAGCACAGCTCACTTGCGCTCTGTGATCAGGGTCATATCATAAAGACGTAGCCACAAAACTTTAAAAGCATCTGATCCTTTGTCCGCCTGCACAGATTCACTGGCTACAGATGCTGAGGAGATGGGGGCTAGCCCCACCTTAAGGGTATAGGATATAGGGTCTTCAGACGAGACAGGGAAGGAGGTAAAAGAGGAGGGGATATCCCAATATTGATCAAGGAATCAATTACAGCAGTAAGGAGGGATGACATCTTAGAAGGCACCGCAAATGAAGCCATAAGGGTCGAGCTGAAAAACAAAAAAGGAGCAATCACATTCCTGGGAGTGTACTATAGGCCCCCAAACAATCAGAGAGAAATAGAAGAGCAGATATGTGGGCAAATTTCAGAGAAGTGTAAAAATAATAGGGTAGTAATAGTGGGGGATTTCAACTTCCCCAACATTAACTGGGTTAGTCATAGTGTGATAGGTTTAGAGGGAGCGGAATTCTTAAAATGCATCCAGGAGAGCTTTTTAAGCCAGTACGTAGAAGGCCCTACAAGAGGTCCTGGACTTAATTTGAGGGAATGAAGCCGGGCAAGTGGTAGAGGTATCAGTGGGGGAGCATTTTGCAGATAGTGATCATAACTCCGTTAGATTCAAGGTTGTTATGGAAAAGGACAAGGATGGGCTAGAACTCAGAGTTCTAAACTGGGGGAAGGCCGATTTTAATAAGATCAGATATGATTTGGTCAGAGTGGATTGGGAGCGGCTACTTTTAGGTAAATCTGTGTCAGAGCAGTGGGATTCATTCAAGAAGGAAATAGGGAGAGTACAGGGTCAACATATCCCAGTAAAGATAAAGGGCGGGACCAACAAATCCAGGGAACCCTGGATGTCGAGGGTTATACAGGATTTGATAAAGATAAAAAGGGGAGGCTTAAGACAGATACCGAGGGCTCAAAACAGTGGAAGCCCTAGAGGAGTATAGAATGTATAGGGGGAGAACTTAAAAAGGAAATTAGGAGAGCAAAAAGGGGACATAAAAAAAACATTGGCAGGTAAAATAAAGGAAAATCCAAAGTTATTTTACAAGTACATTAAGAGTAAGAGGAAAACTAGGGAAAGAGTAGGGCCCATTAAGGACCACAGTGGTAATTTGTGTGTGGAGCCGGAAGATGTAGGTAGGGTTCTAAATGAATACTTTGTGTCGGTGTTGACAAGTGAGAGGGACGATGTGGTTATGGAAATCAGGCAGAAGGATTGTGATATAATTAAAGAAATTAGCATAAAAAGGGAGGACGTTCTAAGTGGTCTGGCAGGCTTAAAAATAGATAAATCTCCAGGCTCGGATGATATGTATCCCAGGCTGTTGAATGAGGCAAGGGAGGAGATAGCAGGGGCGCTGGCAATAATTTTCAATACCGCTCTGACCACGGGAGAGGTGCCAGAGGACTGGAGGACAGCCAATGTGGTACCGTTATTCAAGAAGGGAGGAAGGGATAAACCAAAGAATTAAAGGCCAGTCAGTCTAACCTCAGTGGTGGGGAAACTATTGGAAGCAATTCTGAGGAACAGAATTAATCTACACTTGGAGAGGCAGGGGTTAATCAAGGACAGTCAGCATGGTTTTGTTAAGAGGGGGTCATGTTTGAACAATTTGATTGAATTTTTCAAAGAGGAGACCAGGTGTGTAGATGAGGGCAATGCATTTGACATAGTCTACTTGGGCTTCAGCAAGGTTTTTGATAAAGTCTTGCATGGGAAACCGATAACAAAGGTAACAGCCCATGGGATCCAAGGCAATTTGGCAAAGTGGATCCAGAATTGGCTGAGTGGCATGAAGCAGAGGGAGATGGTCGAGGGTTTTTTTTAGTGACTGGATGCCTGTGTCCAGTGAGGTTCCACAGGGATCGGTGTTGGATCCCTTGCTGTTTGTGGTATATATAAATGATTTAGATTTGAATGTAGGAGGGTTGATCAGTAAGTTCGTGGATCACACGAAAATTGGTGGGGTGGTAAATAGTGAGGAGGATAGCCTTAGATTACAGGAGGATATAGATGGGCTGGTCAGATGGGCTGATCAGTGGCAAATGGAATTTAATCCGGATAAGTGTAAGGTGATGCACTTGGGCAGGATAAACAAGGCACGGGAATAAACGATGAATGGTAGGGCCCTGGGAAGTACCGAAGGTCAGAGGGACCTTGGTGTGCATGTCCGCCGGTCTTTTAAGGTAGCGGGACAGGTAGGTAAGGTGGTTAAGAAGGCATATGGGATACTTGCCTTTATTAGCCGAGGCACAGAATATAATAGCAGGGAAGTTATGCTGGAACTGTATACAACGTTGGTTAGGCCACAGCTAGAGTATTATGTGCAGTTCTGGAATCTGCATTATAGGAAGGATGTGATTGCACTAGAGAGAGTGCAGAGGAGATTTACCAGGATGTTGCCTGGGCTGGAGAGTTTTAGTTTTGAGGAGAGATTGGATAGACTGGGGTTATTTTCCCTGGAGCAGAGGAGATTGAGGGGGGACATGATTGAGGTGTATAAAATTATGAGGTGCATAGATAGGATAGACAGGAAGGAACTTTTCCCCTTGGTGGAGGGGTCAATAACCAGGGGGCATCGATTTAAGGTAAGGGGCAGAAGGTTTAGAGGGGATGTGAGGAAGAAGTTTTTCACCCAGAGGGTGGTGGGAATCTGGAACTCACTAGCTGAAAGGGTGGTAGAGGCAGATTCCCTCATAACATTTAAGAAGTATTTGGATGTGCACTTGCAATGCCATGGCATACAAGGCTATGGGCCTCCTGCTAGAACATGGGATTAGAATAGTTATGTACTTGTTTGACCGGCGCAGACTCGCTGGGCTGAAGGGCCTTTTTCTGTGCTGTAGACCTCTCTATCTAAAGTGCTGAGAGCACACAGAGAGAATGACGGAACTCTGTGATGCCTGCCCACGACATTCTGGCAGCAATGACAAGCACCGCCGAGGTGCAGGCATCACTAATATGTCCAGGCAGTATGAGGCCAGAAAATCACTTTAGTCTGAAGGCTGCACAAAGCACAGGGAAGAGGCCCTGGACTGAGACACCTGCCTTTATCTTGTGCAGAAAGGTTTCACATCTGATATACATGAAACTGCTCATCAGAACAAGAAGCCATAGACAGGGCGACATTCTTTGGAGTTTATTTACAATAGTGAACATTGCGTACAAGTGATTAACTCCCGTACAAAAATAGAAATACCTGGAAAAACTCAGCAGGTCTGGCAGCATCGGCGGAGAAGAGCAAAGTTGACGTTTCGAGTCCTCATGACCCTTCAACAGAACTAAGTAGATATGGGAAAGGGGTGAAATATAAGCTGGTTTAAGGGGGGGGGGGGGCGGTTGTTGGGACAAGCAAGCAGTGATAGGAGCAGATAACCAAAAGATGTCACAGACAAAAGAACAAAGAGGTGTTGAAGGTGGTGATATTATTTAAAAGAATGTGCTAATTAAGAGTGGAGAGCAGGACGAGCAAGGTAGCTCTAGTGGGGGTGGGGTGAAATAAACCATGGGTGGAATACATTTAAAAATAATGGAAATAGGTGGGAAAAGAAAAATCTATATAAATTATTGGAAAAAACAAAATGGAGGGGGAAGAAACGGAAAGGGGGTGGGGATGGAGGAGGGAGTTTAAGATCTAAAGTTGTTGAACTCAATATTCAGTCCGGAAGGCTGTAAAGTGCCTAGTCGGAAGATGAGGTGCTGTTCCTCCAGTTTGCGTTGAGCTTCACTAGAACATTGCAGCAAGCCAAGGACAGACATGTGGGCAAGAGAGCAGGGTGGAGTGTTGAAATGGCAAGCGACAGGGAGGTCTGGGTAATGCTTGCAGATCTACCAACTGAGACATGACCGAGTCCAGAGGCTTGTCATCTGACTTGGACTCAGCAAACTTCTGGCCTCCATCAGTCCTCCGAATACCAGATACCTGGGAAGTCCCTGCCGCCACCTGCTGCGGATCAGACAGTGCGATGTGCTCACCACATTGTGATCCCGAGGCTACTTTAAAGCCAAGTCCAACCAACATGTGTGGAGGGTGTGGGTGAGCGCTGTTATGGGTCTTCAAGGAGGGTGCCTCACCATCAGCACAGGACCAGTCCAGATCCTCGTCAGCCAGCTGGATGGCTCTGTTTTCAAAGTGTGTGAAGACCTTGATTTCAGGCATTCCTCCACTGGTAAGTGACCTCTCCCTCTTGTGTGCCAGCTTGTCCTGCATGAATGGAGATGGAAAGAGTGTAAGTGGGACGACTGCCAGACCAGGTGATAAGTATGTCTGGCATGTATGGGTGGTGAGTAGTCCCACAGTCGGGATGAGGACAAGGAAAGTGCATGTGAGAGAATGAATGGTGATGTCCCTTGAACTGGCAGTGAGTGAGGACCATGTGGATGCGTGATGGGTTTGTGAGTGTATGAATTGAGAGTGATGAGAAGAGTGAGTGGTGGAACGGAGGATATTATGCATCCTCTTGCAGCACTGGATGGCTGTCCTCTTTTGAAGGGCGTTGGCGCTGACCATTGCCGCCACCACTTCCCAAGCAGGGTTTGTGAGGTTACTGCGGCCAGAGTGCACATAGAGGACATTACAGCGAGACTCCACTTCATCCAAAAGGCACTCCAGGGATATGTCATTGAACCTGGGGGCTGCAGTCGTCCTGCCTCTTGGGGCCATGTCTTCTGTGCAGCAGTCCTGTGCTGGAAGCACTGAAAGATGTGGGGGTGGCTGCACTTTAAACATGGCATCTGACGTGCTGAAGTGGTGAGGTGATGGCGTGGGGGGTGAATGAGCCATGGAAACTGCGTGTTTCCTGGGAATGCATGATTAATGCGGTGGGTTTAGGATGAAATGGTGTGAAAGGCCACCATTGTGTCCAGCAGGTAAAACATCGTTTTACCCACCCGCTACTGCACTTAGTATAAATCTGGGATGATTCCGCCCATCACCTTTCCTTGCTTTGTTAAGAGCTTTCTTTATTTTCCTCTGGCAGGTTTTAAATTCTTCTGGTCCTCCTCATCCTGGGGCTTCTTAACCTAGTTGTAAAGGCACTGATTCTTTCTGCATAGCCTATGGTGCTCTCTATGGAACCATGGGAGGTTTCTTCTGTTGGATGAAAACTTGAACAGTACGTATTTATCTATGGCTTCTATCAAGGCATTTTGCAGTTTCTTCCACTTTTTCTTGCACTGACAATCTGATTAAATTTCTAAAGTAACAATAAGTAAAATTTTGAAGATATTTTCTTATCCCTTCCTTATCGGCGATTTTCCTCTTGGCTTTTTCTTATATTTACTTAAGAGATTCAGGTCACATACCATGACTGAGTGATCTGAGTGATCTACAGAGACCCTTGTGAACAAACTTGTATTGTTGGTGAGCATGAGGTCCAGCAAGTTATTCCCTCTTGTTGGTTCTTCAACCAACTGTTCCATTCCACTGTCAACTACCACATCTAAGAGATCTTTTGCATTCTTTCCACAAGCGTAGTGATTTCGGGTAGTGTCTCCTGCACTCCAGTGAACGTTGGGTTGGTTAAAGTCTCTTCTTCTTATAATGATGTCAGCATATGGAGTCTGACTTTGGACCCTTTTCAATGCTTTGTTGAGCTCCTCATCTGTATTTTTATCATCATGTTTTGGTTTATACGTTGTTCCTATGATAGCTGTACATCTCTCTGGTTTCTAGTTGATTCCACAATATTTCGATACTCAAATTACTAGAAGGGTCTTTCTGCTCTGTCATGACACATTCAGGCCTACCATGTCGGACTCCTCCATGACCATCTGTTTGCCTGTCTTTCCGAAAAACCGTATAACCTTCCGGGAATACTTCAGAGTTGGCAACATCTGGCTTTAGCCATGTTTCTGTCTCTTGAATAATATCTGAATCACGTAGCATTATTAGTGCTTCCAAAGCAGCTGTTTTATTCCTTGTGCTTTGAAAGTTCACTGTTAGAATGCAAAGCATTTCTTTCTGATTTCAAAAAAGAGGTGTTAGGCGTCTTGAAGAATATTAAAGTGGATAAGTCCCCAGGGCCAGATGGGATCTACCCCAGAGTACTGAGGGAGGCAAGGGAGGAGATTGCTGGGGCCTTGACAGAAATCTTTGTATCCTCACTGGCTACAGGTGTGGTCTCAGAGGACTGGAGAATGGCCAATGTTGTTCCATTGTTTAAGAAGGGTAGCAGGGATAATCCAGGAAATTACAGGCCGGAGAGCCTTACATCAGTGGTAGGGAAATTATTGGAGAAGATTCTTCGTGACAGGATTTACTACCATTTGGAAGCAAATGGGTGTATTAGTGAGAGGCAGCATGGTTTTATGAAGGGGAGGTTGTGTCTCACTAACTTGATCGCGTTTTCGAGGAAGTAACAAAGATGATCGACAACGGAAGGGCAGTGGATGTTATCTACATGGATTTCAGTAAGGTCCCTCATGGCAGACTGGTACAGAAGGTAAAGTCACACAGGATCAGAGGTGAGCTGGCAAGATGGATACAGAATTGGCTTGGTCGTAGAAGACAGCGGGTAGCAGTGGAAGGGTGCTTTTCTGAATGGAGAGCCGTAACTAGTTGTGTTCTGCAGGGATCAGTGCTGGGACCTTTGCTGTTTGTAGTATACATAAATGATTTGAAGGAAAATGTAACTGGGCTAATTAGTAAGTTTGCAGACGACACTAAGGTTGGAGGAGTTACAGATAGTGAAGAGGATTGTCAAAGGATACAACGGGATATAGATCGGTTGGAGACTTGGGCGGAGAAATGGCAGATGAAGTTTAATCCGGACAAATGCAAGGTAATGCATTTTGGAAGGTCTAATACAGGTAGGAATTATACAGTAAATGGCAGAAACCTTAAGTGCATCGACGGGCAGAGGGATCTGGGTGTACAGGTCCACAGGTCACTGAAAGCGGCAACGCAAGTGGATAAGGTAGTCAGGAAGGCAGAGGGTATGCTTGCCTTCATCAGCAGGGGTATTGAGTATAAAAGCTGGGAAGTCATGCTGCAGCCGTATAGAACCTTGGTTAGGCCACACTTGGAATATTGTGTGCAATTCTGGTCGCCACATTACCAGAAAGATATGGAGGCATTGGAGAGGGTGCAGAGGAGGTTTACCAGGATGCTGCCTGGTCTGGAGGTTATTAGCTATGAGGAGAGGTTGGAGAAACTCGGATTGTTCTCACTAGAGCGACGGAGATTGAGGGGCGACTTGATAGAAGTTTACAAAATTATGAGTGGCATGGACAGAGTAGATAGTCAGAAGCTTTTTCCCAGGGTGGAAGAGTCAATTACTAGGGGACGTAGATTTAAGGTGAGAGGAGAAAACGTTAGAGGAGATGTGCGGGGCAAGTTTTTTTATGCAGAGGGTAGTGAGTGTCTGGAATTCGCTGCCAGAGGAGGTGGTGGAAGCAGGTACAATAGTGGTGTTTAAGATGCAGCTAGACAAATACATGAATAGGATGGGAATAGAGGGAAACGGACCCCAGAAGTGCAAAATGTTTTAGTTTGACAGGCAATATGATCGGCGCAGGCTTGGAGGGCCGAAGGGCCTGTTCCTGTGCTTTTCTTTGCTCTTTGTTCTCCTAGTACTTTTTGACCTGATGCCATTAAATTGACCCTGGTTACTGTCTTGAAATTAAGTCTCCTGTCTGCCTGATGAGCCTTTTGCAGCCCCGCTCTTCACACTGTTTTGGGCCCTATTGCAATATTCCCTCAAAGCCGTGTGGCCACATGGCCAAGCAACAACCCAAATGTTCCCGCGCAGGTCGGGCAACAAGTCGGCAAAAACTTTAAAGAGCCTGCAAACTACAAAAGAAAGTTAGAGGGTACCTCCTTCTACTGTAGACTTATTGATAGAGATAGAGTACTAAGAGTGGACAATAATTCCATTCCTAATGTATCATGCAACTACCAGGAATGTTGCTATTGTCATGTCCAGAAGACATGAAATTTACCCTTGGTGGGCACGCGCGATCGGCGGGCCCGGGAGCTGCCTGGGAATGGACTGCCAACTGAGATCGACCCCTGTCCGTGATTTCACACTGGCTAGCCAACCAATGGCCAGCCAGCGAGAAACGCGCGCTGAAAAGCTCAGCGCTGCTGGGGTGGGGGCAGGGAGAGGACGGCCGATGATGGCACTGTGGGCATGGGTGAGCGTTGCGAGAGCGCCTCCTGAAGGCAGACAGCTGCCTCAGGGAGCTTCAGGCCTTCAAACATTGAAATAAAGCTCTAAAAAGCTGCAAAAAAAAGTCCACGCATCACAATCAAGCACCTGAAAGCATACCTCATAAAAATACTTTCCCCAGATATTCATTTTTATTTTATTTCTTAATGGAGATTTCAGCGTGCCCTTGGATGAGATTTGATGAAAAATGCCAAGGCTGCCTGGCCGATTTTCCCATCCACCAACTGTGAGGTTGGATGGGCCATGAGAAATCACAGACAATTGCCCCGTTAATGGGCTTAATTGTCGGCAGGTGCACTTCCGACTTTTATGCGCGCCCACTGAGCAAAATACCGCACGAGTGCCAGATGACGTCGGGATGCTCACCCGATGTCATGTCGCATGATTTCATGCCTGATCAGGTCAGGCATGCGCCTGCGAGGCATTAAATTCTGCCCATTCTTTTTTTCAAATGGACAAAGGCTGACTCAAGCCTGACTAGCTATGGCTCACACAAAAGGAATTTCTAGCCTTCAGAAAACAGCAAGGATCTCATTATCTCTAAAGAGGTGCTACTGCCCCCTGTGACTGCAGAAATCAAATTCCAAGGAAATGCACAGAAACCCTTTACATTTCTAAGGCAGAGCTCTGGCCAGTGGAGACAATACATCTTCCAGGACAAGAGGACCCTGAAACCGCTGAAACTTATTAATGGATGCAACATTAACCATCTCAAGAATCCAGACCAGGAATACACGTCCAAACCAAGGGGAAGAAGTGGGAGTTATGTCACATGACCCCCCTCCACCCTCCACCCCACCGCCCCAACCCCTCCAAACAAGTTGCTGAAACCTGTAATATTGCCTTGTGGAGCTGAATCCAGGCAGTCTGCCACCTTCCATCAACAAAGCAGCCGCAGAAACAGAACTCTGTCCCGGTTTAAACTGCCTGGCCTTCATCTACACTGTTTTCTACTAGAAGGCCTGATCTTCGGCACTGGTGTCTATAGGAAAAGTGATTTATTTCTACCTGTTTCCCTCATCATGGAAGCCAGTGCTACTGGAAAAGTAGATCACCCCGCACCAGTTTTAACCTGCTAACCTCTCTGAAGGAATACACCTATGGACTTTTGATTCAGGACTCCGAAATCACGTGAAACAATAAATCTTATTTTCTCTGTGGTCTTTGCCCTCTAACCCCTTCCTTCCCTTATTTCTCTTTCATTGTGTGAATATACCGGGAGGAGGTGGGGAGGGGGGGGGGGGGGGGGGGGGGCTACATTGCAAAACTCCCTTCCCACGTTCTTGAGTGTGTAAAATAAACTAACCCTCTGATTTTACCTGATTTTGGGAAAACCCAATTTGAATGTGACCAGAGTCCAAGTTAAGGGACAAGCTAAATTTGATATAAAAGAGCCAATTTGAAGCTAAGAGGAAAACCCGGTTGCTAGAACAAATTTTAAAACAGAAGTAACTTACCACAGCAAGTTCCTTTTCTTTAACACTATGAAAATGGCAATGTTTGATGCCCAGATGTTTGTTCAGGAAGGGAATTTAAATGGGGAAGTTTTGGCAGCCCTTAGCATGAAACAATTGAAAGCTGTAGTTAGGGAGGTACAGTTAAAATTGCCCAGCAAAATCAAAAGAAATGAATTGACCCAGTCATTGGTAGAATGTTTGGATCTCACGTTACCAGTAGAGCAGATAGGTGAAGAGCTCAATCATAACTCCAAATCCCCTCCCCTAGCTAATTTCAAGCAGGAAAACCTTAAATTTTAGCTAGAATTTCAGGAGAGGGGAGAGAAAGGGGAGCTCAGGAAAGCAAGAGGGAAAAAGAATGAGAAAAAGAGAGAAAAAGAAAGAGAGAGAAAGGGAGGGGGTAGCTCAGAAAAGAGAGAGAGAAAGAGGGAGAGAGAAAGAAACAGGGAAGGGAAAGAGAATTCCAACTCCGAAAATTGGAAA
This sequence comes from Cetorhinus maximus, assembly GCF_964194155.1. NCBI lineage: Eukaryota > Metazoa > Chordata > Chondrichthyes > Lamniformes > Cetorhinidae > Cetorhinus > Cetorhinus maximus. Next base: position 25,804,026 of record NC_135897.1, read on the forward strand.
TGGGGCTAGTAGCTCAAAGGGAGAGTCCAGATTCCTTCCCAAATTTGAAGAGAGTTATGTGGAGTTGTTTTTTTTTACCACTTTCGAGAAAATAGGGGACAGCTAAAATGGCCATCAGATATGTGGACATTTTTAATTCACTATCAGGGAGAGCCCAAGAGGGTCCCATGCTGCCTCTGGATGTGTCCCTTAATTATGAGCAAACCAAGGCAGCCATCCTAAGTGCCTACAAGTTATTCCCAGAGGCATATCACCAACAATTCCAGAATGCTTGTACAAAGTCCACACAGCCCTCTGTCAAGTTTGTATGGCTGATAAGGTCTCTCAGAATCCCACATACCTACAATAGGTTGTGTGAATGAGTACAGCTGGAGGAATACACCTAGAGGTGCAGGATTTTTTTTTATTATTGTGGGCATCAATGGCTAGGCCAGCATTTATTGCCCAACCCAAAGGGCATTTAAGAGTCAACCACATTGCTGTGCATCTGGAGTCACATGTAGGCCAGGTAAGTACAGCAGATTTCCTTCCCTAAAGGGCACTAGTGAACCAGATGGGTTTTTACAACAATGGTTTCATGGTCATCATTAGACTTTTAATTCCAGATTTTTATTGGATTCAAATTCCACCATCTGCCATGGCTGGATTCGAACCCAGGTCCCCAGATCATTACCCTGGGTCTCTGTAATATTAGTCCAACAACAACACCACCACTACGCCATCACCTCCTCACAGTTTGGGATGCAGCTGTCAGCGCAGACAGCTGTGATCTCACCATAGGCCTGTAAACTCAGATAGACCCTTTCCAAACCATGCCCATGAGCATTGGAATGATAAGCAGGGTGACCTAGATAGGAAAGGCCCCCAACACAGAAATCAAAACACAAAAGAGGGTGTGAGAAGCCCCCGCGCCACCACCCTGCTTCGCCCCGAAAGGAGAATTCCCGGGGGGTCAGTGTGTTCTCATTGTAACAAAATAGGCCGTTCTAGACCTGAATGCTGGAGATTGCGAGGCAAGCCAGTTGGCCTAGTAAGGCTTCACATGAGTAGTCCCCCGTAGAACGCCCTGATGGGTAGTGCAGCAGAGCTGGCAGGGCCGCTCGCTACAGAAACTTATCCTTTGGTGGGCATGGCACCATGTGTTTCTGAGCCAGACAAACTTCCAGAGAGCTTCTGGAGTTTTGTCCTTTCGGGAACAGTGTCCCCCTACCCATCCCAAAATGTGAGCATGTCCATGGTACTGCTCTGGAACACAGAGGCCACTCAGTCTTTAATGCTGGAGGGAAACCTAAACCTACACCCTCAACACCACACTCCCGAGTCCTCCCTGAAGGCCAAGGCACTGATCAGTAGAGTGGGAGGAGGATCTGTGTTTGCACACCTCCATAAGGTCCACCTGGAGTGTGACCTTTTTTCAGGCCCTGTTACAGGAGGAACTGTCCCTAAACTACCAGTAGTAGGAATCTGGGAATCTGGGAACGATCTGGCTGGCAGCAAGGTGCTCGCCAGTGGAAGAAAAGATGCCAATACCAAGCAGCAGAAAACTGCAGAAAGGCAGAAATCTGGGGAAGGCCCCAAAGCCCAATAGGGTGGAATAGCACCCTCTGACCCCAAGCGAGAGTGGCTCAAAGGTAGCAAAGCTGAAGCCAGGCCAATAAAATTAAAAGGGATCCAGAGAAGGTCCCCTAGAACCCAAAATAGGTTCTACAAGTATCCCAGAATTAAATAGGGACCAGAGAAGCCCTACAGCAGGGAAAGAAATAGTGAGGGAGATGCTCCACATAGCTGAAGATCCTGAAGGAAGGCAGGTTATTAAGCTCGAAAAGGAAAAGAGTAAGGACTTGCCTGAGTATGGCTAGTGGAAACTTATTTGCAATATTTAGTAGGGACAAAGGGAGTTCCCAAACCAATGAGCAGTTAGGGAGTAAGATGCCTACCCCAGTTGAAAAGCCACAAGGGAGTGTAGCTGGAACTGCACATCTATTTGAGGGCTAAAGAGTCCCAAGGGACATAGAACAAGTTTGGAGAGTGCCCCCTCCAAAGCTAAAGGCCTCAGCTAGGAAGCCATTGATTGGCCTGGCCAGTACCTTTATGGTGTATTTAAATGTGGAGCAGAAAAGTTCCCAGAAAGTTTGAGGGTGATGCCTCACTTAGTTGAAAGGCTACCAGAAGGTACAGCAAGAGCTGGCCATCCACCAGAGAGCAGTAGTGTGCCAGAAGACTTGACTCCTACCCCTCAACTGACCAGCAGAGGGACCCCAACCAGGTTGGGCTCCAGGGTCACCCACCATAACGCTGAATCACAAAGTGATCGGACAGAGTTAACCACCCTATTTAAAATGATCCATAACACGCCTACAGCACTGTAGCCATACCTGTTATGGATATGGGAGAGGCCCCAGCTAGAAGGTCATCATCCTCTCATCCAGGCCCAGAAAGGCTGGCCCAACTCCAGGGGTCAACATCCCATCTGTTGCCATGCCAACCCAAAGCACCTAGAACCAGAAGCTGGAACTCTCCAGTAGTGCTACAGCACAAGCCAGACCCTGAATAGGAATCCCCTAAAGAGGCCAAGGTCCCTTTAAAACACCCACTCTCCTGACCCTCTGCCTAATCCCAGTCTCTGGGTCCAAAAACATGAGCCCACAGGTTACCAAAATGGACAAGAGCAGTTAAGCCCTATGATCCCAGGGCCAGGCACCCATCGAGTGAGATGTCCAGCATTGCCCTGTGGATCGCCCAGATCAGCTTGACCATCACTCTCCCCCTGAGTGCCAACTGTAGTGTATAGCCCCCAGACCCTTTCGAGGATACTTGATCAGGAGGTTAGAATGGCTGACCCCCAGCAGAGGGAAGTTCTCTAGCACCAAATAGACTTCCCCACGTCGATGAATTTAGAATCTTCCCAAGTCACCTAAACTTTCCCAAATCCCAGTACCAGACAATGTCCTTGCGGACACCCTGTTGGGTTTAAACCACAAAATGAAAATGGAGCAGGAAACTGCCATTTCCCCTACTAGTTGTGTGTTTGATGTGCCAGCATGAATGAGGGAATGCCTGTATATTTCTTCACTTCCTATTCTCCCTTCCCCAAGACCGCATAAAAAAATGAAAGAGAATTATTTTTTTCTCCAACGGTGGAGGCGTGACATGCCCAGAAGACATGAAGGAAAACATATACATGTCTATATCAAAGCAAAATACCGTGGATGCTAGAAATCTGAAACAAAAACAAAAATAGCTGGAAAAACTCAGCAGGTCTGACAGCATCTGTGGACAGGAACACAGTTAGCATTTCGAGTCCATATGACTCTTTATCAGAACTAAGGGAAAATAGAAATGAGGTGAAATTTAAGCTGGTTGAGGGGGGTGGGACAGGTAGAGCTGGATAGAGGGCCAGTGATAGGTAGAGGCAAAGAAGAGATTGCCAAAGATGTCATAGACAAAAGGACAAAGGCGTGTTGATGGTGGTGATATTAGCTAAGGAATGTGATAATAGGTGACATTAAGGGTAGAAAGCAGGACGAGCAAGGTACAGATACTCAGTCCTAGTGGGGGTGGGGTGGGGGGAAGGGATCGAAATAGGCTAAAAGATGGAGATAAAACAATGGATAGAAATAAATTTAAAAATAATAGAAATAAGTGGGAAAAGAAAAATATATTTAAAAATATATATTTTAAAAATTATAAATTATAGAAAAAAGGGGTATCGGAAAGGGGTGGGGATGGAGGAGAGAGTTCCTGATCTGAAGTTGTTAAACTCAATATTCAGTCCGGAAGGCTGTAAAGTGCCTAATCGGAAGATGAGGTGCTGTTCCTCCAGTTTGCGTTGAGCTTCACTGGCAGCAGGCCAAGGACGGACATGTGGGCATGAGAGCAGGGTGGTGTGTTGAAATGGCAAGCGAGAGAGGTCTCGGTCATGCTTGTGGACAGAACGAAGGTGTTCCGCAAAGCGGTCACCAAGTCTGCGCTTGGTCTCTCCAATGTAGAGGAAACCGCATTGGGAGCAGCGAATGCAATAGACTAAATTGAGGGAAGTGCAAGTGAAATGCTGCTTCACTTGAGAGGAGTGTTTGGGCCCTTGGACGGTGAGGAGGGGGGAAGTAAAGGGGCAGGTGTTGCACCTTCTGTGGTTGCATGGGAAGGTGCCATGGGAGGGGTTGAGGTGTAGGGGGTGATGGAGGAGTGGACCAGGGTGTCCCAGAGGGAACAGTCCCTATGGAATGCCAACAGGGGGGGTGAAGGGAAGATGTATTTGGTGGTGGCATCATGCTGGAGTTGGCGGAAATGGCAGAGGATGATCCTTTGAATGCAGAGGCTGGTGGGGTGATAAGTGAGGACAAGTGGTTCTGGGAGGGAGAGGAAAGTGTGAGGGCGGATGTGCGGGTGATGGGCTGGACACGGTTGGGGTCCCTGTCAACCACCATGGGTAGAAAATCTTGGTTAAGGAAGAAGGAAGACATGTCAGAGGAACTGTTTTTGAAAGTGACATCATCAGAACAGATGCGACGGAGTTGAAGGAACTGAGAGAATGGGATGGAGTCCTTACAGAAAGCGGGGTGTGAGGAGCTGTAGTCGAGGTAGCTGTGGGAGTCGGTAGGCTTGTTATGGATATTGGTGGACAGTCTAGCAACAGAAATTGAGACAGAGAGGTCAAGGAAGGAAAGGGAAGTGTCAGTGATGGACCATGTGAAAATGATGGAGGGGTGGAAATTGGAAGCAAAATTAATACATTTTTCCAGGTCCAGACGAGAGCATGAAGCAGCACCGAAGCAGTCATCGATGTACCGGAGAAAGAGTTGTGGCAGGGGGCCTGAGTAGGACTGGAACAAGGAATGTTCCACATACCCCATAAAGAGCCAGGCATAACTGGGGCCCATGCAGGCACCCATAGCCACACCTTTTATTTGGAGGAAGTGAGATGAGTTTAAGGAGAAATTGTTCAGTGAGAGAACAAATTCAGCCAGACGGAGGAGAGCGGTAGTGGATGGGGATTTTTCGGGCCTCTGTTCGAGGAAGAAGCTAAGGGCCCTCAGGTCATCCCGGTGGGGGATGGAGGTGTAGAGGGATTGGACGTCCATGGTGAAGAGGAGGCAGTTGGGGCCAGGGAACTGAAAATTGTTGATATGACGTAGGGTGTCAGAGGAATTGTGGATGTAGGTGGGAAGAGACTGGACAAGGGGAGAGAGAATGGAGTCAAGATAGCAAGAAATGAGTTCCATGGGGCAGGAACAGGCTGACATGATTGGTCTGCCGGGATAGTCCAGTTTGTGGATTTTGGTTAGGAGGTAGAAGCGGGCTGTCCGAGATTGGGACACCCTTCGGTTGGAAGCTGTGGAGGGAAGATCTCCAGAGGAGATGAGGACAGTGACAGTTCTGGAAACAATGGCTTGATATTCAGTGGTGGGGTCATGGTCCAGGGGAAGGTAGGAGGAAGTGTCTGTGAGTTGACGCTCAGCCTCTGCGAGGTAGAGGTCAGTGCGCCAGACAACAACAGCACCATCCTTGTCAGCAGGTTTGATGACAAAGTCAGGGTTGACCTGAGAGAACAGAGTGCAGCAAGTTCAGAAAGAGATAGGTTAGAGTGGGTGAGAGGAGCAGAGAAATTAAGACGACTGATGTCATGTCTATATCATCTTGGCTACTTTGTAAACTTGCTTTTTATATAAATGGACAAAGGCTTTACACTGACTCAAGCCTGACTAGCTACGGATCACACAAAAGGAATTTCTAGCCTTCAGAAAACAGCAAGAATCGCTATCTCTAAAGAGGTGCAAATTCCCCGTGATTGCACAAATCAAATTCCAAGGAAATGCACAAAGACCTTTTACATTTCTAAGGCAGAGTCCTGGCCAATGGAGATGATACATCTGGGTGGACAAAGGGTCCTGAAACCACTGAAACTTATTAATGGATGCAATATGAACTACCTCGAGAAACCAGAGCAGGAATATCCATCCTTTGTATCAAACAAAGCAATTCTCTACTGGAATGTCTGAACTTCTGTATAAGTGTCTGTATAAGTGCAAGGCTGATTCATCTCGACATGCTTCTCCCACTGTGGAAGTCAGCGCTACTGGAGTAGATCACTCGCATTAGTTTTCGCCTGCTAACCTCTCTGAAGGAATACACCATTGTATTTTTGATTCTGGACTCCGGACTCAAGTGAAACAATAATTCTAATTTTGTCTGTGGTCTTTGCCCCATATCCCTTTCTTTCCCTTATCGCTCTTTTATTGTCTGAATGTAATAGGGGCTCCGTTGCAAACTACCTTCCCGCATTTTGGAGTGTGTGTAAAATAAACTAACCTCCTGTTAATAAGCCCAGAGTAAGATTGGATCATTCCAAAACTGAAGGGTTAGGGAAAATACGCCACCACTTATAAAGGGAGAAATGAAAAGTCAAAAACACCTTTCTGTTTACAGTCGGGTGATGAGAGGAGAAATTAGGGTTGTTTAACTTCAACTGCCCTCCTGTCTGTAACACTGTCATAATGGTGGCTTTAAAAGGGAAGACTGTAGCCGAGGAGATGGAGCTACTTATAAATGATGAGATTGGGAAGAGGAGCATTGTGATCAGATAAGAAATAAATTATTCAAGTGTTTAATAATTCCGAAGACAGTTGCCCACCAAACTAAGCTCAATCATTTCTTTATATTAAAAAAATATGATTAGTACTGGCTTTTGTACAGGCAGTTGGGAATGATATCACTGGAGATCAGAGTGTTGCTATGGCCTCCGGATCCTGATGTGCTTAATGGCTGTTATTCAAAGATCCTTTGGGGCAGCGGACACTGGCATTGCATATAGTTGGTTTTTTAAACTGTCCGAAGACACATCCTTCTGGGACCTGCTGTAACATGAAGCTTGTGATGTCCAACATTAAAAAAAGATTGCATCATCACTCACAAGCTCCCATTAAAGTTTCAGAAAGTAAGTTGTGGCTCCCTGTTGCAGGAAAGAACAAGATTGCGTCTGTTTTTTCAGATTTACTGTGATTGAGTATTTTCCAGTTCATATTATATATTGCAAACTCCATTCTGATGACTATCAGGAAACAAAGATGTTGTGATGGATTTTTGCATGACCACACAGGTACAACTAGAAACAGCAAAACTCACGTGAGGGATTCATGCTCCAAACAGAAATTAATAATAATGCAACATCCTGTCCACCGGTATTTTAAAGAAAAATACTTTCCAAACAAACAGTTCAACAGAGCAGCAAACACACAAACTGCAAAGGTCATAATGTCCGGCAAAAGAGTTATGCCCAATTTTCAGGGAAGCACTCAATGCCTCATCAACAACTTTAAACTTCTCCATGAAAACGCATTTGCAATTTTTTTGTTCAAAGTTGCATACAAACACGGAATGATGACTAGATTGTGTCAAATATACCATTATCATAGGGTTGCACAGTGGTTATGTTACTGGACTATTTTAATCTAGAGGTTTGGATAATAAATCCAGAGAATGTGTGTTCAAATCCTATCACGGCAGTTTGAGAATCTGAACTCTGTTTTAAAAATATCTAAAAAAGCTGGTATCAGTAAAAAGTGACCATGAGCTGTTAAATTGTCAGATGAACCCAACTGGTTCACTAAGATCCTTCAGAGGGGGAAACCTGGTACTTGGCACGGCCTATATTTGATTCCAATTGTACAAACAATGCACTTGACTCTTACATGCCCGCTGATATGGCATAGCAAGTTACTTAGCTGCATCAAACCACTATCAGTGATCCCAGGAAAAGACTCACTACCCCACCTAAGACAGTTAGGGGTGGGCAATAAATGCCACCCTTGTCGGTGATGCCAATATCAAGAGAATAGATTTTTAAAACCATTGTTGTGTGTATCCACTATGACAAATATGGCACAATGCCCAGTTCCCATCTCAAAGGAAAAAGGGTCCATAGCCTCTGAGCGCATGGTGCTCCTCTGTATACAATAGATCTAATCCCACCCTGTCTTAGGTTGGCTGATTTCATCCAGGGTAGCAGTTAAGGTACTACAATTGGTCTCAGCATCCCACCAATTTTTGGCACCCTCCGATCTCCCATGAAAAGCAATAGATGCCATATAATATGAATGTCACTGTACAGGTGGGTATATGATATTCAAATGATGAAAATATGTCATTCAATACATTTTTCAGTATTTGAGTAATACTGAAAACAGTGACATCTGTACATCCTTGGTGTTCAGTATTGTAATGCTGGTAGAAGAGTGTCTATAAACTTTAAAGGCTCAAAATTGATCCAAGGTGTTCGACAGTCAATCTCCAATCCCTCTCAAGGCTGACTCCCAGCCCTTCCATTGGTGAAAGCAGATAACCCAACCCACATTATTTAAATGATCCAAAGTCTGAAAGTTGCTCAGAGTCAGGCGGGACTCCTTTGTGGCAGTTGGAAGGAAATCTGCTAAGTGCCTGGAGTCACAATGTGGTTGAATCTGAACAGCCTTCTGAAATGGCCGAGCAAGCCATAGTTAAAGGCAATTAGGGATGGACAATAAATTCTGGCCTTGCCAGCAATGCCATCTTGTGAATGATTTTTTTTAAAAAAAGTATTTATAGCACCTAAACAGACCATTTGGCCCAACAGGTCCAAGCTCATGCATATACTCAACACAAGCCTCCTCCCTCCCTCTTCACTGAACTCCATCAATATATATAGTGTTACATGGTCATTTTAACATAACTTTTAAAACACCTTTTCCTTCAATTGTCTAACCAGTCTAATCTTAAATGTTGACATAGTTTCTGCCTCAGCGTTAACCCTGGTAGTGAATTCCTCAGTCTTTGTGTGCAAAGAGCTTTGTCTTGCTGTCTGATACGAATTTCTTACATTTTTCCTTGCACCCAGCTCCCCCATTCCAGGCTCCTTAGCTACTGGAAACAGATTGCTTATATCTACTTGTGCCCAATCCTTCCAGAATTATAAAACTTCTCAAATTAGCTGATAATTTGCATTGCTCTAATTTTAAAAGGCCCCAATCTTTCACATTTGTTTGCATATTTGCATTTCCTCAAAGGAGACATCATCCTAGTGAATCATTATTGCACCCTCTCTAAAGCTTCAATATCCATCCTATGATATGGGACACAGTATGGAATATCAGGTCAGGGAAAAGGAATTGGGAGCTCTCTCCCGAGGTTGCAACTGAGGCACATTACAGGCCAGATTTTCTCTGCATGCTTACACAGCTCCTAGAGGAAATCCTCCCCCATCATCAGTGCAAAGTAAAGCGAACAGGTTAATATCAATAGCAATGATAAAAACAAAAAGCTAAAAGCTACTGCGGATGCTGGAAATCCAAAACAAAATAAAAACAGAATTACCTGGAAAAACTCAGCAAGTCTGGCAGCATCGGCGGAGAAGAAATCAGTCAACGTTTCGAGCCCTCATGGCCCTTCAGCAGAACTGAAGCATAGTTTCAACAAGGGAGAAATATAAATTGGTTTAAGGTGGGTGGGGGGGAAGAGACACATTGAGGGTGTGGTGTGAGCAGATAATCAAAAGATGTCAGAGACAAAAGGGTCAAAGAGGTGTTGAAGGTGGTGGTCTTTGTCTGAGAAAAGTGCTAATTAAGAATGCAAGACAGGATATTCAAAGTACAGCTCTAGTGGGGGTGGGGTGGAAAGACTAAAGGTTTTAGTTTTAGATTTAAAAATAATGGAAATAGGTGGGGAAAGAAGAATCTATATAAATTATTGAAAAAAAAGGCGGGTGGGGGGGGGGAAAGAAACGGGGTGGGGATGGGGGGAGGGGGAGTTTAAGATCTAAAGTTGTTGAATTCAATATTCAGCCCAGAAGGCTGTAAAGTGCCTAGTCGGAAGATGAGGTGCTGTTCCTCCAGTTTGCGTTGGGCTTCACTGGAACAATGCAGCAAGCCAAGGACAGACATGTGGGCAAGAGAACAGGGTGGAGTGTTAAAATGGCAAGCGACAGGGAGGTTTGGGTCTTTCTTGCGGACAGACCGCAGGTGTTCCGCAAAACGGTCGCCCAGTTTGCGTTTGGTCTCTCCAATGTAGAGGAGACCGCATTGGGAGCAACGAATGCAGTAGACTAAGTTAGGGGAAATGCAAGTGAAATGCTGCTTCACTTGAAAGGAGTGTTTGGGCCCTTGGACGGTGAGGTGTAGCAAGTGCTCAGGAATTACACAGAATGGCTAGAGATCAAAGGAAGCTTCACTCATTAGATATTCTGCTCAGGGTGACCAACTGTTTCATATTTGAAAGGATTGTCCTTAATTTTGACTGTTTGTCCCGTGTCCTTTAAAGGAAGCCTTTTGTCCCGTATTTCTGGGAGAGCCTGTGGGTGACTGATATTGGGAGTCTGTAGGGTGAGTTTGAGTGATTGGAGTGGGACTGCAAGTGAGTGAGTCACCCAACAGACTGATGGTGATGCTGTGACTCAATAAGGTAAGTTGTAAGTTTTAGTTTATTTGAACTCCCCACCCCTTTCATGTTGAAACCCTCCACCCCACCCTCACAGCTCTCATGGTAACCAGCATCAGTCCTATGGTCAAAGTGTCACTTATTTTATTTCATGAGATTTGGTCACCCTGATTCTGTCTAGTTTCTATTCATGGAGTACTTGATGCAGAACGTGGAAAGGTTCTCCCACCTCATCATAATGCACACAAGATGATGTGGCATCTTTCAAAGAAAATAAGAATAAAGAACAGAAGACTTTGGCATCTGCATCTTCTCACTGCACCTGGAATAGCAGACCTTGTGACTAAAGCAGAGTTCCACTGCTGCAAACTGTAAGATCTCATATGCGCATCCTTTTTATAAAAGGATTTTAAGAAAGAAAGAAAAGGAAAGACTTTCATTTATATAGTACCTTTTTTAGGATCACTGGACATCTCAAAAGTGCTGTGGAAAGAGTGAAGTACAGTTAAAGCATAGTCACTGTTGCACTGTAGGAAACACAGCCATCAATTTTTGCAAAGCAAGCTCCCATGAACAGCAATGCAATAATGACCAGATGATCTGTTTTTGTGATGTTAAATGAGGGATAAATATCGGCCAGGACACCGGAGATAACTCCCCTGCTCTTTTTCAAAATAATGCTGTGGGATCTTTTACATCCACCTTTAGAGAGGCCTATTCTATATGGAAATCTATTAGCTACCTCCTGAAAAGAATTGTTTTGTTTTTGTGTGGGAGCTACACAAATCTAATGAAAGATCGTTTTAAATGGGTAGGGGGCAGGTGACTCTTGGGCCCCCCTTTACTTACACTTTACTTGCATTGGCAATGACTTGTATTTTGAGATGCCAAAGCATGTGTGGTTTGCAGTCTGTGTAGAAGAATGGTCAGGCTTTTATGATCAGTAGGTGAGCTGTCAAAAGTAATCTAAAGTATGAGATGTACCTGAATGGTATCACTGATTAATAATGTGATTGACCACATAGCAAGAAGGAACTTCTTCCTCTGAGGTGCCAAAAGCCTGCCGGGAGTAATATACCTGCTGTTGACCCCAATTCGATGCTTTTGATGTGTCTGCACATCATGGTGATAAGACAGTGTGATTTGTGGAATGAGGGGTGACCATATATTTCCATCAGAGCTTCACTTGAGCATGAAATAACACGCGTTGATGTCGGCTGAGCGTGCCAACGTCAATGCGCAGTCGTGCGAAAGTTCAGTCGATGGGCACGCGCAGGAGTTGGCAGCGTGCCTGCCGACAATTAAAAGGCCTGTTAAGGCCATTAAATTATCAATTAAATTTTTCACCTTTGCATTTTTTTGGAAACCTCATCCACAGGCAGGATGAGGTTTCCAAAAGTAAATAAAAATAAAATAAAAACTTTAATTTTTCATTAATAACATGTCCCTGGTCATGTGGCAGAGTCACATGAGGGGCCATGTTTTATTACATTTATTACAGTGAGATTATGCAACGTTCACTCGCGCGCATGCGTGAAGTTCGCGCTCGGCAGGCTCGCACTGCTCCCCCCTCCCGCACAGGCAGTGCTCAGCGCTGCTGCTCGCGTTTCACGCTGGGCGGGGCTTAATTGGCCCGCCAGCGCCAAACCGCAGTGTGGTGCCGATCGCAGGCAGTGGCTGGCTTCCCGACTGCCCCCGCTGAGCCCACCTACCAAGAGAAAAATTCTGCCTTTAGGGTTATAAATTTTGGATCACAAATGATGTTGGTTTGCCTGTAGAATCTTCACTTTGCTATCAGCCTGAATTAAGGGAGTTGGCAGCAAGCTCAAAAATGTAACAGACATTATCACCGGAATTTTCCAGCCCCTCACGCCGATGGGATCTTCTGGTCCCGCCGATGTGAACGGAGATTTCAATGGCTCGTCAGTCCCTCTGCGGGGAAACCCGCCATGGGGGTGGTGTTGGAAGATTCCGGCCTATGACTTGACAAAATCTCCAAGAGAAATAATGGGTGTTTGTTGCACCATTATGAACAAATACTGAACTTTTTTTCTCATCTGCTGCTCTTCTGAAAGCATTGAAGTACCTATTCAGTCAGCGTCATTGCCATCTTTGGCTGTCCCTCAATTCAACTCGACTTAGGGTCACGCGTTGTTTTGCCATATGTCTTCATATGATGCTCGACGCACAGATCTTTGGGAGCATGGGGCAGGACGTCGCATAGGTTAGTGGGATCTGGATTGCAAGGTTTGTTTCCTTTTCTTTCCTTCTCTGCCGCCGCTCTGCCTCATCACTAAGACACTGTGACTCGTGAAGCCACGTGAGGGACATGTTGTTGCCTTTCTGGACAATTGGTAGCAAGCTCCTCCCAGTCCTTAACATCTTGCTGCTATGCTTCAGAGAGAGTTTCAGAGTGCCTTTTGAAGCATTTCCTTTGTCTTCCCCTGGAATGTTGATCATTTGAGATTTGAGAAAATAGGACCTGGTAGGGAAGACAGTTTTCAGCCATCTCGACACCAACTCCAGTCCGTCATGTTGATTTGGCAGGAGTTGAGCCTGAATGCTTGTGAATCGGGTTTCAAGAACAATACAAAGCTCTTTCCATTGAGTCCGGAGGATGCAGTGGAGGCATTGCTTGTGGAATTTCTCTAGTGTGCTTATGTGTCACTGATACACAATCCATGTCTCACTGCAATACCGGAGTGCGGTGATGTCAACTGCTTTGTACATTAGGACTCTTGTTGACTTGCGGAGGTTTTAGTTGTCAAACACTTGCTGCTGTAGCTTGTAGAGGTTGAACTGACACACCTGATCCACTGTTGGATCGCCTTGTCAATGGTACTTATTCAATAATGCTGTATACAATAGGATAGCAATTCGTTTCAGTTCAAACTTGGGAATCTTCCCTCATTTTGAGTTTTCCCAGGATTACTTCTGTAGAAACTGGCACTTATTTTAAATGAATAAGTTTGAACCGCAAACTACAAGAGAAACTAGCAGCTCAAAGCTTCAAACGTAGGCTGACATGAAACACAAAATCCACTGTAGCAGGTGTCACATGACAAGTTACAAATGTTCCAATATAAGGCAGATTATCCCCTTGGGCACTCACCATGTGGAGCCATTCCTGCCGGAAGAATGCGTCAACCTTTGTGCACCCGAAGTCATTGACTTTAAAACCATTTTCCTTTATTGCCACAGTGACCAAAAGTACTTCATTGGCTATAAAGTGCTTTGGGGCACTCCTGAGGTTGTGAAAAGCACTACATAAATGCAAGTAATTATTATATTAATGGGAAGCAAATCACAGGCTGTCAGTTGTACATGCTCCCTTCAGGCATGGGCAGCATTGTTGCGCCAGAGATATGTCATAACTGCGGACCCATTATGAGAAGTGGTCCCTTAACTAACATTCAGGAAGAAATCACTCCCTCCACCACCACAACTCCCCACTCTCCCCAACACAGGTTACACTTCTCTCATCTTTCATTCTTTCCAAAATTAAATGAAGGAGTGGCACCTTCCCTGTGTTATAACTGCCAGTCTAGTGGATGTAAAGCTTATAGCAGTAGATCAAAAGGATGGCGATGAAGATTGTGCCTAGGTGACTTGGTAGAACAGGCAAGTGTAACATCAAAGGCTGGTACAATCCATCTGTGCAAGAGACCAGGAAATGTTACGTATAATGGTAATCATCCTCCAATAGACGGAACGGGTGACAGGGAACGAAAGAAAGAATTGGTTTAAGATGAAATTCAATCAAAACCTGGAGTTAAACACCCTGACAAATTGATGATAAACCCTTTTACCTCCTGTAGATTCATAGAATTAAAATACCCTTTGCTGAACATTAGATTGTCCACAGAACCTACTATCAGCGAAAGGTGGTAACAGGCAGCTAGACCTCATGTTATTTACTCACATTCACCCTCTTTTACACTCTACTCTCAGTCAAAGGTGGTCCCCTGTAATCTTCTATACTGTTATGTTGGTGTCACTTCTAAATTAATAACCCCATTAAAAACAATTTCTGCATCCCTACAGACCGAATGGGTAAAATTCATTTGAAAAAAGATTAATTTTTCACCTTGACTGACTTCAGGTACTTGAGATTTGAATAGAATGTCTGGTAAGAACTGAATTTTTCAGTATTTGCGATTTTTAGTTTTTCTCTCAATTCAAACAATTAATCCAACAAATTAAGCAGAACTCTGATTATAACGATGCATAAAACATGGATAAAGATGCTCAGTGTTAAATTTCCCTTTTACCAAAAGGCATGCCCAGGTGAAAGCAAACTGATCTTTTTCAATGATTATCTTTTTTATTTTATTTTTAAAAACTCCTTCTCAGCTGAGGGCAAATACTTGCACAATGATTAGTTTGTAGGTGTGAAGTGTATTAGAGTTACTTGTGCTAATGTTTTGCCTTCCAGTTGACAGAAATGCCCTGCCTTCAACTGAATGTGTCATTGTCCTCCCACCCATTGCCACAACCACTGTTATTCTACCATGGTGCTACATGACCTGTAATTAAGAATGTTTTTCTTTTGAAGATGCAACTATGTGGGGTGGGTCTGCTTACTTGTCTTTGAAAGACATATAAACCCATCAGGATTGTGGAAGCTCTCAATAGTATCCCATGCAGCGCAAATCCATAAACAATTGCTAGTAGCTAGATAAATTGCAATTACTTAGAGGAAAGAGGATGGGAAGCATTCCCAATATGTCATGATTAGATATCCTGAATATAGCCATTAAGGTTGACAACACTCCAGGATGGGTCTGGGGTCTCCAGGAATTTACTAATTAGTCACTCGATTACTGCAGCAAACAACCCTGCAAAAGATCACAGGGCTTTAAAAAAATGTTTTTTTATGTTTTCTTTGAACACTTGTGTTTACGAGTCACAAAAACATTAGAGATGGGGAAAAAAGGTTGTTTTAATGACAGAATCATCCCATTGTGTAATAAAGAGTCTATTGCTTTCCAATTGACTGTGGGGAGGTGCTGCACCATGAGACTGGACCAATGGGGCAATCAATGATGGAATTATGGG
Source organism: Cetorhinus maximus (assembly GCF_964194155.1). Classification (NCBI taxonomy): domain Eukaryota; kingdom Metazoa; phylum Chordata; class Chondrichthyes; order Lamniformes; family Cetorhinidae; genus Cetorhinus; species Cetorhinus maximus. The sequence goes on from NC_135897.1 coordinate 25,819,488, forward strand.
GGTCAGGGCAGTTGAAGGCAGGAAATCATGTGATAATGCCTCTAGGAATACATTCAGCTAGAGTTGGCCATTCTAAGGGCCATGGTGAAGTCTAAATGCCAATAGTAATTGAGATAATGGAGTTCAGTTGACCTAAAAACGAAAGGTCCAGGTTGGTAAAGAGCAAAACACTGTTACAAATCAGATGGGCTCAATGTAAAACAAAACCTCACAATGTATCCCAAAATAATATTGTTGAAAACTTTTCTGCCAAAATATTTCTATGGGGTTAATTGCAATACATTTTCTGGCATTTAGGAGTGGTTGTTTATGGACCTTTTGTCCGTGGTCTTCTAAATGCTCACTCCAACCATTTGTTCAAAATGCTTTGCAAATTGAGCAGTAACAGCAGTGTGTCACATTTTCCTTGTAACAATGTTTCAAGGTTGAAGATTGGAAGAAATGATTATGATTTTCTTAATCCATGGATCTCCGCTGCTAAACTAGACTGAGAGCTGTTGACATTGGGTAAATGCTAGAAGTGACATTTATTGCCATTCAGAATGACAAGCTCACAAATCCATTGAACGATATGGAGCTTTGTTTAGCTTTCAGAGTGACATACATCAAAACAGGTCACAATTTGAACACAATGAACCACTGTAATTCTTAATGAATGACACTTGGCAGCTCTGATGTGTCAGCAATTAGAAAGTATAAGGGTGAAGGAGAAGAAAAAGAGATGTCAGTCATAACTTCAAGAGAAAACTAACCTACGTTCTTACAGGTAGTTTTCCATAGCCACCGATCTTTGTCCTATAATTTAGGGGAAAATAATATTGGGTTGGGTTGGGATCGGAGGTGGGCAGGGCTGAAAATTAGTTCCGCTGACATGCTGATGGTTCCCTTGCTCCATCCAGCCTCCTGGCCATTTTACCAGAGGTGGGATGGGGCTGGCAGGGCTACCCGATCACACAGTGAGTGGCTGATCAAAGAGCCTAACTGAGAGCAATTAAAGGAGGCCTACTGGAAAATTCCAGTCAGCCCCCTGGTTCTTGCAAGGGGTGGGGCCACTTTAGGGGCCTAGAGGCAGCCTCCTGGCGGCAGGCCAGGGGCCAACACTCCAGGCAGGGCAAGGGGCCTTTCCTGGCTGCTTGGGTGCAGGAGCAGCCACATGCCACCTTGTAGAGGGCCTTCCTCCTCCACCCACCCTCTCCCACAACCACCTCCCTCCACAGCGCAGTGGTAACCCGGCTGCTGATTCATATTTTTAATTAAACATTTACCTCTCCCTTACTGACCTTCCATTGCAGCTTGCTACCCCTCCCAAGCTGGAAGGCCTCTGACTGACCCTCCAGCTTCAAGAGCCTGCCTGCTGCTCTCCACTGGATAGTGACCCTGCCCACATGCCAATTAAAGAGGCCCCTGTGAAAATCCGAATGAATGACTGTTTCCCCTGGGGGCGGTTTCAGGATCTGGAAACAGTCTGACCTCTATATCCCACCTCCTGATGGAAACTTCAGCCCATTTACTCCTAACTACATTTAACATCATTATCAAAAAGTTCGTATAAGAAGTATTCTTCCTGTGACATAATGTTTAATCGGATAATCAAATTTAGCAGTCACAGGATAATGAGCCTTTTGAAAAAAAGAACAACCAATGGGAAGACATTTTGTAGACTATGGGCTGAATTTTGCCGTCGGCAAGCAGGAGGCGGGGCCTGCTCGCCAACGCGCAAAATGACGCAGGATGACGTTGGGCGGAACTCCCGACGTCATCCTGCCCCATTTAAATATTCAGGAAGGCGGGGGCACAGCAAAATCAGCTGTGTGCCCGCTGACCTGTCAATGGCAAACTGAGGCCATTGACAGGATCATTAAAATAATTAAAGGACCTGTCCGTCCAACCTTAAGGTTGGTGGGCAGGCCAGGAGCCCCGGCGGCAAATAGAAAAAACATGAAACCTCATCCACCGACGGGATGAGGTTTCATGCAGGGATTTAAAAAGTTGAATAAAGTTTTAATGAAATTTATTAACATGTCCCATCTCGTGTGACATTGTCACATGAAGGGGACATGTTAAGGATTTTTTTTCCTCTATTTTTAATATTTATACAGCTGTCAGCGATCTCCCTGAGGCTGCACTTAGCCTCAGGGAGATGTGTGTCCTTTCGTGCGCATGCGCGAAAGAGCGCACCCTCGCATTTGGGGAATCCCCCCCCGCCCGCATAGCGCATAGTGCTTCCCGCCGGGCGTCACGCTGGGCGGGCCTTAATTGGCCCGCCCACTTAAAATGGCAGCGGGGCCCGCTTCTCCGGTGGGGATCGGCTCTCCGTCCGCCGGAGATTGGGTTGGGCCCGCCCGCCCGGCAGACAGAAAATTCTGCCCTATGGATTTTCAGTAGCTCTTAAGGGTTGAAATTTTCAGGCATCAACATGAAGAATGAATGCTTGTGGCTTAGTTTCATATTTCACCAGAACAAACTCAAGCGCTTTGAACTCAAAGCCCAAACCAAATCACTGATGTCTCTCTGACTGCAAAGCTACTCCCCAAAGCAGTTTTTTCATCTTGCCACTTCCATTTAAGGAACAGTTTCTACAGCAATAAAAACAGAAAATCAGCACGTCTTGCAGCATCTGTGCAGGGAGAAACAGAAACAGAAACATTTTGGGACAATGGCCTTTCAGCAGAACTCAGGAAAGTTAGAGATGTGGTAGTTTTTAAGCAAGTGACAGGGAGTAGGGTTAGAACAAAAGGAGAGGCGTGTGCTGGGTGGAAGGCAGGAGAGATTAAATGACAAAAGGGTTCAAGGTGCAAGACCAAAGGGAGTGGTAATGGGACAAGTCAAGAAACAAAAGATGTGTCTGAGAGAAATGCAAATCATGAACAATGTGCTATCCAACAGCAATAAAAAGAGACAGAGAAAACAAGATAAGGAATCCAAAACTAGCTAAGAAAACGGAAACAAGATGAAGCAGAGGTAATGATCTGAAATTGTTAACCTCAATGTTGAGTCCAGAAGGCTGTAAAGTGCCTATGAAAAATGAGGTGCTGTTCCTAACTTTATGTTCAGCGTCACTGGAACACTGCAGCAGGTCAGAGTGAGAGAAAGAACTGAAATGTTTCCACAGCAGCCAGATACACAGAATTACCTGGAAAAACTCAGCAGGTCTGGCAGCATCGGTGGAGAAGAAAAGAGTCGACGTTTCGAGTCCACACCTTCTGTTGAAGGGTCATGTGGACTCGAAACGTCGACTCTTTTCTTCTCCACCGACGCTGCCAGACCTGCTGAGTTTTTCCAGGTAATTCTGTTTTTGTTTTGGATTTCCAGCATCCGCAGTAGTTTTTTGTTTTTAGCCAGATACACACCCAAATAACGGCGAAGTCACAAGCTTGCACATATCGATCGTCCATTTCCCTGGAGCTTCTCTTGCCCAGTGGCTGGGGAAAGGACCATATGCTACTGTGATAACAGAACAGTTTAGCTGAACATGACTACTTCTGCCAAATAATTTACCAACATGACCATCGCAAATGCAAAATACTTTGGATTTATGCTTGATGTCACACTGCTATCAGTGGTGTGAGCCAAAACCATTTTATTTAATAGTGTGTAACACCTCCTTAAATTGTTGCCTCCTGCCAATTTCAGAGAGGCTACTGATGATAACTCAGCAAAGTAAATGTGCTGTAAAATGTAAATGTTGCAAATCAGAATTCTCTCTTTTTTTTACTGACTTCCCCATTCTGGTTTGAATATTTTCCAATGCAGAATTACATCAATTTACCAGGAAATTTTAGTAATTTGGGATTATCTTGGATTTCTGCTTTGCTTTGTGCTTTGCTTAAACCTCTTGTAATCTACAGCTAAAAATTAGCCGTGCATTGAGCTCTTCTGCCACCAGGACCATGAATGGGGTATTAATGGGGACAATTCAGTGCCTGTCATGCTAATATCCCAGTGAACACAAAGAAACCAATTTAAATCCCAGCTCCATTACTATTATTGAAAATCACAGTTTGGCCCTTTTCTGAACCAAGCATTTTTCCAAAGTACAGAGCAAGGTGCAGTTTATAATGATCACTTTTGGGACTGGCTTCTGTTGGCCTACTGCATGTTTAAGACTAAATAATTACCTCATTATTGGGATGCACTGTTGGTCTTTCCAGACAGGTGGCCTTTAGGACAAACTCAGTCACATAACAAAGTCATCAGTAGAATTTTTTTTAATAGGTTTGATTTTTTTGTTCTCCTTTGTGGATGTTCACCATTGTAAGTCTCCATCCACTACAGCCAGATTAGTGAGAAGCATTGAGCTGAAATTGAAGAATGAGCTGGGGCTCTGGCACTAGATTTCAATGAATGTCCATTAGACATTCCTGCCAGTTCACACGGAGTTCACTTTACAAGGGGTGTGTGAGCCAGTGGTTGGGTTTTCGACTATGGAATTTTCTAGCTTTGTATCCCATAACTAGGGCCGGTTAGCATGTAGTTCAGAATAACACCAACAGCGCGGGTTTGATTCCCGTTCCGGCTGAGGTAGTCGTGGGACCTGCCTCCTTGCCCTGTCCCCGAGAGTGGAAGGCAATGGCAAACCACTGCTGACAAAAACCGCCAAGAAAACAGCTCAAGTACCTGCCTTCATAGGCAGAGCACACATACCATACCATCCCCTCAGCACCAGGAATTCCTAAATCACCCTGAGCAACCAATTAAGAAAAAAACAACCAACTTGTCCTTATATTGCATGTTTCACGCATGCAACATTGTGCAGCCAGTAAATTGCTTTATACCATTGGCAAAATTAGCAGCCAAATTGAGCACAGCAAGGCATCAAAAACAGTAATGTTCAATTAATATGGGGAAAAATTCTCCCCCCGTTGGGGGAGGAAGTGCGGGAGTGTGCGCGCCTCCGATCAGCGCCCTGAATTGGGGGAGTGCTGCCATTTTATGTGGGTGGGCCAATTAAGCACTATGTGCTCCCAATGTGGGGGGGTGGGGGGGTGGGGTGGGGGGTGGAATTCCCTCAGCCGGGAGTGCGCTCTTTTGCGCATGCACATGAAAGAGCGCACAGAGCTCCCTGAGGCTAAGTGCTGCCTCAGGGAGATCAGCTCGGAATTAAAATTTTTAACAGAAATTATAAAAAAATTTCCCTGACATGGCCTCTCATGTGACACTGTCATGGGACATGTCCATAGCTTTTATTGAAAGATTTGATAAAAATTTAAATATCCTCATGAAACCTCATCCCGCCGTGGATGAGGTTTCGTGCTTTTTCCGAAGCCCGCCAGGGCTCCCGGCCTGCCCGCCAACCTTAAGGTTGGTTGGGCAGGCCCGTTAACTACCTTAATTAGTTTGTCAATGGCCTCAATAGGCCATTGACAGGTCGGCGGGCGTGTAACTGACTCGGCTGTGACCCCGCCGACCTGAAAATGGAAATGACGCAGGGTGACGTTGGGAGTTCTACCCGACATCATCCCGCGTCATTTTATGCATCAGTGAGTGGGCCCCACCCCTGCTCACCGACCGGAAGATCCTGCCCATGATTTTTTTTTGGGGTGGGGTGTGTTCGTTGGGGGGTAAATGTTGACCAGGACATCAGGACAACTTCATGGTTTTCTTCCAAAAAAAACTTTAATGATATTTTACACCCACCTGGACAGCTTAACACAGTTTGAAAAACAACACCTCTGACCACGTGGTACTGCATTGAACTGTCAGCCTAATCCTAGAGCGCAGTTTGCAGCTGGAACCTTCTGATTCAGTGGTGAGAGTGATATTGTAGAGCTCTGCCAGCACTGAGGTGGTTTCCAGTCTAGCCAGTTGTTGAGAGGGTGTCATCAATGTTGGGAAGTGACATTCCTGTATGAAGAGGTTCAACCCCAACTATAGGAATTGTATGCACATGGCCCAGGCTAATGAGAGAGAGAGAGATGGCATTCCCTTCATGAGGCCAGTCTATGATTAAGGTTTGGCTGTGGGCAACTTAGGCTTTTTGTTTACACAGTAACCCACTGACCTTCATAGCCAAGTTGACCAGGTCATCAGCAATTACATGACCGTACTTGCACTTTTGAAAGGTACATTCAGTCAATATGTAACTCTCAATCTAGACATAACAAATCATTGGACAATCACAGGAGATACTTTTCTTTGCCTGCTTTGAAGAAACTTTGATTGACAGGACACAGAGGTACGTGCCATATATTTACTGAATGGATTTTCTTTTTTTAGATTCACATCAAGCTTTCTTTTAAGGTGCTCTCTCTCATGGTTTGAAAGAGGACTGATAAAGGTCACTCAACTGAGACACAAGGCTAGGCTTTGGAATGATGTGAGGGGGGCTATTTCTTACTGTGGCCTTCTCCCTAGTCTCAAGAGTTGCCAACCGTCCATGATTGTCCCGGAGTCTCCAGGAATTGAAGATCAATCTCCATGACACTGCTGTGTGCAATTCTGGAGAAAAATCATAGGGACATTAAAAAGATTGCATTTTTAAAAAATGCCTTTGAACAATTCTCTTTACCAAATATAAAAATGTTGAAAATGAAAAAAAGGCTGTTTGGCTGACAGTCAAGCATCGTCCAATTGAGTAATTAATCTTTTTCTTTCCAACTGGCGTAAGAAGGCAGTGCAACACAAGGATGGATGTGTTTGGCCGACAAATGGCTGGAGTGTGAGGGCAAGTTGTGAAGAAACCTCCAAGAATACATTTAATCACAGTTGGCAACCCTACTAATTTCCACCTAGCAAAGCTTCAGTGTGTTTTTTGTTCTCTGTACAATCTGACACTTCATCTTCTAAACTGCCTGAAAACTAACGTCATTGAGCTCACAGAAGCAAAATAAGTAGCTTCGAGACTTGAAAAATCAAAGAAGAGTGAGTAGTTCAGTTCTTGTGGCTGTTCAGCATTCACTTGTTTTGGAAAAGAAGGGGAAGAATGGAAGAGATAAATAAACTTGCATTTATATAATGTCTGTCATGACTTGAGAACATCCCAAACAGCCAGTGAAATAGTATTCCTGAAGCATAGTCACTGTTGTGATGTAGCTGTCATGATGACAGCTGTTTGTGGCTGTGGACTCCAGTATTAGATACTATACAGTATTCGGTACTAGATATGGGATCACCTGACCTGGGGGTTGAAGATCCTTTGTCTTGATAGAATTAAGTTGCTGCAGAGATGTGTTCATGTTAGAAAAATGTGTTATCAATAAAGTTAGCTCAGCTACAATGTTGACGGTGTGTGTGCATCATTGAAACAAAAAACAATACAGTAACAAACATGGCAGGGCATTTATGCACAGCAAGCTCCCATAAACAACTATAAGATATTTTGATCAGAATATCTGTTCCAAGTCCTGTCTTCACACTGAGGATACCCTCCATTGTGTTGTGTGGCACTGCCACCATGCTAAATGGGATAGATTCTGAACAGATCCAGCAACTCAAGACTGGGCATCCATGAGGCACTGTGGGCAGCAGCAGAATTCCACTCAAACACAATCTGTAACCTCATGGCCCGGCATATCCCTCACTCTAGCATTACCACCAAGCCAGAGGATCAACCTTGGTTCAATGAAGAGTGCAGCAGGGCATGCCAGGAGCAGCACCAGGCATTGCTAAGAATGAGGTGTCAACCTGGTGAAGCTACAACACAGGATTATTTGCATGTCAAACAGCATAAGCAGGAAGTGATAGACTGAGCTAAGCGATTCCACAACCAACAGATCAGATCTAAGCTCTTGTGCTGCCACATCCAGTGAATGGTGATGGACAATTAAACAACTCACTGGAGGGATAGGCTCCACGATATACCCATCCTCAATGATGGGGAGCCCAGCACATTAGTGTAAAAGATAAGGTTGAAACATGCACCATAATCTTCAGCCAGAAGTGCCAAGCGGATGATCCAACTTAATAAGGTAAGAGCCCATGGTGTTGGGGGTAGTATATTAGCATGGATAGAGGATTGGCTAACTAATAGAAGACAGAGAGTTGGGATAAGGGGGGCATTTTTAGGATGGTAACCTGTAACTAGTGGAGCGCCACAGGGATCAGTGCTGGGGCCACAATTAGTTACAATATATATTAATAACTTGGATGAGGGAAGTGAATGTACTATCGTCAAATTTGTGGATGATACAAAAATAGGTGTGAAGGCAAATGGTGAGGATGACACAAAGAGTCTACAGAGGGATATAGACAGGTTAAGTGAACTTGGCAGATGGAATATAATGTGGGAAAATGTGAGGTTATGCACTTTGGCAAGAAGAATAGAGGAGATGAGTATTATTTAATTGGAAAAAGATTGCAGAAAGCTGCAGCACAGAGGGGTTTGAGGGTCCTTGTACATGAATCACAAAAAGCTGGCATACAAGTTCGACAGGTAATAGGGAAGACAAATGGAACGTAGACCTTTATTTCAAAGGAAATGGAGGATAAAAATAGAGAAGTCTTGCTAAAACTATACAAGGCACTAGTTAGACCACTCCTAGAATACCGTGAACAGTTTTGCTCCCTTTATCTAAGGAAAGATATACTGGCATTAGAGACAGACCAGAGAAGGTTTACTCGGCTGATCTCAGATATGGCAGGATTTTCTGATGAGGAGAGGTTGAGTAGGTTGGACCTGTACTCATTGGAGTTTAGAAGAATGAGAGGTGACCTTATTGAAACATATAAGATTCTTAGGGGGCTTGGCAGGGTAGACGATGAGAGGTTGTTTCCCGTTGTGGGAGAGTCTAGGACCAGAGGGCATAATCTCAGAGTAAGGGGTCGCCCATTTAAGACAGAGATGAGGAGGAATTTCTTCTCTCAGAGGGTAGCGAATCTGTGGAATTCTTTACCACAGAGGGCTGTAGAGGCTGCGTCATTAAGTATATTCAAGGCTGAGATAGACAGATTTTTAATCAGTAAGGGAATCAAAGATTATGAGGAAAAGGCAGGAAAGTGGAGTTGAGGATTATCAGATCAGCCATGATCTCATTGAAGGGCGGAGCAGACTCGATAGGCCGAACGGCCTACTTCTGCTCCAACTTCTTATGGTCTTATTAATATGTTGGTTGAGGGCTAAATATCAACAAGGACACTGGGGAGAACTCCCATGCTCTTCTTTCAATAATGCCATTAGATCTTTTACATCATCCTGAGAGTGCAAATAAGGGCTAACTTTAAGGATTAATCCAAAATACAGCACCTCCAACAGTGTGGCACTCACTCAGTGCCCCACTGAGCTGTCAGCCTAAATGTTGTGCTCAAGTCTCTGGAAAGGGACCTGAACCCATAACCTTCTAACTCAGAGATAAGAGTTCAACCACCACTGCCACTCTCAGTAATTCTTAGTAGATCTGTTAATGCCTTAATATTGTCAGTATTTTAAATTAAAAACACAATGTTCCTTTTAACTAAATAGGTTAGGAAATGTCTTGGGGGGTCATAATCTTAAATTATGTAAAACCAGAACTAGGTTAGATGATAGGAGACAGTTCTTTTCCCAGAGAATAATGGATTTGTGGAATAGGCTGCCGCCTTGCATAGTCCGAGCTGATTCACTAAAATCCTTCAATTCTTTCATGTTGGAGCTGAGATCAACTTTGTACAAAAGGTAGGGTCTGTATAACGTCTCAAGTGATCTCCTGGGGCAGGATTTTTAGGTCGGCGTACGGGTACAATCGGACTGTGATCGGCCCATTACTGCGATTTCATGCTGGCTGGCCAATTACTGGCGAGGCAGCAAAAAGCCTGTACCGAAATGCTCAGCACTGCCAGGGTGGGGCGGGCGCTAACGTAAGCGTGGGCGCGGGTGAGCGTTGAGTGAAAGTCTCCTAAAGGCAGAAGGCTGCCTCGGGGAGCCGAAAACTTTAAAACCAATAAATAAAGCTTTTAAAATCCAGAAAAAAATGTTCACACGTCACAATCAGTCACCTGAACATATACACAATAAAAACTCTGTCCATACATTTTTTAAAAATTTAATAACGGAAACCTTCATCCTGCCCTTGGATGAGGTTTCAAGAATAATGCAAAGTCCGCCTGGTCGATTCGCCCATCCGCCAACCATAAGGTTGGACGGACCATGAAAAATCAGAGACAATTACAACCTTAATTGCACTAATTGGCCTGTTAATTATCGGTGCGCGCGCTTCCGACTTTCGCGCGTGCCTGCCGACCGAAATATCGCGCCAGCGCGGGATGACGTGGGGATGCTTGCCCAACGTCATCTCGCGTGATTTCACATCCGATATGCATGCCAGCCTAAAAATTCTGCCCCGGATTAGTTTTGATTGCTTAGAGAAGGCAGAGGAATTTTCCAGATACTTTCCCCCTAATTGTTCTGGGTTTTTAAACATGTTTTATCACCTCTTCCCAGAGATCACATGTCTTTCATGTGATGTGCGGAGTATGTGTATCATGATGCACAAGGTATCACCGTTGTATGTATCAGTTGGACCAGTGGATTTTTCCTTGTCCATCATTGTCTCATGGTCATACTTTTGTAATTGCCCCATAGTATGTTATAATGGAAATACTTAATATGATTTGTTTTAATGGCACAATATTAAAGCAACATGCTGTACTAACGTATCTTACCAGAGTGGTGCACCATTTTTATCATTGATATGTACTCTCAGGGATGCTAAATAAATGAATATCAGTTCTTCCGTCACTAACACATTCAGCTCTCAGGGTAAAGTATTCTGTGCTATCCTGACTTTTCAACTCACAATGGCCATGCAGTGACAGGCCTGAATAAATGGTGACCTTTGTCTTGTGTGTGCATTTGGGAGTTTAGACAAACAAAAAAAAAACCCCTTAATTGGTCACTTAGAAGGCTGGAAGCAAACAACATATTCACTTTCCACCAGAAATGTCCCTTTGTGTTGTGATGAACTTGGTCCTAAAGCTGTCAGGGAGCCATTTTAAACTGACCCTTTTTGTCTGTGTCACATTTAAAATCAATGAAGCAGCAGTCTTCATTTAACTGCCGCAATCACACCCAAGGCAGGGCAGGGTTCTGGATGGTTGATTGTGCCTTTGTGAATTGACACCGAGGTCAATTTGAACAGCAACCACAATTACAGTTAAGTACATGGTAAGTTGCATTCAAAGCATTTTAACTCAGAATTTTCAGCCTTGCTGTAATTCAAGTATCAAGAGAAGTTAAGTATCATCTTCTATAGAATAACAGTTACATCAGGGAGAGATTAGCACATAGCTCAGTTTTCAGAGATGACGTGTAAACCACGAGCAAAACACTCGCACAAAAGAACCAGAGCGGAGATGAGAAATTTTTTCACATAGTGAGTTGTTATGTTCTGGAATGCACTGCCTGGAAGGGTGGTGGAAGCTTTTGCAATAGTAACTTTCAAAAGTGAATCAGATAAAAATGGAAAAAGTAAAAATTACAGGAGCAGGGGAATGGGACTAGGTAGATAAGGAGCCAGCACAGGCACAATGGGCCAAATGGCAATGGCCTCCTTATGTATTGTCTGATTCTGTGATCCAAAATTACTCGCAAACCTGACATTTGGGTGCAAATCTGGCTGTACAATACCAGTTATGAACCTGTTAAAACATTCCAATAAGATTCCTTTTCTGCCTGTCTTAAGCAAAGACATTGACCCATTTATTTTAAAAGCAATCATGTACAGTGGGAATTCATATATCCATGTAGACATTCATGTTGGTAATATTGCATAGTGCAATTTGCAGCTCAATGTCTGCAGCTCCCTATTGTACTGTTTGCATTATTTTGTGCAATCCTGTATATTTAAAGCTGATTTTTTACCTGTCAAATAACTCTATTTGCTATTTTTTTAACTCCGCCTCCTGGATACTTTTGATGATTGAGATCATTTCCTCTTGTGCTCAAATTTCAATGGTTTCAATCAAGTGGTAAATGTTCACACACTCAGTGACAAGATGAGTAGTTTTAAATTCATTGTGGCTGATTGTGCACACTGAACAGAACACATATTCCTGAAGGCCTTGACTGGTGCCTAGGAACAGTTCCACAGGTGCCACCTGCCTCAAATAACTTTTCATAGTGGGTATTATTAATGTAAGAAGCCACACAATGAGTGTTTGCAAGATATTCCGCTATAGAAGCCATCACAACTGAGGCCATTTCTTCCTCAACAGGTGCCCATAGTTAAACTTTGCATGAGTGCTCACTGACTGATGATTAGGAATAAGAGCACTTGGTGGATATTTTTTTCCCTTCCTATTCCTGGGACATTAGTTTGTCGTCAGTTCTGTTCTGGTTTTGAGCAACTCAATCAAACGTTCGGACTTTCTGGTCTGTACGGTTCATTTCCAACGCATTTCCTTGTTGTGCCATTAGGTTCTGACACAGCATCGATGAAGGGCTGTATAAATGTGAGCTTGGCAGGAACTACATCCCACGGCGAGCTCAGATAGTGGTGGTGTTCCTCAGTTTTGTGTGACAGAAACCTGTTCAGAGTCAACAAGCATGGAAGAAACATGAGGCGTATGTCTTGGACAGTGCAACTTGGGCAAGAGTGAATCAGCAACCTGTTTTACACTCCGCCCAACTTTCTTTTCCATTGGACCCTAATTTCCATAAATTTGTGATGTTCCCCCTCCCCCCACCCCCGCTTTAGAGGGGCACCACATCTGCCCGAATAGCTCCAAAAAAGCAGGAAAGGGTTGAGTTCAGAACGGGTAGGTAACCATCTCATTTTTAACTACCCACCCACCCAGTTTCTGGCAGATCACTAGGCTTTAAAATCGGCTCCACTTTTGACCTTGCACGGCAAACACAGTCTCACCCTCAATCACAACTGTCTTCCTGAAATGTTAAAATAACAGATGGTCATGTTTTACTCTTACAGCATTTTGTGGGTTGCTCCTTGTTTTGAACTATTTTTCCAATGTCAGGATCACTCATCAATCCCCTTGTGAAGTGTGGGATGAAAAATTAACCACTTGGGGCCAGTCAGGTTTGATAAAAAAAAATAAACACTCAATCAAGATCTCAAAGCCACACTGTGTGCTCCAGTCGACTCCCTGCAATTCTATACTTGTTTCATCTCAGATTTTCCCAGGCAACAGGCCAAGTTTATAATATGCTCAATGGTTGGTTCAATTCCCTTGGTAGTATATGAAGAGAAATCCAGTTTGTAAAAAAAAAACTGTCAGCAAAGATGCTACTCTCACCAGAAAAGAACCCGTGTTTATATTGTGCCTTTCCCGACCTCAGGATGTTCCAAATCGCTTTACAGTCAATGAAGTGCTTTTGAAATATAGATACTGTTGTAGGAAATGTGAATTTATGCAAAACAAGCTCCCACAAACAGCAATGTGATACGGCCCAGGTAACTTGTTTTAGTGATGCTGGATGAAGGTTAAATATTGGCTAGGGAAACGGGGAGAACTCTCCTGTTCTTCTTCAAAATAATGTTTTGGAATCTTTTACGTCCGCCCTAAAAGGCAGATGGGGCCTCAGTTTAATGTGTCACCTGAAAAACAGCATCTCTGACAATATAGTACTCTCTCAGCACTGCACGGAAATCAAAATGTTCATACTTTGGCATTCGGAAGTGAACCTCGGCACAGGAGGATGAAGTGCATGCGAGATCTCTCAGGACAATGGGACTCCAATTGTGAACAGCTGCTGGTGTCCAACCAGTAGGGCAGGATAACCACAGCTTGAGCAAACCCAGTACATTGTTGTAATTAGGCTGACTTAATGTACAGGTAACAATGCAGTGGAAGCAACTAGCTACCAATGCCAATGTCACAGATAACAGCAGCACACCCTAACACTAGGCACCACTAATTCCACGGGATTCTGATAGTAAGTTTGAGGAGGGTAGCCCTCATAGTGCCAATATGAGGGCATGTCAGTGTGGTGGTAATAGAGGAGTAGGAATCTGCCTGCTTTTCAAGATTATCATCTGAGCGGCATCAGCTACAGGACAAAAACAAAAATAAAAATACCTGGAAAAACTCAGCAGGTCTGACAGCATCTGCGGAGAGGAATACAGTTAACATTTCGAGTCCGTATGACTCTTCAACAGAACAGCTACAGGAGACATCTGAATCTGACCAAACCATCCTGCAAGCTTGGCAAGGCGTCAGGAGGAATGAATTGGTCCCGGTTGTACAGGAAGGTTTCTCTGGATTACACCCTACCATGAAGTGCATGAAAACTCAAGGATCAGCTAGGGCAGAGACCGCAGATGCATAGTTTGAAAGTACAATGGGCTATCTCTCCTGAATACTCATTACTGCTTAGCGCTCCAAGCTACAATAACATTTCTTGCCTAATGTCAACACACTATAATAAAAGAGTGAGGGAACCTTAACTCATGGATTAACAGACCTCCATTCTGCCCAGGCAGATAATTATACATGCTATCACTTATGACAAGGTACTTTATTCTTGTGTCAATACACTTCAATCACATACTTCTATAATGGGCAAGGTCTGGATTAATTGCTGCTGGTTTCCTGAGGCATAGCTTGAGTAACTATCTGCAAGCTGCATGTAAAACTGATAGGACTTCGTGAGACCAACTGCAGGAAAACCAGGTTTAAAACCAGGATCTCTTTGCAGCATATCCAGCAGCATCAGGTCAAAATCAAAGCACTTTTAATTCATCACCTTAAATTGATGTGACCAGTGACAAACACTTAACCACATTCACTTTTTCCTGGTAATAGGTTGCTTTGAAATGCTCCCTCCAGACAGAAGTTGTGTAACCTCCTCCAGCCAATAACTCAAGATCTCTGTGCTCCTCTATTTCTGGCCTCTTGCACACCTGCAATTTCCTTCGCTCCACCATTGACAGCTATACCTTCAACTGCGTGGACCCTAGCTCTGGAATTCCCATTTCCAATTCTCTCCACCTCTCTTCTTAAAAACCTACTTTTTGACCAATCTTTTGCTCATCTCTCCAAATATCTGCTCTGTGACTTGGCATCAAACTTTGCCTGATAAATACTCCTGTGAAAGTACCTTGGGATGTATTACTGCTTTAAAGGTCCTACATCAAATCAGGTTGTTGCTGTTGGAACTCTAGAATTGTGTATTTCACAGTCCAAATTAGGCCCAGTGCAAAGCAAATACGCACGCTCCATCCTGCTTTACTGAAATTCTGATGATCCGACTGCACTGTCCTATTTTTAAACAGCTGCCATTGCCATACTGCAGAATTCCAAGCAGGCTAAGAGGTTGCTACGAGTCACTTTGAAAATTCTACTGCAAAGTTTCCTCATTGGTTGCTGCAGCTGAATATTTGCATTGCAGTTTAATTTTCACTTTGACTCAAACAGTCACCTATCAACGTCTTGTAACAGGACAATGACAAGAGAGTGTTCAGCATATAAATATAATGTGCTGCCAAGCACAATGCCCCCTTCAATTGACTAACAGAAGTCTTAAGGTTAAAGGTTAATGTCACCCAAGGTGTCTTTCAGTTCCGCATTCTGTGAAGGTACTCCAGCGAAGGCTTTAGGATAAGTGGTCATCTCTGCAACTGAAACCACTGTCAGACATCACCGGTGAACCTCGGTGACTTTATATTGATCGTGAGTTGCTGTCTCTGTAGCTCAACTCCTATAAACAGTGGCTAGATGATATAAAACTTTCTGGGTGTAAATTGATGAGGCAATGGCACAAAATGGATGTCAAAGAATTGGAGGCCCATTTTACGCCACATCCAATTATTATTTCTGGTGAAACCAAAAAAAAAAACTGGGCAGGATATAAAATTCATTATCGCCTGTTGCGATACTACCAAAGACCAATTTCATCACACCACACCGCCTCCCTACCCCTCCACACGCCAACTGTATTTTCAGGCCAGTGACGAGGAAGCCTGTTTTCCATGGATCATAGTGTATTCTGTGGGTTAACTGAATGGATATGCTAATGAATGATGTAGATGATGATGTACCACTGACATTAGTTAGTCATGTGTTAGACTCTTTCTTGAGAGAAGTTGGAACACACCATGCTCAGGAGCAACATGTCTACTCTGTAACCTGTTTAGATCTAATACTAATAAACAAGTGTTGAGCAAGTGCCAGAGCACAACCACAGCCTGTCTAAGGAAAAATAAGCCACGCATACTAAGAACCACGGCAAGGGTCCACGAATCAGAAGGTCCATCCAAAACAACAGTAGCTGTCTCCAGTCAAGAAAAGTGCTGGAGCAGCAACACACTGTTTGAGACTTAGGCCAGAATTTTCCACCCCCGTTGGCACCAGGTGTCATGGCAGGCATGAACGGATAATATGGCAAGAAGGTCAAAAATCAGTTTTGCGCCGCTGTGAATCCAGTTTGCTATCGTCCACTCCACCCATCAATGGCATATGTCGGGAACCTAATTTCAATGCATTTGTATCTCCTCATCTTGCCTGCCCACCGAATCATCCCTCATGCTGGATCATCCGGGCACATCGGCGTGATTACACGTGTTTCACAACTGAACATAAGTGACATGCACTTGGCAAGCTGGACTTCCCTTGGGTCTTTGAGGTTTGTTTGCCGACCTTGCTTTGGGCAGCACTCGCGGTCATCAGCACCAGGCTTCTCAAGCATTACCACATCACTTTTAGGAGGGGGCTCATGGGCAGATCTCTATTTACCAGACCAGCCGTAAGGCAGGGGTGGCTTTTCAATGGCTGCAGGGCTTGGAATTGCTTGGGGAAGGGGGAGAAGTGGCCTCTGGCAAGGGAAGAGGCTGCAGGGCGAAGGCTATACTGGGGAAGGGGGGTATCCCAAGGTGTGTGTGGGGGCACATGTTGATCTGTGCAAGTGGCCTCAAGAGGGTGAGGGCTGAGGTGGCAGTCTGCAGAGGAGATGAGCCCAGATGGAGATGTGAAGATGTGTGTGAGAGAGTGAGTGGTGATGTCCTTTGAGATGGCAGTTGGTGAGATGCCAGTGAATGTGTGATGGGCTTGAGTGTGTGAGTTTAGAGTGATGAGATGGTTGCCTTACCCTGGCGGCATAGATGAGATCATTCATCCTCTTTCTGCACGGAATGGCCAACCTCTTCTGAGCAATGTTGGTACTGACCACCACTGCCACTGTCTTCCAAGTCGGAGTGGTGACACTGATGGGCCTCCTGCAACCAGAGCAGGGGTGGAGCAGATCGTGGCAGCCCTCCACGGTGTCCAAAAGCATTCCAGGGACGCGTCGTAAAAATGGTGGGCTGCAGTCATCTTGCCTTTCGGGGTCACGTCTTCTGTGCAGCGGTCCTGGGCTGGAAGCATTGAGAGCTGTGCGCGCGGCTGCAGTTCAAATATGGTGAGGAAGTGGCGAGGTGATGGCATAGCTGGCAAATTGGAAGAAGCCTGCCAGTGAAGCGGCATGTTTCCCGTGACTGCATAAATAATGAGGCGGGAAGGGGCCAATACGGCACGAAAACCCGCCATTACGGCCAATGGGTAAAACGTTTTACATGCCCGCTTCCGCACTTAGTGCAATTCTGGGACGATTCCGCCCTCAGTCTCATTCCTGTGATGACCTCAGGATGTTACATCATGGCATCATCACGCACATGTCTGTCCCTGAAGTTGCATTAAAATCTTGCACTTTAAACCTTTACACGTGTGCCCCGTCCCTGGAATAGTCAGGGAGGCTAGCAATGCAATTTTACAAGGTGCATTAGGAATTGTGCATTTTCAGGCTGTTATTCCACAAGCAAATAGGAAAGAAATGCTTTAAGCCAAAATACCAAGGCAATTTGATAAAAGGATCACAAATATGCTTTTGAATTTGATGTCTTATGACCTTAGGGCCAAGCACCAATTTTTGTATTGTGAACTTGTCATTGGTGGTTAGGTATCCATTCAGAAGGTAGCTGTATGTAGCTTTTAAATGTTTAACTTTTAAAAAGAGAATGTGCTGCTTTTAAAGAAATTGGGCACTTCTTTAAAGAGGAAAAGGAAATGCAGATTTACACTGAGCTTGTAGTTTGGACGTTAAGCGTAGCTCAGTGGTAGCAGCCACACTTCTGAGTCAGAGTGTTGCTGGTTTAGGCCCTATTGCAGAGACTCGTGTACAAAATCTACGTTGGCAGTCCAGTGTAATAGTGTGGGAGTGCTGCATTGTCCAAGGTGCCGCCTTTCGATGAGCCAAGGTGCCTGCTCAAGTGGTGGTAAAAGATCACACGGCACTACTGTAGAACATTACACAATGATGCAGTTGCCCAAGTGTAATCTTGCAAAATTCCCTTGATTTGGGAACTGTACCTTTAGTTTGGGAAATTATGCATGTCACTCCACTATTTCAGAAAGGTGAGGGAAGGAAAACAGGGAATTATAGACCAGTTAGCCTAACATAAGTTATAGGGAAATTACTAGTGTCTATAATTAATGATAGGGTGACTGAACAGCCTGAAAATTTTCAGCATTCAAGAGAGATGGATTTGTAAAGGATAGGTCATGCCTGACAAATTTGATTGGATTTTATGAAGAGGTGACTGGAATAATGGACAGGAGATATCTCTGGATATTATTTATATAGACTTCAGAAGGCATTCGATAAAGTCCCTCATAAAAGACTGTTAGCTAAAGTTGAAGCTAATGAAACTGAGGGCAAGTTACTGATCTGGTTAGGAAATTGGCTGAGTGACAAGAGACAGAGACTAAAGATGATGGGCAGGTATTCTGGCAGGATTTGTTTTGTGGTGTCCTGCAAGGGTCTGTGTTTGGTCTCAACTATTCACCATATTCATTAATGACTTAAGTAATGGGATGGAAAGCCACTATCCAAATTTGCCAATGACGCAAAGACAGACAGCATTGTAAGCAGTGTAGGTAAAAGTGTAACATTGCATAGGATGTTAGTAGGTTAAGTGAATGGGCAGAACATTGACAAATGGGTTGCAATGTAGGCAAATGTGAGGTTATCCACTTTGAATCTAAAAAGATTAGAACAGGATACTTTCTAAATGGTGTAAAGTTAGAAACAGTGCGAGTTCAAAGAGACTTGGGGATCCAGGTACATAAATCATTAAAATGTCATGAAGAGCTACAGAAATTAATCAAAAAGGTTAAATATTACCTGGGCTCTAAGTGTTAAATTACGAGGAGAGATTATCCAAGCTATAGTTGTGTACCTTGGAATTTAGAAAGTTAAGGGGTGACTTTGTTGAAGTTTTCAAGATATTAAAAGGGACAGATAGGATGAAAAGATGGAAACAATGTTTTCTGGTCAGGGAGTCTAGGACTAGGGGGCATAACCTGAAAATTAAAGCCAGACATTTCAGGAAGAAAATTAGGGATGGTATTTAATGGAGGCAATGGGGGTCTTGCCCATTCACTGGAGAGCTGGTGACATCCCCGCGTCACCATGTTTAAGGAAGGCTCAGCGCCTTGGGCACTTAACTGGACAGCAGTTGACCTTCTCAGGATGAGGGACCCCAGGGGCAGAAGTCCTGTCCGAGAGCTGCTGGCAAACCAGAGGTTGGCAGCTCTACCGAACAGCATTGCCTATGGGGTGGCGATGGCTGCTGCCAGTCGGCTTAGTATTGTCGCTGGATCCTAGGTCACAGGTGAGTGATGGCGGGAGGAGGCTCATGGGGTGAGGGTTGTAGGGGAGGGGGGACTGGGAGCAGGACAGGGGGTGGCTCTTAGCAGACTTCCCTCTTCCCTATGTCGGGCCCCTCGATCAGCCACTGAGTGTCTTTGAACGAGGCCCCCCATTCCCATTCACCGGAACCTGCAAACAACCCCACATGGTTTTGTTCCCCATGCTTCATGCATGGCGAGCCCCCCGCGCTCCAGCAGGTTAATACCAGTGGCACAGGATGATGCCCTTAAGTAGGCATTAATTTCCAATTTGCCTCACTTGCTGCCAGGGTAGGAAGGTCGGAAGGGAGGTTTGGAAGGAAGGTTAGTCAGGTTGGGAATAGGAAGGCAGCAGGGTCAACACTCACCACCCTCCACTTGATTAAATACACCCCATCACCAAACTTACCACAGGGTAGGGCATTAAATGCTGTCCTAGGAAACATTTGTACACACAAAAGATGGTGGAAGATTAGAACTTTGTTCAGCAAATGGCAACTGATGCTAGATCAACTGTTATTTTAAAACAGAGATTGATAAGATTTTGTTAAGCAATGGTATTAAGAGGTATATCCACTTTGACTATGTAAACTTGAGTCACATATCAGCCATGATCTCCTTGAATGATGCAGCAGGCTCAAAGGGTTAAATGGCCACTACTGTTCCTATGTTCTTATTTCGAATAAGAGCAGGGGAGTTCTCCCCGGTGTTCTGGCCAATATTGATCTCTCAACCAACATTATTATGACAGGCTATAAGACCACTATAATGTTGATGATTATGGGATCTTGCTAAGTGCAAATTGGCTGCCTAATTTTCTGTTACAACACTGACTACAGTTCAGAAGTGGCTATAAGGCACTCTGGGATGTCCTCAGATCATGAAAGGCACTTTCTTTCTTTGTATTTTTTTATTTGTTCATGGGATGTAGATGTTGCTGGCTAGGCCAGCATTTGTTGCCCATCTCTACTTGTCCTTGAGAAGATGGCAGTGAGCCGCTTTCTTAAACCGCTGCAGTCTATGTGTTGTAGGAACACACACAGTGCTGTGAGGAAGAGAGTTACAGGATTTTAAGAATAGCGATATAGTTCCAAGTCAGGATGGTGTGTGGCTTGGAGGGGAACTTGTAAGTTGGTGTTCCCATGCATCTGCTGCCCTTGTCCTCTGTGGTAGTGGTTGCAGGTTTGGAAGGTGCTGTCTAAGGAGCCTTGGTGAGTTGTTGCAGTGCATCTTGTAGATGGTATACACTGCTGCCACTGAGCATCAGTGGTGGAGGGAGTGAATGTTGAAGGCGTTGGATGGGTCCCAATCAAGCTTTGTCCTAGATGGTGTCGAGATTCTTGAGTATTGTTGGAGTTGCACTCATCCAGGCAAGTGGAGAGTATTCCATCACACTCCTGACTTGTGCCTTGTAGATGATGGATAGGCTTTTAGGAGACTGGAGGTGAGTTACAGGCCAGAAATTCCCAGCCTCTGACCTGCTCTCGTAGCCACAGTACTTATATGGCTAGTCCAGTTCAGTTCCTGGTCAATGGTAACCCCCAGGATATTGATAGTGGGGGATTCAGCGATGGTAATGCTATTGAATGACAAAGGGAGATGGTTAGTTTCTCTCTTGTTGGAGATGGTCTTTACTCGGCACTTGCGTGGCACAAATGTTACTTGTCACTTATCAGCCCAAGCAGGAATATTGTTCAGGTCTTGCTGCATATGGACACGCTCTGCTTCAATATCTGAGGAGTCGCGAATGGAGCTGAACATTGTGCAATCATCAGCGAACATCCCCAGTAGATGTACTGGAGCAGCTTGGCTAGGGGTGCAGTAAGCTTTGGAGCACAAGTTTTCAGTACTATTGCTGGACCCATAGCCTTTGTAGTATCTAGTGCCTTCACCCATTTCTTGATATCATGTGGAGTGAACTGAATTGGCTGTGGGATGCTGGGGTCCTCAGGAGGAGGCCGAGATGGATCATCCATCGAGCACTTCTGGATGAAGGTTGTTGCAAATGCTTCAGCTTTAACTTTTTTGCTGATGTGCTGGGCTCCCCCAGCACTGAGGAGGGGGTGTTTGTGGAGCCTCCTCCTCATTAGTTGTTTAATTGCCCATCACCATTCATGACTGGATGTGGCAGGACTGCAGAGCTTGGATCTGATCCGTTGGTTGTGGGATCTCTTTGCTCTATCACATGCTGCCTCTGCTGTTTGGCACGCAAGTAGTCCTGTGTTGTAGCTACACTAGGTTGACAACTCATTTTTAGGTAAGCCTGGTGCTGCTCCTGACATGCCCTCCTGCGCTCTTCATTGAACTACGGTTGATCCCATGGCTTGATGGCAATGGTCAAGTGGGGGATATGCTGGGCCATGGGCTTACAGATTGCAGTCGAGTACAATTCTGCTGCTGCTGATGGCCCGGTTTTGAGCTGCTGGGTCTATCCAAAATCTGTCCCATCTAGCACGGGTGGTAGTGCCGCACAACATGATGTTGAAGGTCAGTCAGTATAAACTAATTGGCCTGCTTCTGGAGAATGCCCTACTGTTACTGTTTGCCACATTTTGCAGGAATTTTTGAATAGACACTGTAAGCACACTACAAGTACATACTTTAACCTATATTAACATTTCCCTTTAGACTCTGTTTTCAATCAGACTGGCTTCTGAACTCTGATCCTCCTTCCTCTCCCTCACTGCCTAAGGTTAATTGGTAATAAGTTAACAAGCCTGGGAAGGTGCTTTCACTGGGTGGACAGCAGGTAGCAGGATCTTCTCAGCAGTGGCATGATGCTCAATACACTCAGCATGGAAAGTTTGTACAATCGCAACCGGCCTCCTGACCACACCTCGGGTCACTCAATCAATCCTATTAAATGTTGGAGACACAGAGCTTCAGCAACAGCTACTTGTCTCTCAGCAACCCAATCATGGAAGACAGTAATCCCTTGATATATGAGTGAATGTTCTGACACTCTGCCAGCAGATACCACCTAACATCATCCCAAAACTCATTTGTTTTGTTGGTTTAAAGAGACCGCATCTGCTGTAAGAAACTGCACAGAACAGTTGAGAGTATTGGACATCCAAGTCTAACACTATGTGACAAGCTTGGTCATCACCAGCTCCTTAATCTAAGTCCTCTTGTAGAGAGTTTGGCTAAGGGGTAGGTCTGGCATGAATCTGCTACCCACCCTATCCTCCCACTTCCACCCTCCCACCCCACCCAAGCCTGGTAGCTAGTGCCAGGTCAGAATAGATTGGGGCCCTTGCTCTCTGGAGTTACTTGCCCTTTTTGCTACAGCTTAGTACAGGATGATCCTTCTCATGGGCTGGAGGAAGCCTTTCCACTGCATGTGCAGGAGTTCTGATTGAGATAGCAGAGTTAGTTAGAGAACACTGTTTATTCATTTGCCTGTATGCATTTTCTGAGATGGCAGGTCAGAGCATATTCTCCTCAGAAGAAATATGTATTGCAGGGCACATTTAAATAATTGATGCTCATCACTTGGCTTTAACATGTGCCCGTGAAGCAAGATCACAAAGCTTCACATCAGCTGCGGAGCAAGGTATCCACCCTTGTGATTTGTAGGGAAATCTGACAGTCCACAAGAAAACAACCACCTATGCTCTCCTGCTTTCAAAAGGCCAGTCTGGCAATATGGCACTGTACATTGTTAAGTAAAACTACCCATTAATTGTGGCATCTGTTTCAGTTTTATTTCCGTTTAGATAGCTGGCACTGTTGAAGACTGGCAATGTAGGTTTTCACTAAATACTGTATTTGATTTAACCACCGCGTGATGATTGGGATGGAGAGCACCTTGAAATATAGAAACTAGGAGCAGGAGTAGGCCATTCGGCCCTTCGAGCCTGTTCCACCATTCAATATGATCATGGCTGATCCTCTATCTCAATGCCATATTCCTGCTTTCTCTCCATAGCCCTTGATGCCCCTAATATCCAAAAATTTATCAATTTCTTTCTTGAATATACTCAGTGACCTGGCCTCCACAGCCTTCTGTGGTAGAGAATTCCACAGGTTGACCACACTCTGAGTGAAGAAAGTTTTCTTTATCTCAGTCCTATGCGGCCTGCCCCGTATCCTGAGACTGTGACGCCTGGTTCTAGGCTCCCCAACCAGGGGAAACATCCTCCCTGCATCCAGTCTGTCTAGTCCTGTTAGAATTTTATACGTTTCAATCAGATCCCCTTTCATTCTTCTAAAGTCTAATGAATACAGGCTCAGTTGAACAAATCTCTCCTCATACAACAGTCCTGCCATCCCTGGTATCAGCCTAGTGAACCCTCTCTGGCAAGTGTATCCTTTCTTAGGTAGGGAGACCAAAACCGCCCACAATACTCCAGGAGTGGTCTCACCAAGGCCCTGTATAACCGCAGTAAGACATCCTTACTTCTGAACTCAAATCCTCTTGCAATGAAGGTTAAGTACCATTTGCCTTCCTAATTGCTTGCTACACCTGCCTGTTTACTTTCATTGACTGGTGTATAAGGGCACCCAGATCCCTTTGTACATCCACATTTCCCAATATATCACCATTTAAATAATACTCTGCCTTTCTGTTTTTTCACCGAAGCGTACAACTTTACATTTCTCCACATTATAATGTATCTGCCATGTGTTTGCCCACACACAACTCGCCTAAGTCACTCTGAAGCCTCCTTGCATCCTCCTCACAACTCACAACCTCGCCTAGTTTTGTGTCATCAGCATACTTGGAAATACTGCATTTGGTTCCCTCATCCAAGTCATCTATATATATCGATATATATATCATGAATAGCTGGGGCCCAAGCACGGATCCCTTGGGATCACCAAAGTACACCAAGAATAATTGTCCTAATTTAAATTCTTGGGGATCTGACTTGTTCTTTCATCAAGGGCTAACTATACACACCATTATAGTGACACAGGTAGGACCAGGTTTATCATAGTGAATTGTGAGAGACATGAGTACCTTACGCCCTTCCATTTTTAATCCAACCAAGTCATGGCCATTAGTGTTATACCTAATAAGAGACATTTGCTGCCACATCTAATGCCCATTCAGTTGTAAAAGTAAAAGCATGAGTAAAACGTGCCCCTGTAATGCAAAAGACCTTCAGGACTTCAATACAGTTTGCTCACTGGGAAACCAGCAACTGGGCAGCTGATCCCTGCAAATCAAGACGTCTTCTGCTCTTGACAGTAAAAGGTCTATTTATCATTCCTGCAGACAGACACAGCCACTCGAAATGGAGTACAAAGGTGAGGAAAGCATACAATTTTCAGCCTGAAGGTCAAGACTAGTAGGATATGATTTCATTCAGATAGACTCGCCAGCAGTGTGCTGTAGAACCACACCAATTACTGAACCCACAGAGGGATATCAGGACACTTAAATTTCAAAGAGATTCTTACCAAAAAAAAAGCACTCTTACTGGCTCTCGTGCTCCAAATCTAATTCTTTATAAGCCGTATGATGATGACAGAATGATTCTCCTGTTGCATCTTTACAAACATATATCACGCCTTTTGATTAAAATGCTATACTTAAGTGGAGTGTTCAGTCAAAACATGATAACAGTAAATACAGTAAATAAAGGCTCAATGTAAGAACTTGACAATATTAGTCTCATATTATTTAAGATGCAGGCTGCACTTGCTCATTATTTTTGCCATTCAATATGATTATAAACTGCTGTGATTAAATAGCTGGAGACATAAAACTGTCAGAAAAAATAATAATTTATTTTGTGACAGTTGAGGTCCCGGTCATGAGCACCAATGTGAGCTCAAGTTGTTTCAGGTTATATTACTCACAGAATCAGGAGACCACTTGGCCCATCATGCCTTTACAGCTATTCGCATGAGCTATCCTATTAGTTCCACTCCCCTGCTCTTTCCCCGTAGACCTGCTATTCTTTTCCTTTTCAAGTTCATATCCAATTCTCTTCTGAAAGTTCTTATTGAATCTGTTTTCACCCCCCTTTCAGAAAGTGAATTGCCCTGGAGATCATAACAATTTGCTGCATTAAAAATTATTCTCCCCATCTGTCTTCTGGTTCTTTTGCCACTTATCTTCAATCTGTGTCCTCTACGTTCCACCAGTGGAAACAGTTTCTTATTATTCTAATAGCTTTGAACACCTCCATTAAATCTCCCTTAACCTTCTCTGCTCCAAGGAATGTTTCTTTTTTCAAATCGATGCAAATGTCAACTCGCCAGTTACTGCATTGTAGATAAAACATTCCAGCAACAACAACAATTTGCATTTATATTGCACCATTAAGGCTGAAAAAGCTCCAGTGTTTGTTGGATTGTGGTGATATGGGTTCAAAACAGCCACAAACATTGCAGTGACAATATTCTCAGCCCACAAAGAAATCTGTTTCCTATGTAAATAGAAACATACCCATCAGTTAGTATCTTTTTATTTTATCGTGACTACAGTTGCGTGGTAGTGAAGTGTAGTGCTCAGACTAGGAACTGCATGTTTAAGTTAGGCTAGGTCTTGAGTTTGTGCAACAATGTAAAATGGGTGATAACAATTCTCCAGTCCATTTTGCATCTCTCACAATTTTTAATTCCATTAGAACCATTTTCGTTCAGTGTTTGTCAATTTTAACTCCAAAAAGCCACATTTAAAACCACAGTCTACTTCTCCCAACTAAACATCTCACCAACAGATTCAGTTCAAAAGTGCTCCAGGCATGGAAAAATAAAAAAGGCTTGTTTTTAATGTAGCAGCACAGAACATCACTCCGACATGTCCCCAAAGTGCTTCACATACATCAAATTACTCTAACATGCAATCGTTATAAAGGTAAATGTGGTAGCTGCTTTGTAAGCACGAGTATCTTACAAAGAGATAAATGACTACTTAGTCATCTTTTGGTAGTACTGGTGCAGAAATAATGTTGATCAGGTCATCAAGGAGACTCTCTGCAGATCTGTAAGGGATCCTCAAGTACTGGATCTCTAGCAAGATATATATGTGTATATATGAAAATTAAGTAATAGATAGGTAGATAATCACTTCGAAAAAGTTTAGCAGTTCCAACCAACTCTATTTGTAGATTTACAGTTTTAGTGTCTGAGAGATTGAGAATCACAACCTTCCCAATTTCACCACCAAACTAACAGCCTCATTGCCAAAAACGTAAATTTGAAAATAATACCATGTGATTTAAAACATACAGTTACCTCCTAGTTAGTCAGACTAGGTTGACTACAGGATCCAATCTGACCAGGAACAATCCACTTTCAGTGGGACTTCACCTGTTGATGGTGTCACTCCCGAAGGCGCCGTCTAGGTGAGGGCTTTTAGCCTCATTTTATACTTTGGCTGCATGACAACTGCTCCCGTGCTCAATCCCTCTGAGCCACTCGAATGGCACCATTTCTGTACTGCGTGGTAATATGTTCTGCGAATTGTCAGCTCATTTCCGCAGCAAATTTAAACAAATCTTAAAACATATTCTTACAGAGCTTTCAGCCCTGATTGTAACCCAAACTACTGTACTACACCTGAGGAGAACATATGGTTGTTATCTTTAACAAAGTTGCAGTTGCTCATTCAGCTGGTTTAATTGTGCTCAATAAAAATTAAGCAGGCCAATCACAAAATCCATATGCAAAATTGGTCCTCACCATAAGGTTTGTTACCCTTGGATACAGTATAAGTTAGTAGGAATATAATTTATTTCTCAAAGTAACGGTGAAGGCTAATGGCAGATGCCACTATTTACACTTAAATGATACAGCAACTTTAGACAAGAGGCAGATGCGCGGTTAAACGGCAACATCCAGATGTTGCTGTCCAAATAGTGCAGCTCCTCCATTAGCCTCTTGAAAATGGCATTTTGTCGCCTGGCTCGCCATTGAAAAACACATTGAATGACGGGAAGGTGCTCTATTTTTGTGGTAGGTATGAACTAAACTTGCCATAGGAAGTTAAGTCTCATTATGTCAAGTGTAAGGACCCTTTTAACAAGATGATAAGTGTACTACCAACTGTTCTGCTACCAAAAAATAATTATTTCAAGTGTGAAATCTCATTCCTTCAGGTTTTAACTGTCAGAGATTTTAAAACAGCCATTTTTTAACTTTTCCTTTCTACCTTTTGTTTTCTCTCTTAATCTAATCTTTTATTCCCTCTCTTCATTTCTCACTGATTTGACATTGAATTCTCACCCACTCTAATTTACACTTGCTTCTTCCTTCCTTCTTAGTCCTTGCATTGTTAATTTTGATTGGTTAAGGAGATACACAGTTGCTTGCCTTGTTCACATAGGTTGCAGGTGCCCTATTTCCCTTGCTGTGATGATGTTAGTTCATACTTAGTGGGACCTAGTGGGAAACTTAGTGGGAAAAAATTATTTTGGGCTGACAGGTTCATTGGCAAGTCTAAATACTGTCAATCCCCAGCTACAGTAAAATCTAGCTCATTATTTTGTTACAATCATGAGGCTTATAAGATTGTTATGTTTTGGGACTGTGTCTTTGAATTTAAGGTAAAATGAAGGGGGTCATGTGACCTGTTCTGAAGTCTGTCTGACAGCAGCTGGGTAGTTTGATTGTTAGAGATTAAAGCGGGCTCAGATTGTTTTACTGGGAAAAAGGTGTAAAGTGTTTATACTTGGGGACAATGGCAGCAGCTAATAGTGGATGGACTGTGGACCTCCAAAGTCGCAGAAAAGTGTTGAGAACGTTGGGTTGTAAGCAGTTGTGCTTTTGTCCATTTATTTGCAAGATAAGGAAGTTGGGTTCTCAAGGGTAGATAATCAGAGTTCTTACCTGGATACAAGGCCCATGTGATTCACACTGCCATGAAAAATAGGCTTTGAGAGGGGAAGGATTTCTAAGATATTAATGAAAACTCTCAGACATGGTTAGTATGCCAGGGACTGGGAGAGAGGGGGCAACTAAAAGCCAAAAAGTCTGTATGGTCCACTGTGCCAGAATGCGGGTGGAATCTCACGTTCAGATTGATGTGAATTTGGTCATGAGGAGTTAAAATTAAGCTGGAAGAATTGCCTAGCTTGCGCTAAAGGGAGAACCTCTAGTAATACACTCACCGCTACGGACAGTTCTGGGGTTAGGAGTTACCAGGCTGAGAAAGGAAAAGAACAGAAGTAAACCCTCAGGAGCCAAGAATCATTTTGGCCTCCTTCTTGGAGAATTGAATGTTTATCTAAAGGACAGTGTAATTTATATCTGTGAAGTGTGTTTTTGCGGCTGCGCTAAACAAAAAAAGGGCAGCATTCCATTCTGTGGTTTAAAGTATAAGTTGCCAACAAAGATTCTGTTTAGTCTATAGTGCTTTTAGTTTTTATTACATTAAATGGCTAAAATGTGACATCTTGTCATGTCATCCTTTCAGCTATTAACTGAAAGTTCGAATTTCTTTTTAAAAGTTACTGGTCTCTACGGAGAATATAACCTTTTTTTAAAATTTATATTTACAAGTGACCTTTTTAAGTAAATTTTATATGGCTCCCAAACAGTATTGCAGGGAATTTGTGTCGTGTGATATTCTGCGACCTCTCACTGAGTCTGACGGCGGTCTGCAGAACTGTAAATGAGATCTCAGCTGGTCACAGTGCTTTCCACTGTACTGAGTGAGGTCTCACTTGTCGCAATTCCATTCATTGAAACATGCCTGAGGCTCGAGCAGTCGCACTGCTCACATTTTTGCCATTTTGTCAAAGTATTTTTCTCAGACTCCAAGGCCTTGACAAACAGATGTCCATCTATTACACCTTGCGGGATGCACCTGTTGTCTGCCTGGCACATTTCCCAGTACATCGGAGGCTTGGAAGTTTGCCATGTGGGTTATCAGTGGCAAAACACCTTGTTGTACCTCTCAGTACACAACGCTCCTACTTAAGATTCCCAGACAACCCCATGTGAGACCACTCTCACACACCACCAGAGTAGCTTGCTCAAAAACTTTAATGATGGGGAGCTCAGAGAAGGTTTCCTGTTTCCTCTCTAGTCTGCACAAGGTGAGCAGAAGGCAATGAAACAAATTCATGCTCACCATATGGTAGAACAAGTAAATAATAAATGTCCTGCAGTGCACACACAGACGATTTGAATTGGTCCATTTTCAGTACCAGCACCAGCTGGTGTAATGCATAGTTGTTTAAAAGCCAAGTCTAGCTAAGTATGAACAGCCCAATAAATTAAGCTGAATAATTAAAAGCAGTAAAATTTTAATCCAATGGATTCCCAATTCCTGCTCTTATTTAACTAAATATGTAACTCAGTGAGGTGTTGCTGTCAAGCGTGTCCAGTGATCCAAGCCAATTGAATTTAGGCCTAAGTGATTTGCAGCCATGCTTTTCATTATATTTACAGACTTTCTTGGCTCCTTGTACTTCCAAACATCTGCATTTTTTACCCTGGATGTGCCTCTGCTGATGATTTACTTTCAGTAAATCACAGTGGGATATGTACACATGGGGACAGGCCGCCGATTTTCATTTTGTAGTCTGAACTGCAACTCGCTTGCAACTTTGAAGAGGAAAGCTTTTTCTGGTGACCTTTGTATTACAGTACTGAAGGAGAAAAACAGAAACCCTCAGAATATCAAAATCAACTGACATAGCTTTTATTAATCCAGACTGCTCTCCAATTTCAGATCTCAACCAAAGTGCTTACTGCAGCCATTCTTTATCTTCTCAAAGTGAAAGAAAGCTCTCTCCCCACAGGCAGTCTCCCTATCTGTAAATTTACCACAGCTTGTGCATTAGGCAGTTCCCATCAGTTCTCCATTATAACCTTGTGATAACTGGGCCTGTTCTAAAAAGATGCATCTAGTATAAATATTGGCAGCAGCTTTATATGTTTGTTGACCTTCACTGTTTAAAATGAAACTTCAATGTGACAGGGGTAACAAATATCCAGAGTGACAACAAAGGCAGTAATCTCATTGACAAGGTTCAGATATTGGCTTGAACAGCAAGTGTGAACATATATCTGAACTACAAGAAAAAAGTCATAGCATTCAAATAATTCCAGGATACCTTGCTGAGATTAGGAGAAACTTTTTCAAGCAAATTTAAAGAGTTCATTTTGTTCAGTTTTGGATTCTCTTCAATTCTACATCTTGTTATGCATTGTTCAGCACATATAATATTAATGCAACAGGTTCCACTCCTGATTCAAATAGCATTGCTGAGCTCATTACCTGCATGTGTAAAGAAAACATTCAACACTTCGCTGCTAACACCTGGTTATGCGGCTACTATTGTTACAGAAGGTAGATGTATGCTTGTTCTAAAGATGGCTGACTGCACAAGGGCTGAGAAAACACACATAGCAACCATCCGTGATTTGCATGGTCAGTCAGCATTCTGGGCCCAGGCCCTCCACTCCACATTTCTTGCTGAGAATCAGTGTGCATTGGAACCTCCGGCACTCCTTAATGAGCAACTTGTGAGCCCCACTTTTCAATGGTTTTGTGCAACCATTACATATGGCAAGTGAAATAATGCAACTAGTGCTTCATAGACATAACCTGAAAAACCTAAATAGGCTTATAGTTAAGGACTTCTTTTGTCAGCTTTGTTGAAGCTGTTGGTCAAAATACTCTTGTTTTCAGGGTTTGACATGTATGAAGAAGAGAAACAACCACAATGGCAGTAAGTGCAAGTGATATCGTTTGGAAATGCCTATATAGCACAGACTTACAGAGAGCTGGCTGCAATCAGTTACTATAATTAATACCAATATCATAAGATTGTGCTATCAGTGAGCACTAATTTCAGAAGTGTAACTGTATTACTATATGATTTCACAAGGTTTACAGAGACTTTCCTGACTCCTATTTTATTCTAGTTCTAGTTCTATTTACAATTGAGCTCCAATAAATTGCAGCACATCACACAAGATGAAGTATAAACAATGCACAATCTCTAGGTGCAATTTTAACCCAGTCCATGCAATGACAGAGGGGGCTAATGCTAAGTCGGGTGCTGGATGGCTGCCACCATTTTAACTCCAGTTTTGGGGACTGTTGAGCCTTTTTGCCACAGGCAGAAAGGAGCCCACTTGAATATTGAACTATCAGTGTCTGATGACAAAGTTCGAACCCCAACAGGATTTTAAATGGGAATCTCATCTTCAACTCCCAGTTCCAAAGTTGCCAAGGAAGATGGTGGCAGAGAGGAGCCGTAAGAGGCTCAGTAAGTGATTTGCATTTCTTAAGGGTTTCCATGTGGGCCAGTAGCCTGCTCCCAGACTCAAAACAAAACCTAGGGCCTCCCCACTGCTCCAGGCTTCCAGCTCATGCCACTCTCCATCATAGCCTTCCGATGATTTACTTTCACGCTCAGGACATATCCCTCTAATCCACGATGGGGCCCTCCTGCTTCTGCATCAACATCATCCTTGCTGGCTTTGGCTGGGAGTCATTATGGCAACATTTAAATGAAGCCTGGGATTTAGAAGTGCCTAGCTATCACTCATGCTGGTGTCACCATGGGTGTTTCCCTCCCCACCTCCCTCCGCATCCACCACCCCACCAGGACTGTCCTCAGCTCCCCACACTGCACCTTTGCCTCAGGCTAAATTTGGGGCTACAGACTCTGATCAGAGTGCCAAGTGTGAAGAGACAAGCTTCTTGACCTCCTAGGTGGGCTGGTTGGAAAACAGATCAGAATTAATTATTGGTTCCAGCCTGTTAGTGTTTATTTTCCACAGATATAATAGACTTGCAGTGTAGGTTAAATTGATGGTGCTAAAGCTCCTTGTAGAAATGGGGCTCAGCTTAATTTGGATTTCAGACTGAGGTACAATATCCAGAAAATTGTGTTTAAATTTCACAAGTTTTGAAGAAAGTTAAGAAGTTCTGACCTCCTGATATAGACACAGTGTCCTCATTCTCACTAGAAAATCAGGAGGAAATGAGTAGATGTGAAATGAAATAGATGCAGAGAGAAAGAGAGACAAAATGATCAAAGATACTCAATGCATCATAGACAAATTGAATTCCAACTATGTTCTATAGTCATGGCAAATAATCTACTGTTACAAATAACGGTATAATGTTGGTGGCATTGTTGAGATATGTGCAAGAATTCACTGCTGACATCAACAATATAAAACAATGTCCTCTCTGATACAGATGAGGACATTTGACAGATATTTAAAGCCAACCAACACTTTTTTTCTGTTAAGTGGATGGAGTATGCCAAGGTTATATCTATTCTCTGCTCCAGGATTATTGGACAACAGTGTTTAGACCCCTAATAAATATTATGTATACAGGTTATACATTGTAAAATGTTGCTGACAAAAGGAAATTTTTCCATAGAACATTTGTATGCTATATGAACTAATGCAATGTTTCCTGGCCTCAGAATCACTGGCTTTGTAGCCTGAAAATAATAAATTGAGTGTGTTAAAAGCTATAGTATTATCTTGACAAGGAAAGATTGAGGAGGCATTTCAGAAGATATCCAGAAATTTCTCTTGTTGCTTAAAACATTCTTGACTGACTTACAGTGCTGAAGCAGAGGAAGATGAAGTGCTTTGTGAAGACAGCCAATTAGATGGTGCAGTAATTATGGTTTTATTTAGTGTGCAATGTGCCTTTAAAGTAATCAATTGGAGAGTAGCACGGGCTACCTCAGCTGTCAGTGTAGCGATAGAGTTGAAAGCACACGTATAGTTGCTGCTAAGTATATTGTAAATAAACTTAATGTTTCCACCCAAGAAATATCTGCAGATCAACTCTATCATAAAAAGCACAATTCAGCCACCATACAACAAACTGGCGATGAGGAAAAGACAGGGTTGAACAGAAGAAATCAAGTTAAAAAAAAATAGGCGCTGTACCTCACCCAGTGGTTGTAAGTAGCAAGCTCCATTAGAATTGAAGTTGTCCCCTCTCAAAATGCCACAATTTGGGAGAATTGATCCTCTTGAACCTGCCACAGATGATTGGTATCAATACATAAAATGCCTCATGTTCTTTTTTCAAGTGAACAAGATTACGGGGGAAGAAAGAGCCCAGCGATCCTCTTGAGTACTTGTGGAAGCAAAACCTACAGTCTGATTTGAGATTTGATGGCATCCAGTGCCTCAGATTCAAAGAATTTCGATGAATTGGTAGACCTCATGAAGGGTCATTTCCACCCCAAAGCCCTCAGTCACGATGCAGAGGTTCAGGTTTAATTCGCGAAGTCGAGCCCCGGGTGAGACAACTGCTTGCTACATGGCAAATTTGAAGCAGCTGACGGAACATTGTGAGTTTGGTACAACTCTGAACGACATGTTCAGAGATTGTTCAGTGTGTGGTATGAAAGAGGACACTATTCAGGAAAGATTATTGTCCGAAGTGAATCTGGATTTCAAGACGGTGCTAGAGATAGCGCTGGCCATGGAAAGCACAGTAAGATAATCAAAAGCAATACAGGGTGTGCAAAATGGCACCGCCCTCCACATCGGGCAGGAAACCTCAGCCGAAAGAGGCGCGAGAAAGCAAGACACTGCCAAGAAGTGGGAAACAGCTGCGGCTAGCCAAAGAATAAAGAAAAACAACTTAGCAGTGAAATTGAAGAATAATTTTAATAGAGGTGGAAACAATCTTTTAGCGGTTAGCAGTTTAAAAAAATCGAATGCTACTATTGTCATAGGAATGGGCATATGATGAGGCAGTGCAAGGAAAGATTCAAGCAGGGCTGTAAACAAAAGAAGAAGCCCAATGAAATCTACAACGTAGAAGAGCTTGAAACAACAAATGTAGGCATTTACTTGTTGTTTAATTTGAAAGTTGGAAAGACAGAACCAATATTTGTCACAGTGAAAGTAAATGGCAAACCTATTAGAATGGAAATGGACATGGGAGCTTCCACTACAGTAATTGGGGAACATACCTTCAGATGCTTGAATAATAGTGAACATCAATTAAGTTTAGAAGAAACAGATGTCAAGCTAAAAACATATATGAGTGAAGACATTCAAGTAAAAGGCATAAGCAGAGTAACTGTCCACTATGGAAGGCATTAGATGTGCTCGACAAACCAGAGACTGGACAAGTCGGGACACAGTCCTATCTCAGGTATGAGAACAATGCTACATGGTTGGTCACAGGAGCCCATATCTGATTAAATGAAACTGTACTTCAACAGAAGGCATGAAATAACTAGCCCAAATGGCATCTTATTGTGGGGAGCATGAGTGATAGCTCCTCCAAAGGGAAGCGAGCCACTTTTACTACACAGTGCCCATCCAGGAATTTCCCAAATGAAGACCATAACATGCATCTATCTATGGTGACCTGGGATGGATGGCGAAATAGAGAGTTTAGTAAACCACTGTGTGCAATGTCAGCAACTGCAAAAGTTGCCAGTGACAGCTCCGTTACACCCACAGCAGTGGCCAGGTAGACACTGAGTGAGATTACGCATTGACTGCGTTGAACCTTTCCTTGGAACAATATTTCTGCTCATTGTCGATGCCCATTCAAAATGGTTGGACATATATGAGGTGAAGTCACCAACGTCGGCCGCTACAATTGAGAAACTACGTCAGAGTTTTGTTAATCATGGACTACCAGAAGTAGCTGTTTCTGATAACAGCACGGCATTTACGAGTGCTGAGTTTCAAAAGATTATCAGCCTCAACGGTATCACTCATGTGAAAACTGCACCTTATCACCCTTCCTCAAACAGACTGCCTGAAAGGGCGGTTCAAACGTTCAAGACAGGCATGAAAATACTAACTGAACATTCCTTAGCAACCAAGCTAGCACGCTTTCTTTTTCATTTCCGGACTACCCCTCACACAACAACAGGCACCACACCTGCGGAATTATTGTTGAAATGCCGCTTCAGGATGAGATTGAGCTTAATAATGCCAAATTTAGAGGGAAGGTGGAAAGGAGTCAGGGAAACCGGAAAACTAGTCATGACTGGCATAGTCGCGAGAGGAAATTTACCGTGGGAGAGCCGGTATATGTGAAGAACTTCAGGGAAGGACCAAAGTGACCGGGTGAGATAAATGCGGTGACTGGACCTCTATTTTACCACGTGGAGGTGGAAGGCCGGATCATCCATAACCATGTGAACCATTTAAGGAAGAGAGAGACAAATCATCAAGATTTGGTTCCACCAGTGATCATGACCGGGTCTGCGTTTCCTGTTGAGGGTACTCAACCCAGGACTGACGTGTCTGATGTTCCTGTAAGAGTTGAGGATACAGAGCTGCAAGTGCCCACCGAAGCACCTGGTGTTCAGGCAACTCCAGAAAAGGAGGTTCCTGACAAAGAATCTGAAGTTGGGGAGCTGCGACGTTCCACAAGTACCAGGAAACTACCTGAGAGGCTGAACTTGTAAATTTTTTACCCAGTATATATATTATTTTTTGAAAAATATGTACTTGTAAATATATGTGTAGCCGAGTTAAAGAGCGAGGAATGTAGTAATGATGGTTTTATTTAGTGTGCAATGTACCTTTAAGAATGATACTTGTTAGGCAAGATCACATGATCTGTAGTAACAAACAGGAGAATAGCGCAGGCTACCTCAGCAGTCAGTGTAGAGATAGAGTTGGAGTTGAAAGCACATGTGTAGTTGCTGTTGAATATGTTGTAAATAAACTTAATGTTTCCACCCAAGAAGTGTTTGCAGATCAACTCTATCATTAATAGCACAACTCGGCCACCCTACAACAGAGCGATTGGTTTTTGTTGCCCTAGCAAAAAGGCAGACCAGATTGGATGGGCTGAATATCGTCCTTTTGTGCTATAAATTTCAATGATTCAATCTCATAACATGTCATGTCTGTTATTCTATATACAGGGACAAAGGACTTCACTCAGAGAATCTGGACTATGGGTGGAATTGTCCCAGGTTTGCACTAAGTGCAGTAGCGGGCGGGTAAAACAACGTTTTACCTGCCGGCCACGATGGCGGGTTTTCATGCCGTATCATCCCAAACATTCCTGATAAACACGCTGTTTCCATGGTGGACGGGCTCCAATTCGCCTGCCACGCCGTCACCTCACTGCTTCATCACGCCAGGCACCACATTTAAAGTACAGCCGTGCTCAGTGCTCCCAGCCCAGGGCTGCAGCAAAGAAGGCATGGCCTCGAAAGACAAGAGGACTGCAGCCCTTGAGTGCCCTTTGGAAGCCCTGGAGGTTGCTGTGATGTCCTCTACCCCCGCTCTGGCTGCAGGAGGGGCAGCTACATTACCACTCCAGCTTGGTAGGCGATGGCAGTCTTAATCAGTGCCAATGCTGCACAGAAGAGGTTGGCCATCCAATGGAGATAGAGGATGAATGATCTCATCTGTGCAGCCAGAGTATGACAACCATCTCATCACTCTAAATTGACACACTGAAGCCCATGTCACTCACTGCCAGCTCAAGGGACATCAGCACCCATTCTCACACACATACCCTCACATGCCCATCTGGCCTCATCTCCTCTGGAGGCTGCCTCCTCAGGCATCACCATCTTGAGGCCACTTGCACAGATCAACATGTGCCCCCCACACACACCCTGGGATACCCCCCTTCCCTGGTACAGCCCTTGCCCTGCAGCCTCTTCCCTTGTCTGAGGCCACTTTTCCCGCTTTGCTAAGCAAGGTCTAAGCCATTGAAAAGTCACCCACATATGTCTGATCTGGTAGGTAGAGACCTGCCCGTGAGCCCCCCTAAAAGTGATGTGGTGCTGTCTGTGAAGCCTGGCGCTGATGCCTGTGAGTTCTGACTGAAGCAAGGTAGGTAAACAAACCTTGAAGTCCTGAGTGAAGTGCAGTCTGCCAAGTGCCCGTTGCTTATGTGCTGTTGTGAAACACGTTGGCGTGTTTTCCCGCCAACGTGGGCGGATGATCCAGCTGGGGTTGGTGGGGGAGTTGAGTCTGGCGGGCTGGCCTAATCATGGTGTGCTGATGTATTACAATGAGGTTCCCGTCATCGAGAACGGGGTCCGCCACGGGTAGACTGATGGAAGATCACAAACTGGCTTCACGCCATCCTGAAACTGATCGCGCCATACTGTCCGCTCACACCACCTAACATGCCTGACATCAGCGGGCACGCTGGCCTATGTCTTTATGCAATATATGCAGGAGACACAGAAATAGCAGTAGATAAAATGCTTTCAATTGTTGAAAAACAATAGGGCAGGTAAGTTCAATAATTTCAGATAATATGACCTACCCTCATTTCAGATTGGTATGTGTTGCCTTTCAGGTTAAATTACCTGTTCAGCATCCAAACAAGTAAAAGAAAACATAATGAACAAAACTGGTCAAAAATAAATGCATAAAATTTTTTAATCACTGCTGCATTTTCCAATATCAGTTTGATAATAGCCTTTCACCATTGTTGTTTATTAACAGTGCATTTCCATTCACAACTGTGAAATTATTCATTATGAAAACCACATGCCCACAGCTGGGGTTCCATCGAGGGCACCTGCTGGAGCGGCAAGATGCGAATCATATTTATTAACAGCGCTATTAGCATAGAAACCAATATTATGGGGGCTGAATACCAAGTTTTTCACAGAAACATCTTAACTCTTTACAAACCAAATCAACCTTCCAACTATCAGGAATTTTAGTTGCTATTAGAATTGTTATTATTACCATATTATACAGATAATAGAAAATCCTATGGATAAATAATGTCCAGCATTTGGTAATGTTGCTTTAAAGAAGGCTCTGGGATCACTGCATGCTTTCTAAGTGTTAGTTGGCAATCTACATGCTTTGCTTAAACACACAGACACACAGAACAGGATCAAATCAGAGTTGTCAAGTAAGTGTAGAGAATCACAAAGCACAAAGTCTGATTTCCATAAATTCCAGTGTCTAGGTATATTTTATACTGGACATACAGAGACATTATAAGACATGTGTGAAAAGTTTATAGGAATCACAGAATGAATACACATTCCCAGCTTTCCATCTGAGCCACCAGGTGAGGGGCTGGAAAATTTCAGCCATAGTAAATCCATTTTCCTTTGTGGTCATAACTGTGAAATGTGATGACTTCCTTGGCTATCTGGTGGCTAGGCACTCAAGGTAGTTATTTCTGTGGCAGCCATATGACTTTTAAGGACCTCTTCTATTAATAGTCTTAGAAGGAAGAAACTTAGCTAGATAGAGTATCCATTGCTTATATAATCATAGGGTGTTTGTATGTGCATGTATGAGTCAATCCAAATCAGTCTGCCAAGTTCCTCAGCTGTTCACTTTTAGCATGTTAATAACAAGTTGCATTTAAATAGCACCTTTACATAGTAAAATGTCTCAAGTCATTTCACAGGAGCACATTCTAACAGACTATGAAGAGGAAAGAGACATTAGGGGTTGAATTTTCAGGCCCCCTGGCAATGGGAACAGAGGCAGATGGGGCCTGAAAACATCAGCATCGACCAGCATGCTGGTTTCTCTACCCTGTTCCCTGTGCCAGCCATTTTTGTCGAGGTAAGGTCGGGGCCAGGAGAGCTACCTGCTCCCACAAGACAGGTAGCTGATTAAGTTCATTACTAGCCTTGTTAAGCCCACTTAAAGGGGGCTGACTGGGGCTTTCCAGTCAGGGTTTAACTGCCTGGAAGCGGGCAC
Organism: Cetorhinus maximus; assembly: GCF_964194155.1. Lineage (NCBI taxonomy): Eukaryota > Metazoa > Chordata > Chondrichthyes > Lamniformes > Cetorhinidae > Cetorhinus > Cetorhinus maximus. Next base: position 25,858,599 of record NC_135897.1, read on the forward strand.
CCAGCAGCAGACTGGGCGGCCAGTGCTCTAGGTAAACCCAGAGCCCTGGGTGTGAAATGAGCCACATGCCACTCCCACAATTGTGGCTACGATGCTAGAATCATTTTTTTATTTACAGATTTAAAAATGTTGGTGACAGGGCCCCTCCATTTTGCAGCACCCTCTCACCAACTTACCGTCTAATGCAGGCTGCTGCTCCTCACAAGCTGGAAGGCCCCTGATTGTCCTCCCAGCTTCAAGAGCAAGCCCACTGCCCTCAATTGGACTGGTAACCTGTTGCGATGCCAATTAAAAAGCACCTCCATCTAAATCGCAATGATTGGCTGTTTCCTCCTCTAAGGTAGGTTCGTGACCTGGAAACAGTCCCAGCCTTTGTTTCCCATGCCCCCATAGGGAAAATCCAGCCCTAGTACTTGGGTCCAAGGCGCTGATATAAATAAGTACTGCAAATCATTTGATGCCAGGCTTTCATCTATTTTCACCTGAGTTAGTTTTGCAGCTGAACATTAAATCTCTTTCTCTTTAACCTTCTTTCTATAAGGCAGTGATTCATTAGTATAGTTATTGGTGGCAACAGTACATACATCCTTCTCCCAAATTAACAAACTACATGTGTGAGGCTAGAGAGTGAATGTTGGCAGGTTATTGGAGGCATCACAGTAATAGTGTACAGCTGATGTCCAAACAAGCACACTTTCTAGCTGGGGTCACAGTGATCAGGAATGGAAATGTGGACTGATTTAAGCCCTCCCTAACTGTAGAGATACTAAAGCTAATTGTAGTGCTCAATCAGTGTCCAAGTTGAGGCAGACGAAAGCACATTAGAGACTAAAATTACAGCTTCCTGAAGTATATGGGTAAATGTTACATAACACAGAGCATTTATCCACAGAGCTGTTGGGTCATCTTAAATTTTATTGGCTGGCGAAACTATGAGCATCCATCATCAGTAGGGAGGGGTGAATGGAAGTGTTACACTCAGTAAATCCCACTAAATAACCTTTAACAACTGTATAAAGTGCATGGTTTAATTTTACATACTTTGGGTGGCATTTGTCATGTTGGCTCAAGCTCTTGTTTGTTTTGTCACAAAGTACATCCAAACATTTCTGCTCCAAATTAAGTACAGTACTGTTACTTTAAATCAGATGATGTGCTGTTACCCTGAGGCACTACTTTAATTTGAATTAATAATCTCACTGTTCAGATGAGCCACAATTCGTTGCTAACCAATACTAAACTCCTGAGGACAGGTTTGGAGCCCCCATGTGGCAAAATAAATATGCAAAATCAAACGATGGCAGAATGCAACACAATAGAATGTACTAAAATGCCATTTGATGCACCTCAGGTAAACATATAGCGTATGGCTATCTGCATAGAAAAAAAAACACCTAATAAAAGTGTTTTCCACTGACTGAGACAAATAAATGCAAACAAAAGAACCTTTAATGAGTAGTGGGCTGGTATAATGTTCACCCATTTTAATATCTTGTTGTACACATCATGAATGCCTACGACAGTTCACAGCTGGAACTCTGCTCCGCAGTGGCTACGGAAAGATCATAAAGGTGAGGCGGGTAGTATGTGATGCCATAATGGCAAGGGATCAGATTTCACTCCTCCTTGCTTCATTTCCCACCTGGTGAAGATGGTGTCCCTCTTCTAATCCCTCTCAATGGCCACCACATAAGTGGGTCTTTCAGTGTTCCAAATACGAGTCATATTCAACTGGAAACATTAACTCTGTTTCTCTCACCACATATGCTGCCAGACCTGCTGAGTTTTGCCAGAACTTTCAGTTTTAATTTCAGATTTCCAGTATTTTGCTTTTATCTATTTCAGTTAAGATTCTTTCAAGTATCTATCCTATTGCCAGAGAAATAAATGCATGAGTCTACAAAACCAAAGAACAGGCTATCCAGATCCAGAGCCACAAGCTCTACAGATCAGAGTACATCAACGCACACAAGACTAACAGCAATGAAAATGGTTGCTCCATTATAGATAGTGATAGGGGAAGACCCAGGTACATGATAGTAGTGCCATTCAACTGTTAACACCTGATGGAAAATCAGGCGTCATCCAAGGTAACATTTTTCCCACACCACATACGAACATACGAACAATGAGCAGGAGTAAACCACTCAGCCCTTCGAACCTGCTCTGCCATTTAATAAGATCATGGCTGATCTGATCGTAACCTGAAGTCTGCATCCCACTTACCATCAATAACCTATCACCTCCTTGCTTACCAAGAATCTATCCACCTCTACCTTAAAAATATTCAAAGACTCTACTTCCACCGCCTTTTGAGAAAGAGAGTTCCAAAGACTCGCTACCCTCTGAGTGAAAACATTTTACCTCATCTCTGTTTTAAATGGCGATCCTTATTTTTAAACAGTGACCCCTATAGATTCTTCTACAAGAGGAAACATCCTCTCCACATCCATTCTGTCAAGACCCGTCAGGATCTTATATGTTTTAATCAAGTCGCTTCTTACTCTTCTAAACTCCAGCGGATACAAGCCTAGTCTGTCCAACCTTTCCTCATGAGACAACCCAACCATTCCAGGTATTAGTCTGGTAAACCTTCTTTGAATTGCTTCCAATGCATGTACATCCTTTCTTAAATAAGGTGACCAATACTGTACACAGTATTCCAAATGTGGTCTCACTAATGCCCTGTACAACTGAAGCACAACCTACCTACTTTTGTATTCACTATCAAGAATATTTTTGCCCTGCATTTATAGGTACCGTGCCAATAAGGAAACGAAGTAAAACACCCAGTTTATGAGAACAACCCTCAGTAGCATATAGACTCCACCACCATGCATAAAACCCAAGAGCAAACCCACCTCCCTTTGGCAGGCTCACCTCACAGCCATTTAATGGCTGACCGGCCGTTAATTGACTTGAGACAGGATCTCTGCCCCTCAGCAACAGGAAGTTCTGCCTCCGAGAGTTGCCGCTCAATCAGTGGCCGGCAGCTCTCCAGCACCAGCAGTGCCACCGGGAGACATGGCTATGCAGTTCTGACGTGCAGTTCTGCTGCGAGGTCCACAAGAAGTCATGCTGCACTGGAGCCGGGACCAGAAGTAAGTCTGGCGGTCTTGCCATGGCCATGCTGGCAGTACAGGGTGAGGGGGTTTGGGGACTGGGGTAGACAGGTCAGGGGGGCAGGGGAACAAGTCGGGAGAAGTCCTTGGGCGGAGCCCTCTGATGAGCCCATTAAGGAGGCACTGTCACACCTTGCTCGCCACCAGTCCACGCAAGATGCCAGGCTGGATGCTTGTAATGGGCCTCTCCCTCCGCTGGTTAAATTCCAGCAGTGGTGGGCTGAGGCTCTTAAGAGAGATTAATTGGCCTCTTCAGCGCCTCAACTGGCCTGTTCCCCTGCCGCTGGTAAAATTGTGGCAGGGGCATGCAGGTAGGCAGCAAGCATGTTGCTCATGGCGTTATTCTCTGCCCACCCGGCCCCCCACCTCCCCTTACCATCTTCCAGCCCACCGCAGGGGGGCTGTAAGATTCAGCCCATACTTTTCAAATGGGACTTGCTAAGACATTAATATTGTAATTGATGGTTCAAAGCATGCCTCTCTGGCATTATAATCATAAACTACCAGACCAAAGCTGAAGTGATTTGTCAAGTACACTGAACTGGGAGCTTATATTGTAGCTGCTTGTTGCCTTGCACCATGTAATTCAAGCAGCTATAATTATAATCAAATATTTTAGATCAATTTCAACTTCCTGCGGAACCAAAAGGACATTAGCTTGAATTTTTCTTAAGTAGTATTCCTGTTGACTGCCAAAATAATTATTTTACACAATACTGACTTTCTATTGCTGATGTCTTTATACATGCGACATTGTATAGTATTAGTAAGCATATATGCTGCAGTCATCAAATGATAAAAAAGGAACTTTACATACTGTATTTGATTTCTACTTGCCCTACAGCATTATAAAAAATTGTCTGTAGCCATTGTGAAATAAAATAGAGGCAATAAAATGAATTTTATAAATGGTTGATGATAGCTTCCTGGGACCCATCTAACTTGTCACTTGTTATGTATGGCCCAAACAGTGAGTGGCTTTGGACCATTGAGTGATGAGGACATCAGGGCTCAGCTGGATTCCGTTCTCCGCTGATGTCCACACGGGTATTTTTTAGCAAGTGTTACTGAGCAGCCATCAGGATTTGAAGCTCTGATTTTTTTCCACCTCCCTAGCCATCAATGAGGGGCCGACAACTCTGGTTGCTACAAGTTTTGATCCTAATTCTGATTTTGAAATAAATGCACGTCGCACAGCTGTGGTCCTCAGTGCTTTGAAGTTAAATTGATTCTAACCCTTTTCTGCTTGTAGACACACAGTGGCTGAATAATTGAAAGGCTAACTGCGGTGTCAGGTCAAACTTGTGTCTTAGCTGTTCTGACTCTGATAGATTGGTACAAAATCCATTTCGGGAGGAACGGGTATTCATATGAAAATAATACCAGCTAAGTGACATGTGCGTAATGGGCATTACAGGACAATTTTTGTTACCTCAGCTGTACCAGAATGGAAGAAACTGATTGTCGAAAAGTCTAGGCAGTATTATGTAGAATTGATTCATCACCTTTGCTCCCTGACAAGGATGTGTAGATCATCAGCGAGGAAAGGAAAGAGGAACCCATGACCTTCCAAATCAATGGGCTTTGAACCATAGTCACTTAATGTCATGCTTTCTAAAGCCCCTTTAGTTTGGTGTTAGAGAGATAATTCTACATGAACAATCCTGGCTACGTTTTCTGATGCTTCTTTAAAATAGCTGAGACAACAAAAAACACTACTGCTTGTACCTAAGCTTCACGTTATTAAGAGTGGCTTTGATTGACAAAAAAACAAAGGAAATATTTGACATCTGGAATATTGAGATTAAACTTTAATCAAGTCCAACAGAATACTCCTACCCCTCAACCCCATCCCCATATGTATAGTTTTTGAAAGGTCGTCCGTTATACAACAGATCAATGCAGTGCAGTAATTGCACTTCTGTTCCAAATTATTGAAGAGGTTAGGTGGTGTCCTCATCCTGACACCTGATACAGTAACAAATGATGGCAGAAGGTGCCTGACTGTCCAAGGCCAGGAAGACTAATTGTTGCAATTTAATCCAGAGCATCAGTATCAGTCATCACTCACTCCCAGAAAGAGGAGAAACCAACCAACAACACATTACAATTGATTCTATCGATTTCACATGGTGACATGAAAATGTTCAGGCAAATAGCAATGTCGGCAGCTGAATCTAATACTTGCATCTTAAAACCTGTAAAATCGTAGTCTACTGGGACATCTGGAGAGGGAGACTAGTACATTAATGTCCTGTCCCCATTTTTTTGTGTTGAAACTGATGGTCTATCGTTAATGTCTTAAATGTGGACCCAATCAATGGACACTTGGAATTTTGCACATTATAGAGTGGGACAGTTAGGAGGTTTAATCTGTTGTCTTCAGTTTTTTTTCACTTTTTTTTCTGCAGGAGATTGTAATCCGGGAATAGGACTGAAGACTTGTGCTCCAGAACCTGCCACACCCCTAGCCAAACTGTTTCAGTACAGCTACAACGCTGGCATCTATCTGGCAATGTGGAAAATTGCCCAGGTATGTCCTGTACACAAAAAGCAGGACAAATCCAATCCAGCCAATTACTGCCCCATCAGTCTACTCTTGATCATCAGTAAAGTAATGGAAGGAGTCATCAATAGTGCTATCAAGCGGCACTTGCTTAGCAATAATCTGTTTACTGACACTCAGATTAGGTTCCACCAGGGTCATTCAGCTCTTGACCTCATTAGAGCCTTGGTGCAAACATGGACAACAGAGCTGAACTCCAGAGGTGAGGTGAGAATAACTGCCCTTGACATTGAGGCAGCATTTGACCGAGTATGACATCAAGTCAGTGGAGAATCAGTGGAAAACTCCCCTCTGGTTCGAGTTATACCCAGCACAAAGGAAGATGGTTGTGGTTGTTGGAAGTCAGTCATCTCAGTTCCTGGACATCACTGCAGGAGTTCCTCAGGGTGGTGTCCTCATCCCAACCGTCTTCAGCTGCTTCATCAATGACCTTCCTTCCATCATAAGGTCAGAAGTAGGGGCGTTCGCTGATGCACAATGTTCAGCACCATTCATGACTCCACAGATATGGAAGCAGTCTTAATTTCCAGGCTTGGGCTGACAAGCGGCAAGTAACATTCGTGCCAGACAATGACCATCTCCAACAAGAAAGAATCTAACCATCGCCCCTTGACATTCAGTGGCATTACCATTGCTGAATCCCCCATTATCAACATCCTGGGGGTTACCATTGGCCAGAAGCTGAACTGGACTAGCCATATAAACACTGTGGGTACAACAGCAGGTCAGAGGCTCGGAATTTTGCGGTGAGTAACTCACCTCCTGACTCCTCAAAGCCTATCCCCCATTTACAAGGCACAAGTCAGGAGTGTGATGGAATACTCTCCACTTGCCTGAATGAGTGCAGCTCCAACAACACTCAAGGAATTCGACTCCATCCGGGACAAAGCAATCCGCTTGATTGGCACCCCACCCAGAAACTCCTTCCATTACTGATGCACAGTTGCAGCAGTGTGTAGCATCTCCAAGATGCACTGCAGGAACTCACCAAGGCTTCTTAGGCAGCGCCTTCCAAATCCAAAGCTGCTACCTAGAAGGACACTACGTCTAGAAGGGCAAGGGCAGCAGACACATGGGAACATCACCACCTGGAAATTCCCCTCCAAGCCACACGCCATCCTGACTTGGAAATATATCGCCATTCCTTCATTGTCACTGGGTCAAAACCCTGGAGCTCCCTCCCTAACAGCACTATGGGTGTACCTAGAGCACATGGACTACAGCGGCAGCTCACCACCACCTTCTCAAAGGCAGCTAGGGATGGACAAAAAATGCTGGCCTAGCCACTAACCCCCACATCCCATGAATGAATAAAAAAAATTACATTAGAATCACATAATGATGCCAGAATTTTGACTTATGCCTTTCTTTGCTGAAGAGGGCAATTTTTTCTTACTCTGCACTTGGCTTCATGGTTCCACAGATTTTTTGTATGTGGACATTAAAGGAATGAGGGCTTATGGCAATAGGGGGAGAAATTGGAACTGAGGTAGAAGATCTGCCATTGATTAGAACAAGCTCGAGTGGTCGTATGGCTGCTCCTCTATTCTTTTATGTAATGTTCTTACATGCTGATAGCATTTTGTCACCTTACCCAAGTAGATTTTCTTCAAGTGAGCCTGGACAATAAGTTGTATCAGGCTATTCAACCATGGGCAGCAAACACCCAAACTTGACCCCATCATCATCTCACATCCGGGCGATGCATTTCCCAAGAGAAAATGCTGGTTATGGATCAGGATTGGGATCTCTGGCTGTCACTTTTCCCATCTCTAGCTCAGGATACCGAAGCCAACTGCAGTGCTCCTGTCAACCTTATGTTTGACTGGGGAGTTGTCACAACTTGGTCTTATCCTGTCCTTCCCTGACAGTCATATCCACTGCCCAGCAGGGGCAACTAAATGCAAATCGGGAGCCTTGACTGACCTTGTTCCATAACTGGCCCAATGACAACAAGACAACTGGATCACTTCAGTCTCCACCCCTGCTCCCCAAAAATTCCATGATTGATATCAGCTCAACGCAGATCTGGGCTCAAATTGGCGAATTGCCTTGGCTTTACGCCTCAGTACCACACCACAGCACATTTACCACTGAGACTCTGGCATTTTTTATGAATACATGATTCTGGGTGGGCTACATTAGTACCATTCGCATCTGATCTTATTGCCTAATCTGGGATAGGTATCAGGATGAAACATTAGAGGAAAGAAACAAGGTGTACTGAAGAATGGAAATGACATAGAATTTGAGTAAAGGATAGTCCAGATAAGGAAGGGCTCAGACAGGAGGCTAATGCATGGCAGTCTAAAGTGAGCTGGAGTGTATGTATGTAAATATGCATAGTGTGCTAAGTGAGGCTGGTGAGCTGTAGATACAAATCGCCACATGGGACAATAGTTATGTAATAGTTAGTAATAATAACAGAGATTTGTCTCAAAGAAAGGGAGGATTGGGAACTTAATATTTGTGGCTACAATGTTTTCAGGAAAGATAGGAAAGGTATTATGAGACTATGCCCCTTTATTTTTGAAAATACATTTTTTCAACTTTCCGCTGATTGGGACTTTTGCAATTTTATCTGAGACAGAGCAAACTGATTAAAAACACAAGGCCACATTCCAAGCGGAAGGTGAGAAACCAATGAATTACTCTCAGGGGAGTGTGAAGAGAGAGACGTTTCCTATAATCCAGACCCCTGTCGAAATGCGTAACTGTCTAAAGAAGATAAATTAAAAATGCAAAGCACTGGGTAATGAAACAATGTCTGCCACATACAGACCCACCAAAAACCTCTTCGAAATACACAATGGGTGAAGTATTTCAAGGCAAGACTGCCAAACAATATAGAGAGAATGCAAGTGACACAGGCAGTGTCCAGAAAGTCTTCAGCAGAGGAACCCCACCCCCCATCTTCTGGAATAAGCGCATTGCTGTATTTAAGAAGCCAACTCTCTACCAGCAACCTACCAATGAACCGAGATCTTGACCAGAATTTTATGTGCTAGTAGCAGGCACGTGCCCCACCCGGAAAAGCGGTAAATCTCGGGAGAAGACGTTGGGCGCGCGGCCCAATATCATCAGGCACTTGTACGATATTTTGGACTCAGAAGCGAACCCGACAATTAATCAGCCACTTAAGGCAATTAAAAGTGCAACTGAAGTCAATATTAGATTGCCCGTGTGATTTTGCGCTTGTCGCAAGGGCAGCACGGGCGGGCGTCTAACTCATTTTCTCACTTTTCTCATTCAAGGGCAGGATAAAAGGGGAGCGGAGCACTGGCTGTGTGAGTTGTTAGGAGTTCAGGTGAAAGTTGTTGCTGCTTGCTCGCTGAGATTTCAGGCCTTTTCCTGTGGTTTCTTCTGAAGTTTTTGCTTTGATAGCTTTATTTTGAGGACTCTTTTGTCAAATTTCTTGCAGCATTTTGGCCGAGTGCAGCCTTCAGCACGGGACAGTGCAATCTGCATTTCAACAGATGGGGATTGTCTGCTACACTGAGGAGGAAGAGGGAAGGAGAGCAGAAGAAAGAGGAGGCCAGGTGTGTGCAGGCAGCCTCGCAGGGACAGACCTGTGGGAGAAGAGGCGCAGGTGCAGGTGGTGCAGGGGTAGCAGGGCAGAAGGGACCGCAGAAGATGCCTCTATCCTGCAGCCAGAGCATACAGGCAGCATTCCAGCTACCTCAACATGTCTGAGGTCCAGTGTTGCAGGAGCCTCCCCCTCTCTAGTGGCAACATGACACCAATATGCCAGATGATTGGCCCGGAGGTTGCCTCAAACTGTGTGGGTGGGCACCCAGTGACTCTGAAGGTCACAGTAGCCCTCAACCTTTTTGCTTCCGGATCTTTCCAGGGGTCAGTGGGGGATCTGTGTGGAGTTTCCCTATCAGCTGTCCACAGTTGTTTCAGGTTTGTCACTGACGCTCTGTTCAGACAGGTCCTCACATTCATTGATTATCGTGTGAACCAAGCCAGCCAGGCTGAGTGAGCCAGAGGCTTTGCAGCGATTGCTGGGTTCCCCCGCATCCAGGGTGCCATAGTCTGCACACATGTGGCCATCAAGAAACCAGCAGGTCAGCCGGGTGCCTTCATGAATAGAAAGGGTTACCACTCCATAAACGTGCAAATAGTATGCGACCACAAGATCCAGGTTCTGCAAGTCAGTGCAAGGTACCCTGGCAGCATACATCCTGCAACACTCCCAGGTGCCAAAGCTGCTCATGGCTCCAGCTCAGTTGGATAGTTGGCTGCTGGGTGACAAAGGATATCCCTTAAAAAGGTGGCTCATGACGCCACTCCGGCACCTAAGGACAGAGAAGGGAGGTATAATCAGAGTCCTGCTTCCAAAAGGGTGGTGGTTGAGAGGGCCATTGGCTTGCTGAAGATTAGGCTCCGCTGCCTGTACTGATCAGGGAGTGGCCTGCAATAGCTTCCAGAATGCATGTTGCTTATTGTCATGGTCTGCTGCGCTCTGCATAATCTAGCAATGGCAAGGGGGGACCCACTAGAGGATAAGGATATCAACGCAGCTCCCCAGGCCTCAGAGGATGACTCTACTGATTGATCTGATGAGCTCGGGCAGGCACAGGGTGAGGAAGTGGGGGCAGACTTGATGGACCTTCAGGGAGGTTGGGACATCAGGAAGGCCTTGACTCAGCACACTTTCAGTTCAGCTGCCCAGGCATGGCTTCGATCTCATGGCAAGGGTACTGCCTCCTTACCACACATTTTTGAGGAGGAAATCTTACAACCACAATGTCACCTCACAACCTCCGTCATAAAGTTTGCTGCCCCTGCCATCTGTCATAAGGCACTGATGAGGCCTACACCTATGGAAAACATGAAGGACATTCAGGGCATTGAAACAAAATCAGATTTATATCTTTCCCAGAGTTGCCAAAAAGGAATATAACATAATTTTGTTACTAGTGTCACACAAAAACAATAAATAACACTGATGAAATGAAAGAATGTCACCCATGATAACCCCATCCTGTTCTCACTGTGCCTTAAACTTACACTTGCGAGTGCTAAGTCTTGGTGCACCCCCATCGCTGGCAGTGGCATTGGAGGCTGATTGCTGACCCTGCTGTTGTGTCGGCCCTGATGACCTTGGTGGTCATACTCTGGCTGGTGCTACATGAGCAGGCACCTGGGAAGGTGCAACCAGCTGGGCACTTCTCAGTCGTTGTGGCATTAAAAAATGTCACATTCACAGGCAGTGGGGCGGAGAGCTGCCGTCTTCATCCAGAGCGCTGTGAGTGGAGCCCACAGAGGCGACTGGCAGCTCGTCACAGCATGAGGCACATCTGGACCTCCCTGTTCACCACTGATGGATGGGCACCTAGCAGAGTAACTAGGTGCCTCATCCATCACACTGGTCATTGCCAATGTGTGGGCATGCAGGACCGAGCACCACCCCAAGAACCCTTGATTCTGTTCCTGGAGCTGCCTCTTCATGAGAGTCGCCATTCTCTCAATAGAGGAAGCTGTGTGCTCGGTGCTCAGGGTCAACACAGTGCTCACATGCCAGATGGACTCCTCAATGACAGAGACTATGGCACTCAGGCTCCCAGGGATCCCCTCCAGATCTTCACGTGCATCCTGCTGGACATCCAGCATCTGCCGTCTGATGGATGACTCCAGAGGCTCATCATCTGCCTTGGGCTCACCATTATCCTGGTCTCCAGCAGTCCGCTGAGAGCTGGTGTCCTGGGCACTCTCTGTCTCTGTCAGCTCCTCATGTGAGTATTCTGTGACCTCCCCAAGTGCACAAACTTCTGAGCCGATGAACTAGTCCACCAAAGTGCTTGTATCTGAGCTGGTGCCTGGTAGCTAGAGAGGGTGTGATATGGGTGGATGTATCTGTGTGTGGCTCCTCCCCCAGTGTCAATTGAGGGTCCTTGGGGGCCCCAGTGCCTCTGGAGGATGGCGCATCCGAGGTAGGAAGACAATATGTCAATGGTATCAATCATCAAATAATGAATGTGCATGCTAAGCAGCCTGGTGGGACTATGCACAGCAGCATCATGGTGCCATCATCATTGCTCGATCACTGGGGACTCTTGATTAGAAGTTATCTTTTGAGATGAGAGGACCCCGCATTGTTTTCAGTCTCCACCGGTCCCATATCTGTCCACTGGACTCTTACCTGCCTCTCTTCGATCTGATGACCTTGGTGCACGCTCGCACTTATTTGCTCAGGATGAGCAGGTTGGCCACCCCACCACCCGTTCTTGTGCGCTCAGCTGCATTATGGCTTCTCTTCTCCTGTATGGACAAAGGTCCATTCATTAGTCCTCCCTCTGCCTGCAACACCATACCAGGCTCGTCACCCACCAACCACCTCCCCCCCCACCCCCCGCCCCCCCCCGCCTTCTGGAAGCAGGTTGAAGTGCCCGTCATATCTGCACACCTGACCCTTATGTGCACCCAGGACCACCAGCCTGATCTCCCAGCCTTAGCAGGCAAGGTATATGTGCCTTCTGTTACTCTGAATCTTACACCCCTGAGGGTGAAGGACTGCCACCCTTCAAGACTTTTCTCCTTATGTGTTATATTTTGATTTATATTTCTCCTGTTAAACACTTTGGGAACATTTATTACATTAATGGTGCTATATAAATAAGATGTTGTTGCTATTATGATTATTGTTCCACAAATGCTCCCCCACTGAAACATGCTCCACTTGCCTCACTTGTGGAACACCAGAGGTAACAGTACAGGAGCAGGAAGAGAAGTCATTGCAGTTGATTCTCTGGCTATGCCCACCCAGCTAAACAAATGTAGAGAGGCGTTGGATGAGTATGGCGTGGTCAACCATGTCAAAGGCTGTAGACAAGTCAAGAAGATTGAGTAAGGAAAATTTCCCTATGTCACAGTAACATAGGACGTCATTTATGACTTTGATAAGAGCTGTTTTGATACTGTGGCAGGGGCAAAAACATGATTATAGGGAGTCAAACATGGAATTCTGGGTATGGTGGGCATAGATTTGGAAGGAAACAAGACATTCAAGGAATTTGGAGAGGAAAGGGAGATCGGAGAAGAGCAGTAGTTTTCAAGGGTGGTTAGGTCAAAGGAAGGCTTTTTGAGGAGAGGTGTGAAGATGGTAGATTGAAAGGAAGGAGGGACAACACCTGAAGAGAGGGAACCGTTAACAACATCACCTAACTAGGGGACCAGGAGAGGAAGCTGGATGGTCAGCATTGAGTGGGATTAGGGTCTAGGGAGCAGGTGGGTCTCATGGAAAAGATGAGAGGCAGACAGGGCATGAGGGGAGATAGGAGAGAAACTAGAGAAAGTTGAGAGTTCAGGACTAGGGTGGGTGGGGTGGGGCAGGGGGAGGGGTCCGGGGTGTCGGGAGGAACCTTTAGAGGAAATGTGGCCCGCAGGCTAATGTAAGGGAGGATTGAGGCAAAGGCGGTTGATCAGATGATCTTGATCTTAGTGACCAAGAAGCCCCTGAGCTCATCATTAGATCTGGAACAGTGAAGGAAAAGGATAAGGTATAATCAAAAGTGATAAGACTCGAATGGAGGTGGACTAATTGTAGTGTGTTAAAACAGGATCTTGCCCAAGTGGATTGGAATCAAAAATGAAGAAGTAAAACAGTAATTGAACAATGGAAGCCTCCAAGTAGGAATGATTGAAGTGCAGATTATATATGAAGGGGAAGGGATATGGGTATATAGGGCATAATTTCAAACCGTGCAGATGGCACGGAACTCAGAAATGTAATAAATAATGTGTAGGATCGTAAAAGACTTCAGGAGGACAAAGACAGACAGATGAGGTTTAATGTAGGGAAATGTGGAGCAGTACATTTTGGTTAGAAGAGTGAGGAGAGACAATATAAACCAAATGGTACAATTTTAACGAGAGACCTGAGTGCATAAGTAGACGAAAGGACAAGTTGAGAAGGCTGCTAATAAAGTCTTTTGGATCCTCGTCTATTAATAAAGGCATAGGCCAGAATTTTTAGCTCAGCTGGCGGGCGTGAGCCCGACCCGACCAAGCATGAAATGACGTCAGCTGAGAGTGCCAATGTCAGCACGCAGTCGAGCAACAGTTCGGTCGGCGGGCGCGTACCGGAGTCAGCAGCGCGGCCTGCCAACAATTAAAAGGCCGATTAAGTCCATTAAGTTATCATTTGTCATTAATTGTCAGCAATTGAAATGCTTCTCTATTTAAATAACAGGAATGATGGTTTAAACACAGGGTTTTCCTTACTGCTGTTATTCTAGGTTAATCCCACCTTCGTAGCATTGTTTTGCTTTAACGCTTAAGGAAAGAAAGAGGAAACAATAGAGACACTAACACCAGAGAAGAGAGAAACAGAACTTAAAGGAAGACGTTGTTAAGGGAGGAGAGAAACATTTCTGCAGCCCATCGCCCACAACCTGAATGATAGAGGCAGCATTCTATTTTTAAGTATGTTTGTATTTTTGGTGCAAACTGATTTTTCAGGTAACTGGCTACCTCAACTGAAAATTATATGTCCTGGATTTAGCCTGCAACAGATCCAATATGAACCTGTAACCAGTATCAATTTTGACAGCCAAAAAAATAAACTAAGTAGCTTCCCAGTTGAGGGAGCAAAAGAAAATCTCTTCACAGCTTGGCTTTTGTGAGTGGAGACTGCTTAATTATGGGCAACTGTGAAGCATTGCCTCTTTAACTGACTGCTGTATGACAGAAATGCATGCTGGGAATAAGATGTCCTTTTTCTTTAAACACCTGGGGCAAGCAATCTGTAAAATTAGGCGCACATATTTCCTAGACTAGCTGCTTTAATAATTGAAGAGAACCGAGAATGAAAAGTGGAAAACATCTTGTGTGACGCACAACCCTTCCCACCTTTCCACCGCCCCCAGCACTGGGAAATGCACAGAACTGGAGCACTTGCACCATAGCAGTCCGAGCTCCTCCGTGGATGTCACATGCTGCTGGAAGAACTTGCATTAAACTTGCATTAATGCTGAAGCACATGTTTCCAACATGTACTCAGAAGCTCCATGTATGCTTGAGGTGAACTCTCTCTCCTCTTCCAGTCTTAATTTGGTTCAGCTGACTGCATCAATATTTATGAAGCAAAATCAATTCTAATGTGCACTGGAGCCCTATGAAATTTTCCATCATCCTTTCCTCGTGTGGATTTTAGCTCCAGCAAAGCTAATTCTTTGGTAATGCCGGAGTATATGGAAATCCCTAATATCACCACACTCAGTCTAAAGGTATGTGAAATGCGTACCTTTAAGCTATTTAGAGACTTTAATTAAAACTGTTTTCAACAAGGTCAGAAATAATTCACTGGGGCACAATCAACACCCTGTAATATATCATGCAGTGTTGAATTTTCAACTGCTTCACATGACAATATGCAGCAACACCCAACTTAATAAAAATGTTCAAACTATCAGCCATTTTGTAAGGAGGTCTTGTGAGGTAACTAAAAATTGAGTTGCCATATACACTTGAGTAATTTTTTTTAAAAATTGCATTCATTAAAGAAATATACTGTCAGCTCACAATTTTTTTGAGTATATTATACAGTAAGCGACAACTGGGATAGAGATAGATTTCTCACAAATGTGACCCTGGTGATTGATTGAAGAGATTGGACTGCAGTACCCAGTGGGTGTGTCAGACACTACCGGCAGTCTAATGCATACAGCAAGAACCCTGGTTCAACAAGAAATTGCTAAGTCTATATTTGAACCTGGTGGATGACACAATATGAAGCTAATTTCAATATAACAAATTACAAACTGACGATGCTTCCGATCCCAGTACAAAATCCAACTGCAGCATTGGATTGATGACAAAATGTCTGTTTTATGATGCTGAAATTCCATGAACCTTATCATAGGAACTGGACTCAAGGCAAAGGAGGAGGTCATTCAGTCCCTTGAACCTGTTTCACCATTCAATTAGATCGTGGCTGATCTATAACTTATCGCCATCTACCTTGGTTGCAACCCTTAATAAATACCCTTGACTAAAACAAACCTATCAATCTCAGTTTTGACATTTTCAGTAGGCCTAGCATAAACAGCTTTCTGGGGAAAGAGAGTTACAGATTCCTGCTACACTTTCTGTGAACACCCTGGCAACAGCCCTTGAGTTCTATTTTTAAAGTTATACCACCTTATCCTGTACTCTCCCACTACAGGAAATAATTTATCTCTATCTACCCTATCAAATCCTTTAATAATCTTAAAGCACTTCAGTTAGATCATCCCACAAGCTTCTATTTCAATGGAATGCAAGACTAATCCATGTGCAACAACCCTTCAACCCAGTGTTGTTCTGGTGAATCCAAACTACTCCCTTCAAAGCAAGTATATCCTTCCTGAGATGTGCTGCCCAGAACTGAATGCAGCACTCGAACTCTTACTCTTCAATTGCTCTATAGATCCAACTAAAGTTCCCACTAAGCCATGCAACCACACAGCAATCCCCAAGATTCCCTGCTCAGAAGTCAGCCCCTTTAAATTACTGTGCTTGTGCAGCGCACAGAAAAATTAAAGGGGCTAGATGCTTAAAGAAATCACCCATGCACTCAATACAAAAATGCAACGGAATGTGGATCCAACAGCAAATGTTTCCATCTTTATGGGATAAACATAATAAAGTTTGGTGCCCTCCCTTTCCACACATCCAAAGTATATTTGGATCAAAGATTCCACATGAAGGACGAATGTGGGTCGCTAGCACGTCATCCTTTTCTTATTCATTCATGGGATGTGGGCATCACTGGCTAGGCCAGCATTTATTGCCCATCCCTAATTACCCTTGAGAAGGTGGTGGTGAGCTGCCGTCTTGAACCACCGCAGTCCATGTGGTGTAGATACATCCACATAGGGAGGGAGTTCCAGGATTTTGACCCAGTGGCAGTGAAGGAATGGTGATATATTTCCAAGTCAGGCCGTTGGCTCAGAGGTGAACTTGTAAGTGGTAGTGTTCCCGTGCATCTGCTGCTCTCGTCCTTCTAAATGGTACCAGTCGTGGGTTTGGAAGGTGCTGTCTAAGGAATCTGCCAACCATTTTAATGAGGAAGGTCATTCAAACTTGGAAAACTTTGAAGTGCTAAAAAAACTCTGGGTCCCGACTTACATAGGATTTCGGTAAACTTTCCATAAATGAATGATGTAAGATGATGAAATTTATCAAAAAAGCAATGAACAGAGATCTGCTGCACTAAATTCTGAGTCACTTCCTCCCCAATCCAATTTTGCACTGAGCTCATCAGGTTGTAATTTGTCAATATTAAAATTAATTCCCATTTGTGTCATTTAAATGCTCACTTAATTTCCTCAATGTTTATGCAGATATAATGCTCAGTCAGATGTTCAAGGCTGCTTCCATGATTGTTGATTTAAAGATCCCTATACTGTGATCCATAGCAGAATTTTGAAAATATTTCTCTTTTTTTTTCAAACCATGCCTTTTTCCCCTTTATGCCATACGATTGGTCAGGAGGCTTTGTGCCAAGTGTTCCAGCAGGGCAAGGACATATTAGAATATTTCACATTTAAGGGAGGGAAGGAAGAACAATTGTGGATACTAGCCAAGGCAGGCTGGATCAGAGGAGGGCTGTACAAGTATCCTCCTATCCGTCTTTCCAGGCAGAGGTGCATCTTCCTTTAGTATCATGTGGAAGAGGCACAGCAGCTCCAAGTTGGCAGATAGCCAACCTAGAGCTCCGCCATCTGCTGCAAGTACCTCTATAGGCAGCATCATGTACTCTGAGGTTGTACACTCCAAAGGCAGTAACAAGCAGATGTTTTCCAAGTTCCCTTCCTTGCAGAGATGTTGTTACACTGTCCCACGGAGGCCATGGAGTGACAAATAGGGTTCATCCTCTGCTACCTCATTCAACACTGTCTTCAC
The DNA here is from genome assembly GCF_964194155.1 of Cetorhinus maximus. Taxonomy (NCBI): domain Eukaryota; kingdom Metazoa; phylum Chordata; class Chondrichthyes; order Lamniformes; family Cetorhinidae; genus Cetorhinus; species Cetorhinus maximus. Next base: position 25,876,179 of record NC_135897.1, read on the forward strand.
TTTACCACCTGTCAAGCCAGGGTCAAGAATTTGTGTTGCTCCATCAGGTGGTCACACCCACAGGCCCAGTTTCCTGCCTTCAGGCTTATCATGCCAGCCGCTCAGTTTTCTCTGCAGCCATTTTACTTCCCAAACAACCACTGCAGAGGCTGATATAAATATTAAAATACTCGCAACCTTTGCAAAGGGTGTCAACATTTTTTCCCCCATGTACAGCCATAGATTTCTAATTGACTGTGTTCCTTCACATTCACTCTTTTTAAGTGTATGGGCTGGGAGCGTGCTTATATTGTATGAATGAAGTTGACCCCACACCTAAAGCCCAATTGATGGACAAACAATATAGTCTCTTGCAAATTGATACAATACAACATGGAACTAAAACAAAACTAAATAACCCTGATTAAAGGTCACAGACCAGAAACATTAACTCTGGTTTTTTTCTCCAGAGATGCTGCCAGGCCTGCTGAGTATTTCCAGCATTTTCTATTTTTATATTAAACAATCCTCAGAATTGGCTTAAAGATTCATAGTTTTACCCAGTGCTACTTTAGCCTGTGACTACTGAGAATGCGGGTGTGGTTTGAAAATACAACTACCAGAAGAGCAGCATTATTACACCCAAGGGCTGAAACAATATTCTGTATTAGCTTGAGGGACATTTTAAGCTTAAAAGGTAATAGCTCTACAAACTTAAGCAATAACCTGAGCCTGCCAGTCCCCCATTGCCCCATCTTTTAAATTTATTTCAGAAGATTTGCCAGAAAATTTGTCTAGGATTTTCCTGCTCTACCATTCAGTGGAATAGAAGAATCACTGAGGGAGTTCCTACAGATTATACTTGTTTCTGTGAGAAACACTGGATGAAAATGTTTCAACAATTTAAATGTTGTTCCTGTCAGCATTGGAGGTAATAACCTTTTCCTCTTTTGACACTACTACTTAAAACTGAGCAATCCTGAGTCAAGCAGGATTGAGGGCAGCCCTTCCACTTCTGCTCTGACAATCATATAATGCCAATCTTGATGGAGCAACTTTCTTGGGGAGAATTTTCACCATATCGGGCGGGGAGTGCGGGTGCAGGCTCATCATTTTGGGCGGGCTGGCCCAGCGTGTTTGGCGACTCTTGGGGACGGGGGAGTGGGCGGGCGCAGGTGGAACGGCAATCGTCGCCGGGTGCAATGGCGACCCGACGGCCTGTTTAAAGGGCAAGCTGCAGCGCACCAGGGCTGCTGTACATGGCCAGAGGCTGGGGGCAAGGCAAATCAGAAAGAGCCATGCAGGAGGGTAGGGCTGGTGGTCACTGAGCGCCCAGGCTCTCTGATGGGTGCCTTGCTGCGCTCCTTAAGGAGGTGGCAGCATGGCGGGATGTGCTTGTCCTCGAGGACAGGAGGAAGAGGCCACCCAACTTGACAAAGTGTGCGGGGAGGAGGTTGCGGAGATTGTGAGCTCCCACAATGTGGTGCGGCGCTCATGTGCCCGAACCGCTTCAATGACCTGCTGTGCACGGGAAGGATGAGTAGCATGTTGGTGTCATTCACTGCACCCGTCATGTAACCTTCTCCTCCGCTGGCAGACCACCCATGTCTGAGTGGCTTGAGTGCAATGAGTTAGTGACAGCATGTGTCCTTAGCTGGGCGGCCCAGCAGATATTCCATATGCGTTCGTCAGCATGAGGGGGTTGAGATGAGATGGGTTCTGCACCTGCAGCATGTGGTGCAGTGACACCCACATGACTGTGGTGGGTTCAACCTGGAGCAGCTACACCCAGGCGCACTGGTCGAACTCCACAACATGTGGAAGACAGGATGATAACATGGTATGAGGGGATCGGCAAGATCCTGTGGTGAATATGGATTTGCTGCCCTCAGCCCTCCATGTCATTGTGCCTCCTGCAATGGCCTGTACAATTGTGTGTTCCCAGCTGTGATGAAGGCAGCATGTGGGCGGGGGCGGGGGTGCTAATAGACCAGGCATAGTAGTGTGAGTGCCAGCCACCAGCGGGGGAAGGATGCACTGCAGACCTGCAGTGGCCAACGGGGCTTGGGGTGGGCTGGCCGCGAGGAGGTTGATGGTACAAGTATCACTTATCAATGCAATTTTTTCATTTGCAGAAGAATTCTCATAACAGCGCCGAGTGGCTGAGGACTGGCGGTGGACCAGCCCAGATATTCATGCTCAGCCGCTATGAGCAGGAGGCACTGGGCCTGGAGAGGCGGCACGTGCCCAGGTCCACTGGATCCGGAGAGGTTGGGGTTCCACGGGCGGGTATGTATTGCCAGCACTCACGTCACCAGTAGTCTCCCAACATCCATGCCATTGCTGATTGTTCAGTGAGTGATGTTACCAACATGGCTTGCCCATTGTGTGTGGAATGATGAGCGCTTGATGATCCGGGGGACAGGCATGTACATTGACATTGCCCGCAGGCTAACTGATCGAATTTCCTTACTCTTCCTTTCAGCATCATCGGCGCAGGGCCGGGAGCAGGAGCAGCAGAGGCCCCTTCTGACACCTGAGGGGCATGAAGTTGCACCATTGGAAGTATCACACCATCTCTACCAGGCAGGCACCTGCGCAGATACTGGCACCTCAGTGGGCATCATATCTTCGGCTAGTGTCCCGGGGCACAGTGGTGAGGATACTTCACAGTCGCTGGAGCAGCTGGCGGAGACAAAGAGTGCCGATGGTGCCAGCAGTCGGAGGACTGAAGGGGCCTAGGCACATGCTCAGTCTGTGGCAGTTGATGAGCCTCTGGAGTCGTGGGCGATGCAGCCAAGTGCTGACATGCGGCCAGGTGTTCGGGAACATCTGTTGGAGATACATGAGGCTCTGCTTGGCTTGGTGTCAGTGGTGGAGGAGTCTCCAAGGGCCGTGGCCGATGCATTGAGCATCATGGCTGAGCGCCAAGCTTCCTCCATGGAGAGATTGACAACTCTCATGGAGAGTCAGCTCCAGGGACAGGATCAGGGGTTCCTGGCGCTGCGCTCAGACCTGCACGCTGTCACAGGGGCATTGTCCTCGTCTGGTCAGTGCCCGTGTCGGCAGTGGTTTGGCCAGCAGGTATCCCACCTCGGTGCCCATCCATCTACAGTGAGCAGGGAGGACCAAATGGACCTCATGTCGGCGAAGCAGCTGCCTGTCGTCTCTGCTGGCACCTCTCAGGGCACTGCGGATGAGGACAGCAGCTCCTCCGCCCCACTGCCAGTGACCAAGGCACCCAATGAGGCTGCGACGACTGGGGAGGTGCCAGCTGTGGAGCTGGCAGCTCCTTCCCAGGCGGGTCCATCACAGGCTCCACGGGCCAGAGGACGTCCGCCAAGGTCATCGAGGCCAACAGGACAGCAGAGAGAGCAGGCTGTCTCAGATGCCAGTGCCAGCGATGGGGCACCACAAAGACATAGCATCTGCAAACGAAAGATGAAGGCATCTTAGGCCCCCCCTGGGTTCATCACTGGTGGTTTTCTGTTGCCCCCCCACCGCCAAGAGTTGATTAGAACTTTGTGTGAAGTCCAACACATTTTGATTTCTGTAATTTGATGAGACTTTGGTCACAATATTAAATTAATGTTGTCTCAAATGGCTGTGGGTTCCTCTTTATTTAGAATGGTGCATGGATTCCTGAGAGTTGATGAATGATTTGTGTGTCTTTTAGATTTATTCACAGCACCCATCGCCAATCCTCCTATCCAGACAGGTGAGGTCTCCAGGATGGAGGATACATGCCAGGCTTGTGTTGCACATCCATATGTGCTGCGCTAGCTACAGGTTCCTTAGATTAGGGCGTCCTGGGTATCCCTGCCTCCATGGAGCATGCCTGGGTCAGCCTGTGCCCCCCTCAACATTACCCTGTGTGTGCTCATCCTCAGGCTCACTGCTGGACTCATCGTGCTCAGCCCCAGCCACTCCGTCTACATCTTCTTCATCCACTGTGACCCCCCTTTCCAGTGCAAGATTGTGGAGAGCGCAGCATGCAACCACTATAAGCAACACTTGTTTGGGGGCTACTGGAGTGCACCCCCGGAATAGTCCAGGCATCTGAAGTGCAGTTTGAGAAGACAGATGGCTCTCTCCACCACAGCCCTTGTGGAGGCGTGGCTCCTATTGTACCACTGCTCAGCCTCTGTTCTTGGATGGCGGAGAGGCGTCATGAGCCACCTTCTGAGGGGATAGCCCTTGTCACCCAGCAGCCATCCATCCAGCCGAGCCGGAGCACTGAAGAGCCCCGGCACCTGGGAGTGTCTGAGGATGTAGGCGTTGTGAGAGCTGCCTGGGTACCTTGCACAGACTTGTAGAGTCAGCATCCTGTGATCACACACTATCTGCACGTTCATGGAGTGGAAGCCCTTCCTGTTGACAAAGGCACTGGGCTCACCTGCTGGGTCCTTGATAGCCACATGTGTACAGTCTATTGCACCCTGGAAGCGGGGGAAGCCAGCAATGGCCGCGAAGCCTCTGGTTCGCTGTGTCTGGCTGGCCACGTCCCAGCGGTAGTGGTGAAGGTCAATGCACGCCTGAACAGAGCGTCTGTAACCTGCTTGACACAAGTGTTCGCAGTCAATTGGGAGACACTGCAGGGATCACCTTCTGCAGCCCCTTACGCCTTGGACTACCTCTTGGCCCTGCACCCCTTGTGCCTGCGCCTGTCCTCCCAAAGGTGGCTCCCCTGGAGGCTGAATGTGCACTCCTGGCCTCCTCCCCCTTCTAGCCCTCCCTTCCTCCTCAGAGGAGGTGCCTCCAGTGGAGAGATCACCTCCCATTCCCAGGCTCAAGGATGCTTGCTGAAACCTACAGGCCCCAAAACAAATCCTCACTGGAAAATGCTGACCTGAAGGTAATGAGTGCAGCCTAAGCAGTTGCTATGCGTTTGAGACTACTCCACCTCACACACACAACTTTCAATAACTTCTGAGCACTAACTCTTAAATGCCTGGATTTGCTAAAACAACGATCCCTCTTTCCCGCCCGTGGATGAGGATCATTAAAGTTTCGGATAGCTGCAAGCCCATTGTGCCCGTGTGACAAGCCGAATATCGCACAGACACCTTAAAATCCAGCACAATTGGAGCCATAACTACCTTAATTGGCCCGGATGACTGGCGGCCGCACAATGGACATGGTCACGTGCCCGCCCAGTGAAATCGCCCCCCCGCACACCAACGGAAAAATTCTGCCCATTGTTTCAGTATAAGTGTTTAATTTTTTGTCAGCTTGTGCTAAATGTTGTGCTGATATATACTCCCACCACTAGGAACTGCATTAAAACCAAGCAAAATAATTTCATTTAGGTGCCCTTATAACTGGCAGGAAAAGGAAATTTTTGTCCCATTCATCTGGCTCAAGTTTCTAGAGGTAAAACTGCAGTGTGCTATCCTAATACAAAAAGTCAATGAAAGTCAGTTGTTCTCATCAGGCCAAATGTAGCTCTCAATCATCTCTATGAATATTGCTGGTGCAGTTCCCAATCAATGCTGGAAGTCATTTTTGCATCTCTACAAGCAAGACTCAAGATACTCATCACCTACCAAACCCTCTCAGAGATTGGCATGCGCAGCAATATCTAATGAGGCCACAACTTAAATTCCCTTCCATGACCTGACCTAATACTATCAAATGCGGGGATACTTAACTGGAGAGAGAAGGTGCTTTCAGAAATGCCAAGATGACAGGACAAGATGGCACAAATATGATGAACAAGTTTATGATATGTGTGTTTCTGCATTTATACAGTGATCAACACCTGGAACAGGTTGCCAAGAAGTATAGTTGAGACCAAGATACTGGACTTGTTTAACAAATAGCTAAATGCAATAATAGAGAGAAGGAAGGATTGGTACTTGGGATGAATCACATTGAAAATACAGTCCAGAAAAAGCTCCACATGAGCTTTCTCCCACCCTACTTCACTTCACCCTATCAGCATATCCTTCTGTTCACTTTTCCTTCATGGGTTTATCTAGCTTCCCCTTAAATGTATCTATGTTATTCTCATTAACTTCTCCATGTGATGACATGTTCCACTTTCTAACCAGTCTCTGTGTAGTTAAATAAACTTCTTCATGTAAAGCTGTCTTGTGATTTCTTTTCAGTTTACATGTATTGGCACCAACATAACCCAAAAGTTCTTTCAGTGTACTTCATGTCAATTTAGTTTGTACAAAAGAATTAATGTGACACTGGCTTACGCCTTTTCTGAAAGGTTAAAGATCTACACTTGCCTTTAGAAACCTCCCATTTCAGTCAATCATTCTCAACAATAGAACGGAAGTTCTGCTTTCCATCAGATCCCGGGTCAAGTAAAAAGGTGTACAAAATAATCATTCACATTCCTCTTCATATTTATGAAATCTTGATTTGAACAATTCTTGACCCTGTGATAGTATAAGCTACCTTTTGTTCCTCTTCGTAACCTCCTTCACAAGAGCATAGGGAGCCACATTAATGAATAAGGATTTTAAACTATAATGAAGTTCAAGCTGCGCCTCGTTGTGAATTGTTATGCAGCCAAATTTGTGTTCACTAGAGATTAAATGAAAGCACTTTGCTAGTTTCTGAAACACATTATAAACAAAATCAAATTCATTCCTGTAAACTAATGTGATAGACTATCTTATCCAACTGCTATTAGCTGATGCACAGGTCTGATAATCACTGCCACTTTGACATGTTTTGAAAATCCATTAGAGAACTGCTAGAGAAAGTCCAGATAAAAGAAGGAATTGCCATTCATCGCACCAAAAGAAAGCTTAAGAATTCAAACTTTTTTTTGCTTTAACCTTTTTTGGATCTTTCAATGTCTTATACAAAGTCAAGCCAAGAATAACCCAAGATACTGTTCTATCACTGCAGCACAAGGTGACTTGCCATCTGATTTCAAACCCACCCCTACCGATAGGGACGTGCTTAGCATCTGCTCAAACTAACTCACAAGTGTTCCATTGAAGCACAGAGTCACATTCCAGATACTCACTATTGCATGTCACAGCATGGCGGCGTCTTCAACAAGTTGCACTACTAAGCTATCTTACAACTTAAGTAGCAATAGAAAGGAAAATATTTTACAGAAGTATCAAACAATACACAACTCAGTTTTAGCAAGGTGGGTTTGTAATGTTTATTTTCACTAGACGACCCATGTAGTCAGCCAATGCCTCAAACACTTTTATTTGTATTGAAGTTTTAAGTGTCCATCGTGCTCAAGGTATTACACAGTGCTCCAAAGCTGTGTGAAAAGAGGAAAATAAGATTTCAACATGGAATCTTAGAGCACAGATTCAGCTAATCATGTTTGTGCTGGCTCTTTAAATTAGTCCCACTCCCTGTCTAGTTTTCCAACCTTCCCTCTTTGGGCCAGAACCTACTGGAATGGGCAATTGGCTTCCCAGTGCTGCTTCTGGTTATTCAGCAGGAATGGGTCTTGTTTGCATGGTTTGTGCATGCGCAGTACATCAGCTGTCACTTTTAACCGTGTTATCTGACAGCTGCTGTCCTCCCTGCAGTTCAGAAATGGCCCTTCAATGTCAGTTGTGAGGATGATGGCATCGAGGACAACAAAATCACCTGGAAATTCTGTGAATCCTGACACAGAAACTGGGAGAAAGAGAGAGAGGAGCAGAAACTGGGAAAGACTGGGAGAGAGAAAAACACAACTCAGGGAGGGAGAGAGAAAGAGAGGGAGAAAAACACAATCCAGGGAGGAGACAGAGAGAGAAACACAAAATGGGGAGGTAGAAAGACAAACTGGGAGAGATAGTTATTCCTGACCTCTTACATGTGTTGTTGTATAATGTGTTTTGTGTTGGGAGTCAGGCAGTTTTGGTGCTTCTCCCTGAGGACTGAGCCTCACCTTCCTGAAGCTAGGTTTTAGGATTAGAGTGTGGGAGTCAGTGAATTAAATTAGGGTTTTTAGATTTTATTATTTTTATTGCTTGCTGTATGTTGTAAAAATTCAAATATCCTCAAAAACTTCAGTTAAATGTTACACAATGATGTTTTTGTTGAAGCAGTGATATGTGTCAGATATTTTTCATTGCAGGCGACACTAAAAAGATCACAAGATCACAGAAATTGTTTCTATTTAAACATTACTTATCCATAAACCTTTCTATTCTTTTGTGTTATTTCAAAATTAAATTCAGGACTTGATAATACTGAGAGACATAACTAAAGTAATTACAATAACATTTGCAAACAGTGGATAAATATCACATAATCAAGTGCCTTAAGCATCACATCGGAAGAGTCATGTAACTGAATGTCATGTGATCAAATGTCACATGATCAAATCCCCAGGAATATATTAAACCAGAGTTGGCAACCATATCTCCCGCTTCTTTTCTTACCCTACACATTTTTTGTTTTCCAGTAGGTGTTGTCCTTTTGCAACTTCCTGCCAAATCTGCTTCCAGCACTCTTTCAACTTGCTCTGTAAGTAAAATTCTTCCCAAACCCTCCTGTTCTTTTTCCATAAACCTGTATTCTTTTATGTTTGTTCTTTGTGGTCTACAATCGAAAATTTAAATGCAGTGACAGTCTTCACATTTCTCATGTCCAAAAGTGATTAAATTGTGATTGAACTCAAGACCTAATATGCCTTTTTCCGACAGGAGCAACAGCCTAAAAGGGATAGGCCAGGACAGCAGCAAAAAACATCACAGCTGTGCTCATGGTCCCAACTCCACAAGAAATCAGCTAACCTTCCATAAATTTATAGAAGGAATTACCCTGTCAGTGTGAGGGAATTAAGTTAATATACACCTGGGGCAGAATTTTACATTCGGCATGCGGGCGCGCCTCTGACACACCCGAGTGTAATATGACGCACGATGACGTCGGGCGTGCGTCCCAACATCATCACGCGATATTTCATTCGACGAGCGCGCGCGTGAATTGGTTGCACGCCCACCAATAATTGAAAGGCCTATTAAGGCCATTAACAAGCTAATTAAAATAAAATTAACGCTGCCCGTCCAACCTTAAGGTTGGTGGCAGGTGAAAAGGCCAAGCGGCTTTTACATTTTTTTAGGAAACCTCATCCATGAGCGGGGTGAGGTTTCATAAAGCAAATTAACATTAACTAAAAACTGTATTTTTGAATTAAAAACATGTCCCAGCTCATGTGACAGAGCCACACGAGGGATCATGTTTTTTAAAATTTTTACTGTCTTTATTAATTTTTTTAAGAATGCTTCAATCTCCCTGAGCCAGCTCCATGCCTCAGGGAGATTGAAGCGATCTTTTGCGTGCATGCACGAGCTGCATGCTAGGCCCGCTCTCCCTCCTCCCCCCGCCCGCACAGGTAGCGCTGAGCACTGCCGCTTGCGATCCACACAGGACAGGCCATAATTGGCTCAACCGCATAAAATCATGGAGCAGAGCCGATCGCGGGCGGCGGCCGGCTTCCTGACCACCCCTGCCCGCTCCCGCCGAGCCCGCCTGATAAGGGAAAAATTCTGGCCCTGATCACAGATGCACAATGATTTAATGCCTGTGTATCTTCATTCATCTCCTCTACACTGTCAGACTTGGTAGCTCCTCCAAGCTACAAGCTCACATTAGGTCACATCAACACTTGTGTTACGAAAAAATATATTTTCAGTGTACACACATAAAACAAATAGAGAGAAAAGTACAGTTCTTTGTAATGGCTTGGCTTTTAATGAGGAGTACAAATGGCAAAATTCACGTATTAAATTCTACTCTATTACTCTTTCGGCAAGGATCCTGGTTGAATTTATAGCAAGCCTGGTACAGTCTTTCCAATAAATAATCAACTAAAAGTTACAATACAAAATTACCAGCTTTTGTTCTGTGCTACCTTTATTATCTGTCAGAGAGCCAAGACTACTTAATGCAAAATAAATCAATTTGGGAATTTTAGTCTTCAGAATATAACTGCATCGTCCACACAGGGCAGGCACATATGTAAAGAAAAGCTGTCCAAAGGAAATGGGCTCTTATTGAAATAAAACTGTACACCGCTGTCAGAGTTGAATTATATCTTCAAAGGAATTTTGCAGGTTTTCCTTCAGGTAAGCTTTCATCATTATGACAGTCCAAAGCTCAGTGTCTAATTGTGCTGTCATTTTCTAGATAGGCTAACAGTCTGCTGTCAGAAACCCAGCCTGGAGAGCAGATCTTACGGTTCCATGAGCTGTAATTTCTTATTAAACATCATGGGTGTGTTAAAGCCTTGTTGGATTTGAGATTTTAAAACACCTAAATGTTAAGTTCTGGATTTTCTATATTACATTGAGCTGCACAGTCGGTAAAAGAGAAAGCACTAAAAAAAAATGAAAGTTGTCCCCATCCTCTTTAAACATTTCAGCCCTTCAAACAAATTCCATTTGGCTCTCTGTATTTTTTGTCTTCTCCTCACTTTATTGCAATCCTTCCTTTCTCTTTCCCACCTCCCCCCAACCTTAAATCACATCATGGCTGGCTTTCTGGCCCCATAAACACTTGCAGACATTGTTGATGCTGCTCATTTGCACTGATTCCAGGATGAAGCTATTTATTTGCTGGTGCTAAGAGCTTTCACTCCATCAGTTTATTTAATTTTATATCCCTGTCCCACTCCTATTCTGCATAAAGGCTAGGGAGCTGCTTACAGGCTTCCACCAGCTGCCAGGGAGTGTGAAAGAACAGCTAGAAAATTTTTACCCTCCCTCACTTCACTGAGAGTTGTGTGGGCTCCAGTTTACAATGCCCTTTTCTTTCCCACCCTGGTCCCACCACCCTCCCTCCCCAAGAAATGGCCAAAATCAGGAACATTAGATGTAAGAAATATTCAGAATTGAATCAGGGCGTAGAGTTCCTTTGTGACTCAGACAGATGTCCGACCACCTGTGTCAATCAAAGCTCTTTTAATGGAGGGGAATTATGGCAGCTTTCAGGAATCAGCAGGTCTCCTCACCCACTCAGTGGAGAAACTGAAGAGCCGTTACAATCCAAGTGGAACCTGATTAAATACAGTATAAGTATTCAATTATTGTGGCTAAATTCATTACACGTCAGTGAGGAAATCAGAACTGTTGGGAATCTGTGTCATTGAATCGAAATCTGAACCAGACATTGTTTAAAAGGGCATTTTTAATGCAGCTACATCTCTGTCCTCTCTGCTATATAATGGGAGGCAATTTTTCTGCAACATCAACGTTCCCTTACATTAGGGCAATTTGATGAATTCCCATTGCTTGCTACAGGTTTGCAAATCTTTAAATCGTGCCCTTTAATTCAATGCAAGAAAAAATTGGTGCAGAAATCTAGCCATTAATTTAAAGTTGCATCATGTAGATAGAGCCTTTTATTTCAGGGGCATAAGTTAAAATAATAGGCTATGTTGAAGGTCTGATGATGCACAGTGTTGGATTGGATCTTGAACAGGTTGCAGCAATGCTCATTAGACCCCTTGGTTAAAGTTGCCTAGGCCCTAAGTTCTGGAATTTCCTTCTCCGCCTCTCTACATCACTTTCCTTCTGTAAGTCACTGCTTAAAACCTACCTCTTTGACCAAGCTTTTCATCACTTTACCTAATATTTCCTTACACGGCTTAGTGTCTGTTGTGTTATGGGCTTGTTTGGTGTCTCATTGATGAGATCTTGAGACTTGTATGTTTAAACATGAACCATTTATTGGTAATCCTTAACTATGTACAGATCCCAATTACTGCTATGTATGGTACTGCTCCCATGCAGGCTCCTTCTGGACTGTTCTCCGAGTCTATTACTATGTCACTCCATACATCATACCATGTGTGGTGCTATTCTCTCGTTTCACGTTAACTCTTGCTCTGCTGGCCATCTTTACATTACAATGGCATGCAGGCACACACAACATCCCCCTTTCTTCTTAAAAGAAAACTTTCCTCCCTTCCAATGGAATACAGCTATTTACAATATAATCTTTACTTGCTATCCCTTCTTGCGGACCCCAAGTCTCTGACTTTATAAATTCAGACAGTCTTGATGCTTGACAGTTCTTCCACATCTCTGTCTGTCTTGTTTGGAGGGATGACAGTAGCACTGTGTTTCTGGTACTTTGTTGTCTCCATTTGATTCACTTTGTGCGCTCCTTCAAGTTGCATTTCTCTTTATTAACAACCACCTGCTTTTTTTGGACACTGTGGGCATGCCCCTTTCCTTCCAAGGGAAATGTTCACTCTGTGCTTTCCTAGAGTAGACTTGAATTTTCTTTCTCCGTGGCATTTTCTTGCTGGATGTTGGCGTTTTGCAAATGGATCCTTCATTTCCACTTGTTGCACAATTTCAGCCAAACATTTGTTTGCTGTTTCATTTCCAAATCAACTTGCAAGCTTATGAATCACTTTGTTCAGCTCAGCAACTACTCAGGTGAGTGCAGTTGTCTTTGTTTCAGAGTTATCTGCAAGATCCTTATACACGCTTAACAACTTCTTCCGGGCATTCAGTTCCTTTCGGAGTCTTTCTTCCATGGTCACTGACTGCTCCTTAGGTTCTTCCAATTTACTCGTTAGATGGTCAATCTGCTTCTCAGGATTTTCCTTTTCTGCTTTTAAAGTCTGGATTTGCTCTTCCAATCTCATCTCTGTCTTTTCTGTGTCTGAAACAGAACTTTGTCCTTGTCCTTCATCTTGGTTTCACTGTTGGCCAGGTCTGTCTCCGGTGAAGCCTTAGCTTGTTTCAGTCCTCTAATTGTGCTACTCATAACTTCATTATCTGCTCGCAGCTCAGGAAGTTCTACAGCTTTTCCTTTCAGTGTCTCCTCATTGTCATTCAGCTGGTTCTTCAGTTCCTCTGTCTTTTTCTTGTAACTTTCAGCTTCCTCCTGATAAATGGAACATTGCTCGGTCTTCTCTGCCAACTGGTTCCTCAGTTTGTTCAGACTGACATTAAATTCATTCTGTTTCTCTTCATAATTTTCTAGAGATACATGGCTTTCTTTTTTGTATTAGTTGCAGCTTTAAATGCCCCTTTAAGGAGTAGCCAGTTTTTTCACTCAGCCTGTCTGCAGCCTGTTGGTTTCTTTGCTTTTGATTTTTCAGCACTTCTACAATTTTGGTGGGCTCTTTGGCAATCAGCTGCTTTGTTCCCTTCCAAAGCTTTCAAAATTTTTTTCTGCAGGCCTTCCTTTTTAACAATTAGTTTACTTGTAGCTGTCTTTCAGTTTCTGCAATCTGCTGAGCTCCCGGGACTGCCGCCTTTTCTACAATGTAAGTATAGTTTATTTTTTGTAGTTTTGCTCACCTGTCTTGTGATCTGACCAGGTTCCTTCACTCCACATCACTCAAGGTCTTGAAAATGGACTCTGGTTTATTCCTCAACTCCCAAGTCTGTAGTGAAGCTTCTTCAACTGTTTCTTCAATTTTTCTTCTTAGGTGCATATCTCTCTGGTCAGGCTTCAGCTGCTTTTAGTTTTTCATATCTTGGGATTCTGTTCTGGGTTCATCATTTAAATGCCACCTTTCATACTGCTGCTGATCACCATGTTGTGTTATGGGTTTATCTGGTGTCTCATTGATGAGATCTTGAGACTTGTATGTTTATTGGTAATCCTTAACTATGTACAGATCCCGGTTACTGCCATGCACAGTACTGCTCCCATGCAGCTTCCTTCTGGACTGTTCTCCAAGACTATTACCATGTGACTGTATACATCATACTGTGGGCGGTGCTATTCTCCAGTCCCATGTTCATCCTTGCTCTGCTAAGCACCATTACAATGGCATTCAGGCACACACAACACTGTCATACTTAGTTTTATAATGCTCCTGTGAAGCACCTGACATTAACTCTCAGGACATTTCATTGTGTTAAAGGTGCTACATAAATTTGTTGTTGCTACTCATCTGATTTTGGATGAGACACCTGTCCTTTCTCTCTCCAATTCCCCATTCAGTTCGACTTCTCTTAATAGCACTGTCTCCTTACTAGGGCACGCTTCTCCATGGGCCAGTTGCTCTCCTTTTCCTCATCCAAGTGACCATTATTCATGTGTGATCCTTGTAAGTAGGGGTATTATAAGGGTATTCCACTGCAAGGAGGAGGCATCGCAGTTGAACCTGATTCTGTCCTCACTGAATCTCCACAGAAGTATATTTCTATACCTTGGTCAGTGGATATGAAGGAAAGGAATCTTGTCTGATGTTTTCCTTTAACCCAAGAACCTGAAGTCAATGACAGACTGAGAAGGATCCAGATTGGATTGCCAGTCAATGTGGTTCGGTTACTCCGCGTAAACTTGGTGAGCGATCGGATCAACCTTTTTGAACTCACTGTGTGGAACTATCTGAGAATGAGACTAGCTTACCAAAAGTACACACCGATATCTTTAAATAGAAGCCAATCTCCACTTAATTCTAATCTTTATGATTTGGAGGCATCAGTTTCTGAAGTTAATAAGGTTTTCAATGATTTTCCATCAGATGTCATGTCACGATTCTTAGACACTTAAGGGCCAGTGCCTTACACAACCACGTGCTAAATGTAATTGTTGTAGCAGTTAACTCACAAAGTTTAAAAACAAACACTGTATTTAAACCACTGGGCTATGCAGTATTAACTGACATTGCTTTTGCAGAAATGTGGGAATATGTCTGGTGGACAAGCTGCTAAATGCAGGTCAACATCTGATTAGAGGATACTTGATTATCACTAGTGACTTCCTTGGCAGTGATGTTGGAGGGTGGTGGTGTTGTGGTGGGTGGGTGGGTGGGTTGGGGGGTTGGGTGGTGGTGGGGGCTGCTTGTGGGGAACGCCAGTGCTGGTCCTGTTGTCATATTCAGTTTTAGCTGGATGAGCAGCTTTCCTGGGATTGCTCATCACCTGTCCAATTTTTGGATGGCTATAACAGCATTTTGTCTTCGCGCTGACAGGAGCAAGAGAGTGTTCGAATGTCCGCAGCTGAAAGGGTCACAGGGCAGCTGCACTGTGGGATGCTAGGCATCTTAACGGGAGTGATTTTCATGCCTCTGCTGTAATTGCTTGTGACAAGAGAGAAGGCATGGAAATGCCGCAGTGCAGCCCTGGGGGGTGAGGGGAGCAGGGGGCACTGTCAAGTAGGAAGATTGCAATACTGCAAGGCAATGGAAGGAGAGGCACACGACAAGCGAGACTGATGTTATCCAAGTGATTTTGGCATTTTTATATATATGATTCTTGGTAATGTTCAATTTAAATCCAGCTTAACATACAGGTGACCGAGTAAATAATCAACCAACTGGAACTACTGGAGTCAAGTGGCTGTGTGTACAAAGGTAGAAAAAAAGCATTTAGCTGTTAGCTGTACAATCACCACAAATGTTAATGCCATTGCCAAATGAAGCTCTCTCTTTTTGCTTTGACAAGCAAACTACAGGTCAGCTCAGAAGGTTAGACACTGGTTTGTGTAAATTCACAGAAAAATAAAATCAGGTACTTGCATGCAGGACATGCACCAGCTTTGTCAATGCTTTGACAGATCTCTGGATCTCTGGACAGATCTATATTACGATCTACAAAAATGCTGAAGGAACATTTAGGTACTGTATTTTTGTTTAAAACAAAAGGCCTCATGTGTGTTGCCTTTGGTTCTTGAATCATTATGTAGATAATCATTAGATAAATTATAAACATCGAGGGAATCCACCATATTTCTGACGTTACACTCAAAAGAGGAGTCAAATTTAAGGCAAGTTAGTCATGTTATGCTTCATTTTTCTGACCTTGATGGGGTTAAAATTCAATGTAGTGGAAGGCACTAAACAGGTGGTAGCAGATTGGCTGCTCGTTCAACAATCAGTCCCTTGTTAATCATGGTCAGGGTTCTATTGTGTTAAACTTCTCCCATTCCAAGAGTTTTCTTCCATGAATGGAACAGCAAAGAATCAAGAGGAAAGAAATAATCTTTTCATATTCACCCCCAAATATAATTAGAATACCAAACACCAATTTAAAGTTAGATTAATTATTTGATACAACCTTATTCGGGAGTCTTTAGATAAAGGACTCAAAGGGGGATTGACACATGGAATAAACATCTGGGTCAGATGTCAGAAAATGGCCATTTAAAGAATGCTAGAATTTTTTGCAGATTTTTTAATAAGGGGATGGGAGTGCACCTCTTTTGAAACTAAGAAATGTTGAGTGGCCTTCCTCAACCATAGTTTCTTGTGTTCGAGATTGTCTTTAAAACTCAGCTCACAGGGCCAGACACTCCAGTCTGTCTTGCAGCTAGGTTCACAAACTCAAGCACTGTCTCTCTGCCTGTATGTCTCTGTCTCTAACTTTTCTTTGATCCCTTGCCATCATGCAATGTAACAAATGTGCAGGATAAAATGTATAGCCTCTGTTGGAAAAGTATTGATTAAAAGACTCCAAAATTTATTTTGCTCCTCTTCAGTCTGTCAAGCTCCACTAATTCTGTTCTTTACGGTGCAATTTGTTCAAGCCAATGAAAAGAAATCAATGTGCCAAAGTGACATCAGAAAGCAAACTTTTTCCCAGTGCAGTTGAATTCTGATAAACTGATTACTAATTTGCCACAACTCCCACGCTTGAATCATTATGCTGCTTCAGCAAGGGTTTCTGTGCAATAGAAGCAAATTATATGGTGCACTGGGATCTCTTGCTTGCATGAAGAATGCGTTGATCTCAGTGCCAACAATCCAAGAATATGTGCTGCAGAAGGAAAATTATTTCTTTTTGCAGCAATGGCATCAAGTAGTCCCATGTTGAGAGGTATCAGCGACAATGCAGAATTCACTAATATGTTGCCATGGTGATGGGTCTGATACATACCTCAGACAAGAATAGCTCCTCCCCCTGTTCACCTGCGTCCCAGTGACATTTTCACTTTCCTCATTATGTATTCGTTGCTGAGCAGGATTGCCTCACAGTACTAATAAATGCCAGATCCAAAGGGACGAACATCTCTTGTAAAGGTCTATCAGGATCCCAAATGAAACTAGTTTGTGCAGTCTCAGCTGAGTTTCCACTGGGCATCTGCAGATTCACAATGCTAATCCAGTATAGTTCCTCTAATAATGGATGTCTGTGCTTGTTGCTGGGCAATAGACTAATGCTATATACTGATACAACAACCAAAATACTTTGGAACTGGTGGGGGGGCACATCACACATTATTATTTTAAAAGCCATATTTTGATCAGTAACAATTTTCATAACACAATCCTCTTTGAAAGTTTGTTCAGGAAACCTGAAAATTTGTGGTTATTTGTTTCATTAAAAGTTTCATTTTTAGTACATGGAAACTCTTGTTGGTTGACTTGATTGAATCAGCACTAGTGTCTGTATCTCTGTTGGACGGAATGGCTGACTGGGGTTGTTGACAGTTGTTTTTGTCACCGACAACTCAGTAAACCTGTAACTTAATCCATTTTAGTTTCTGTAAAGAGCCATCAAGGTGGTTATAGCTTCACAGGAGTATTCTCCCCTAAATTGCGAAAAGTGATTTCTTTTTGCGCTCATTCAAGAGAAATAAATAACTTTTCCACTTCTACCACTTGGTATGGGCCAAACATAAACAATAACAATCACAATCTCCCATCTTCTGAAATTGTAACATTTCGACCTCCTATAGCAGCCATTTTAAACCAATGTGTACCAAGTTATGGACCTTAGTACTGTGGATTAATGTCTGTTGAGAGTTTGAGATTATCAAATTCATTTCACACAGGAGCACCAGATAATCACAATAATGTACCTTTTCTCCTCAACCTATCTTCATTAAAATACAAAGCAAAAGGAAGGCTTTGTAATATTGTTAGTCAATGCTAAATTTATAATTATTCTTCACGACTATTTAACGATGCATTAAACATTTAGAGGAAGGATTTCCTGGCTGGGGCAAATAGGGCTGGATCTTCCCCCCCGTCGAGGGGGTTGTGTGGGAGCGGGCGGGTTCCCGATCGGCGCCCCCGGTCAGTGGTGCCCTGCCATTTTACGTGTGCGGGCCAATTAAGGCCCGCCCAGCGTGACGTGCGTCCGGAAGCGCTGTGCGCTTCCTGTGCGGGCGGGGGAGGATTCCCTGAGCAGGTCTGTGCACTTTTTCGTGTATGCGCGCGCGAGGGCACATAGATCTCACTGAGGCAAAGTGCTGCCTCAGGGTGCTCAGCTCAAATGTGAAAAACAGATTAAAGAATAGAAAAAATTTTACTGACATATCCCCTCTTGTGACACTGTCACATGAGCTGGGACATGTCCATAACTTTTATTTGAAGAGTATGTTAAGATTTTAAAACCCTCATGAAACCTCATCCCATCCGTGGATGAGGTTTCATTTGTTTTCTGAAGGCCGCCTGGGCTCATCGCCTGCCCCCCAACCTTAAGGTTGGACGGGAAGGTCCATTGAGTGTTTTAAATACCTCACTAATGGACTTAAGTGGCCGTTGACAGGTCGGCAGGCACACAGCCGAGTCAGCTACTCGCCCGCCAACCTGAAAATCTAAATGACGCGGGGAGATGTTGGGACGCACACCCGACGTCACCCTGTGTCATTTTACACGTCAACGAGCAGGCCCCACCCCCGCTCGCCAACCGAAAAATGCTGCCCATTGGGTTTATGATTTGTGAACGTACAGTATGCAACACACAGACACACGCAACTAATGGTCTTTTCTTGCAATACAATCTTCCCTAAACTCTTGATTAATTTTGCCAGTCACTGACTAATATGTTACAAACTAACATTTGACATCTCTCCTAATCTCCCAGCAATTATAAGCAGCAACCTTTTACACTAGAAAAGAACAAATGGATGGATGGATGAATTGAGACAACTGCCTCATTCAATAATTGTATCACTGCGTTTTGCAATAATAATCATGAGCCCATTAATTGATGCTGAGTGCGAGGGTCCAAAGCCTTCAACTTTCAGTGATTCCAACACAGCCATTTTTGAAGATCCTGTTGTGTTATACAGATTACAGAAGTTCTCTAAGACAGCAGCTTTCTCACAGAAAATCCTCATAGAAAATCAATTTCACTAGTTTTTTGGGCCATTAGGATCTTTAGCAAAGTAATATCGTGACTTAGTCACGTATTTCAGGAAATAGGTTACTGATGCTTATAGTCTGCTCATCCCATTATCCATTGGCTTCCCCCTCCCCATAAGATATCTCATTATCATTTATAAAATGGAATGCTTATGAATCTTTTCAGGTGCTGGGAGCTTCCCTATTTCTTTTTTGAAACCACTCAGGTCAAAGCATTTTTATTGTAACTGTAACTATCTGCGGGCAGCACTATGGAGCCATGCAAGTGTGGGCCCACCTGTATGCCATCAGGTTCAAGCTGCCTGCTCTGCTCCAGCAAGTAAGCACGGGCAGCCAATTCAGTGTGTTTGCAGCCTGGGCTCTTTTATGTTTTGCACTGCTTGATGCAGACTGGCACTGCATGTAAAAGGGGGCAGCAGCACATCAAAGAATGGCTACAGCGCAGGAGGCCATTCGGCCCATCATGTCTGTGCTGGCTCTCTGACGGAACACTTCCACCTGATGCTACACCCTGTGGCCCTGCACATTCTTCCTTTTCACATGAAAACCCAATTAAAGCTACTTCCACCACACTTGTAGGCAGTGCATTCTAGATCCTTACTACTTCCTGCGTCAAAATGTTTTTTCCCTCTGTTCCCATTGCTTTTTTTGCCAATTACCTTAAATCTGTGCCCTCTGGTTCTTGATCATTCCACCAATGGGAGCAGTTTCTCCCTATCCAGGCCCCTCATGATTTTGAATACCTCTATCAAATCTCCTCTAAACCTATTTTCTCCAGAGAAAACAGTTCCAACTCCCCCAATTTATCAACATAACTGAAGTTCCTCATGCCTGCAACCATTCTCGTAAACCTTTTCTGCATTCACTCTCATGCCTTCACATCTTTCCAAATGTTTCCAGAACTTCGCAATACTCCAGTTGAGGCTGAATCAGTGTTCTATACAAATTTAACATAACTTCCTTGCTTTGGTACTCTATGCCCCTATTGAAAAAGCCCAGGGTAATATATGCTTTATTAACCACACTCTCAACCTGTCCTGCTACCTTTAATGATTTATGCACTTGTACATCAAGATCCCTCTGCCCCCTTTAAAATTACTTTATATTGTCTCTCACCATTTTCTACTAAGATGAATCACTTCATACTTGTCTGCATTAGATTTCATCTGCCACCTGTCCATCCATTCCACCAACCTGTCTACGTCCTTTTGAAGTTCTACACCACCCTTCTCAAAGTTCACAATACTTACAAGTTTTATATCCTTCACAAATTTTGAAATTGTACCCTGTATACCAAGGTCTAGAACATTAATATGTATCAGGAAGGGCAGGGGTCCTAATACCGACCCCTGTTGAAGTCCACTAAAACCTTCCTCCGGTCTGAAAATCATGACTCTGTTTCCTGTCACTCAGCCAATTTTATATCCACATTGCCACTGTCCCTTTTATTTCATGAGGTCTAACTTTGCTCACAAGGTGTTCTTCTCAGGCACAAACATGTATGAAAATGCAGGAAAAAAAACTTTTAAACTGCTTGCTTAGTATGATTGAGCAGTTGCCTACATAGAAGCTAATTTTACTGTCCAATTTGCTATTTCTACACCGTGGGGTTTATAAGTATGTGCTTTATTAGCCTTCAGTGCCACTTCTGTATCTATCTTGCAATGCTGCTGAATGTGGGGGAAATCCAAAACCAGGGCCCACAAATATAGGACAGTCACTAACAAATTCAATTTAAGAGAAACCACTTCACCCGAAAGCGGAACTGGCTACCAAATTACATTTAATGATAAGCTAGACAATTACAAGAAAATTAAATAAATTGAAGGTTATGCTGATAAGGTGAGATAAAGTTGGAAGGAGGCTTGTGTGTACCATAAATACCAACATAGACCAGTTGAGTCAGATGGCCAGTTCCTGTGTTGTAAATGCAGTGTAATTCTATGTAACATATACCATTCCTCCTTCTGCCAGTTGTTACTCATTTTCCTTACAATCCCTGAAGGATTTGTCCTCTCCAGCCCACATTTTATCTTTCTTCCCCGCACTCCCACCCCAGTTTTCTTCCTTACATTTTCTGAGGATGTTGAAATCTTGCTGGCAAGCAGTTCCACCAGGCACCAGTCTCAATGGCTTACCTCACCAACATTAAATAATCTCACCATGAAGTGTTAACAAGCTATTTGACTGAACACAACAGCCAATCCAATCACCTATTCATTCCACATGTACTTTCAGCAGGGGCACTAGACAGCGGCTATCAGTAAAAAATCCAGGTGTCCTGAGGCCAACTCGAGCACTCTTTACTGCTGCCCAACTGTAAGAAGGCATAGAATGTGAAGCCTTGGATCTTGCTGTTCTCTATTATTCAGCTACTCACATCTACAATGAGTTAAACCATTAAAAGAGCCTGGCTTTCTGTAGGTTTGACTCATTCCTGCCTCATTCCTTTAGTTCACCTATCTGCCAATTTTCTCCCCTCTTTTCCAGATGGAGCCTTCTCACACTGAATGAGGGGATATGTGTTCACATTACCCATGCATCTCAAATGTACCTTGTTGCACATGATGAGTGAAAACAGCTTTCAGTTCACTGAACAGAAATGTTTTGTGAAGTAAGCCTAGTTGAAGAAAAGTCACTCATCCATATCTTAAGAGTTTAGAATATATTGTTTGGTCACTGTTTACAATAATAAAATGATTAAAGAGTTTAAGTGGGTCATATATCCATGGTAACAGAATCATTGGGAGAGACTGTGATGAACTTAAGCGTATTTTCTTGGCTCCATGTTATCTGAAGTTTGCATTGTATGTATTTTTATGTATTATGGTTTTGTGTATGTATGCATGGAATGGAGGGATCAAAGGTAGAATTGGTAGATGTGTTCTGAGAAAATGGTTTGGTACAGTCAGGCTGCAATTGTAAAGCATGGTACCTGATTTCTCATGTTGAATTGTGAACTCAATAACAAAGAATCCGATAATCATATGGTATTGTATGATGTGATGAAATCCATTGTTTGCAAGCTGTGATCTGCATTGACTGAAGTTTTAAAGCCTGTATTTTTTGAGACTGCCCCTAACTGAAACAGAAACGCACAGGCGCAATTATCCAGTCCAGTTGGCATCAAGCGTCATGGTGGGTGGCTGGGGTGGGGGGGACAATATGGCAAAAAGACCAAAGATCAGTTTCGTGGCGTTGTGAAACCAGTTTGCAATTATCCACACCACCTGTCAATGGCGGCTATGCTTCCTGCCACTACATGTTGCGGACATCATTTCAATACTTTAGCATCTCATTATAAGCCGTCCTCACCGAAATCATCACCCCCCACCCCCACCACGCTGGATCATCCGGGCACATCCTGAGCCTAAACCAGAACTTTGACGGCAACTCAGGGTTTGGTAGGGGAGAATGGGGGGTTGAGGTGCATGGTAGCACAGACTGAAGGAAGTACACGAGCACATGCTGGGGCGTTTGGGGTGGGGTTTGTGGCAGCACGGTGGTGAGGGAAGTGGTCACATGCTTGGAAAACCTTGTTAAAAGTGAGCATTCTTCCGCAGCTGAGGCTGTTCAGCTGCAGCTCCATTGACAGGCTTGGAGTCGGGCCGCTGAAGCTTTTCTGCCCACTCGAGCAACGCACAAGCATGAAAATGCCACCAAATGCTGTACAACCTTTCGCCCTTGGGCACAGACTGCAAATTAATGTGTGTTTTTGGGAACAGCAGAACAATCGGCCGGCTGGGCAAGTTGTAGATACCCCCTGCGGAAGGTGGCCGTGGAGCAGTCACTGGTACAGTCGTTCACAGGCCCTTGCAATTACTTTATTAAGGTTTGGGCCAGTATCCATCATGGTTCAAGCTAACAGTGCAGCCTTGCAATGCGGGTTAGGAGAATGCCTGCACCTGAGCTGAGAGCACAGCATGCAGTCCAATGGGCAAAGCAGCAGCCAATCAGTCAAGTGGAGTGGAGCGGAGGTGGGTGGGGTTTCAGACAGCCATGAAGCGCACTACACACTGGCCATCCAAAGGTGGCCACTCTCCAGCATGCATGAAGGGACCTTCAGGTTTAAGCAAGAGAGGTTCTGAGGACATGTATGCTAACCCACGCATCTCTCTTTGATCCTGCAGGAGAACATCAGGATCATGGAGCTTGGAGATTTAGTGATGTGCCTCATGGCTTACAGGGAGCAGAGAAGAAGAAGAAGAAGAGAGTGACAGAGGTGCCTGGCTCAGCAAAGGGGGAAGCACCACCTTCAAGATGAAGAGGAGCCTGCTCCGCACGTAGCTGAAGATCCACAACGAGCCGTCACTTGTAGGCGTCTTGCTAGCCCCAGAATCTACAGGCGACGCCTGTCGTCCCTGCAGATAACTGAGAATCCTGAGAATGAGTGTCTAGGGAACTGGTCAGTCACATATGTCACCTGCTGCAGGATTTGGCACCACAGGGACCTGGAGGGCATCCACTGGCAGTGGCTGTGAAAGTGACCACAGCACTCAACCCTTACACCAGTGGCTCCTTCCAGGACTCCACAGGTGACTTGTGCAGGAGCTCGCAAGCCTCCACCCACAAGTATGTCCAGGAGATCATGGATGCCATCTTCACAAAGGCACAGAACTTAGTGCATTTCACCCAGATCAGGAAAGCCAGGTGGCAAGAGCGCTAGGATTTGCGCATATCTCTGGTCTCCCACAGGTGCAGGGTGTCATCGACATCACTCACGTGGCGCTTAAATCTCTGTGGCAACAATCAACTACGTCAGCCACAAAGGCTTCCACTCGCTGAGTGTTCAGCTGGTGTGAGACCGCCAGAAACGCATCGTACAGTCTGCGAACAATTCCCAGGGAGCGTCCACGACTGCTAATCCTTAGCAGGTCTCAGATCCCTGACACCTTCCAGGGCCCACAGAAGCTGCAGGGTTGGCTCCTTGGGGACAAGGGCTACCCACAGAGGATGCCCGTGTGGCGGCCTCAGACTGCAGCAGAGCGACAGTACAATGAGGCTCATGCCACAACCTGGGCTTTGGTGGAGCAAACGATTGGCATTTTGAACATGAGGTTCCGGTGCTTCGAGAGGTCCAGTGATGCACTGCAATACAGTCCCCAGGGGGTGTTGCGCACCATCGTCACTTGCTGTGCGCTACACAACTTGGCACTGCAACAGGGGGAGGACCTTGCTGAGGAGGAGATGGAGGAGCTGCATGGGGTCACAGGAAAAGGGGATTCAGATGGATCAGACACTCCTGGAGTCACGTGCGTGGATGGCCTTGGGGAGTACATCTGCTGAGCCTCCTCCCTATGGGTGCCCAAGGGCCCCTGGCTGTCTATTTGAGGAGAAAGGGAAGCTGGAGTGAGATCGAGCTGCCCTGTACCGCTCTCGCGTTTACACTGTTAGAGGCCAACTATGGTGTCAGCGAAGGAATTCAGCCCACGTAGCAGCGCAGTACCAATGTACTGGACCAAGGTCTCCATGGCAGCCACCATTCTACCAGTTTGGATCTCGGTGCATTGTCATGCTGCCACTATCACCTCAGACTGAAGGCAGATGGACTCCTACACCGTGCCATGCAATCTGACGAGTGCAGTGGACATCCCTTCCTGATGTTCCCGAGCTTGCCTTTGCAGCTTCAGCAACTGAGGTATGACCGAGTCCAGAGGCTCGTCATCTGACACGGACTCAGCACATTTCTCCAGCAGTACCCCTAGTGCCGGAAACCTGGGAAGTCCCTGCCGCCGCCCATTGTGGATCAGGCAGTGTGATGTGCTCCCCAGAGTTTGACCCTGAGACTACTCTAAAGCTAGGTCCCACCGAGGTGTGTGTCTCTGCACTGGTGGAGGGTGTGGGTGAGTGCTGTGATGGGTCTTCAATTAGGGTGTCATCAGATTCTTTTTCCGAAGTTTCTTTGGGGCTTGAGACAAGGACCTGGGTCATGGATCCCCTCAGCTGCTTCCCAGGTGTGTCTGCGAAAGCAAGGAGAGATAATTAGTGCATGGCAGGGGACTGTGGAGCAGGGGAACTGACTCACAGCATGCTTGTCTGATGGTTGTTGCACTGCTGGATCCTAACTTGGTCGAGCACTGCCAACCTCACCATCAGCACAGGAACAGCCCAGATCATCGCCGGCCAGCTGGATGGCTCTATACTCAGTGTCTGTGAGGACCTTGATGTCGGACATTCCTCCACCAGTCTGCGACCTCTCCCTTTTGTTGTGTGCTGGCTTGTCCTGCATGAATACAGATGGAGAGAGTGTAAGCAGGACACCTGCCAGGCTAGTTCAGAAGAATGCCTGGCGTGTGTGGGTGCTGAGTGGTGCCATGGACGGGATGAGGACGCGATCCCCAGGGCAGATGAAGGTGCGTGTGAGAAAGTGAATGATGATGTCCCTTGAGCTGGCAGTGAGTGAGATCCCATGGATGCGTGATCAGTTTGTGAGTGTGTGAGTTGAGAGTGTGAGAAGAGTTACTTACCCTGTTGGACTTACCCTTTTGGCACTGGGTGGCTGTACTCTTTTGCAGGACTTTGGCGTTGACCACTGCTGCCACCACCCCCAATGCTGGATTGGTGACCTTGCTTACTGGTCTTCGTCCAGAGCGAGAATAGAGGACTTCACAGCGCTCCTCCAGTGCGTTCAGTAGGCGCATGAGGGTGGCGTTGCTAAATTTGGGGGCAGTATGTTTCCTCCCTTTAGCAGCCATGACTTTGCAGCAGCTTTCGATTTCTTAGAGAGAGCTAGCTCTGCACAGGAACGCCCTTTAAATATCACGCCTGAATTACTGAAGGCCTGAGGTGATGGTGTGGCAGGCGAATCGGAGGCCGCCCCACCAACGATCTGGCGTGTTTCCCGGGAATGCATTATTAATGAGGTGGGACACACCAGGAATGGGACGATATGACGCAAAAACCCACCATTGCTTCCGGTTTTTTCATGCCAGCTACCGCATCACTGAAAATCTGGGATGATCCCTCCCACATTTCTAGGTTTCTGGAAGGGGGAGTGGTGAAGTGGTTCATTGGATTTCCTGGCAGTGACATCAGGCTTCTGAGAAATTAGCTTCTGGCTCGGTTGCTAGGGGAAGTTTATTGGGAAGAATAAACAGCTGGGGGATCATATTTCAGCCTGTGGTCAGAACCAGCAGGGTTCTAAAAAGTTGTTTCTTTTCAGTAGAAAGAGAACAGACACAGGGGCCCTTGGTGAAGCTGAGTGTGAGCCAGTTGAAAGGACTATAGCCGAAAAAGCTGTATGCGCCATCCTGGCATGCTGAAGAGCTGGGTGCCTTTTTTTTACCCGAGCCCAAACATACCATGTACTGGGGTGTTTTTTGACTGGTCGGATGAAAAGGCCTCTAGGAAAGCTACACCATCAGGAGTGTCATGACTCAAGCGAAAGAGGTTTTGCAGAAGTGCACCTTGTTAGTGACACTTGTAACTGTGGAACTCGAATGAGTAAAGTGGTTGTCGGAGCCTACTTGGGGAATCAGATCATGTGTGACTTCGAGTGGTTGAACTCCACCAAAGGAAAATAGACTTGGGAAGAACATAAGGACTGCACATGACGTGACATATATGCTAAGAGGGCTAGCTGAGAAATCTGTGAGATTTACCTTTGTTGTAACAGCTATTTAAAGTGTGATTTATGGTTTCTGCTGAGTATAATTTGTCTGTTAGTTAAGTGTATAATTTTGGTCTGATTGTTACAGTAAAAGTTTTTAAAAGTGAAACCTTGCCCCTCGATTTCTTCCATTGAGGTCATTTGGGAAGTTCGATTATTTCACATTATGGGTCTTTATGGGGATTGTAACACTAATCTGACTGGGTACTCATGTTGGATTGTGTAAGATAAGCTTGTTAAAGACAAGGATTTGATTGTGCAATTGTCACGACTGATGTCTGTGTTCAAAGTAACAAAACAGAACAGGTAAGTAGTCCAACACTGAGCAATGACTGTCCTTTAGCATCTTGTCTGAGCATGCTATTTGACCATAGAAAGCATCACAGCCAGAGCTAATTTCAATTCTTCCCCACACACGTGCACTGGGTATTAGCGGAATTCCTGATGCCTTTCCCTTCCTGAGCCCAGGAATGCCTTGAGTAGAAATTGAATGAAACAGATTTCAGGTCCTAATGATGCATTTCCACTTTGGCCAGTGCATTACTCAATGGGAGATCAAATGATCTCAAATGCCCTCTGCCCAGTAGATCTCTGCATGTGCTACTTCTCCTCCAGGATCCTGCATTCCCATTCCATGGAGCTTCCCTGATGCAAATAGTGCCCAGTGACATTGGTCCACAATAAACCACAATGCCAACAGTAACAAACTGCCAATCATTTTCCCTCCACACGACATTGGGCATTAAAAAAAAATCTTTGGAATGATCACCGAAAGCAACTATCATTTGAAATACAGACACCAAGATGTGCAGTAGGAACAAAAAGATGTCAGGACAGCAACAGAATTAGAGGAAACTACCTTCTCACAAAATGTTGCCAGAGAAAAAAAATATTTTGTATAGCGCCTTTCATGACTTCACCTCATCTTAAAGCACTTCACAGTCAATAACGTACCCTTGAAGTGTAGTCATTGTTGTAATGTAGGGAGACAAGCTGATGATAGAGAGAGGGAACATTTTCATCCATGTGGGCAGTACTCAATGCAAAGAGATAAAACGCTGTATATTAAGCCACTGTACTAACCAGTCCTCCAGAAGTGGGGCTTGAACCTTCTACCAAGTAAATTCATCCATCAAACAAGCAGTGCAAGTTACATTTTTGGAAAGTGAATTGTTTTCTGTTCAAAGCTCAAGCGTACACACAAAAAGTAGTGGGATGTCGTTGCTTAAATGAAGCACTACAGTTACAACAGTCTAACGCAGCCATTTGTAATTGGAAATGCACTCTATTTATAGTAAACAGGCTCCTGCTGCTTAACAACTTCACACCTTATCACATACAAACAGAGGTGTCAATCAAATAAAAAGCTTGCTTTAATGGCCCTAAAAAGCTCTTTATCCCTTGTTATTGAACAGGCCCTTTATATTAAAGCTGTTACCATGCATGAGAGTCTGAATAAAAAAAAGGTCACAGATACTTGCATTGCGAAGCCTGTGACCTTTTGTTTACAGCCGAGGGTTTAAAAGCATCATACTTTTAAACATAAAAGCCTCCATCTCCTGGGGGATGCGGGGAGAGTTTAAATGCCTGCTAACTGTAAAAACAAAAATGATAGACAGCTATAATGGACATGTAATTAACAGTTTGATTTAATGTGGTTGTCAGTGGTTCTCTGTACTAAATCATTATAAGATATATGGCCCAGACTAAGACAATACTGCAAGTCACTGAAGAGGAATTGTCATCGCAAATTACTATTCTGCAAGACAGGCATTTCTGATGTAAAGTAAGCTGGTATCAAACTTGGCAGCGGACCGCGAGTCCCCTGTGAATTTGCAAGAATGCTATGTTTGCAGCATTTAAACAGACCTGGAAGCTCCTGTCGGAAGGTCATGCAGTTCCATCCTTTGGGATAGCTTTGCTCATGAAGATCATCACGTTACATATGAAGCAGCGACTGGTAAATGCTACCATAATCGCTCATCTTATCCATCCCTCTTGTGAGACAGTGAGACCCTTTAACCCTTTACTGAGCAGTAGCAGAAGATGTCAAAGTGTAGTGGAGTCTGTGTCCTGTGACTGAGACAGAGATAACCTCAGGCCTCACTGCTTGGCACTGAAAATCAAATACTAATTGCGTCGAGTAGAATTCACATGAAGTGAGGCTGCTCTACTTCACTACTATAAGAATTAAAATTTCAACAAATTGGAAAGGTCTAAGCCCCATGCTTCAGACATTTTGTATCACAATGCAATAGGGCTGCAAACTCTGATTGGACATGTTCCTGGAAGTAGCATCACCTGACTTGCCATCGCCAATCATGTCATCTTTCCTGCAAGTGGGGTAGAGTATAAAAGTAGGGAGGTCTGGTTACAACTGTGCAGGGCATTAGTGAGGCCACACTTAGAGTAGTGTGTATAGTTTTGGTCCCCTTATTTAAGGAGGATTATACTTGCTTTTGGAAGCAGCTCAGAGAAGGTTCACTGGGTTGGCTCCTGAGATGAAGGGGTTATCTTATGAGGAAAAGTTAAGCAGATTAGGCCTATACACATTGGAGCTTAGAAGAATGAGAGGTGATCTTATTTTAACATATAAGATTCTGATAAAGGAATATGGAACTAGAGAACACAGTTTCAAAATAAGGGGTCTCCCATTTAAGACGGAGATGAGGAAGAATTTCTTCTCATGGAGGATCAATAATCTTTTGGTTTTTGAACTACAAGGGAGTCGAGAATTAAGGGGGGGAGGCAGGAAAATGGAGTTAAGGCTGCAGTCAGATCAGCCACGGTCATTGTGAATGGCGGAGCAGGCTCGAGGGAACAAATGGCTATTCCTGCTCCTATTTCTAATATTATGTAGCAAACTCCTGCTATCAATCACCTGACAGACCTGTCCTCACAGCACTCCACCATTCCCACATCAATTGGAAAGTGAGCAGACTCTTCATTTCCTGACTATAATTCTTGATCAGGGTAACTAAAATAGCCTTTTCCCCAGCTCCTGTGTTATTATAAGTAATAAAAGTGTTTGAAGAAAGTTTAAAAAAAAAACTTTTTTAAAGCGCTCATGATTTTTCCCTTGGGTTGTTTATAGCTGGGCCCTGGAGGCCACCATTTAAGTTCTGGAGATACCTACCCATCCTGGAAGGTTTCAAAGATGCTTCAGAAGAGTATTAAACAAAATTTGGCACTGAGCCATGTAAGGAGATATTAGGACAGCTGACGGAAAGATTGGTCAGAAGTAGTTTTAAGGGGTGTACTAAAGGAGGTAGAGTGGCGGTGAGGTTTAGAGAGAGAATTTCGAGGGTGTTGGTAGCTGTAAGCATATCCACCAATGGTGGTGTGATTAAAATCAGGGATTCACAAGAAGCCAGAACTGGGAGAATGCGCAAGAGGCCAAAATCGAAGGAGAGGCATAGGGAGGGGATAGGCCATGGAGGGATTTGAAAGCAAAGATGAGAATTTAAAAATTGAGGCGTTGCTGAACTGGGAGCCAATAAATGTCACCAAGCACGGGAGTGATGCATGTGCAGGCAGCTAGGCAGCAGCATTTTGAATGAACTCAATTTATGTTGGGTGAAAGATGGGAGACCGACCAGGAGAGAAATAGAATAGTCAGGTCTAGAGGTAGCAAAGGCATGGATGAAGATTTCTACAGCAGAATGGCTGAGACAGAGGCAGAGTTGGGTGATGGTACGGAAGTAGAAGTAGGTGGTCTAGATGAAGAAGCAGGTGTGTGGTCGAAATCTCATCTCGGTGCCAAAGATGACGCCAGGGGTGTGTACAGTCTGGTTCACCCTCAGGCAGTTAGCACTGAGTGGTTGCTAGTGAATGGAGTTTGTGGTGGGGGAAAAGATGAGAGCTTCGCTCTTCTCAAATTTTAGTTGGAGGAAATTTTTTCTCATCCAGTACTGGATATCAGGCAAGCCGTATGACAAATCGAAGATAATGCAGGGAACCAGAGAGATGATGATAAGGTAGAGCTGGGTGTTGTCAGCATACATATAGAACCTGACATTGTGTTTATGGAATAAGTTGCCAAGGGGCAGGATGTAGATGAGAATTAGGGGTAGTCAAGGATAGATCCTTGGGGGTCAACAGAGATTACTGTGAGAGAGCAGAAAGAGAAGGCATTGTAGGTAGTTTTTTGGCTATGGATGGATAGAAAAGGTAGAACTAGATCAGGACAGTCTCAACCAGTTGGAAAATGGAGGAGAGGATTGGAGGAGGTTGGTATGGTCCACTGTGTCAAAGATTGCAGACAGGTCAAGAAGAATAAGGAGTCACCACGGGTATCATTTGTGAATTTGATAAGAGCCATTTCAGTACTGTGGCAGAGACAGAAACCTGATTGGAGGAATTGAAACATGGACTTGTGGGAAAGGCGGCCACAGATTTGGGAGGCAACAACACATTCAGGAACTTTGGAGAGGAAAGTGAAGCTGGGAGTGGTGGGGGGGTGGGAGATACTGAGCAAGGGTAGAGAAGTCAAAGTTGTTTTGAAAGGGGTGAGAATGACAGGTTTGAAGAGGATAGGAAAGTATTTGAAAGGGAATTGTTATCACTATCAGCTAACATGGGGGTTAGGAAGGGAAGCTGGGTGGTCAGTAGTTTAGAGCGAATAGGGTTGAAGGAGCAGGAGAAGATCATAGAGAGCTCAGAGAGGGTATGATGGGAGGAGATAGAAAAACTGGAAGAAGATAAGAGTTTAGGGCTACAGCTGACGGGAAATTTGGCCTGATGGACTAAGGGAAAGGAAAGAAGCTGAATAAATGTCTCAATCTTTGTGACAAAGAAGTCCATGAACTCCTTGCACTTCTTGTTGGAGGTGAGGGTGAAGAAGAAAGGACAGAGGGGCTCAGGAAGACTGTTTTATAGTGGGAATAAGGGAAGCCGCATTGTTTGCATTCTGGTATGATTTTGGAACAGTGAACAATTTTGGCAGAGGAGAGCAGGACATAACAGTACTTTATTACAAAACCCTGTAAACCAGTAAGGCAGAGAGTGTTTCAGACTTAAATTGGGGAGAACACAAGCTGGGATCAGAGAGAATGCAAGCTAGGATGGGGGCTCCATTTTGAAGCATAGTCATTCTTATCTAGGGAAATAAGTCCCACAAAAACAGTATTAGATAAATGACCAGGTCTTGCTGGTATCTGAGATAAATGTTGGGCAGGTCACTGGGAGAATATATCCGCACTTCTTTGTGTGGTGCCACGGAATCTTTTACATCAATCCAAAACCAAAGATGGAGCCAAAAAGCAACACCTCCGCCAATGCAGCAGGTCAACACTGCAGAGTCAGCACCGTTAATGTGTAGCGGAACAGGGCTAGAACCCACAACCTTCTGGTTCAGATGGTGAGAATGTACTGTGATCCTGAAAAGATGGAAGACAGATCCAGAGCAAGAACAAAGCCGACAAATTCATCATGGCTGAAAAAGGAAGTTTTTTATAAGCTAGGATCAGATGGATCAGAAATGGAAGGACAGCAGATAAAGCCAACCATTCTGACGTCCACTGCCAGTTGATAGACTGAAGGAATTTTAAGACCAAAAATGGGCAAGGTTCAAGTTGGGTGAGGTGTGGGAATTATAAAAATTTCAAACCCAACCCCAATCTGCCCAGTGCTGGGAGCTGTCTTCCAGGTATAAAGCTGGCTGACTAGATATCCCTGGGTTTAGGAAGCCCAGATGCTAAAGGGAAATGAGGATGGCTTAGTGAAAAAGGGAAATGCCTTTTCAGCACTGCTTGTGGGCCAAAAGGAGCAGGAGTGTTTACTCCCAGCTGCCAAGCTTACAGGCTTCCCTGCTCACTATTGTCCAACCCCACCCGCTCAAGGATCAAACTTCCAACTGCCCCACCCCTCAGGATTGGTGACCGGCATAGCCCCCCGACCCTTGCCAAAGTTCAGGCACTCACACCCCTCTCCTCACACAATCACTCATCCAGCTGCAGGCTCCATTCTTGTTCTTTGTCTGCTACCTCCTCCCATAGCATTCCCTGCCTGACAGGGAGCCAAGCCTATCAATCAAGATGGCTTCCAGGTCAGAACCTACTGGCAAAGAATGCTATGATATTAGAACTGCACAGTGCGCCTGTGACCAAAACTCCAACCTCCGACCAAGTCAAGATCAGGGCCATTACTGCCAGGAGTCAACTTATGTTTCTAAACCAAAAACTGTAATAATAATAAATAAATACCCAGCTGCCTGCAATCTTTCAATAGCATGAAGTGGTTTTAGAAGAGTAAAAGTGGTTTGTAATTTCCACGTGCCATGCAAAATTAGAAAAATATCCTAAGGATGCAGAAGAGAAAATAAGGGGAAAAAAACTTTCATCTGCCTGCTCTAGATTTTAAGATGAAAATAAAATAACCTTTTCAATGAGTCTGAAAGCCATGGACAAGTCATCGCGTGTGGAACATATCCCACCCAGAAGAAACAGTATTGCCTTTTCCAGCGGGCCCGCCTTCCTGAAAGTTTAAATGGGGCGGGATGACGTCGGGGGTTCTGCCCAATGTCCTCCCACGTCATTTTACGCGTCTGCGAGCGGGCCCCGCCCCCTGCTCGCCGACGGAAAAATTCAGCCCATGGACTGCGGCAGTTTATGAAGGTGGCTCACCACTGCCTCCTCAAGGGCAATTAGTGATGGGCAGTTTAAATGCTGGCCTAACCAGCGATGCCCAGCTCCCATGGAAGTACAAAAAAAACTATTGAACGCAGCATTTTGCAGTGTATCCAACAGGTGTGATTCATTCAAGAGCAACAATTTGTGGGAGACTTTTTTTTAATGCTTGTTATTCGCACAGGAATATGGAAGCTACTGGTTTCTTTCATTGTTGTTTTACACTTCGAATGACAATCTGCGTTTTCAGACTTGTATTTGTGTTGGGTCTTTAAAGAACAAAGGCATGGTTTTAGGAGATGGCAGCAGGTATTTTGGGAAATGCTTATCTGGTGTCTTCTGGCCATTATCCTGTACAGGCGGACATGGTAAAAACTGGGCCTAATATCTTTGAAAGCTGTTTCTTTTTTGTGTGCATCCAGTGAGATTAAAGGTTAAGGGAAAGGGACGCAAATGTCATCAACAAAGATTTGATTCCTAAACACTCACTGAAATGCTTCGTAAGCTCATTACATAAATTGGTGCCTCCATGCTACACAGAGCTATAGGAACAGAAGTAGAGCCTCTCGAGCCTGCGCTGTTCAATGAGATCATGGTTGATCTGCATCCTAACTCCATCTGCCTGCTACGGTACCATATTTTTTTATGCCTTGGCTATTGATCTCAAATTCTAAAATTGGCTAGCCCACTTTTTGAGCAAACAGTGAATACTTCTACTACTTTTTGAGTGAGGAAGTATTTCCTATCTTCTCTACTGAGTGGTCTGGCTCAAATTTTAAGGTTTTATATGTAGTATAAGGGTACCTGGCATAGCAAGGGATAATGTGGAACTGGGAAACAATACCGCCTACAGTGCGATGTAAAGAGACATATGACCTGAGACTAGGGTCAGTTGTGAACTGGGTAGAGAAGTGTGTAGAAGCAAGTAAGGAGTTAGCTCACAGCTTGGGCTATGTCCTGTATGTATGTACATAGTTTTGTGTTATCAATAAACACTTAAGGCCGTAACTTCCAAGCTCCGGGCAGTGTATCTGGGGGCGGTACCCCAAAGGTGCACTGGGGAACACCCCCTGGAAGATCCCCAATAACGTTTGCACGGCAATTGCCCAGGAAGTTCAAACTTCCTTTAGGCAATTGTCCTGCACTGGGAGCCATCCGAAAATGCGATTTAAATCACAAACTTTGGATGGTTCCAACTGTCTTAGGGTAATAGTTACCAAGAAAAAGTTAGAAAAATTAAGACCATTCCTCACTTCTACGTAACTATTGTACTGACCTCCCCTGATCTCCCACAAGACTCTCCCTATCCCCTTGACCACGATGAGACTCCTCCCAACATCAGCCGACCCCCCACGGGACCCTCCCCCCCCCCGGGACCCTCCCCGACCACCATTGGATTCCCCCAACGACCCACTACCCCACCGAACCATCTCCCCTACCCCATCGGCCTGACCATGCCCTCCCCTACCCGCCCCACTCCCCTACCAGGGCAGGCCTGCCCAGCCTAACCCGACCTGACCCCAACCCGCCAAAGCCAAATCAGAGCCGACCACACGCCCCGTCTGACCTGACCAACCCCACACCCACTACCACCCACCCCCACCCCACCACCCCACCAAGCCCGATCCTACCACAAATCCTACCCACTTACCTTCTCCCTGGTTTGTCAAAGTGGCTGGATCTTTAAACTTACCTGCTTTACAGCATCTAGTGCTGTAGAAAAGGGGGCATGTCTTACTTCCCTTCAACTGAGCTGCCCTTGATCTTGTCCGGCATGAGTCAGAAGGTTGGGCGAGTGAGGGGCGGCTGGACTTCAAGGTAATTAATTACAAGCAGAGTGGCAATCCGACTCAATGGGCAATCCAACTCCACCGGAAGTTACAGCCCTTAATGTTCAACTATGTAGGACTCAGAATCTCTTCGTGAGACCCACTGAATATTCAACATATAACAACCTGCTCTTGTCCTAGGCACTTCCACCTGCACAAATTTCCCTCTATCTATCAATTCCCTTCAAAATCATTAAAAACCTCAAACAAATCACCTCACAACCTTATATAGTCCAGGGAATGCAATCCTAGTTTATGTAATCTTTCCTCATAATCTGTTAGAACCGCTCTGGTGAATCTACAATCCACTCCTTCCAAGGCCAATATCTGTACATCCTTTCCAGGGTACAGGATTCAGAAACGTACAGAGATACCATTGACCGTGGCTTTGCATAACTGTTGCTGAGTATACCAAAATCATTAGTTGCATATTTTTAATAAATTTATTACCAGTTTCAAGGGGCGAGAGGAAGCAAAGTTGGGCATTTGTGTAAAGGAACAGACAGGCAGAGAGCATCAAGCAAAACCAAGGACATGAGCCCCTAGTCTGATACAATGGGAGACAAATGGGCTACAAGCCAGCAGGCAAATTGAGAACAGAGACCCAGAGGGCAATATCATGGTCTAGTCTGATGAACTAACCATTCTCTTCTAATTTAGAGAGTTCAAAGGACTGTTGTTACCTTAGATATTTAATATATTAATATTTAATATTCAATCAATCTAATAAAAATTTGCAAACAGGACCTTGGAGAATTGTTCGCCAGGATAAGATGCTGGAATAAATAGGTACGGTTTGCCATCAAGCTGAGTCAAATGTCCACCATGGTGGCCAGCAAAAGCTACACCATTTATGCAAGAATTTTGAACTTGATTTATTTTTTAGTTTTGGCTTTGAATGAAAAACATGGACAGTTGCCAAGCAAGCAGAATGATATCATCACTGTAGATATCTCAGTTTCCATATTTTGTAAAGCTAACTATGACAAAGAACCAGACCCATTTTATGATGCAGGAATGTTTGGAATGGTGGTCTAATTTTAGGGTTCAGCCTGATAATTACCACCTCAAAACAGGGCTAAACCTGTAAACAGTGAGGTCAGCTGCACATAAGCCCTTTTATGTTTGGTTTCAGTGCAGAAGTACCTCTTTTTTGGCACTAATAGCAGCACTGATGTGCAGCACACCTTCAGTTGACTGCATCTCATAATACAGTGTGTTTTTATGCAATGCCTTTAGAGTAGGAAAACATCACAAGGCGCTCCTCAGAAGCGTAGTCGGATAAAGATGGATGCTGAACCAAGGAAACAGTAAAATAGGTGGGTTTAATGGAAAATCTTGAAGGAGGACAGTGCAGTTAAGAGGCAGTGGGATTTGGAGAAGAAATTCCAGAGCATAGGGACTTGAAGGCTAAAGGCACAGCCACCAAGGGTAATAAGTGAAAGGGAGAATGCACATGCCAGAGGAATGCAGAGTTCTGAGTGGGGAGTTTGTAAAACTGGAAGAGGTTTGAGATAGAGAAGGGGAAGGTCATGAAGGAACATAAAGATGAGGATGAGAATTCTGAATTGGAGGCTTTGCTGGGTAGGGAGTCAACATGCATCAGAAAGGACAGTGCTGATGGGTGAGTAGGACATAACGTGGGATAGGATATAGGCAGCAGAAATTTGGGTGAGCTGCAGTTTGAAGGGTGGGAGATGGGAGGGTGATGCCAGATCTTTGGTATA
Source organism: Cetorhinus maximus (assembly GCF_964194155.1). Lineage (NCBI taxonomy): Eukaryota > Metazoa > Chordata > Chondrichthyes > Lamniformes > Cetorhinidae > Cetorhinus > Cetorhinus maximus. The sequence continues at coordinate 25,912,940 of NC_135897.1, forward strand.
ATTGTGTTTGGAAGTGACAGAGACATGGCTGAGAGTTTTGGTAGCAGGTAGGCTGGGGGAGATGCCTGTGATGGCACAAAGGTGGAAGAAGGCAGCCTGTGCAATCTAGAGGATATGGCATTGGAAGCTCAGCTCAGGTTGAATTAAACATTGAGCCTGTGAAAATTCAGCCTGAATACATTAGCAGGAAGTGGAATTAAATGATGGCAAGGGCATGGAGTGTGGAATGAGGGCCAAATATGATGTTGCTTGTCTTCCCAAAGTTTAAGTGGGGGAAATTGCTGCTTTTTCAAGATTTTATTAGAGGTTCTATTTTCTTTTTGTTCAGTATAAGTCAATTGCCCAGTTAATAAACTCAAAGTGAAACCACTAGTTTTTCTATTGGAAGAACTCAACCTTCTCTATAATTAGATGCAAATGTTCACAACATTGCCTGGCCCATAAATTAAAATATGTCACCACACCTAAAGGAGAGGAAAACAATTAAATCCTCTTTCTCATGTGACTAGATCAGGATACAGCTTCAGTTTGTCAATGAACTGCATTTTCTTGCACATTCCAGTTTGAACCCAGCTTTGAAGGTGCCAAACAGTTGAAATGTTTGCAGTCATATGGAGTGGTGATTCAGAAATCAGAGGGATGCATCACTACGATAAAGCTGTTTAACTTCTTCTGCCCCCAATACTAGCCTGAGATCAGATATTATTATTACTACTTTTCAGGTGTTTTCCCCTCCAATTTTCTCTTTCTTTCTTGAGGGCATCGACCTGTATTGGGTTTTGGTCACATTGGGCCCTGGCTGTCTATGGTATCTCGTTCTGGTGACCATTTATCAATCACATGCGACTCTGTATAGTGGAACTATGTGCAGCATCACAGCAAGTCTGCCCTCACCGGATACATCTGTGTACTTTCCAGTTGGGCTCACTGGATGATGATGATGACAGCTGATCTTGCAGCTCTCTAGCCCAGGGCGCTGAAATAAAACCTGGAACTTTGCTGTATTACTCAGCTACTCATCAACTGAATCACAATGCGTAGAAAGATCTGTTTGATCTCAGGCCTGTGCTGAGTTTAGCTGATCTTAACCATAGAAGCAGTTAAGGAGATTTGAGGGAGAAAGGAATTGAAAGGTACATTGATGGTGTCAGATGAAGGTGGGGGGGCCTGTGAATCACAAACACTGCCATAGGCCTGAATTTTTCACTCGTCAGGCACGCGCGAGCGACGGGCCCGGGAGCCAATAGAGCGTGGGCCCACCGACCGGGATCGACTCCCGTCCGCGATTTCAAGCTGGCTGGCCAATTAACGGCTAACCAGTGTGAAATGCGTGCTGAGAAAGACTCAGCACTGTTGGTGGGGGCAGGAAGAGGGCGGGCACCGACGTTGGTGCTGGTGCAGGTGAGCGCTTCCACTGAGCTTCCTGAAGGCAGACAGCTGCCTCAAGGGGCTGCAGACCTCCACAGAATAAACGAAACAACAGAAGTGCTGCAAAATATGTTCATGCAGCGCAATCAAGCACCTGAAAGCATACCTCATAAAGAAAACAGTCCCCAGCTATCTCTTTGAATTTTATCTCCCCATGGAGATTTCATCCCACCCTGGATCGAGGTTTGAGCAAAAATATAAAGGCTGCCTGGTCGATTGGCCCATCCGCCAACCGTAAAAGTGCACGGGCCACGAAAAATCACTTTCAATTGCCTCCTTAATGGGCCTAATTGCCTGCTTAATTATCGGCAGGCACGCTTCCGACTGCCGCACGCGCCCACTGAGCGAGATATCGTGCCAGTGCGCGATGACACTGGGACGCTCGCCCAACGTCATCTCGTGCTATTTTCCTGCCAGATGGGTCGGGCACCCGCCCACCCATGGGGCGTAAAATTCTGGCCATAGACTAGTTGGGCCAAATGAAATGCTTCTGTTCTGTGAAATTCAATATAATTTTATGTAAACAAGGCTATGGTAGGGCTATTAAAATGATCCCAGTGTCGTCCTGCTTGATTGGGTGGACTGCTGGAAACGTTTGGACGTGTATGTTAGAATAGGGCATCAGTGCCTTCAGCACCTGAACCATAAGGTAAATTATGTGCACAGCGTTGGGACAGCTCGGTTGCGGAATTCAACCAAATATTGAGTTATGGTACAGGCATTGTCAATAGGGGAAAACAGTGATATCTTTTGACAAATAAAGACATAGCACCAGAGGTGGAAACTCTTTCCAGTTACCAACAGTCACAGATTGCAACTTCTTTCGAGTACAATCACAGTTCTTGGTTTTTCCAGGAGTGGGACATGAACCCACAACCCTCTGATTCAAAGGCGAGGGTGCTATGAACTGAGCCACAGCTGACACCTCCAAACCAGAGGTGGAAATTGTCCCTTACATACAGGCCTTCCTAATGTGACACAATAATTGACTGTGCAAGTCACACCAATCACAGGCACTTCTTAATCAATACTCTACAGGACTGCTCATTACAAAGTGATTCACCTGGTTTAACTCACATTAATATACACCCTTCAGTCATTCACCAATGGTCTTGTTTTTTTATTCATGTGTATAATCCACTCACTGGAATTCAGAGATTCAGTAACTTTTCTGAAGGTTCTCTTCATTTTATGATTAAAAAACAAATTGTAAATTGCAACACTGATCCCCGTTCTCAATTTTTTTGTGTGCGTGTGTGAATTCCTGCCAAACAAAAATCACTTTTCTTTCCCCCATTGATTAAAAGAAGTTATCTCCTAGTTTGAGAAGAAAGCTGCCTTCAAGGCCTGTCAAGCAATTCATATCTGCAGTGAGCTGTCCCAATATGGTACAATATGAATTTTGCTAATACATAAATCACTGCAAAATTACAATCATCAATGCCACATAGTGGCAGGGCTTGATCCATTAGAGCTGTACAATATGCAGAAATCACAGTCACCTCATTAATCCAACCTTCAATGACCTTAAGTACCTGGCAGAAATGTCCTCAGCATATGCATTTGAAAGAAGAAATAATCTTGCATTTAAAGAGTCCAGTTTTATAAGAATATCTCTACCATACCTGAAAAATTAATTACACAACCAGTTTCTTCACAAAAAATATAGGCTAGCATTTTCAAAGTGGCTACCCGTTTGGTGAAGGAATCTGACACTGAAGATGGAATCTTATGAGACCCTCGGAGGTGGATTTGGAGGCAGGACCGGGAGGGAAATGGGGAAGGTTGAGATCAGATTCAGACCCAAAGTCTTCCTGCCTCCAGGTGATCTTGCCAGAGGCAGATGAACAACAAAAGCGGCTACCATCCTGGCAGAAGCAGCTGGCCAATAATGACCAATTATGAGGGTAATTAGGGAGACAAAGAGGACTCCACCGAGATATTCCCATTGGTGACGCGAGTGGCCATTGGGGCCAGAGGCTCAGTGCACCAATGACTGGGCTGTGGGCAGGAAAAGCCACACCCATGGCCCAAACAAAACCACCAGAGGAGTTTCCCCTCTACTCCAAGGGGACTATTGGCTTTAGACCTCGTCATTTTTAATTTTGTTGTACATTTCCAAGCACAACTCAATGTTGAGGTGCCCTTACCTTACCAGCTGAGCAGTGCCCACCTCTCCCAGTGGGATTTTGGCCTTCCAAAGCTGCAGGCCCTCTAGCCCTGCAGCCCCAGGAACCTGTTCAACATCCTTAATTGTTTGGGGCTCCTGGAGGCAGCCTCTTACTTTGTGTTTGATGGTAGAATATTTTCAAAGGTTGTAAGATTCCACCCTAAGATTTATTGAAAGGCTGATTGTGGTTTTTTCCAACAAAGTATTCTGGATTGCGCATTGCTATGGACATCTTTTAAAACTTCGTAATTGTGAAAAGTAAGTTCATGTAAAAAATGATTAATGTCTATTTAATATGAGCAGAAATTTGGAAAGCTGGGTAATCACGGGATTAGAGCAAAAGCTGACAGTGTTGATTTGAGAGAGGTTTTGTGGCACAGTGATGGAGTCCCCACCTCTAGGCCAGAAGCTTTGGGTTCCAGTCCCACTTCAAGACTTGAAGGCCACGGAAGATGCATTCATAATGTGGTCAAACAGGTTCATCATTAGCCTGTAAATCCTTCCAATATGCCTGATGGCAGATGGTAATAGCGGGTGAGGTTCCTGCATTCTTAAATGCCCTCTGAAATGGCCTAGCAAGCCACTCAGTTGTACCAAACTGCTACAAAGTCACAAAAAAGGAATGAAACTGGACGGATCACTCAGCATCGATCTAGGCACTGGAAATGACATCTCAGCTCTGTCAACCCTGCAAAGTCCTCCTTACTAACATCTGGGGGCTAATGCCAAAATTGGGAGAGCTGTCTCATATACTAGACAAGCAACAGCCTGACGTAGTCATCCTCACGGAATCGTACCTGAAAGATAATGTCCCAGACACCACCATCACCATCCCTGGGTATGTCTTGTCCCACCAGCAGGACAGACCCAACAGAGGTGATGGCACAGTGGTATACAGTCAGGGGGGAGTTGCCCTCAATATTGACTCTCGACCCCATGAAGTCTCATGGCATCAGATCAAACATTGGCAAGGAAACCTCCTGCTGATTACCACGTACCGCCCTCCCTCAGCTGATGAATCAGTGCTCCTCCATGTTGAACACCACTTAGAGGAAGCATTGAGGGTTGTAAAGGCACAGAATGTACTCTGAGTGTGGGGAACTTCAATGCCCATCACAAAGAGTGGCTCGGTAGCACCACTGCTAACCGAGCTGGCCAAGTCCTAAATTACATAGCTGTTAGACTGGGTCTGTGGTAGGTGGTGAGGGAACCGACAAGAGGGAAAAACATACTTGAGCTCATCTTCACCAACCTGCCTACCGTGGATGCACCTGTCCATGACATTATCGGTAAGAGTGACCACCGCACAGCTGTTGTGGAGACGAAGTCCCACCTTCACATTAAGGATACTCTCCACCGTGTTGCGTGGTACTACCACCGTGCTAAATGAGATAGATTTCGAATAGATCTAGCAGCTCAAGACTGGGCATCCATGAGGTGCTGTGGGCCATCAGCAGCAGCAGAATTGTACTCGAACATAATCTATAACCTCATGGCCCAGCATACACCCCACTCTACCATTACCATTAAGCCAGGGGATCAACCCTGGTTCAATGAAGAGTGCAGGAGCACATGCCAGGAGCAGCACCGGGCATACTTAAAAATAAGATATCAACCTGGTAAAGCTATAACACAGGACTACTTGCGTGCCAAACAGCATAACGAGCAAGTAATAAACAGAGCTAAGCGATCCCACAACGAACGGGTCAGATCTAAGCTCTGCAGTCCTGCCACATTCAGTCGTGGATGGTGGTGGACAATTAAACAACTCACTGGAGGAGGAAGCTCCACAAATATCCCCATCCTCACTGATGGGGGAGCCCAGCACATCAATGCAAAAGATAAGGCTGAAGCATTTGCTATAATCTTCAGCCAGAAGTGCCGAGTACATGATCCGTCTTGGCCTCCTACCAAGGTTCCTGACATCACAGATGCCAGTCTTCAGCCAATTTGATTCATTCCACATGATATCAAGAAATGGCTGAAGGTACTGGATAATGCAAAGGCTATGGGCCCTGACAATATTCCGGCATTAGTGCTGAAGAATTATGCTCCAGAACAGTGACCCTAGCCAATCTGTTCCAGTACAGCTACAACACAGGCATCTACCCAGCTATGTGGAAAATTGCCCAGGTATGTCCTGTAGACAAAAGGCAGCACAAATCTAACCTGGCCAATTACCGCCCCATCAGTCTACTCTCGATCTCAGCAAAGTAATGGAAGGGGTCATCAACAGTGCTATCAAGCGGCACTTGCTTAGTAATAACCTGCTCACTGATGTCAAGTTTGGGTTCCGCCAGGCCACTCAGCTCCTGACATCTTTACAACCTTAGTTCAAATATCGACAAAAGAGCTGAATCCCGAAATGAGGTGAAAGCGACTGCCCTTGACATCAAGGCCATATTTGACCAAGTATGGCATCAAAGAGCCCTAGCAAAACTGGAGTCAATGGGAATTAGGGGGAAAACTCTCCACTGGTTGGAGTCATACCTAGCACAAAGGAAGATGGTGGTCGTTTGAGGTCAGTCACCTCTGCTCCAGGACATCACTGCAGGAGTTCCCCAGGGTCACGTCCTCTGCCTAACCATCTTCAGCTGCTTCATCACTGACCTTCCTTCCTTCGTAAGGTCAGAAGTGGGGATGCTCACTGATGATTACACCATTCACAACTCCTCAGATACTGAAGCAGTCCATGTCCAAATGTAGCAAGACCTGGACAATATCCAGGTTTGGGCTCACAAGTGGCAAGTCACATTCACTCTACACAAGTGTCAGGTAATGACCATCTCCAACAAGAGAGAATCCAGCCATCGCCCCTTGATATTCAATGGTATTACCATCACTGAATCCCCCACTATCAACATCTTGGGGGTTACCATTGACCAGAAACTGAACTGGACTAGCCAAATAAATATTGTGGCTACAAGAGCAGATCATAGGCTAGGAATCCTGTGAGGAGTAACTCACCTCCTGACTCCCCAAAGCCTGTCCACAAGGCACAAATCAGGAGTGTGATGGAATATTCACCACTTGCCAAGATGAGTGCAGTTCCAACAACACTCAAGAAGCTTGACACCGTCCAGCACAAAGCAGTCTACTTGATTGGCACCATATCCACAAACATTCACTCCCTCCACCACCGACGCGCAATAGCAACAGTGTGTACCATCTACAAGATGCACTGCAGAAATTCACCAAGGCTCCTTCGACAGCACCTTCCAAACCCACGACCACTACCACCTACGAGGACAAGGTTGGCAGATAGATGGGAACACCACCAACTGGAAGTTCCCCTCCAAGTCACTCACCATTCTGACTTGGAAATATATCGTTGTTCCTTCACTGTCGCTGGGTCAAAATCCAGGAACTCCCTCCTAACAGTGCTGTGGGTGTACCTACACCATATGGACTGCAACGGTTCAAGGCAGCTCACCACCACCTTCTCGAAGGCATTTAGGGATGGGCAATAAATGCTGGCCCAGCCAGTGAAACCCACTTTCCCTGAATGAATAAAAAAAAAGGCAATGATAAACCACTGCAGCACTTTGCCAAATATAATCATGGACCAACCCAATGGAAGCCCTGGTCACCAATGCCCTCTTAGGGTGTGGTACCTGAAGGAGGGGGAATGATGAATGAACAACAGAAAATAGAATGGATGAGCACTAACCTCAAACATGGTTAGAAAGATAGGTTTTGAGGAATCTTTACAAACAAAGAGAGAATTAGTGAGGGTTTAGGAATTCAAGGTAACTGAAAGCTCTGTCACCGGCAATGAGGTGAAGGGAGAAGAAGCACAAGAGATCAGATTTGGGGGACCAAAGGGTTCAGGTAAGAATGTTCGCAGGAGGTGATTTCAGAGAGAGGGAAGGCCATCGGGGATGCTGATTTGGTATACAATGTCTTAGGAAACAAGGAAGCCAGTGCTTCGCAGCTAAAGGTGACTGGCAAGTGGGACTCAGTGCAAGCTCACAGAAAATTACTCTTTGTGCACAACCACAACCCTCGGGAGGTCTCAACTTTGTTGTCCTATGTTATTTTTCTCAGAGGTGTGGTATGGAAAGATTAAATTTGCCTCAGATCTAACAAGACACAACTCCTCTACTCACTGCCACTTCCGCACTGTACTGTGAAAGCGATGAGTCATCCTTCCCCATCCCCTTGCCAATTAGGATTTTAACTTTGAAAATGGTCCACATGTAGATTCACTCCACTCAGCAGATTTTGGGTTGATAAGTATATACTTATAAAATCAATATGCATAATACAGGTTAACAAATATTCAAGTGATTATGTCTACCAAGGATTTATATTTAATGCTGCATTTGTATACAAGTTCAACGCCAATGAAAAGAAATTTTGGCTTCACATCTGTGCTAAACTTGGAGTGTAAATCAGGTGCTGAAGCACAAACTGATTGTGAGGTGGGAGTGATACTCCTCCTTCAGGCAATCTTATCCCTCTTTTGTGCCAGTGTCATGTATGGCTTCAGTTTGAGTTTATATTTTAACTGCAATCCCCGCATTTAGTGAAACCGCTTGACAATAGTACTGCAGTCAGAGTATGGATGTACCTTTACTCTGAGTTTCCAATTATCAAAGTTCTTCCATCTCTTTTTTCATTCTCTTGGCCCATTTTAACCTGCTTATGAAGCTATGGATGGTGTTCCTGAAATAAATATCACCATGTAACCAAACAAAAGCAAAACACTGCATCTGCTGAAGATCTGAAATAAAAACAGAAAATGCCAGAAATACTCAGCAGGTCAAGCAGCATCTGTGGTGAGGGAAGCAGAGTTGCTGTTTCAGGTCGATGACCTTTCATCAGAATGATGCATCCTCTGTATGCATTACCGAAGGAAAGAAGAGCGACTTGCATTTGTCTGGCAGCTTAAACAAACTCAACTAATGAAGTAATTTTGAAGTGTAAACAATGTTGTAATATAAAAAATGCTGTAGCTAATTTGCTCAAGGCAAGGTCTCACAAACAGCAATGTGACAAATAACCAGATTATCTGTTTCATTAGTGATGTTGGTTGAGGAATAAATATTGGCCAGAGGACTGGAGAATTGCAAATATTATACCCTTGTTCAAAAAAGGGTGTAAACAAAAGCCCAGCAACTACAGGCCAGTCAGTTTAACTGCAGTGCTGAGTAAACGTCTAGAAACAATAGTTCAGCACAAAATTAATAGTCACTTGGGAAAATGCAGGTTAGATAAGTAAAGCCAACATGGATTTGTTAAGGGAAAATCATGTTTAACTAATTTGCTGGAGCTCTTTTGGAAAGGTAACCAAGAGGGTTAATGAGGGTAATGCCGTTGATGTGGTGTATGTGAATTTCCAAATGTCATTTGATATAGTGCCACACGACAGACTTGCGAGCAAATTTATAGCTTATGGAATAAAAGAGACTGTGGCAAAATGGATACGAAGTTGGCTGAGTGACAAGAAACAACGAGTAGTGGTTAATAGATGTTTTTCTGACTAGAGAAAGGTTTGTAGTGGAGATCCCGAGAGGTCAATGTTGGGATCCTTGCTTTTCCTGATATATATTAATAGACCTTGGTGTACAGGGCACAATTTCAAAATCTGCAGATGATACAAAACTTGGAAGCATTGTGAGCTGTGAGGAGGATAGTGTAGAACTTCAAAAGGACATAGACAAGTTGGTGGAATGGGTGGACAAGTAACAGATGAAATTCAATGCAGTGAAAAGCTGAGTGATTCATTTTGGTAGGGAGAACATGGAGAGAAAATATAAAATGAAGGGTACAATTCTGAAGGGGGTGTAGCAGCAGAGGGGCATGGGGGCATATGAGTATAAGTCTTTGAAGGTGGCAGGGCAGATTAAGAGTGCAGTTGATAAAGCATACAGAAGTAATGGAGACATGAGGAGAAACTTTTTCACACAGCAAGTGGTTAAGATCTGGAATGCACTGCCTGAGAGTGTGGTGGAGACAGAGTCAATCGAGGCATTCAAAAGAGAACTGGGTTATTATCTGAAAAGGAAGAATGTGCAGGGTTACAGGAGAAGGCAGGGGAATGACACTAGGTGAATTAATCATTCGGCGAGCCAGTGCAGACACGACGGGCTGAGTGGCCTCCTTCTGTCCTGTCACAATTTTGCGATTCTGTGACACTGATGAGAACTCACTGGCTCTTTTCAGAAATATTAGCATCTTAGAGGACAGATGGTGTCTCTGTCTAACACCTCATCTGAAAGAAGGAACCTCTGACAGTGCATTGAATTGACTTATTAGTCTATTGTTTAGCTTGTGCTTATTTTCTTGGGTTTACATTTAATTTGTAAATTTAATATTATAATTTCAATGTATTTCATTTTTCCTCAACTAAGGTATCTTAAGCAGCAATTTTCAACTAATGTGGTTCAGTTAATTCCTTTGAAGATTGCCTTTTTAAACCAGAAAGGTTTGTCCTACGCCTTATCGGTGACGATTTAAACACAATTAAATTGCAGTCACCAGTTGCCAGTCCTGCTATTCTGATCACTAGTAAGGATAAGACCTAAGTGCAGGTGCTCTCTGGTGCAATCCTTAATTAATTAAAAGCAATCTTTCACCACATTTAATGGTTCTAATTTTGTTGCTGCACATCTGTTTGGATTTGGACAATCTCAGTTTACACTGGCTGGTGGCCCTATTATTGTTGTTTCTATAAACCCTTCTCAACTCATCATATTTTTTTACCCTTGTGCTGCAAAGGCCCATTATTTTTAATTTTGTCTCTCTGTTTAGTCTCCCTTCTCGTTCCCCATCACACTGCAGATTTCTCCTTTTTAGATATATATCCAATTCCCTTTAGAAAGTAATTATTACTCCCTCTAATAATGAGTTCCTACCGGTAAATATGGCTATAATTCAAATACCTTCTTCCAAACGTCTCTCATAATCAGGTATTGGCAGTTAATTGTAGGGTATACTTTTCATTTGTATTCAGGAATAACAGTCTCTAGGCATACTAGTGTATTACAATTTCAGTTCTACTTATTCGAATTGGTACCCTTACAATGTGTCTCATCATATGTCAGAGGAAGATTAAACAAGCTATGGTGTCCTTTCGCTCTCATCATGTAACAGGCAAGATCTGCCCTTCTGTTATCTGCTTCATTAAAATCCTCCTTACAGAGATAGGTGAGGAAACTCTGCAGTAAGTTCATGTAAATGTCTAGATGTCATCCTGAGGTCAAGTTGGCACACTGGAGAAAGCTGTTTGCGCTGCCACATGTCCTGCAGGTCCTCCAAAGGATACCTAACCCCGTGATGGCTTTGCTTTACAGAACTGTCATAACCCAAAAAAAAACTTGTGCTGGTGTCAGAAGAATTAATTTGACAGATTTCTCCAGTTTCACTTTTTTTAAACATTTGATTCCCAAAACATTGTGGGTATACTGAATAATGTGACATGGATTCCTTTCTCGTCTTCACGCAATATAAAATAAATAAGGTCATAAATTGTAAGTGTTAATAGAATCCAAGCTGGTTGGTGAAGCCGAAGCCAAAACAAGGAGCTTTTCTTTATCGAGAGAGTTTACTGACTTATTCAGTCTCACGGCTCTCCTTCCACTCAACCGAGTGCCCCAGCTATCCTCTATTTATGTGTGCTCAAAGACTATTAATACCCAGCACATGTTTCTCTTAACCTTAAAAACATAATTGACAAGAGATTAACAGAGATAGATATTACATTGTTCTAATTTTACATTTGGATCCATATATGTATTACAACCTTGGCTCAAACATGGACAAGAGAGCTTAACTCCAGAGGTGAAGTGAGATGATTTCCCTTGTCATCAAGGCAGCATTTGACCAGGTGTGGCATCAAGCAAAACTGTGCAAAACTGGTGTCAATGGGAATCAGGGAAAAACTCTCTGCTGGTTGGAGTCATACTTAGCACAAGGGAAGATGGTTGTGGTTGTTGGAGTTCAATCATCTCAGTTGTAGGACATCACTGCAGGAGTTCCTCAGCAAAGTGTCCTCGGCCCAACCATCTTCTGCTACTTCATCAACGGCCGTCCTTCCATCATAAGGTCAGAAGTGGGGATGTTCCCTGATGATTGCACAATGGTCAGCACCATTCACGACTCCTCAGATATTGAAAAGGTCCATGTCCAAACGCAGCAAGACCTGAACAATATCCAGGCTTGGAATGACAAGTGGTAGGTAACATTCATGCCACACAAGTGTCAGGCAATGACCATCTTCAACAAGAGTGAGTCTAACCATTGCCCTGTGACATTCAATGTCATTACCATCACTGAATTCCCCATTATCAACATCCTGGGGATTACAATTGACCAGAAACTGAACTGGACTAGCCAAATAAATACTGTGGCTACACAAACAGCTCAGACGCTAGGAATCATGCAACAAGTAACTTATCTCCTGACTCTCCAAAGCCTGTTCCCCATCTACAAGGCACAAGTCAGGGGTGTGATGGAATACTCCTCACTTGCCTGGGTGAGTGCAGCTCCAACAACACTCAAGAAGCTTAGCACCATCCAGGAGAAAGCAGCCCACTTGATTGGCACCCCATCCACAACCATTCACTCCCTCCACTACCGACGCATAGTGATATCAGTGTGTACCATCTATAAGATGCACCGGAAGAACTCATCAAGGCTCCTTAGACAGCACCTTCCAAACCCACAACCGCTACCATCTAGAAGAACAAGGGCAGCAGATAGATGGGAACACCACCACCTGGAAGTTTCCCTTCAAGCCACTCACCATCCTGACTTGGAAATATATCACTGTTCCTTCACTGTCACTGTGTCAAAATCCTTGAATTCCTTACCTAACCTACACCACATGGACTGCAATAGTTCAAGAACGCAGCTCACCACCACCTTCTCAAGGGCAATTAGGGATGGGCAATAAATGCAAAAAGTGACACCCACATCCCATGAACAAATTTTTAAAATGTACACACAGTGGTATAAGTTTAAAACAAAATGTAGCCATTTCTCAGGATCATCCTGTCTGTTTTCCAGGGTAATTCTTTTTCCCCTCTGTTCTGATAATAAATATTTCCCCACAACAACCCCATTATTAAGGGATATGGGGCAAAGGTGGGAGGGAATATGGTGGTCAGTTGCAGATCAGCCATGATCTCATTGAATTATGGAACAGACTCGAGGGGATAAATGGCCTACCCCTGATTTCATGACTCCTTGCCCTCTGCGTCTGACTAGGAGATGAAGGTAACTTGTGTGAAAAATTAAGTTGTGATTTAGGATGTTGGCCATGTAATGTCGGGAGTTGGAAATTTTCACACAATATCTTCCCTCTGACACAAGTTGTAGACTGAGTTTGCCATTTTTCAATAAAATGCAAGACTGCTAGTGGGGGGCTTGGACACACACTATAATTTTATTATAAACAAAAACAGAATTACCTGGAAAAACTCAGCAGGTCTGGCAGCATTGGAGGAGAAGAAAAGAGTTGACGTTTCGAGTCCTCATGACCCTTCAACAGAACTGAGTAATATTAGGAGAGGGGTGAAATATAAGCATATATTTCACCCCTCTCCTAACATTACTCAGTTCTGTTGAAGGGTCATGAGAACTCAAAACGTCAACTCTTTTCTTCTCCGCCAATGCTGCCAGACCTGCTGAGTTTTTCCAGGTAATTCTGTTTTTGTTTTGGATTTCCAGCATCCGCAGTAGTTTTTTGTTTTTATACTTTTATTATATACTTGTAAGTCTCAGAATCCGTCTCTTCACACAGAGAAGATTTCAGTTGCATCCCATCTCGTTAAGTGAAGGCAGTGGGACGTGAAAACAATGATTCCACACTCGAAAACCTGTTCTAAGGCACATGACAACAAATCTGCAGGAGCAGGTTGAAATCACATGCATGCGGCAGGAGCTGGGGATTAGATATCACACGCTGTTTGCACTTCTAGAAGAGACATCATCTATGTGGGACAGAGACCATCATCCGTTACTAATCCCAGATTCTGCAGTTGTCCAATAGCTCTTATACAGCTGGGTTTGCAAACACAACCTCAAGCGCTGTCACACATCCCTCCAGTTACTGCATGTGCTATATTTCTTGTTAATAGCAACCTTTTTTGGAAAGGTTTCAGGTAAGAGGAAGTTTAATTTTTTAATTAAGCTTTACTGTAAATCATTTTACATTTAAGCCAGCATATCGAGGGGGTCAAAAATAAAAAATTGAAGTGCTGGACAACTTATGGCCAGTTGTCAACTGTCTTGAACCTTTGCAATCAGCTTAAGTAAATGCTCAAAGAGAACATCATGTTTTCAGGGATTTCCTTAAACTTGACTGGGATCTTCCTCAAAGACAGTGGATGGTGCTCAACCAAATCCGCAGAGAGCATGGATGGTTCAGCCATCTGCTCCATAAGTGGGAAATGAGGGATGGCTTGAAGTGTAATTGTGGCCATTAGTCCCAGACCTTGGAAGACATCACATCAACCTGCCCACTAAGATCTGAAGCAGGAGACACCTCTATTCTCCACTCGACATGTCAGGAGATCATTCAATGGATAGACAAACTAGACATCCCATTATAAGCTTTCTCTATCATATGAAAGTAGTAGTAATACCATTCCTTTTGTTAGGAATTTCAAGGCAGATCTTTTGAAAATTGAAATTTATTTTGCAATGTTCAAAATGTTAACTTTTACAGCTGCATCAGAAAAAAAATCCCACTGATCTTCCAGGGCGAGTGATCCAGCAACTTTTTTAAAAAGAACATTTCAGAGCATTACAACCACCTTTGAAGGTGCCAACTTGTCACAGTTTCTATACTTATATTGCCATACTTTAACTTGATTGACATGACTGAGGTGTATAAAATTATGAGGGGCATAGATAGGGTAGACAGGAAGGAACTTTTCCCCTTGGTGGAGGGATCAGTAACCAGGGGGCATAGATTTAAGGTAAGGGCCAGGAGGTTTAGAGGGGATGTGAGGAAGAATTTTTGCATCCAGAGTGTGGTGGGAATCTGGAGCTCAATTCCTGAAAGGGTGGTAGAGGCAGAAACCCTCATAACATTCAAGAAGTATTTGGATGTGCACTTGCGATGCCATGGCATACAAGGCTATGGGCCTAGTGCTGGAAAATGGGATTAGAATAATTAGGTACTTGTTTGACTGGCACAGACTCAATGGGCCTTTTTCTGTGCTGTAGACCTCTTTGACTCCATGTCTCTGTGACCCCAACTTGCATTTATGCAAGGTCTCCATCACTGGTCTCTATCACAGTTAAACTTCTCAAGTTACAAAGCTTTTAGACCTTAGCAGAAACAAGAATTCTATCTGCTGTATTCCTTCAAGCCCTCCCACCATAATAGAAGCAAAGATACTTACGTTGGCAGGTATCCCTCTTCTCCTCATATCCTGGTTTGCAGACACATCGTCCAATAGGTACCAACCATCCCCCATCGGCACTACAGTGCATTTTAGGCACATCGTATTCCTCAGAATTATTCACACAGGAGCCACGTACTTCCACCAAGGAGGAGTCTCCTTCTGTTACCCTGTCTGGAAACTCCGCCAAGTTACGAATCGTTAATGGGCACTTTTTATAGTAGACCCGCACTGATACCAAAGCTATACAGGCGCCCACATCCTGAAAGGCAAGGTAAAAGCCTTTCTTGGTCAGGGATCCAATGTCCCGTACCTCAGTGTTTAATTTCATCACTCTGTCACCTACATCCACCTGGGTGAAGCTCTCATCAGCAGCAATGGTGTCGATCTTTATGTATTGACTTTCTTTAATGTACCACAAGTTGTTATTGTTGGACTCATAATAGTAAATGTTAAAGGTCTCCTTGCATGTTCCTGGAACACCTGGCAGGCTGTTGCAGTCTCTGAGCGTAAATTTAATCTCAATATAGATCCGATGGGCACCATCACGAGGAATCCAACTAGTCCGCAGCCAATTATTCTGATAAGCTTCCATAACATTACAGACCTGGTATGTTCGCATTGGAGTGTTCCTCTCATCCATGACACTGATTTCTTCCCACTGTAATCAAGAAACACAGCAGTAAGTAAGACCCAGTAGTAGCTACAAATGCCAAACAAGTATGCAGGACTTCCATTATCTTTTATAACACTGCACTGGCTTCTTGTTGGTGAGAAAGAGTGATTCTAGCAACAGCAAACATTTTTAATACATTGCAGGAAGCCTGTGTGATGGATGCAAGTTCAATCCATATCAGATTACATTAGGTATTTCTATATTATGCCTCTACTCATGAAGCTTCATGAAGGTCAAGTATGGCAAGTTAAACTGATTTCTGACAAAGTTTGTTTTGCTTTTTGTGACGTAGGACTGTGGGAAAATTAAGTGCACAATGCTGTCTGAAGTCATTACATGTTACATTGGAATAGACATGATCTCCTGACTCTGATTTCTGGCATTCCCCCATGACTTTTGTATATAGGCTAACCAAATTATGCATGTTTTGAAGGACAATGATTTCTAGGCACATATCAAGGAATGTGACTGAAGATGTAGTGGTTCGGCTAGGTTTTCTGCTGGAGGCCTACATCACATAGTGGGTATCTGCACACACATTTCAACTGCATGCAAATGAAGAGAACATATTATGCAACATGTTTCAATCATCTGCGCCCCAGCAATGCAAATGTATCCCATTGCAACTAAAAAGCCATCCACACCAGAAGTAGCTTGTGGAACAATATAATTTTTATAGTATTGTATTGTAAAATGATCTTTAAAACAGTACATTCTGTAGAAGCAGGCAGCCCAAAACCTGAGTGCAAGAGATAAGACTGAAGCCTTTTAAAGTACAATATCTACAGCCAAAAGTGGCTTGCTAGGGGACAATAGGCCTGCTCTCAAAGTTCCCACTATTGAATTAAGATAATTATAATCTCATCCTTCCAATCATAAGTAGAATGAGGGAAAAAGTCTTCAACAGTGCTATCAAATGACACCTACTCATCATGCTCAGCTGGTGTTCCACAAGAAACACTTGGGTTCCAGGCCTCACCAAGATTTATATCCAGACATGGACAGCTGGATGCTAGAGAAGAGGTAAGATTATAACTGTCTTTGACATCAAGGTAGTGTTTGAATGAATGTGGGACCAAGGAGCCCAACAAAACTGTGGTCAATTGAATGTCAAATGGAACTCTTCATGGAGTTACATCTGACACAAAGGGAGATGACTGTGGCTGTCAGAGACCAATCTCTGCAGTCCCAAAACATTTTTTGCAAGAGTTTCTCAAAACCCAGCCATTGTCAGTTGCTTCATCAACGACCTTTCTCCCAGAGAAGCTCAGGAGTAAACACTATTTACTACTGATTCCAGTGTTCAGTTCCATTCACAACTCATCCACTAAGGAATCAGCCCATGCCAGCCTACAGCAGGACTTCACGTCATCCAGGCTTGCACTTGTAAGTATCACAAAACCTAACTATCTCTCCTAACCATCAGTAGCAGCACTATAACTGAATTCCCCACTACCATCAATTAGCAGTCACCATTGACCGGTATCTTAACTGGATCAGTCATATCAATACTGTGGCTACAAGAGCAGGCCAGAAGCTGGATACTCTGCAATGTGTGGCTCAACTCCTGACCCCTCCAGATAGATTTCAAGTCAGGAGTCTGGTGAAGGACTGAATATTTACCTGGATGGGTGCAGTCTCAACAACATTCAAAAGGCTTAACCTCATCCAGAACAAAGTTGTTTTCTTGATTAGTGCTCCTACCACTGGCCTCAGTGTCCACTCCCCTCTAGAGGATGCATTGCAGCAAATCATCAAACTTGATTCAACAGCACCTTCCAGACACCATATCATCTAGGAAGATATAGATGGGCTGGTAAAATGGGCAGAGCAGTGGCAAATGAATTTAATCCTGAGAAGTGTGAGGTGATGCATTTTGGGAGGGCTAACAATAAACAATGAATGGTAGGACCTTAGGAAGTACAGAGGATCAGAAGGACCTTGCTGTACATGTCCATCGATCCCTGAAGGCAGCAGCACAGGTAGATAAGGTAGTTAAGAAGGCATATGGGATACTTGCCTTTAGGCATAGAATATAAGTGCAGGGAGGTTATGTTGGAGCTGTGAATAACGCTAGAGTTAGGCCACGGCTGGAGTACTGTGTGCAGTTCTGGTCGCCACACCATAGGAAGGATGTGATTGCACTGGAGAGGATGCAGAGGAGATTCACAAGGATGTTGCCTGGACTGGAGTGTTTCAGCTATTAAGCAAGACTGGATAGGCTAGGGTTGTTTTCCTTAGAGCAGAGAAGGTTGTGGGGGGGACCTGATACGGGTATACAAAATTATGAGGGACATAGATAGAAAGAAACTTGTCCCCTTAATGGAGGTGTCAATAGCCAGAGGGCATAGATTAAAGGTAAGGGGAAGGGGGTTTAGAGGGGATTTGAGGAAAAATATTTTCACCCAGAGGGTGGTTGGAATCTGGAACACACTGCCTGTGGGGGTGGTAGAGGCAGGAACCCTCACAACATTTAAGAAGTATTTAGATGAGCACCATAGCGTACAGGGCTACAGGCCAAGTGCTTGGAAAATGGGATTAGGATAGATAGGTGCTTGATGGCCGGCACGGACACAAGCCAAAGGTTTCTGTGCTGTATAACTCTAAGAGTCTACCTATTACCAAAAAGGATAAGAGTGTAATATCAGGGGAAGACCATCACCTCCAAAGTAAGCTTGAAGTTGACAACCATCCTAATTTAGACATCTATCACCATTCTCTCATGGTTGCTAGGTCAAAATTCCGGAATTCACTACCTAACACCATCATGGGGGCATCATCGCCACAAAGTTTGCAGTGGTTCAAGAAGACGTATTCCCCCCCCCCCCTCCCTCCAACACCTTCTCAGGACAATGGGGGATGGACAATAAATGCAGTTTTCCCAACATTGCCCGCTTTCCATGTACGTTTTTAAAAAAGTTGGTAATAGAAATAAGTAAAACAATTTCTTATTATGGACCCATTACCTTATGTTTTGCTTTCAGCTGAGCACGACAGTTTTTTTTTTGTATTTCAAGGTCCCCTTTCAAATATCTCATTGAACTGATTTTCAACTACCAGCAAACAAGAATTTCCAAAGCCTCAACATCATAAAGTCACTGGAAGGTGGAAGCTCAACTACTTACTAATGTCCACCTGTTAACAGAATAATTTTAAACGTGCCATTTACTATTACCAATTTAAACTATTCCCCGGTAAACTCACGTTTTACTGTAACCTGCTAGCTCGTCCCGAAGTTCATGATGAGTGTTACAAGTTTGGGGATCTTCCTTTAGATATTCTCTCAGATACAGGGATATGAGTCACTCTCATGGTGGGCGGGCTGGGTGGGAGCGGGCGGGGCCGGGCGCAGAGCCGATTGCCGCCCGTGATCAGCTGCGCACCGCCATTTTACACAGGTGGGCCAATTAACGCCCGCCCAGTGTATTACGCGGCCGGTAGCGCTCAGCACTACCTGTGCGGGCGTGGGGAGGGGGGGATGGAGAGGGAGAGTCGGGGCCAGCGCTTTTTCGCGCATGCACGAGAAAGAGCGCAGAAATCTCCCTGAGGCACAGAGCTGGCCTCAGGGAAATTGAATGGAAATGAAAATAATTAAAGAATCGATTAAAAAATTTATTCAAACATGCCCCCTCATGTGACTGTGTTTGTAAAGGTGGGAAAACCTATTTATTTATTTTATAAAAACTTCAGGGAACCTCATCCCGCCCGAGGGTGAGCTTTCCTGAAAAACACAAAGGCCACTCGGGCTCTTCGACTACACTCCAACCTTAAGGTTGGACGGGCAGTGTTCTTAAGTATTTTAATTAATTTCTCAATGGCCTTAATAGCCCCTTAACATTTCGGCGGGCATGCAGCTGATTCCAGAGCGCGCTCGCCAAATGAGATATCGCGATGACACACAATGATGTCAGGACGCATGCCCGACGTCATCGCGTGTTATTTTACGCATCGGCTCGCCCCCCACACGCCGACCGGAAGATTCTGCCCTAAGAATGTGCCTGCACTGACCAATATTCAATCATACACTGCATAACCCAGGAGTTTAAGAAAAGATCTGAACTAGATAGTACTTAACTTTCTTTTGGGGCCTCTTCAATCTCTAACAAGGCAGACCAAGGTACTGATCACCAAACTGGTTTATTTCATTGAGAATGAATATGAAGAGCAACAGTTGTGATCAAAGAATTGTATCTGTATAAGATTAGTAAAGTAATATTACAAAATGTTGAACGTCCCATGGCTTCCTACATCCATGGGTCACCTTACTTGAGTTTAAATAAGGTAACTCTTAACTACTTTCCTGCATTCCAACCTTCCTAGAGTCTTTACCTGGCCAGACTGACTGTCTATGTCTCTGATATGTTATCCTTCTCTGGTCACATGCAGAAAGAAACAGCTTCCCAACACAACAAGGTGTTAATTGATTGCTGAGATGTAACAAATTGCTTATAATTTCCAGTCTATGGGAAAATAACATTAACACTGGACCATCAGCACTTTGAACAATTATCCTCTCAATGCAGTTTTTTTTTAACTTGTCACTATATCTTACCTCAAAACCCTAACATTTAAAAGTATCTGTTTTCTCCTGATCCTTTTTTGAGGAGATGGTGAAAAGATCCTGATATGTGATAATGATTTTAAGCTAAATATAAAATGACCATTATATACCAGTACGTTCACTTTCATTAGTATTACCATACTGTCCAATGCAGACTTAACAGAGATTTAAAGAAAACAAAACTACTGTACATACTAGTGTAAAAGTCGATCTCATGCAAAAGTCGACCCCATGCATTTTAGCCTAAAAGAACTGGAATTTTTCATATACCTTGTGTAAGAGTCAACCCCAGTTTTTCAGGGATCAAACCACATTGTGATCATTTATTACTAACTGGTAATTATTACAGTTCATTGATTTAAAGATACACACGAGAGCCTTTAGATTTCCCCTTCTTCAATTCTAGTGGCAATCTCCCAGCCAATTGACAAGACCAATGTGTACCACATGATCTATCATGATGTCTTCGAGGCAGAATAACAAGTGGGCTGCTCAATTTAAAATGAAAGGCGCAGCATTTTCCGAAAAGACTAATAATTGTGCAGCAGCGAAAGAGCTTCTTCACGGGAAGGATTTTCCCTTCGTCAGGCAGGTGGGCCCGGGAGTGGCGACACAATGGTCCGCCCGCCACCCGCAATCAGGCCCTAACCGTGATTTCATGCTGGCTGGCCAATTAACGGCCAGTCAGCGTGAATCGCGCGCTGAAATGCTCAGTGCTGCCCAGGTGGCGCGACAGGAGGGCGAGCGCGGATGTCAGCGCATGCACACGGGTGCACTCAAAGAAAGCTCCCTGAAGGCACAGAGCTGCCTCAGGGAGCTGAAGGTTTTCCACATTAAAAATAAAGTTTTTAAAAAAAAGGAAAACGTGCCCCCTCATGTGATGAGCAAGGACATGCTGCAATTGAGTTCTGAAAGCTTTTATTTTACTTTAAATTAACATCTGAACCTTGATCCCGCCCGTGAATGGGGCTTCCTCAAAAATCGAAAGGCCCCACTTGGCCTATTCACCCGTCCGCCAACCATAAGGTTGGACGGGCAGAGAAAAATTCTATTTCATTAATTGATTAATGGGCTGAACAGCTCTCTTAATTGTCAGCGGGCGCGCCGCCGACTCCCGCACACGCAGGCCGAACAAAATATCGGGTGAGTTGAGCGATGACATCGGAACGCTCATCGCGCGCTATTTCATGCTCTTGCGTGTCGGGTGCCTGCCCGCACACCGAGGTGAAAATTCAGCCCCATGCTTCCGAGAAAATAATTAGAGACTGCAGAAGGACGTCCAATAAACTGGAGAAGACGCCAAAGAATAAACATGCCAGCATTGGAAGACCAAGAAAAGGGTTTCACCTGGATAAAAATGAACATCGGCAAAATAGTCGTATTGTCACCTGTGAAGCCATTCGACTCTGCGGCCTCAGAGAAGCAAAGAAAGATGGTATTCCAGAATTTAGGGCCAGTGCCAGGTGATGCACAAGATTCATGAAAAAGCATGATTCAATACTCTGTCCGAAAACAAAAATTTTACAGCATCTGTCGCCTGAACTCGACAATAGAATCATCGACTTCCACCGTTTTGTCATGCAACATGAAGAGAAGAACGCGTATCGATTGGCCTGCATCAGAATATGGATGAAAACACTGATACAATTTGACAAGCCAGCAAACAAGACTGTGACCAAGATTGGTGAAGGAAACCATCCTTTAAATACGACAGGCCACGAGAAGACACGGTTCACAGTAGTTCCATCTTGTATGGCAGATGGCACAAAAATAAAGCCGATAGTGATATTCATGCAAAAAACTCTACCCAGGGAGACATTTCAGAAAGGCGTTGTTGTCCACGATCACAAGAAAGGCTGGATGGATGAAGGCAGTTGAAGAAATAAATCAAAGAAGCATGAATTTTGCGTGCAGGACGACTAAGAAAAGTCTGTTATTCTGTTCAAGTTCAAATCCCACCTTCTGGACGATGTAATCCATGATGTGAGATCAACCAAGACCGGTGTGGCTTATTCCTGCCAGTCTTATGAGTTTTGTTCAACCCTTGGGTGTGTGTATAAATAAATCTCTCAAGGGCAGTATCCAAAAGATGTGGAACAATTGGATATTGGAAGGTGAGAAAACGTATACTAAAGAGCAGAAATATGTGAGCACCCTCACTAGCAACACTTTATCAATGAATCATAGATGTGTGGAATGAACCTAATCCCAGTATTGTCAAAAAATCATTTCTAAATTTTGTAATGTCGAATGTGCTCGATGGTACTGAGGACAATTACTTGCAGATAATGATGCCTGAGTTACTGTTACTACTAATGATGAGGTTGAAGACGAGGAAGGTCCTTATGATGCTATATAACCAGGCCTTTTGGGCCAATTGTTCGGGGATTCAGATGGTTGCTCAGAGTAATTTCAAAAGATTTCAATGTGAAGTGTCATAGTTAATTCATTATGGTGTATATTTATCTAGTATTGAATGAAATGCATATAATTATAAAATAAATGTTAAAGAATGAATATGAATTAGTTAGTTTGTTGCTTTTTATTTTATTCCATTGCGATGATCTTTCTTCAGCCCAAATCAAACACGCTGCCAATCTGTCAAAAGCATTACCCATGTAAAAGTTGACCCTGTGACTTTGGCCTAAAAAACTGTTCACAAAAATTCAACTTTATACAAGTGCATATGTCCTTCAGTGATTTTTGAACTTTCATGAAAACTCTGACACTCTACAGTTAGCATTCACAGCACTGAATCCTTGAACTCTGTATTTTGTTTACTTGAAATTGAACTTCAAATTATTTTAAAGCATCAAGCTAATGTAACCTCCTTTGAACAACAACAGGAGTTTTGTTTGTTTAGCTCACTGTGTTCTAGCACATTTATCTGAGTTTAACAGCATCATTCCTCCCGAGTGCAGTGTACTTTCTGTTCTGCAATGTCAAATATAACTGAGGATATCAGCAAGGAAATAGAACAAAGGAGTGAAAATACAACTGCTGTTGAAAATGTTTCTAAATTAAATTCAGTACTTGAGTATAAATGAGACAGTTGGTGGGAGAACCTGTTCCTTGTACCTACATAGCAGCGTGCAAATTTCATGGGCATGGTAATGTCATGGTCATGCTTCTGCACTAGTAATCCAAAAACCAAGACTGCAAATCCACTTAGAATATGGGCAGAATTTTGCCCTTGATGGGAGGGCAAGCCCGACCAACTTGGCGGCAGGCGGGCAACCGATCGCCGCTGCCAAAACAGACCCCGCCGCCATTTTACGTGGGCGGGCCAATTAAGGCTATGCGCTGCCTGTGCGGGCGGGAGGGGGGAATCCCCAATTGAGAAAGAGCGCACATCTCCCTGAGGCTAAGTGGTGCCTCAGGGAGATCGCTGCAAGGCTGTGAAAGATTAAAAATAGAACAATAAAAAAATCATTAACATGTCCCCCTCCTGTGAAAATGTCACACGAGATGGGACATGTTAATGAAGTACACAAAAACTTTATTAAACTTTTTAAAATCCGATATCAAACCTCATCCCGCCACTGGATGAGGTTTGTTAAAAAATCACTTACCCACCTGCCCGTTGGGCCCGTGCGCCGAGCCGAAGTTCACACGGGCCCCTCAAAATCCTGGTCAATTGGTGACTTAATGGCCTTAACAAGGCCTTTAATTAATGCAATAGCGCGCCCGCCGACCGAAATATCGCAATGCCGCGTGCTGACGTCGGGACGCTTGCACGACATTTTAAGCGCTGGTGTGCGGGCTCCGCCACCTGCACGTCAGCCAGAAAATTCTGCCCTATGAGTTCAAATCTCACCATAGTGGTTTGAAATAAAAGCAAATTGGATATCAGTAAAAGTGACCATGAAGCTAATGGATTGTTGTAAAAACCTATTTGCCTATTTTCCTTTAGGGAAGGAAGGTCACTGTCCTTATCGGGTATGGCCTAAATAGAGTCATAGAGGTCTACAGCGCTGTAAAAGGCCCTTCGGCCCATCGGGTCAGTGCCAGTCAAACAAGTACCTAACTATTCTAATCCCATTTTCCAGCACTAGACCCATTGGGCTTGATTTTGTCGTTGGTGAGCAGGGGGCGGGGCCCACTTGCCGACGGCAAAATGACACGGGATGACGTTGGGGGGAACCCCCGACATCATCCCGCCCCATTTAAATATTCAGGAAGACGGGGGCACAGCGAAATCAGCTGTCCATCCGTCGACCTGTCAATGGCCAATTGAGGCCATTGACAGGATAATTAAAATAATTAAAGGCCCTGCCCTTCCAATCTTAAGGTTGGCGGGCAGGCCAGGAGCCCCGGCGGCAAATAGAAAAGACATGAAACCTCATCCACCGGTGGGATGAGGTTTCATGTAAGGTTTAAAAAAGTTTATTAAAGTTTCAGTGAAATTTATTAACATGTCCCATCTCATGTGACATCTCATGTCACATGAGAGGGACATGTTGAGGATTTTATTATTTTTCTATTTTTAAAGTTTATACAGCTGTCAGCGATCTCCCGGAGGCGGCACTTAGCCTCAGGGAGATGTGCACTCTTTCATGCGCATGCGTGAAAGAGCACACTCTCGCTTTTGGGGAATCCACTTCCCGGCAGATGTCACGCTGGGCAGGCCCGCTTCTCCGGCGGGGATCGGCTCCCCGCCCGCCGGAGATTGGGTCGGGCCCGCCCGCCCGACAGGCAGAAAATTCTGCCCATAGCCTTGCAAGTGCACATCCAAATACTTCTCAAATGTTATGAGGGTTTCTGCCTCTACCACCCTTTCAGGCAGTAAGTTCCAGATTCCCACCGCCCTCTGGGTGAAAAAATTCTTCTTCACATCCCCTCTAAACCTCCTGCCCCTTACCTTAAATCTATGCCCCCTGGTTATTGATCCCTCCACCAAAGGGAAAAGTTCCTTCCTGTCTACCCTATCTATGCCCCTCATAATTTTATACACCTCAGTCATGTCCCTCTCAATCTCCTCTGCTCCAAGGAAAATAACCCAGTCTATCCAATCTCTCCTCATAACTAAAACTGTCCAGCCCAGGCAACATCCTGGTAAATCTCCTCTGCACGCTCTCTAGTACAATAACATCCTTCCTATAATGTGGATTCCAGAACTGCACATAATACTCTAGCTGTGGCCTAACCAGCGTTTTATACAGTTCCAGCATAACCTCCCTGCTCTTATATTCTGTGCCTCGGCTAATAAAGGCAAGTATCCCATATGCCTTCTTTACCACCTTATCTACCTGTCCCGCTACCTTAAGAGACCGACGGACATGCACACCAAGGTCCCTCTGATCCTCGGTACTTCCCAGGGCCCTACCATTCATCGTGTGTTCCCATGCCTTGTTTATCCTGCCCAAGTGCATCACCTCACACCTATCTGGATTAACTTCCATTTGCCACTTATCAGCCCATCTGACCAGCCCGTCTATATCCTCCTGTAATCTAAGGCTATCCTCACTATTTACCACCCCACCAATTTTCGTGTCATCCACAAACTTACTTATCAACCCTCCTACATTCAAGTCTAAATCGTTTATACATACCACAAACAGCAAGGGACCCAACACCGATCCCTGTGGAACCCCACTGGACAAAGGCATCCAGTCACAAAAATACTCCTCAACCTTCTGCTTTCTGCCACTCAGCCAATTCTGGATCCAATTTGCCAAATTGTCTTGGATCCCACAGGCTCTTACCTTTGTTATCAGTCTCCCATGCAGGACCTTATCAAAAGCCTTGCTGAAGTCCAAGTAGACTACGTCAAATGCATTGCCCTCGTCTACAGACCTGGTCACCTCTTCAAAAAATTCAATCAAATTGGTCAGACATGACCTCCCCTTAACAAAACCATACTGACTGTCCTTGATTAATCCCTGCCTCTCCAAGTGTAGATTAATTCTGTCCCTCAGAATTGCTTCCAATAGTTTCCCCACCACTGAGGTTAGACTGACTGGCCTGTAATTCCCTGGTTGATCCCATGAATTTAGTCCCACACTTAACTGCCCTCTGAAGTGACCTAGCAAGCCAGCCTTGCCAGCAACAGCCACATCCCAAGAGTGACTTATTTTTAAATTATAGCTTTCTACCCATTCACACACAATAGTGTAAAATCCCCAGCATCTGTCCTAGGTATTAATTTGAAGTTAACTGGCAATTCCTTCAGCATGTACACTGAGCACTAATGAAAACTATTTTTAAACAAAATAAATATTTAACACAAGGGGCCATTAGAAAGAAACAAATGTGATGTCTGATGGTGCATCAGGGCCACAGCAGCTTGGGAAAGGGCACAGCACAAAGGAAAACTGGAAATCTACAATAGAAAAATACACAGCAAGTCCTTCAGTAGCTGTAAGTCGAAAGAAGCGGGAGTAGGTTTTCAGTTTGTCACCCAGGTGTAAAACTGGTATTGCAGATAGGATGGCTATTATAGAAATGTATTAATTTAAGGAATGTATAGGCTGTAGCTTTAAGACTTGCTGTATTGTATAGTATCACGTTACAGTGTGAACAAATCAGCTCTTTGCCATTGAAGAAATCTTGCAGCAACTTCTGGATTTTGGGAATGCGGGTGGATCCACCCACTAGTACAATGTCATGGATTTGTCAATCTTGGCAGCTTGCAAGGGTTTCTCAACAGGATCAAGTGTGCCTCGGAAGAGGTCAGCATTGAGCTCCTCAAATCGTGCCCTCGTGATGGAGGGGTAGAAATCAACACCCTCATACCGAGAGCCGATTTCAATGTGAGCTTGCCTACTGGATGATAGGGTACACTTGGCACGTTCACATGCGGTGCAGAGATGCCAAACAGCTCTCTTGCTGTCAGTGATGCCTTTCTTGTATTTTCGCTTGAATTCAGCAATAAAATGGTTGACCATGAGGCTGTCAAAGTTACTGCAAGAAACCGCCTGATTTTCATTTTGCATCGAGTTGTGGCAGTTGCTACAACAGACATTCCAGCCTCAGCCTAAATAGCAAGTTGAAAATCTACCCCCATGTTAAACGTTCCTAAACCTCTCTGCCTCTCCACAACTTCCAACCTGCCTTTAAGATGCCCCTTGAGACCTACCTCCAACACCAAGCTTTTACCTGCTCTAAAGTTCCCTTCTTTGGCTCAGTGACATTTTTTTTTTGTCCGCTTATGCCACTGAGATGTTTTTACTATGTTAAAGGTGCTGCATAAATGTAAGTTGTTGGTATTGTAGGAAATAAGCAAAGGAAGTTTCAGCAGTTTTTTGTAGCTGCCTGAAGGAGCCAAGCAGCCATTCTTTTGATAGAAATTATTTATTTGCATTTTTTATTCATCCCTCCCTTTCCTGAGATTCTCTTGACCCTATTTTGTTTTGTGCTCAATCCAGCAGGCTAGCAGATTCCCCTGGTGTGTTGGAAACGTTGAATTATTCTGTCGAGACCTTTAAACTGAATGGCTGAAGATTTCCAGGCAAGAATGTGCAGCTTACAAATTTTCTTTCTAGAAAAAGAAACGCTCTTAAAATGATGTCGAGACCATCCAGTAACCAGTCATTTATTTTGCACCAGCAGTGTGACCTTGAAGCAGAATATTAGAATACCAATTCAGTATGGACTGTGCGCTCTCACAGCTCAAAGCTGACAGCAATTTATTACCTTCTGAAATGTGGGCCGATTTGGCAGAAACTTCCCTCACCTGTCAAATTGCTACCAGCTATTTTAGGAAAATACACGATTAACACTCTTTACTCTAGAGACCTTGGCTGGTGAGAATTGTGCTTGGCCAGTAAGTGCTGAGGATTATGACTGTTGGTTGATGTAAATTAGTTCCAAGGAGAATTCTCATTTTCAAGATTTAAAAAAAACAGCAAATAATGGTTAGAGAGAAGCTGGATTGTTGAAGTCTGGCCAATGAACAGTTCTGAATTGCCGAGATCTATGCGTGCAAACAGAGGTAACTAGCAACAGCTAACCAGCAGCTTCAAAACTGTTGGTCCGTCAACAGAAAGCTGGCAACACAAGCATGGCCCCCATTATCAGCAAATAGAGCATGGGTCTTAACTCAAACTGCAAGTGCACCCTATACTACTGGCGTTGGAGAGAATAGTAAATACAGGAAACCCTGAAGAGCTGTAGACACACAAATTATGAAGGGAGAAAATCATTGGTGCATTTCTTGGGAAGGGATGTCTATGGCCATGCTTCCCTAAAAAAAACTGAAGGTTTTTAATTAAAACAATGCATTCTGGTTCATGTTAAGCTCTTTTGTGCTTCACAAACACTTATGTTTAAAGATGATTAGCAAAGTGACATTTGGATTTTTACCATGCACCTTTTTTTTACAGACAAATCCAAGTAATTGCTTCGAAACTGTTGAGGTGAACTGGGAGAAGTTATACTGTTGGTAAATCTGAGGCTCCAGGTTAATGACTGGATTTCTCTTTTACTGTCGTCCTGCATCTTCTAACAAAGGAATAGAAGGATACACCACTGCTGGGGTTAGATAGAGAGGGATGGGAGGAGGCATGGGTGGAGCATAAACAACAGCATAGATCAGTTGGACCGAATACCCCGTTTCTGTGCTGTAAATTCTACGTAAAAGTATGAAATCTGGCGTGTGACGGGCGCACAACACACAGGACTTTATGCCTGGCTCAAATTAAATGCTGGAATAGTTTGTTAAAGTATGTCTGCTCCAGTGCGTCAACTGTGATGTTTTACACATCAAACTTGGACATTTTTGCCCTTCATCCTATCAGAGCATTTACCATAACAAAGGCAGGGGGAACAAGACACAAGAGCTGTCTCAATAATAACAAAGAGAAAGCTTGTGTTCTCATTGTTCTGCAAAATACGGCTGTAAGAAAATTCCCTAACAATCCATCCAGTAAAACAGACACACACATGCCTTCACTGCAGACCCTATAATTTTGATTTTATTGCACTCCCTAACATCAGGCATGTGCTGCGATAAGGGCACATCATACAGTATCATCAGCAATGTCATTCTCTAATGTTCGTTCAGCCTCCTGTGAAATCAGGCAAATTAACTGACATACAGGGCTATAAGTTAAGGTTCTATAAATTATAAAGACAAAATTAAAGTTCAAATTCTATGATTTATTTTTTGAAGAGGGTTGATCATGTTATTCCAAGATTACACTAGTCGGACTCCCAGATCTTTAAGCGACTTGGAGAAAACTGAGCACTTGTCCATTAAATATGGACATGAATTCCATGTGCTTGGAATGTGATCTAAATATTTCCAGAGTGGCTGGTGCGAGTGAGCGAGCCAAATTCTGAACACAAAATACTTTATTTAATTTAGTTTCATTTTAGAAAAATCCATAAGGCCATAAGACGTAGGAGCAGGGGTAGGCCATTCGGCCCATCGAGCCTGCTCTGCCATTCAATGAGATCATGACTGATCTGATAATCCTCAACTCCACTTTTCTGACTTTTCTGTCTTTTCAATTCTTCCTCCTGGCTCCCCAGTAGAAGAATGTGTTCACAATGATTTGTTGCAACATCAGGTGTAAATGGTGCATTATTTTATTTTCCTCAGTATTTCATGTGCACACTGCAGCTTAATATTAAGGTCACATTCACCAGCTGAATATTATGTGCTGACATCTTTTTGATGTAAAACCTCATCTTAAAGCTTTTCTTTTAGATTATCCATTTTTGGAACCAGAATTCAAGTGAACAATTGTTTCACCAGCAAATGAGCATCAGGAAATAACCAAGATTGAGAGATTTTCAGTCTTAAATATTACTAATTTAATCAAAGCAAGGTGAAAAAAATCTACAATCTGAGGTTTGGGTTGCAAATTAATAAAAATACCATGTGTTTATAAATGCTTACCTTGACTTTAATTATTATTAGTATGGTTCGGATCGCACACACCAAATGTAATTCTACACATCTCTTTAAATGATGAGAATTGGGGTTTTTAAAACCAAGACCATGGTGAACTCTCCACCACCCAGTTTCCGGTCTGCTATTATGACTACATTACAACAGGTAATCAGGTTACTTAATGTCATGTTCAATACCCTATAACACAAGTGTTCACCAGGGATGTTGTGCTTCAATCCTCACTTAGTTTAGAGAGGCCTGGTTTGTTGGTGTGGCAGGGTGGCGAGATCCATTAAAGGGCAATCCGACCGGGCAATACCATGTTCTGGTGCTAAATTTACTCATGTTTTTCTGAAGAACTGGTCCATTTTTATTAAGCAGAGAAGGGTAGAGATTTAGTTTGGGCAGTTGTGTTGAACAGGCAATTTTGCATCAACCTCGTATTACATGCCCAACTTGATTTTCAGTTCTCCTTAAGTTACTGGCACCCAATTTTGGGCAGGGAGTATAACTGGTGGCTGTTACAATACAGTTAGCACTATTACCCAATGTGCAGTTCTACCTCTTTGTGTCAAGACAGGTAGTTGCAAAGATTCATTCATTCTTTACCGGCCTGGTAAGTGGGGGTTGATTTATGATACTAGATTTTGTGAATCTTGACTACATTAGGAAGAAATGCTGCTTTTTGAATCTTAACATGTCAAATGAGATATATCTGCAGACACATGGTGGCACGATCATTATTTTAAAACAATGGAATTGCCTATGGCTTGTCTGCTGCAGAGAATGATCTACAGACCTATTAGGAGTCCTGCTGAGAAGCTATTGGTAACAGAATTTTTTTTTAAATTGCATTACAAGTGAAGCAGGACTAAGCATTCTCCTAGGAATGCTGATGCATAGTTCAAGGACAGAATGAAGACATACTCCAGTATGGAGATGGAAGTGCTGAACATCGACCATGGTTGGTTATGATAAATTGACATGTTCTATGCAGTAAAAAATAAGCGCTCAAGGATCCAGGAATTTTTTTGTATATGGTATGAGGGAACACTGAGAACTGTCACTAATGTCAAGCCAAGTACCAAAGATGGCTTCAAAAATTAGCTGTAGCTGATATGGGTCCAGTTTCATTCATGGTCGGCCCCAGAGGATATCTTTCAGTGACTGGAAAAGAATGTTTGATGGAGGTCATCATGCTCACTTGAGCATCCCCACAATCATAAAGCTCCTATCATTGATTCCTCGAGGCAAAAAGGCAATGCAGATATGAAGCAAATAAGACCTCAGTTACAACCATTAAGCAAAGCTTCCCTCTAAACATCAATAGAAGGCAAATACAGCCTCAGGAGCTAAAGACAATCTTAATTCAATCCTGGCTGAAAAGGGCTAGGCTGCAATCCTAATATTGTTCTATTTCAGGTAGCAGGCAAGAAGAATTTGTTAATCCGTGCAAGGTGAGAGGGAAGAAAAAGGAGCAATAAAATTACGTGAGTCCAAGTTGAATTGTGTTTCTGAGATTGCTGAGCCCATTGCTCTTGGGCACTAAAATAGTGGTGAAGCAATTAAATTTCAAAAGTTGGACATCTCATTGCTTTCAGGTGAGTATAAATGGGCAAAAATAGTCCAGTGAAAGCTTTTCTAAAATAAAACAGATCACAGCAAGGCAGAAGTTGTTTAAGACAGGTTAAGATTCCACATGATGACTGAGGCTTAGGGTGGAATTGTCCCAGAAATCGGGGAAAGTGGCTTTTGACCTGACGACGGCAATGGCAGCTTTTTCTGTCGTATCGTGCGGCACTTTGTTGAAAAAATGCAAAAGCACGGGTTTCACGTCAGAGCGCTGGTGGGGTGCCCTCTGATTCGCAAACCGCGCCGTCACCTTAGGCCTTCAATAATCTGGGCGCCATATGTAAAGGCTGCCCCTGCACAGAGCTAGCACCCTCTAAGGGATCAGAAGCTGCTGGAAAGTCATGGCGGCCAAAGAGAGGAAACATGCTGCCCCAAATTTAGCGACGCCTCCCTCGAGCGCCTACTGGATGCAGCGGAAACCCGACATGAAGTCCTCTACCCTTGCTCTGGGTGAAGACCAGCAAGTAAAATCATCAATCCAGCATGAAAGACAGCAGCAGCTGTGGTCAGCACCAATGTCGTGCAAAACAGGACAGCCACCCAGTGCCGAAAGAGGAAGAATGATCTCCTCCATTCCACCAGGGAAGTCACTCTTCTCATCACTGTTCAACTCACACTCACAAACCCATCACACATCCATAGGGATCTCACTCACTGCCAGCTCAAGAAACATCATCATTCACTTTCTCACACGCACCTTCATCTGCCCTGTGGATCGTGTCCTCATCCTGTCCATGGCACCACTCAGCACCCACACACATGCCAGGCATCCTTATGATCTGGCCTAGCAGGCCTGCTTACACTCTCTCCATCTGTATTCATGCAGGACAAGCTGACACACAACAAAAGGGAGAGGCCACAGACTGGTGGAGGAATGCCCAACATCAAGACCCTCACAGACTTTAAAAATAGAGTCATCCAGCTGGGCCACGACGATCTGGAACGTTCCTGTTTTGACGGTGAGGTCGGTGACGCTCAACCAAATGGGGATCCAGCAATGCAACATCCATCACACAACCATGCTGAGTCAGGTCTCCCGTTCCGCAGTCACCTGCCACGCACTAATTATCTCTCCTTGCTTTCGCAGGCACATCTGGGAAGCAGCTGAGGGAGTCCACGAGCCAGGTCCTCGACTTCAACCCCGAGGACACCACGGAAAAGGAATCCGCAGACACCAACATTGAAGATCATCACAGCGCTCACCCACACCCTCCAGCAGCACAGAGACACACACCTCAGTGAGACCTGGTTCTAGAGTAGCCTCGGGGTCACAATCTGGTGATCACATCACACTGTCTGATCCACAGCAGGTGGAGGCAGGTTTCCAGCAGTCCTCTGACTGCTGGAGGCCAGAAATTTGCTGAGTCTGAGTCAGATGATGAGCTTCTGGATTCGGTCATGTCTCAGTTGCTGGAGCTGCAAAGGCAAGCTCGGGAACATCAGGAAGGGATGTCCGCTGCACTCCTCAGATTACAAGGCACAATGGAGGAGTCTGTCTGCCTTCAGTCTGAGGTAATAGCGCCGGCATGCCAATGCACCGAGGTCAGCACTGGTAGGGTGGCAGCTGTCATGGAGACCTTGGTCCAGGACATTGGCCCTGCACTGCTGCAGAAGCTGCACTCCATCCCTGAGGCACTTGCAGGCATGCATCAGTGTCAACGCGAGAGGGGGCGGAGTATCTCGAGCTCACTCCAGCTCCCCCTTCCTCCGAAGGAGTCAGCCAGGGGCCCTCAGGCACCCATAGCAAGGAGGATCAGCATGTGCATACCCCGAGGATTACTCACTCAGGTGACTCTGGAAGTGCCTGGCCCATCCGGCTCCCCTCTCCCTATGACTCCAGCACCACAGGCTGAGGAAGGTGCCACTGACACACAGCAGGACCTCAAAAGCAGGTCAGAGGGCTCGGGCCTCCAGAGAATGCCCACTAAGGTCATCACAACAACAGGCGTAGCAGTCAGCAGCCTGCCCCCATCTCTGCTGTGGATGTCAGGGGAGCACCAAGACCTAGCGGCAGGACTAGAAAGGTCAAAAAGGTTTAGTTGCACAACATGGGCATGGGTATTAATCATTTGTACTTATGTTGACCATTGCAAATACACTCCTAAGACTGTCTCCTTCTCTATGGCTATTGTTCTGTTGACCAGTGTTCGTGTCAATCAGATGTGAAGCCTTGTTTCCTGCACAAAGCTAAGGCTACTGTCACAGTCCAGGGCCTCTCCCCTGTGCAGAGTATAACCTTTTGAGCACAGTGATTGTCCAGCTTCAAAGTCACTCTCCAGATCAGTGATGCCTGCACCTCCATGTGGCTTATGTTTGCTGCAAGAATCTTGTACCCAAGTGTCACTGGGTTCCATGATGTTTCCTGTGTGCTCTCAGCACCTTAGAGGTGGGGCTGTCCCTCCCCCAACATCTCGACACCATTCCTTACAGGTGAATGTGTGGTGCTGAAGGGAACAGGTGAAGAAGCGTGTCAAAGGATCAAGTTGTCTTAAAGTTCACGTGGCCACTGTTTCTGAAAAAAATCTCGATAATATGAGCCTTTTCACAGAGCATATGTGCGCTGCCCTCAGCCAGACAGGTGTCAGGCATTCCCAGATGCAATGAGAAGATCTCAGGAGTGTCCTCACTGCATCTCATCATCATCCTCCTGGAATCTTGTGGCAATGAGGACCTCACGACTACACCTGCCTCGCCTGGCCAGTGCAATGGCCTCGCCTTTCAGGACTTCATCACCCTCATCCCCTTCGACTTCCCCCACATCGGAGGAGACGTGCAGCTCTTGCATCTCCTCATCATCCAGATCTTCCGCCCTTTGCATCGCCAGGTTGTGTAGTGTGCAGCAAGCCACTGTGATGCGTGACACCCTGTAGAATGCTCCACCAGGTCTGTCCAGGCACCGAAACCTCATTTTCAGGATGCCAATGGTGTGCTCAACCAAATTTCAGGTGGTGGCATGAGCCTTGTTGTACCTTCCCTCATCAGAAGTCTGAGGCTGCTGCATGGGCGTCATCAGCCACGTCCTTTGAGAGTGGCCCTTGTCCCCAAGAAACCAACCCTGCAGCCTCTGTTGTCCCTGGAAGATGTCAGGGACCTGAGAACTGCTGAGGGTGTATGAGTCCTGGATGCTTCTGGGGTATATGGCACACACCTGCCTGATCCATTTGTTGTGGTCACAGACCAGCTGAACATTGTAGTGGAAGCCTTTATGGTTCACACACTGGACTGCTTGTTGCCAAGGAGATCCCCCCCCCCGCCCCCCAACATTTGCGGCGGGCTTGTTCGGTGGTGAGATCAGAGAATCTTCTGTTTCCTGGCAAAGTAAATCCAGGATGCGATTGTCCCCTCCCCACCCCCGTCAATGCTGGGTTGTTTTTCGAATGGCAAATGTCAGGAACTTAATTGTACTAAATTTGCATCTAATTATCATGGCCACACACCAGAATCATCCCCCCACATCAAATTTAAATTCCATGTCGGCATGATTTCACAACAGCGTGATTTACAACTGTCTTTAAAAGGTGTGAACCTGGCGACCTCAACTTTGAGGGGAACTCGGTGGTGGGTGCATCTTTGCAAAGTGCTCACGATGATCCCAGCAGCTCCACAAATGCTGGGGGCTCATGGGCAAGCCTCCGCAGTGGCTTCTTCATGGTTGGCTTATAGTGCCAGGGAGAAGGGGAGAAGACAACCTCAGGGCAAAGGCAACAGTGTATAGGGAGAAGGGTGAGAAGGGAATCTCGGGGCAAGGGTGACGGTGCAAGGGGGAGGGGGGGGTGCGAAGGGTGAGAAATGAATCTCAGGGCAAGGGTGCCTTAGTCTTGGAGAATGGAATTGAATAAGCATGCCATGGTCATGCAGTTGAAATTCCATACAAAAGTTCAATGAGTAGTAGTTGAATGGACGCCGATGAGAAATACTGAACTTGTACATCCATACAATTAAAAATACAAATATAAGAAAATGTAGGAAAGGCCTACTGGTCCATCTAGCCTGCCCCCCCACTGTTATGATGCTAAAGGCCAATCTAAAGAAACACTGTTTAGTCCTTTCATTATTTCATAATCCTCAATCACGTCAACCTAAATCTACATTTTTCTAAGGTATAGTGACCAAGTTTGTTGGGCCTATTTGAGTAACAAAGTGTTTTAAACAGGATTTAATCTTGTGGCAATCCTCTTCATCCTTTCCAAAATTTCAATATCCCCCATCATATAAGAGATCAAAATCTTGTGCAATATTTTAATGGAAACCTAGCCAAGGCCTTGCACATCGGCAAAATCTAGCACAATATCTTGTGTGATCTTTACCCATTTGTCCAACCCAGTCACAAATGCACGAGGTTAAAGCTCTGTGCTGTGCCAAATACCTAACCAACCATTTGCCATGTATTTAAAGTTGGTTCAAAGCTGATACAAAATTTGAGAAGAGCAGATCTATATCATGCCACTGCAGCTGTTATCTGAAAAATTAGGGCATTGCAAAAGAGTAAAAGACTTGCATGTATTTAGTGCCTTTCATGATTACCAGACATCTCAAAGCACTTTACAGTCAAATAAGTGCTTCGGAAATGTAGCCACTGTTGTAATATATGAAGCATAACAGCCAATTTGCATATATCAAGCTCCTACAAGCAGCAATATGATAATGACCAGGTTTATTTTTAATATGATATTGATTTGACGGATAAATATTGGCCAAGATAACTCCCTGCTCTTCAAAATAATGTCACAGTATCTCTTATGTCCACTTGAAAGGGCAGATGGGGCCTCAGCTTAACATATCATCCAAAAGACAGCACCGCTGACAGTGCAGCTCTTCCTACAGTACTGCACTAGATTGTTGTGCGCAAGTCCTGGGTTGCGACTTGAACACACAACATCCTGACTCAGAGGCAAGAGTTATGCCAACTGAGCCAGGACTGATAACTTCAGTGATGGGTTTGTACAAGAAATGGTTCTTAACTTTGGGATATCGTCGCCCTTGCACTGGCACCACAAGCCTTTTAAAGGTAGTTCACGCTGTCATGAAATCACACCAATGTGGTATTCAAAGTTAACTTGGGATGGGGGCAGGGGAGGTGATTCCAGCATGCAGCCACAATAATTAGATGCAAATTTATTACTATTAAGTTCCCAACATTTGACAGCGGGAAACACGGCTTGCCATTGACGGGGGAGGGGACAATCGTGTACTGGATTTATGTCATCGGGAAACGTAACTAGGGTCTTCAAGCGAGATTCTCCGATCTCGCTACCGAACATGCCCGCCGCAAACAGGGTTGGAAAATCCTGGCCTTAGTCTTGGAGAATGGACTCTGAACTCAGTGCATCCTTATCCATATCCTCTATAATATGGATCTTAGCAGAATATGAGGAACTTCTTGGCTGGCTTTCATTATTTTTCAGACTGCCTGAGATGAAAAGCAGTAAACAGACAACAAGATTATTCATTCAGTCCACTCCATAGTCAACATGTGCGGTTAGATTTTGTTTACAAGTAACTTTGAAAATCCAAATCCAGACATTTCATCCCAGCAAACCCCCTGCTGCTTAATTGTCTTACTGCAGGAGACTTTCTGTTCCTGAGTTATTGAAAATAGACAAAGCAAAGGGGGAACATTGTTGTTAATGTTTCACTTTGGATGCTGACTGGAGAAGCTGAGACTGAAAACTCCAGTGGTAGCTGAATGCTACTGTGTAACTGGTGCTGCACTTTAATGCCTTCTGAGTAAATGATCATTTATCTGCACTGTGTCTGTGGATCCACCACAGCAATACCCACAGTGGAACTAAGCCAAGCATCTTGCTTTTGAACTTGGCCACTGGATGTAGCAAGGTATTTTTAACATTCAACTAGCCTGCTCACTTTCATGCTTATTTTTGGGGTGTCAACGGGGTAGTTTACAGTAAAAGACCATTACTTTGCCTGTGACACAAGTTACACAAGCAACCCTGAACTAACGGTGGTCGCTACATAACTGAACATGAAGCATTGATGTCAATTAAGGGTGTATGTGGCCACTTAGGCCTGAGCAAGATGCCATTTAGATAACATTAACCAATATCTTAGATTAAAGAGAAATCCTTCTTTTGAACATTTGTGGATAGACACAAGTTACCATGTGCAATTTATTCTGTGAATAAAAACCAGTATGGTCCAATTGAAAACAACGTGTTGATTAACTAACAAAGAGTTAGAAACATGTGTTGATTAATTAATCTAAATTTTAAAAATGTTTTGTAACAACTCAGACAGGGCCCAAGTTGTGAAGTATGGAACCGGACAAATACAGTAGCTTCTTTGTTAGCTGTGAATTTTGTGCCCTTGTGTTGTCACACAGCCATAATCCTAATTAATATGCAAATAAGGGATAATGATGTATAAAGAGTATCATTTATGCTATTCCCTAACCCACACCAAGCAGTAGGTAAATTGGCAATCAGAAACTGAAACATTACAGTTTCTGCATGTTCAGTTTCTAGATGCCTGTAAATTGCTACTGAATTGGCTCAAAACAGAGCGATCCAGATTGTGTCAAAGCTGCCTTGCTGTCTGGCCTATGTCACGTTTAGGATAAGAGTGTAAAGTTGCAATGAATGTAATGCAAAGAACAGCAGCCCAGAAATTCGGTTTGCTTCCCAGACTAATATCAGCTCTGGTGACAATTTTCAGGACCTCTGCGCTGGCAAAAGAAAGGACTTGTGTTTATATCATTTCTTTCAAGACCTAAGGAAATCCCAAGGCCAATGAGTACTTTTGAAGTGTAGTTATTGTAATATAGGGAACATAGTAGCCAATTTACAGACAGAAAGCTTCCCAAAACAACGATAATTATCGGATAATTTATTTTAGTAGTGTTTAGTGAGGGATAAATATTGATCAGGACACCAGGGAAAATTCCCCTGTTCTTCTGTAATAGTATCATGGGATTGTTTTTACTTCTATCCGAGATCGAGCTTTGATACAACTCGTCCGAAGACCACACCTCCGACAGTGTAGCACTCCCTTGGGATTGTACTGCAGTATCAGCCTAGACTTTGTGCTCAAGGGAAGAATTTTCCCCCCGTTGGGGCAGAAGTGCAGGAGCAGGCGCGGGCAGGTGTACCTCTGATTGGCGCCCCCAATCAGGTGCGCGCCGCCATTTTACTGTGTGGGCGGGCCCTGTGCGGGCAGGGGGGGGACTCCCTCAGCCGGGAGTGCGCTCTTTTGCGCATGCGCACGAAGGAGCGCACTGATCTCCCTGAGGTTAAGTGCTGCCTCAGGGAGATTGGCTCTAAATTTAAAAATGTTAAAGAGACAAAAACAAGATTTCCCTGACACGTCCCCTCATGTGACACTGTCACATGAGTTGGGACATGTCCATCACTTTTAGTGAACCCTTTATCCCACCCGTGGGTGAGGTTTCATGTTTTTCTTAAGCCTGCCACCTGCCTGCCAATCTTAAGGTTGGACAGGCAGGTCCATTAATGATGTTAAGTACTTTTTAAATGGCCTCAATTGGCCGTTGACAGGTCGGTGGGCACACAGCTGATTCAGCTGCGCCTCCGCCGACCTGAAAATGAAAATGAAGCTGGGTGACGTCGGGGGTTCCACCCAACGTCATCCCGTGTCAGCAAGCAAGCCCCGCCCCCAGCTTGTTGACCTAAACATCCTGCCCCAAGTCTCTGGAGTGGGATTTGAACCACAAACTTATAACTCAAGAGACAATAGTGTGACCAACTGATCCACAGCTGAACTCAACCAACCAAGCTTTTCTCACAACTATTGTGTAACTGAAGGGCATATGTCTAAATGTCTAGTGAGAGTAGAATTGGGCTCAGCCATGAGATCGTCCCTAATGAAATCGCTTGCCAACATTCATTGTCTATCTCACATATGAGGAAGGATCACTTAGTCAAGGTATGGAAAAGGAAAGCTAAAGTGGTTGTAATCTCTATGTCATCAGTCTCTTGAAACATTTATAGTGATGTAATGAAGCCATTATAGAACTGACCTGTATACATCTCCAGGTGAAAGAAAACAAACAAATTTGAAGTCTATCAAATGGCTGTAATTGTGCAAAGTGATTGAAGCCGATTGAGGATGCAGCAGGATTTATCAGCATCCATACCAGTCCCAGTAGACATAGGAGTTAATTAACTTTTACTTTTTGAAAAGCCTCCTGGTGACCCAGACTAATCAACTGTATTCTTTTGGTAGTGGGGAGAGAGGGAGGGAAGCAAAACAAAAGGATTTCTGTATTTGCCGTTTCCCTTTCTAGGAAAATCCCATTGCAACAAGGCAGGGACAGAAAACAGGAGTGAAAATAAGTTGTGAAAATTAGTAAACTCTTTTCACACAATCAGAAAACAAAGTTTGATGGCGCTTCACTCTCTGAGTGTCAGGGATGGGAGCGAGTTGCACTGCTTGGTAATTAAGAGAAGGTGGGGAGAGCCTCAGTTTCTGAGTTAGGGAGTTCAGCTTCCTAAGTGAGCAAGGGGCGCAACACTGTGTAATATTTTATGAAAATAACTTGAATTGCGCTGCTAAGATTATTTTTGGTTGAGTGCACTG
The DNA here is from genome assembly GCF_964194155.1 of Cetorhinus maximus. Taxonomy (NCBI): domain Eukaryota; kingdom Metazoa; phylum Chordata; class Chondrichthyes; order Lamniformes; family Cetorhinidae; genus Cetorhinus; species Cetorhinus maximus. The sequence continues at coordinate 25,953,155 of NC_135897.1, forward strand.
CTGCATCTGGGCTGTGACATTAAATTCTACAGAGTCTACAATTTAGCTTTGATTAAGGAAAACCATCTCCATTTTTATGTATTTGCATGTTCCTGGATTTCCCCAGCCTCACTGATGCTATTTTAATGTAACCTTGACATTCTCCATTATCGTGCAAAGTGTTCAGCTCTGCAATGAATCTATAATTAACTTTACTGTCCAAGGACCTTCACTTGATTAATCCAGGTAACCATCGCCGCAATGATTCAGCTACATAAATATCATTTTTATTTCTTGTCTAAATCTAAATTGAAAAGATTAAACTCATCACCCTGTTTGGTGTGTCCAACATCCTCTCCATATAAGTCATTCAACAGCCAGCTGAGGATATAAATCTCATATGTCTTTAACATTACAATTTTTTTTTATTCATTCGCAGGATGTAATTAATTTGTACGTGCTCATTAAGGTTTCAGTGATAGTACTTTCATCTCTGAGTTATTAAGTTTGGGGTCGAGACCCACCCCAGAGGCCCAAACACATAATCAAGGGGTGCCACTTCTGTGCAATACTGAAGGAGTGCTGCGGTGTCAGAAATGCCGTCTCTCAGGTTTGTAACAGAGGGTTTGTCTGCGGGAAAGGCAGTTCTCCCCAGTGTCCTAGACCAGAATTTATCGTTCAACCAGCATCATTAAAACCGCTGATCTTGGCATTTATTTCACTCCTCGTTGTGGGAGCTTACTGTTAAGCAATATGGCTGCCAAGTTTCCTATGTTACAACAGTGGTTGCAATTGGTTGTAAAGCACTTAGGTATTGTCCTCAGGTTTTGATATTGCTCGAGGAGGTAATTAATTGAGTTCCACTTGAGTCCGCTCATCTCAGAAGCAGGAACATCCAGAAAACCTCCTCTGAAGCACCCAATGGCAGACATGACCCTTTCCTCAACCATATGCTTTAAACCAGGGAACAGCTGCCAGACAACTACAGTGCTTTAATAACCACACTGAGATGTGCAACAGAATTTCAATTACATCAACAGAGTGGAAAGTCTCCTGTTTACCTCACTTTATTGAAAAAGTTGCCATCAATGCAAAATGAAAATTCTCGTTGAAACAATGGAAGTTCAAAATTTGAAGTCCATCAAATGGCTATAATTGTGCAAAGTGATTGAAGCCGATTGAGAATGCAGCTGGATTTGTCCATGTCCAAACCAGTCCCAGTAGACATAGGAGTTAATTAACTTTCATTTTTTGAAGAGTGTAGTAGTAACTCAGACTAATCAACTGTATTGTTTTTGGTAGAGGGAGGGAAGTAAAACAAAAGGACTTCTGCATTTGTTATTTCCCTTTCTAGAAAAGAGGGATTATTTCTCTCTGTTCTATTAATCCAATTGCAACAAGGCAGGGACAGAAGGCTAGAGTGAAAATCAGGAAACAAAGTTTGATGGCACTTCACTCTCTGAGTGACAGTGATGGGGGCGAGTTGGACTGCTTGGTAATTGAGGAAAGATGAGGTGGGGAGAGCCTCAGTTTCTGAGTTAAGGGGGTCAGCTTCCTAAATGAGCAAGGGACACAACACTGCGTAATATTTTATTAAAATAACTTGAATCACGCTGCTAAGATATTTTTCGGTTGAGTGCACTGTTGCACCTGGGCAGTGGCATTAAATTCTAGAGTCTACAATTTAGCTTTGATGAAGGAAAACTCGCTCTACTTTTATGTATTTGCATGTTTCTGGATTTCCCTAGCCTCATTGATGCGATTTTAATGTAACCTTGACATTCGCCTTTTGTTAAAACTATCGATGGGAGAAAACGTACCCCATTAAAATCAAAATATGAGCAACAAATATGTGTTACAAACTTTTATCATATATCATACCTGGACCCAACATCTCAATGTTACTGTAAAATGAGTTTCTAAGAGCTTATTTTAAGAATCAGCCCTGCTGTTACAAGAAAGTCATGGCAGCGATGTCCAGATATGGAGGAACTGAGATCTGTGCATCCAGATGGACTTTTCTGACATGTCTCTATTTCAACTTACAGGACCACTGTAACATCTCATTGCTACAATTGTTTGAGAACCTGACACTCGCTAGATTGGCATCAGCAACCCTGGGCTAAGGAGTGGAAAAGTCAGTCAGGGTGAGTGACCGACTTGGCTAAAGAGGATGTTGAATGCTGACAGGATCAGATTGGGCTCTGTTTGCCTCACACAGTCAAATAGCCTGATGGCTACAAGGTAGATGTTCTCTCTTAAGAGTTTCTCTATCCACAGATGCTGTCAGACCTGCTGAGTTTTTCCAGCATTTTCCGTTTTTATTTTAGATTTTCAACTTGCCATCCAGGCATAAAACTGGCATTGCAATTGCCCGTCCATTATAGAGGCTGCCAAATTTTCAATGAAAATCCGGTAGCTTCCATAGCAGCTGGCCGATTCAGCACATCAGCTTTACACCCAGGTGGGCAAATTGGAAACATATGTTCTCAGCATCTAGATTCATGCATAAAGAATTAGAACTTGGTGAGTTCGGCAAAGTCGCCAACGCCTGTAGAAATGCATTGCATGGAGCCTGTAGCTTCAGGAGAAGGGAGGGAAAATCAGAAATGGTGAAATATATTTTCTTCTACATCTCACTGTAAATATTTTGTTTGAAGCCAAAAATCTCAAGTTTATTTCTTGAACTAGTTTGTAAGATTTACATAGAACCACAGAATCAAAGCATTGTACAACACAGAAGGAGGCCTCTTGGCCCATTGCATCTGTGCTGGTTCTTTTGAAGAGCTGTCCAGTTAATCCTAACCCTATTCTTTCCCCATATTCCAAAATCTTCTTCAAATGTTTATTTAATTACCCTTTGAAAGCTACTATTGAATCTGCATCCACCATTCTAACGCGCAGTACACTCCAAATCCTAACCACTCATTGCGTGAACAATTTTCCTCCTGTTGCCTCTGGTTCTTTTGCCAATCGCCATAAAACTCTGCCCTTATTTTCTTTAAACTGTAATATATTTTGAAAAAGGGCCAGCGCAGATTTTTCATGCCTGTATTTTAATCCTCTCTTTTCTAATGGCTGACGCACTGGTAAAATTTCTGACATGCGTTCTTTCACAGTCATTAGCGATTGAATTCTTAAGTCATCCCAACGTTCAGTTATCGCTAACTGAGAAACTCTGGGAGCTCAGCTCCTCTCCTAGAAATCTGGGCAAACATCTTAAGCTTCTGAATAGTCACACAGATAAATATAGCTATCCAAGTCACATGGAGCCTCATGATTGCAACATTTTCTATTTTGCTGTTCCAGGAAGGTAACTTTTTTAATATGTTTATATACTCTTGGGATTATGGGCACTGCTTGTGCGGCCAGATTTATTGCCAGTCCTTAGCTGCCTTCAACATAATGATTGGCTCCATCCATCTCCCTGGCAACTGTCAGAGGCTGAAACAGACCATTTGCAACTTGTGTCGTATTTAACCCTGAGATGAACTTTCAGACAGATATCTGTTCTATTATTAAGCCTGCCCACTTCCACCTCCATAACATTCGGCGAAATCTTCCGCTGGGCGTCAGAGGCACTTGGTGGCGTGAGTGGACAATATGGCGAGGAGGCCAAAAATCTGTTTCAAGACGTCGTGAAGCCATTCTGCGAACATCCGCTCATCCCCCCGATGACAGACCGTGTTTCCTGCCATCAGACATCAGGAACCACATTGTAACACATCAGCATATCGTTATAAGGCCAGTCCGCCGGATTCATCCTCCCCCGCTGGATCGTCCGCCCACTTTGGTGTAGTTGCATGCTGGCATGTTTCACAACAGCATATAAAAGATGTGCACTTGCCGGGCTGCACTTTGAGGGGGGCTCGGGGTGAGCGTACCACAACATTGTGGAGTGCTTGTGAGGGACACCAGTTGGACCTCAAGGATGAGGTGCGAGGTGGGTGGGGGGCAAAAGCAGTCCTGCAGTTGAGGTCACCTGGTGGGGGAGGGGCAAAGACTGCCTGGTGGCTCAGGCAACTTTGGGGAGAGTGGGGGCAAAGGCTGCCCTGCAGTTGAAGGTGGCACGCAAGCACGTATGGGGTTGAGGAGGTGGGGGTAGTGGGCGAGGGAAGCGGCCACACATTAGGGACACCTTGTATAAAGTGACCATTCTTCTGCAGCTGAGACAGTTCAGACGCAGCCACATTGATACGATTGGAGTCGGGCCTCTAGCTTACCTGACCACTCAAACAATACAGAGGCATCAAAGTGCCACCAAGTGCTCCAGAGCTTTTCACCCCTCAGGCACAGACTGCAAAATAATGAGCATTTTAGTGGACTGCAGAACAGTTGGATGACTGGGCACGTTGTACAATCTCCTTGCTAAAGCTGGCCATGGAGTAGTGACTGGTGGAGGCGCTCACAGCCCCTTGCAATGTCAGCATCCCAGTTTGGACTAGTCTCCCCCATGGTTCAAGCTAACAGTGCAGCCTTGCAGTGCGGGTTAGGAGAATACCTGCGCCTGAGCTGAGAGCACAGCATGCAGTCCAATGGGCAAAGCTGCTGCCAATCGGTCAGGTGGAGTGGGGTGGAGGAAGGTGGGGTTTCAAGCACTAATCTCTCGCCATCCAAGTGGTCGCCAGCACACTTCGGGATGCGTTAGGGGGCCTTCAGACTTAACCAGGATAGGTTCTTAGTGCACCCATGCTAATCCACGTGTCTCTCTCTTTCACCCTGCAGGAGGAGTACATCAGGATCATGGAGCCTGCTGGACTAGCTGTATGCCTCGCGGTGTAGAAAGAGTGAAGACGACGATGAAAAGAGTGACTGAGGTGCCTGGCTGCACAGAGGAGCAGCAGCCTCTCGACAAAGGGGTAGCTGGAGCTCCCGCACACACTGCTGAAGAGCCACAGTGAGCTGTTGCTGGTCGGCTGGACCCAGGGTCTATAGACACCAGCTTTTATTTCTGCAGATGACCGAGAGCCAGTCTTTCTGAAGAATGTGCATGTCTAGGGAACTGGTCGGTCACATCTGCCAGCTGCTGCAGGATTTGGCACCACGTGGACATGGAGGGCATTCACTGCCAGTGGCCGTGAAAGTGACTGCAGAGCTCAATTTTTACACCAGTGGCTCCTTTCAGGGTCCTATAGGTGACCTCTGTGGGATATCACAAGCCTCCACCCACAAAGGAATCCATGAGGTCACGGATGCCATCTTCATGAGGGCACACAACTTTGTGCATATCGCCAGGGACCAGGAGAGCCAGGATGCAAGAGCGATTGGATTTGCCCAGATCTCATGTTTCCCACAGGTGCAGGGTGCCATTGACTGCACTCACGAGATGCTCAGATCTCCGGTGCAACTAGGGGTCAACTATATCAACTGCAAGGGATTTCATTCAATGAATGTGCACCACAACCGCATCCTGCAGGTCTGTGCATGGTTTCCAGGGAGTGTGCATGACTCCAACATTCTCAGTTGGTCACAGATTCCTGACGTCTTCCAGGGTCCACAGAGGGTTTCACGCATCATCGTAGTCTGCTGCGCCCTTTACAACCTGGCGCTGCAACGGGGAGAGGAGCTGGCTGAGGAGGAGATGCAGGGGCTACAGATCTCTTCCAATGAGGAGGGCGCCAATGGTGATGAGGGTGAGGAGGTCCTCAAAGGTGATGATGACAGGGACAAGACCCTGCACTGCCCAGATGAGGCAGGTGACCCTCATAGCTGCTAGATTTGTGGAGGATGATGGTGACATGCAGTGAGGAGACACCATAGATCCTCACAAAGCATCTGTGAACATTTGACTTCAGTCTGGCTTATGACAGTGCACACATCCTCTGTGTTAATGCTCCTGTCATGGAGACACAGTGGAGGCCCTAATAGTCATTCGATTGCAGAAGGACGGTGACGACATGCAGTGAGGATACTCCATAGATCTTCACATAGCCCCTGAGAATGTCTGGCTCCTGTCTGGCCAAGGGCAGCTAGCTTGCGCTCTGTGATCAGGGTCATATCATAGAGGTGCAACCATGAAGCTTTAAAAGCATCTGATCCTTTGTTTGCCTTTAGCACCTGAGCCCTTCAGCAGCACGGCATCACTGGTCACAGATGTTGAAGACAAGGTGCTGTGAACATACCAAGAGAATGATGGAACTCTGCCCACGACATTCTGGCAGCAATGACAAGCACCGTCGGGGTGCAGGCATCAGTAATGTGTCCAGGGAGTGTAAGGCCGGACCATCACTCCAGTGTGAGACTGCACAAAACATAGGGAAGAGGCCCTGGTCTGAGACACCTGTCTTTATCTTGCGCAGAAAGCTTTCACATCTGAGTGACACGACTGCTCATCAGAACAAGGAGCAATAGGCAAGGAGACATTCTTGGGAGTTTACTGGCAATAGTGAACATTATGTAGAAGTGATTAACACCCAAGCCTAGGCTTTGCAACCACATCTTATAACTTTCCTAACACTGCCGCTATGTCTTGGTGCTCCCCGGACATCCACAGTGGAGGTGGAGGCAGCCTGCTGACTGCTACACCCTGCCTGTGATGACCTTGGCGGGTGCCCTCCAGAGCGCTGAGACCTGGAGGGCCCTGGCCTGCTTTTGAGGTCCTGCTGTGTGGCAGTGGCACCCTGCTCAGTCTGTGGAGCTGGAGCTGTTAAAGTCATAGGAAGAGGGGATTCGGATGGGCTGGACACTCCCGGAGTTACCCAGATGGATGGCCTGGGGGCGCACACTTGCTGATCCTCCTCCCTATGGGTGTCCGAGGGCGCCTGGCTGACTCCTTGAGGAGAAGGGGAAGCTGGAGTGAGATCGAGCTGCCCCACACCACCCTCGCATACACACTGTTGGAGGCCAACTATGGCATCAGCGATGGAGTTCAGCCCACACAGCAATGCAGGAGCGATGTCCTGGACCAAGGTCTCCATGGCATCCTACCAGTGTTGCCCTTGGTGCGTTGGCATGCCGGCGCATGCACACCTCATGTGGATGTGCATACAGGCCAGACTGGGTAACGATGGCAGGGGGAGGTGATGGTGTAGTGGTATTATTGCTGAACTAGTAATCTAGAGACCAAGTATAACGCTCTGTGGAGCCGAGTTTGAATCCCACCATGGCAGGTGGTGGAATTTGAGTTCGATAAAAATCTGGAATTGAAAGTCTAATGATGACCATGAAACCATTGCCAATTGTTGTAAAAACCCATCTGGTTCACTAATGTCTTTTAGGGAAGGAAATCTGCCAGTTGAATCCACAAGTTAATGATGAGAGTGCCACCAACTGGGTCAAGTTGACTCTCAATGAAGTCAATTAGATAAACTTCCCCATTAAATTATTCTAGTTTACAATCATAAACATCAGAAATAAGAGCTTAAGAAAATAAATCAAGACAAGAAACTGCAATCTAGACCATCTACTTCAAGTTCAGTTATTCAATCCAAAGTTGTATTTTTTTAAATGTGCAGCGTTAGAGTAGGAAGATATGTGCAAAACATAAAATAAATAGCAGGATGAGGACCTGACCTGCAATGTCAATAAGCTTTGCCATTATTATCATCGTTGCTGTGTGTGTTAGTTGCAATATGCTTACCATAATTAACTTGAGCACATACAGGAATTGGAGGGTAAAAGACTCACGTGAGTAAAAGGGAGAGGTGGTGGGGGTAGCGAGAGAGTAAGCAGCTTCTATAAACACTATGAGGGTAATTTTCCCTGTCACCATTTGGGCAGCAGATTTAATTCATTGAAATGAAGAGAAATAAAAATTGGGCAGTTGCTATAACAAGTGGGACATCTGCCCCATTAATTTACCACCCAACCAGTCAAGGTTAAAATTACTTCCTATAAACTCAGATTGAAGACCTTGGTAGCACTGAGGAATGAGGTAAGTGAAGCTTGTCTGAATATGAATGGGTCACTGCTGTAGAAAATCTAACATTGAAATTAGCTCGACTGTATTTAGATTCTTTCTACGAACTGCCATCTGTGAATCTGTATTTCACTCTGGTCTTGCTGGAAATTCTCACTGCGTTTGCATAATGCTCCCAAGCGGATAAAATTGAGGTGTTCACAAAGTACCTGCAGATTGCACATTTCCAGCAATTTTACAATCATTATCCTGTGCTTCCAATTGCCTGTCACTTTAATTCCCCACCCCTCCCACTCTGACTTATATGTCCTCGATGTCCTATACTGTTCCACTGAAGCTCAAAGTAAGATTGAGGAACAGCACATCATCTTTCGATTAGGCATTTTACACCTTCTGGATGCAACACTGAGCTCAACAATTTCAGGCCATAATCTCTGCCCCCATTTATTTTTTTGCTTTTGGACAGCAGCTGTTGCTGACGATTCTGTGTTTTCCCATTTACACTTGCACAAGACAACTTTTATTTCTTGTCTCATTACCATCTCTTTTTGCCTTGCACTATCATCTATTTGTAATTTAATCTCCCCTGCCTATCGAAAATCTTCCCTTTTGTTCTTTCCTCCGTTCTGCTGCCTTTCCCTGCCTCAGTTAAAAAACTGTTACACCTCTTAGTGCTCCCAGTTCTGACGTAGGGGCGTTGACCTAAGTTGTTAACTGTTTTTCTCCCTCCACAAATTCTTCCAGACCAGATGAGGATCTCCAGCATTTTCTATTTTCCTCTCAGATTATCAGCACCAACAGTATTTTGCTCTTCTAACTCCAGGTCCTTCTTCTGTCTAACTCTCCCTGTAAAAATTTCAGAAGACAAAAATCTTTCTGAATATGGAATGAAGTACCGGGTTTCTCCATTCTCCTGCTCCTTCCTTTCAACAAGATCCTGCAACTTTAAATCTTCAAGACTGAGCCTTTGACGGATCAATAGGTAAATGTGCCTCCAATCACTTGTCACCAATTCCTTACAGCAAAGGATGTAATACTGTCCGAACACATCCAAATAGACAATTTACAGAGGTAATTTGAGATAGCAAAGCAGTTCCACAGTATCATCACACTAATTTTCAAACATGCTATTTTATAGGAAGCGTGTTTAGATAGTTATCTAGTGTCAAGGAAATAGGATTCAAAGTCATTTTTTGACAGCTTTGTCCTGACTAGGCTGCTTATTCAAAGAAAAGGAATACCGTATACTCACCCCCTCTGGAGGGTACGCCACCCAGCCCAAGTCTCCAGGAGCCGACATAGAATCCAGGAGGGTAACTATAAACAAGGAGAAAAACAACTGTAAGTCTCTGTGATGAGAATTAGTGTATCTTTGAGTGAAGGCCAGCATTAACTGCCCTGAACTTTTCAGAGAATTGGAATTTCACTGTGGTCAGACACGGTCAAAGCGGGAAAAAAAATTCCCTTAATTCCAAACTTCAATTAACTTAAAACTAGTGTTGAAAATAAGCAGGATTTGGATATTCTGAGCTGCAAACCTGGATAAATGTTCAGTTTTCACACTTGCCAATGGATGAGTAAATTACAATTCTAGTTGCTGGGTTCAACCAATACTTGAAGTAACTTGAGGTCCATAGGGCTTGCTGGATGCTACATAATTACTAGGGACACAAGGGTCACAAAGAATCTTTTAAAGTTCTTCATTCGGTTAGGAAATTTATGTTCTTGAGATGTTTGAGTTATAATCACTACAAGTAAGCATAGTAAATTGGAAAATCCACATGAGATGACTCTTAAATTGTCTAACAAATGCCTGCATGTTCTGTCAGCACAAGTGCAATTTTGAATGCCCAGTTTCAGGCTAATCTAAAACTGTGTCCCTGCAAACTATATTTGCATCACATTCACGATACATCAAAGTAGTGCATTCAATCGACATAAATAGAGATGTTTGACTTAATGCTCATTCTTTAATACAAATCCAATTACCAGCCTTTGGACTGAACAGATCTGTGTCCAGTTCGATGGTTTATTACATTCTAATCATTGTTGCAGGTTAAATTGTTTGGTACATATACCGAAATCTATTATTAGCAATATATGGTATATGGCCAAATAATGGCCTGGTTCATTAATTAAACATTTTAGGGCCAATACTTCATTTAACCCCAGTAGACTGTAGATTGTGCATGCTTGAACACATTCAACGATCTCACTTGGCTGGGCAGTACACATTAATTCCTAATAATGGCAGGTAATCAGATTTGTAATGAAGAATGAACATTATGTTCATGCCTCCATTTATCTTTAAAGTTGATGCGTTTGTAGTGTGATACAAATATAGTTTACAAGGTCTGGCTTTAGATTAGCCCGAAACTGGGTAACAAAAAGGGGGCTTTCAGAATTGTGCATGTGCATTTGTGACACGTGGTATCTATAGCAATTTTTTTTGTTCTTTTCGTGAGATGTAAGCACCACAGGTGGGGTCAGCATTTGTTGCCCATCCCTAATTGCCCTTGAACTGAGTGGCTTGCTAGCCATTTCAGAGGGCTATTAAGAGTCAACCACACTGCTGTGGATCTAGAGGCACATGTAGACCAAGTAAGACTTCCAGCCCTAAAGGGCATTCGTGAACCAAACTGGTTTTTCAACAATCGATGACAGTTGTCAAGATCACCATTCCCGAGACGAGCTTTATATTCCAGATCCATTATTTGAATTTAAATTCCACCAACTGCCATGTCTTAGCCTGGCCTCTGGGTTACTAGTCCAGTGATATTACCACTATGCCACTGCCTCCCCATAAGCATCATCTTGTGTAGACTGCCCTTGCCTGCAATTAATGCAACTGTATCCGAGAACCCAAAATTCATAACCTGTGAACAAAAGAATTACTAGATGAGTAAAGACCAAGGTTTTACTTCACAGAAATAAAAACAGAAAATGCTGGTAAAACTCAGCAGGTCTGACAGCATCTTTGGAGAGAGAAACAGAGTTACTGTTTCGAATCCATATGACTCTTCTTCAGAACTAAAGAGAAGTAGAAATTAGATGGGTTTTATACTGTTGAAGAGAGCGGGTGGAGCAGGTGGAGTAAACTAGAAGGTCAGGGATAGGTGCAAGCTAAGGAGAAATTTGACAAAGATGTCATGGACACAGGACAAAGGGAGTATTAACGGTAGTGTTAAAGACTAAGGAAGGTGCTGATAGTGGCATAAAGGTAAGATAGCAGGATGTGTTAAAAAGCAGAACAAAGCTCAGTGCTCTGTGAAAGCAAAACATACCAAGTGTCAGATGGCCCTGTGTGTGTGGGGGGGGGGGGGGGGGGGGGGGGGGATGCCCGTGGGAAATAAATAAAGGTAATTGGATTAAAAAAGGAGTGAAGATGGAAGAGAAGTTCATGGTCCACTCAGTTCAAGATTAGGGATGGGAAACAAATGCTGGCCTTGCCCAGTGACACCCACATCCCATGGAAAAAATAAAGGTGTTGCACCTTCTGCGGTTGCATGGGGGGGGTAAGGGGTTTGAGGAGTTGGGGGTGATGGAGGAGTGGACCAGGGTGTCATGGAGGGATGGGTTGAAGGGAAGATGGGGAACATTGCAGCAGGCCAAGGACGGACATGTGGACATGAGAGCAAGATGGTGAGTTGAAATGGCTTACTTCACAGAAATTCTGATAAAAGCACAGATTTCTTAGTGAATTACTTCTTCAGTTCTAAGAATTACCTGAGCAACATGAGTTCTATTAAATGAAGATCTTGGAGTTAATAAACATTGTGCCCTTAAAAATTAGTGCAATATTCACTTCAACTTCACACATTTGAGCAGCTGCATTGCCTGGCATCAAAATATAGTAGCTAATTATCGTGTAATCTCGTTCAGCACTAGAAAGTAACTTTAGTTAGGAGCATTAAAGCACCTCTGCAGAACCATTAATTGACACGATGTTTGGCTCCACTGTAATAAATGTGCCTGAGTTGGGCAGCGTTACCTCATACAACCACACCATGGTGAGTTAACACTTTATACACCTGCACTTCATGTCCACAGGGCTTTCATTATAAACTGAGACTAAGATGATTTTCTCTATTAATGTTTAAACAAATCACCGATTAGTCAGTGGTCTAATTTTCAAGGGAATACACCATTTATCACCTGTCTTACCATTTTATTCCAATAACATTAAAATTATGAGGTAAGTGTTTTTCACTTGTTACCAAGGTGAGAGGAAACATGGAACTGGAACGACTGAAATGAGTTACAGAATCCATAGCACAAAATTACGCGATTCCTCCCTGCCTCCATCTATGTCTTCCCTCTGTTTAGCCACTTAATAAGGAACTCATAGAGTTATATTTAGAGAGGGAATGATTCATTTGAAGAAAGAAAGTTAACAGTTGTGGAAATCAAAGGTGGGGGTCTTGTGGTGCTGTGGGTAGCATCCCTACCTCTGAGCCAAGAAACTCTGGGTTTGAGTCCTACCCCAGGACTTGATGGCAACAGAAGGTGCATTCATAACGTGGCCAAACAGGTTGACTATCAACCTGTAAATCCTTCCAATATGCCTATGGCAGGCGGTAAGAGCGGGAGAGTCTCTGGTCAGCCATGCTTGATGCAGAGTAACGCCCTTCAAGCTATAGCCTCTGGCGATAGGCTAGCAACCTGTTCCAGGATAAACTAGCCAGGGAAACAGACATAAGCATGTGTTTTGTCTCCCTCAGGCACAACTAGGCATGGGCAGAGAAATAAAGAAGGATGAAATCAAAGGGAGTTTCTCTCACACAGACATATCGACAATATTCAGATTCAATTATGAATGTGGATAATGCCCCATAAATTTCACAAAAGAATAATTGCCAAGTCTGGACAATATTTATACTACCCTTCCATAAATTTTACAAGTTTGCCTTTCTAATCCTGGACTGTGAGCTTGGGGAGAGGTTCAGTTTTATGTACTTGGTTGAAGTAAATCCCTCCTTTGGCTCAGCATCTATTTTTCTCATGTTTCTGTGAAGCACCTTAAGATATTTGCCACGTTAAATGTGCTGTAGAAATATCAGTGAGAGCAAAACAGGTCTGTCACAGGTAACAGGTGAATCAATTTGTGATAACTTCCAAGTATGCAGAAGAAACATGATTTCCCCTTCTCTCACCCCTCATAGATTATTGGTACCAGCCTGCTTAATAATTCTGTCACTGTGTCACTTGTATGACTCATATGCCTGCCCGTGTACTTCTGCAATAGACTTGACCTTCCACAAACACTAACTCTGGCCTCTTGCATGCCTCCCACTCCTTTCACCCTCCCACTGGCAGCCTTGCCTTCGGCCATCCATCCCAACGCTCTGTAATTTCCTTCTTAAACCTCTCCCCACCTCTCTCTCGTCTTTAAGACCTTTCTTAAAATCTATCTCTTTGACCAAGCTTCTAGTCAACCCTCTCAACATCATCTTCTTTGGCTTGCTGTCAACTTTTGTTTAATATTCGTCTGTGAGGCACCTTGGGATGCTTTCCTTCATTAAAGGTACTATATAAATGCAAGCTGTTGCAGCCAGAGTAAGCTTCGTTCTACCATACACAGTTGTTAAGACATATATATAGAAGACAAACTGTTGATCAGAAGCATACATCAATGCTAGAAAAATGCTTGTTTCTCCTACTGATGTATGTCACCTACCTAACCCAGGTTGCTCTGGTAGGTGTCCAAACAGGGTCTGACAACTGAGAAATATGGATTGGACATTAAAAGAGGCCAATGAGTATACAAAATTAATGGAATTATTCCTACATTTATCAATATAATAATTCTTACATATGAGCACTAATTTTCAGTGCAGTAGTTAAATTGGATATATCTTTACACCTGTATTATAAACAAGTATAATTGCTTCAAGTTCTCCTGTCATTTCTAAATCCTCACCCTTAATGTAGAGGCCAGGAAATTGGTTGGTACCAACACAAACTGGGCATGATAATCAATCTCTGTTCCAGAACAATCCCGAGGCACACCCGATATTGGGCCTCAGGCCTCATTTACATGAGATCAGCAACCCTTGGTCATGAGGCCACTCCCCCAAACACCCTCCCCATACCCTTGACATTCTTCCCACTTAACTACTGACCACCCAACTCCCCTCCTGGCCCTCTTGCTAGCTGACATTGTGAATGGTTCGTTCTGTTCAAGCATATCATACTTCCCTTCAAAATCACTATTATAAGCTCACCCTTGGCCCATCTTCCTTACCAACTATCGCTCTACTTCCAGCCTCCCTTTCCTCTCTAAGGACTAGAAGTATTTCTTTGCTTCCCAGCTCTATGTGTATCTCTTCCACAATTCCCTGTTTAAATTCTTCCAGGTTGCTTTCCCTACTTCATTTTGCATCAAAATAGCCTAGTCATCCCTCCTTGCCCTCTCACTAATATCTGACATGGCTGACCAAACCATCCTTCTCCAATGTTCCTCTGCTGTGCAGATCCATGACACTGCCCTCACATGATTCCATGCTTACTTCAGAATGCAGCCAGAGCATTTTCTGCAAACATTTCCCTTCCCTCCTCCCCTACTGTCTGCTCTAAAGTCCCCAAGGATTTATCCTTGGTTCCTTCTTTTTCTGATGTACATTCTGACGCTAGATTATATCGTCTGCAGACATGGGATCAGCTTCCGCTCGCACACTGCTGACACCCAGCTTTTCCTCTCCACCACCTTGATTGACTCCTACCTCTGTGCTGTCAGATTGCTTGCCCAACACCTACCTAGTCATGGATGTGTTGTAAAGTCATTCCAGCTCAACATTAGGATGGCTAAGGTCATTCATTGCCTTGGGTTTTGCCCTAAATCTGTTCCCCTATCAATGACTCCATCTTCCTCCCAGCCACTATTTCAACCCACACAATTCTCAACCTTGACATGTTATTGGAATCTGGGTTGAGTTTTATTTCAGTATCTTTTCCATTACAAAGTCTATGTACTTCTGCCTTCACAATGTAGTCCATCCATGTTATACCTCCTATTCTTTCAGTTGGAAAATGTTGTATTCTAATCATGTCCTGTTTGAATGTCTCACATTTTCTGTGCATTTTCTTATCTGATGACTTTTTTCTTCAATTTTATTGAGCTAATTTCCTTGTGGGGGCAGATGGGGTGGGAAGGTAGTGGTGCAAATATCAGGCTTAAATCCATGTTCCTATTAATTTGCACATACCTCAAATCACCAATATTAATTGTATATACCAAAAGAATTACTGAATTTCAAACAGGCACTGTTGACACTTTTAACATCCGTGTTGCGCTGATTCTGTTATCACAGGGACCATTCCTAAATCCAAACAATATTGGGTGCATGGATGATTTCTAAATCCATGTTGACACACCTGTCCTAATTTCCAAAAAAAACCTCCAATTACCAAAAAAGGGTAACAGTGTCATCACTGGAGACCACATTTGCTTATTAATATCTAGCAATGGAAATAACATGCCAATTATCACACCAATAAATTCAGAAATACAATAATCTGGCTCCTGGACCTATTGTAATTTTCTTCAGGGTCGGCAGGTGGGGTGGGGAGGGGTAGCAGGGATGGGGGACGGTGGGGGAAACCAGAACCTCAGTTTGAAAACTGAATGGGTCACTATGGAGGTAAAATTAATTTAGCAAACTACACCTGTTATTCAGCCCCCAGCATAGAATTTCCATTCCCCACAGCAGGCTGCCCTTTACAGACATAGAATTATCCAATTAAAGATAATTAGTGTTGGATTAAGGTTTTATACGAGGTGTTCACTGGGGAGTGAACTAAAACTGCCAAAACTCATTTCACTTAGGATCTGTAAGAAAAGGCTGCTGCAAGACAGCTGAGAACTGAATTTGATCGATTTGGTTTGCATTCAGACTCAGTCCCAGAAGTAAAAGGGTAATGTCCTAAACCACCATTTGCACGGCTGTCGATATCAGGTCAACACCGACAAAACATTTCTGTATGGCATGAATGGCAGGATATAAAGATACTAATGATATGGATCTGTGATTATTTAGCATGGCTCAATGGCAGTACTTTCATCTCTTGAGTCATCATGGATTAAGCCCCATCACAGGATTTAAGGAAATAATCTAGGCTGTGGCTAAATGTGGTACCGAGGGAGTGCCGCGGTGTTCAAAGTGCCGTCTTTCATATAACATTAAACTGAGGCCCTACTGTCTATCGTGTGATATTAAACAGATCCAAGGCCCTATCTGTCTTTTAAGGTAAACGTAAAAGAACCCGTGGCACTATTCAAAGAAAAGCATGTGGGTTTTCCTTGCACCCTCATCAATATTTATCTCTCAACTAACACCAACAAAACAGGTTAACTGATGTAATGCTGTTTGTAGTGTTTTGCAGCACACAAGACATACTGCTTTGTGACCTTCTGAGGTTGCGAACAGTCCTATATGAGTACAACTTACTTATTTCTTTAAATAACAGACATCATCATTTTAAAGCAAAATGAATAAGGCTCACTCCTGAAGAGCGGCAGGTTTGTCGCTGACCTATCTCCCTGCCTCTTTTTCTCCTCCCTTCTGTGCTGTTACATTTAGCTGCTTCAAGGCATTATCACTGCAGTGATTACCCACCACATTTCAATACATGCATATTTTTCTTTTCACTTTATGTCCTGAATATTCACACTTGCTTCCTCACAGACTGAAGAAAGTTGACTGTTGGATATCAGACAATTTAGTATTTTAAGGGGATTTTAAAAATGTCAGTGGGCCATGTGGAGTGAGGCAGTGAGCATGATGTATTCGCAGCTTCTTCAACAATTTTGTCAGGTAAAGGTATTGTCCATTATACCACAAATCAAATAGCCCCAGTTTAGCCTGAGTTAGTTGTAGCACTGCATTTCTGTCTTGAGCTCTCTGCCTGAAGGCAGGTCTTTGGTGATTATTCACCAATGGATGGCAAAGTGCTATTATCTTTTACTACGGGTAGAATGAGAAGGCAAGCCCTGAGTCTACCTCATCCCGAGCAGGGATCAAACCCTGTGCTACTGGCTTTAATCTAATCCACATGCTAGCTGTCTAGCCAACTGAGCTAACCGGCCCCTGCCCATTACATGTATACATCAAATGGTCCCAGTAACTCTGTACTGAGTTAGATAACCTCATCTAGGGAAGTAGTTGAGGTGCTACGATGGCCTCAGCATAGCTGAATTAGACAAAAGAGCCAGGGTTTCGTTCCTGGTTCCTATCCAGTGAATCCTGATGGAAATTGCTCATATATGGATGTTAAATGGAAACAGGATTGGGCGCGAAGTCATAGCTTTTCTAGTCAAATAAAATGCTAACACCGTTGTCTAGCCTCACACGTGAAGAAAGAGCAGAGAGATTCTGCCACTTATAGGATGGAACCCCAATAAAAGCCAGGATTCCCAGAAGAGCAGAGAAAACTGGCACTGTCTCCCCCCTATACTGTGTGAAATACCCATCATTCTTTGTTAACACTCTCCCACCTCTGAAGGTATTGACTCCTTGACCGGACGTTGTTTCCCAGCCACAGTTGCTCTTGTCCAAGTGATCACTACACACAGGACAATCCATCAAGGTAGGGCATTGGAGCGTAGCGCTCAGGTGACATCCATATGTACATGCCCATTACCAACACAGAAATTTCCAACAGAATCATAAGCAGGAATCCTGACTGATTTAATTTTCTTTTCCTTCGACTAACCCAGCAGAGATGATACCAGTTGTCTCACTCTCGTATGGTCACTCTAGATGTGATCAACCAATTCAGCACAGAGCTGAAATCAAAGCTTGGATTTTTCTAATCTGTGTAGCTGAGCTAAATCACTGGATAAACTCATTGAACGATCTAGGGGCCTTTCCTTTCTCCATTTTTAACCAGCTGCATCACCCACTCATAACTGGGCTAATACACAATTCGTCAAGACTTTGATGCTTCTGTATTAATCTATGCTTTCCACTGCATCTTTCTTTTCTCTCAACCCAGTTCTGGTTTTGTCAAGTAGCTGTTACCTGTACACAGAACTGAGAAATGAGCAGCATTATTAATTCGAAACATTAAAGGTTTTGTGGGGGAACCAGGGTTATTGGGGATAAGAAAGGATTGATAATCTGTGTTTAACTGATGTTGAAGATCATCTGCACTGGCAGTATTTATGGTTCCTGCATAAGTCTGAGTGCATCCATTGGCACTGATCCAAGAATATCTCTCAATGCATATATTCAACACCCTTCATAATGCAGGCTTTAGAAGATGTACAGAGAGCACATTACAGTTAGGGATGGGTTTTTATTAAATACAGTGCTCCTATTCATAAGGGGCTATTTTAAAGAAGCCTATGTATTAAAGTTCAGTATACATCAAAGAATGAGTGAGACACCGCTGAAATCACACTAGTTGAACAAGTGATGAACTTCATTTACAGAGCTGTTCCTTAATCTCATTTTAGAATTGGCATTAGGTTCAAGGAAATCAGTTCTACAGAGCAATGTGTATAACAGAACTTAATTTCTGCACTGCATCTTGGAAAAGCAACGGCCAAGTGGAATCTTAACCCTGTGTGATGGCAGGTGGTACCTTATCCCTGAGAGTTCAATGGCAAGTGGCACTGTGTAATGTGATACTGAGCCAGTCTCTGGAGTTTGCCCCCTAAACCCCCCTGCCTCACTGTCTTCCTCCCTTCCTTTAAGACCCTCCCTTGAAAGTTGCTGCTTGGACAATGCTTTTTGATCACCTATCCCAATCTCTCCTGTTTTGGCTTGGTGTCCATTTGTCATCACTCCTCTGAGAAGCACCCTAGCATGTTTATCCATGCTACATAAATGCAAGTTATTGTCAAAAATGTAACTATTAAAGGATGAAATCACTGGCTGCCTTTTCTGAAGGGAGGTGAGAAAGAGAGAGAGCTCTCCCAATGCCCTTGTGGGTAACGACATTGGCTAAGTACTACATCATTCCGACCAGAGGCCCCAAAATTGATTCCCCGCTGTGTGCTGAATTAGATTATCTCTGCAGCAGGGACACTACAATTGACCTTCAGGGTCCATATGGTAAGCAAGAGGGAAAGATAAGCCAGAGTTCACATTCCAGATTAAAGTTCAGTAACTGCTGTGGAAATGTGCATATATAGTGAGGATAGAGTCAGTTTCACCTGTTATAACTTCCACAATCCTACAGTATGCTGACACCGGCTGGGCCAACATGTTAAGAATAGCCCCACTTCGGCAAAGGTTTGGTGTGCTGTCATGGGGTGTACACACAAGAGCCAACATCTTCAGGAATTGGGGGCGGGGGGGGGGTGGGTGGTGTTGGGGAGGAAGCTGACAAAATAACAGGAACTGGTCAAGAAAAGCCTTGCCTACAAAGTCATAGCACTACCTCACTCACAGGTGTCAGTGCATTTGGGTAGTGCCCCAGTGTATGCGACTACATTAAGTTGGCTGTTAACAATGACTGCCTTTCCTCTCCATCTAATGTAGCCATGACAGAACTCAGATGTATGAAGTTACAAATCATTGAATATTCAGGTGCAAGATGGTGCTTTTGATCTGATGAATGGCCTTTACAAGTATGAATTCTGTTCAGCTTGTCAATGACTAAACAATGTCTGTTCGTTTTGCTAAAAAATTATGATTGTAAGATGATGTGGAGATGTGAAAGGTGAAGTACATATGCTCAGTCTGCATTAAGTGAATTTTTCACAATGATCTTTTAATTTTTAAAAAATTTGTTCATGGGATGTGGGCATCGCTGGCCAGGCCAACATTTATTGCCCATCCCTAATTGCCATTGAGAAGATGGTGGTGAGTTGCCTTCTCAAACCGCTGCAGTGCCTATGGTGTAGGTACACCCACAGTGCTGTTAGGAAAGGAGTTCCAGGATTTTGACCCAGCAACAGTGAAGGAATGGCGATATATTTCCAAGACATAGTGGTGAGTGACTTTGAGGGGAACCTCCAGGTACATCTGCTGCCCTTATCCTAAGAGGTAGAGGTCGCGGGTTTGGAAAGTGCTGTCGAAGGAGCTTTGATGAGTTGCCATAGTGCATATTGTAGATGGTACACACTGCTGCTACTGAGTGTCAGTGGTGGAAGGAATGAATGCAAAAGGTGGTGGATGGGGTGCCAATCCAGCGGGCTGCTTTGTCCTGGATGGTATCCAGCTTCTTAAGTGTTGTTGGAGCTACACTCATCCAGGAAAGTGGAGAGTATTCCATCACACTCCTGACTTGTGCCTTGTAGATGATGGACAGGCTTTGGGGAGTCAGGAGGTGAGTTACTCACTTCAGGATTGCTACCCTCTCTGTGGAATTCCCAGCTTCTGGCCTGCTCTTGTAGCCACAGTATTTATATGGCTGGTCCAGTTTAGTTTCTGGTCAATGGTTATCCCTTAGGATGTTGATGGTGGGTTATTCAGCAATGGTAATGCCATTGATTGTCAAGGGGAGATGGTTAGATTCTTTCTTACTGGAGATGGTCATTGCCTGGCACTTGTGTGGTGCAAATGTTACTTGCCACTTATCAGCCCAAGCCAGAATATTGTCCAGGTCTTGCTGCATTTGGACATGGACTGCTTCAGTATCTGAGGAGTCACAAATGGTGTTGAACATCGTGCAATCATCAGCGAACATCCTCATTTCTGACCTTATGATGGAGAGAAGGTCATTGATGAAGCAGCTGAAGATGGTTGGGCCGAGGACACTACCCTGAGGAACTCCTGCGGTGATGTCCTGGGTCTGAGATGATTGACCTCCAACAACCACAATCATCTTCCTTTGTGCTAGGTATGACTCCAACCAGTGGAGTGTTTTCCCCTGATTCCCACTGACTTCAGTTTTGCTGGGCTCCTTGATGCCACACTCAGTCTAATGCTGCCTTGATGTCAAGGGCAGTCACTCTCACCTCACCTCGGGAGTTCAGCTCTTTTATCCATTTTTGGATCAAGGCTATAATGAGGTCAAAAGTTGAGTGGCAATAGATAAAATCCAGCACCATTCAATTTTGCATCGGACAGAACAAAGGGCTACAACACTGACTCTATTGGACAGAAACACGGAGCTGAAATTCAGCCTTCATCTCTTACTTCCCATCCCTAAGCATTTTTTTTATTATTCCTCTTCATTACACTCATTCGTTTCTCTTTTGCACCCACATTTACTCGCTCTTTCATGAGCTTCAAGTTTTATACAGGGAGATCTATAGAAAAGAGGCAGCATAGAGGGGCCACATGGCAAGCAACATTTCCGTGGAATCTGGGACAAATGTGTAATGGAAAGAGCAATGTCAGCCACCAACTTTCAACCATTTCACTCTTCTCTCCATGTTCAGTTGCTCCTAACCCTCTCTGTCATCACGGAAGATCTTCTTTTGACCTAACAATCAGGTCATCTCGTGTTATTACCAGTAAAGCGTTACATGTTTGAAATGCAGCATTTGTATAGTAACATGTCAATATTTCATCACTGGTTATCTGCCAGGGACAGGAGCTATAGAAACTATAGAAACGTTAGGGCACAGAAAGTGGTCACTCAGCCCACCTTGTCTGTGCCAGCTGAAAAAACTAGCCACCCATCCTAATCCCACCTTCCAGCACCCAGTCCATAGCTTCATAGGTTACAGAACTTCAGGTGCAGATCCAGTTACCTTTTAAATGAGTTGAGGGTTTCTGTCTCAGCCACCAATCCAGGCAGCAAATTCTGGACACCAGCATTTACATCTGTGAACCTGCTCATTATCTTCTCCATTATCCACATGAATGACAGAAGTATCATATTTAAAACCTAGGCTGGCACTCCAGTGCTCTACTGGGGGAGGGGGGATGCTGCACCATCGGAGGTGCTGTCTTTCAGGTCAGATATGAATCTGTGGCCCAGTCTGCTCTCTTAAGTGGATGTAAAAGATCCCGAGGCATTATCTTGAAGAAGAGCAGGAGAGTTATTCCCAATAACCTTACCAATCCTTATCCCTCAACCAGCAGCACAAAAACATATTATCTGGTCATTATTGCATTGCTGTTTTTAGACCTTGCTGTGTGCAACAATTAGCTGCCACATTTCCTATATTACAACAGTGACTACACTTCAAAAGTACTTAATTGACTGTAAAGTGCTTTGGCTTGCCCTAAGATCGTGAAAGGCATTATATAAGTGTTTCTTTCTATAGATGGCTATGTGAAAGATTGACTGATCCATTCATTCCATAAATGGGCTGGCCTAATTATAACATGTGGGTTATTGCTGAGTGTCTCAATGGCTTAGTTGGGTAAATGCACCCTTTATGCTGATACAGACTATTAAGATGCAAAGTTTGGTTACTGACTTGTACTGAATTATCTTGTCTCAGCTGGCAGAGCATTGAGCTGCTACAACTGGCATCAGTCTCTTTGGGATCAGGAGGAGAAAAAAAAACATTTTCCGTTCCTAAACAGTGATTCCTACTATACAATGAACATTCGCTGACAGCAGATGGGGTTTGATTGTGATCCTTCCATACTCCAACTGCCTACTGATGCTCACTATCTAGACTCACGTGCAGACTGACTACTTGGAAGAGGTACAAGAAGGTTGTTGGCATCAATGGAGACAAACTCTTACAGAAAAGGTGGGGTAAACATTGGTGTTAAAAAAAATCATGAAATTGGTTTCGTGATTAGAAAATTAGCTATAAACCAGTTGTTATACTTTGTATTAATAGACTCAAAATGGTGCTTTGCTTTTAACATTTTAGGTACTAAATTAGACTGAATGCTGAGATGGGCCAGGATAAGGTGAAAGTGGTCCTCTTTTCAGTCACTTATCTTTAACAGAGTGCACTGCAAGGTAGGGCATGTACATTGTCAGACCTATCAAAAACACTGGCCTTCCTTTATCTCGATACTTAAAGCTTTGGACTGTTCATTGTTGTTGTGTAATGACACATCTCCAATACAGTACTAGACACTGTAAAGGCTGACTCAGTTAAACATAAGCAGTTCCTGAATACCACTCCCCATGAAGGCTAACAGCAGGAATGTGCAGTTCACTTTCTCTCATTGCTGACCTCAACTCATCACTTTAAGATTAACATAAGCCTGTGAGGGCAGCAGTAATCAGTATTATTTGTGCATAAGTGATGAACATTAAATCTGAATCTGCAGTTAAAAACAAGTTGTACTTGATACCTTGTTGCTTGGAGGAACAAGAGGCCATTCAGCTCCTTGAGACTGTTCTGCCATTTATATCATGGCTGATCTGCACTATGCTAAATGTTAGCTGATCTCAACTTGGGCACGACAGTTGGGTTTAGTTAGCATCCTTGGCATTACACTTGGAGCAGGAGGAAATCTAAAATCGGCCAGACTTCCTACTTATCAATGCTGTCTAGTGACCCCTGCTGGAATATGTGGATATAGGATGGATTCACTGTTCGGCTTGATTGTGACACCCACCCTCTATTAACCCACTGGGTGATCATGCGAACAACAACCCCTGGGTAATATAGCAGTGAACTATCCTTTAGATAACAGCATCCTTGTAAGAGTCATCATCTCAGGTGGGGGTAGGGAGAGAAAATTAAGTAAAGGGGAAACTTGAACCTCTTTGCAAGTGACATAAGAGACATAAGGTTTTGGCAAGTCAGTTCATTTTGCTTCAAAAGAGAAAAAAATATTCAGGGCTTCTGTAGTTTAATAGGACATGTCTTACCATGTATGCTAGCCTCTTACCAATCATTCAAACTACACAGCTACACAATAAACCAGCAAACAAAAAAGTAGTTGTGTCAAAAGTTAAACATTTCTAAATCTGTAAGAAAAGCTTTAAATGTTCTACATATCTTGCCAGTTTTAAAAAGGGTGCTGTTGCTTAAAAAGAGAGATTAAAAAACTAAACTGGTCATGTCAAAACTCCGTAATTAAGAAGTCTGCATAAAGGAAATCTGATTCAAATCAGTAGTGGTGGAACCTGGGGCGAGAAAGACTGCCACCTTGTGCTTGCCCGTGAGTTATTCAATCTTGGTAGTGGAAAAGGGAGGTGGGAACACACACACACAGGATGATTGATCAGGACGCTGAACCAAGTATGTGTGTCCTGCCAGGTACAAAGTCTATGCTGTATACATTAAGACTACTGGTCTCAAAAAACACTTCGGATCTAACAATCAACTTTCTCTGGACACCTCATAAAATAATGACTAACTTTGCTGCATGCATGCAAAAAATACATATACTGACCTAAATCTAATAATGGAAATCTAAATGCACTGTCGCCGCTGAGCATAACCCAATCCTTAAGAAGATCCCAGGTGATGCTGTTAAATAGTATCTATTGTCAGAGGAACATGTGGGTAAATATATTTGATTAAAGCTGCACTCAAGGGACAGGACCTAAAGCCAGTTTTCGTTGATTCCTTACCCCATACTCAAGGCTATTCCTTGCCAACATCTGCTAAACTTTCTGCTCCATCAGCAAATTATTAACAATACAGACGAGTCTAATAGTCTAATTTACATCTGCATCTATAAAGAAACCGTGAGACTGGGGGAATACCCTTCATGATGTCCAAAAGCGACTCGGATCTAATGACATCTGCAGCCCATAATTCAAATCCCCTTGCAGTTCCTTCCAATACGATAGACATGCAGAAAATATTCCAGCGATTAAGGTCTTGTGCCTCAACTCATCACAAAGCATTTCAAATCCCAAACCATTAACTTTTCTCTCTCTCCCTGTTTCAATGTAATGGTCGCCTAAAGTGAAACTTACCCTCGTTGGCTGGGTAAGTCCTGGCGGCATCGCTGCTGAGGATGAAGTGAAGTGTGTGCAGCAAGGGATAAATCCATCGGTGGAGAGCCATTTTAGGCCGCTAGAGTCTGCATCCCTCCTTTAAAGTTACCGAGCAGGAATAGAGAGAGAGATGGGAACCGAGAGGCTGCGGAAGGAAGCACCAACAACTCTGTCAATCAGACAGCAAACAGCGCTGCCTCACTCAGCCACCACCTTAAAGAGGCAGCATCCTCCCTCCTCCCCCCCGCCCCAGCAACGCTTTAAGATCCACGTTAGCATTACAGTGATGTTCATATTGTATAAGCGTGGTCATATGCATTGAAGGAGAAGAGAGAGAGAGAGAGAGAATAGGACATATCGATACGGTGTTGAGCAGAAACACGGGCAGACCTGCTGGGCGAATGGCTTGTGTAAATTCGATGTAATTCTCTATATTTGCCTTGTTAACTCAATGGCAGTTTATTTAATAAATCTAAACCCTAATTTCCAGTGGCATGTTTTGTTTCCATATGCCTACACTCTGTAGCTGGAACAACCATATTCGTCATTGCACAAACTTTACAATAACTTCAACAAAAAAAAACATGCCTTTTACATTTAAGCACTGGCTTCTTTTTGTGAAAGGATTTTTTTTTTGAACATATTGAAGAAGTGACTTTACAAAGGTTGTATTTTATATTCTACAAGAGAATGTCATTCGGGACTAACGTGACAGCTTGTTAAAGAGGCACGTTCTCCAATTCGAATATATCAACCAGATTTTATTTTTGTTTCAAATGAGCTTCAGGACGATTGCGATGCCCTCGTTTTGCATGTGTGAGGTTCCCCATTCTGACTGACTTGTAACTCTTCTGCTCAAAGCTGTCCGACCGTGTTAAGCTAATGAACTCCAGTACTAGACTCCGCCGACTGGCGACAACCCTTAAAGGCGCATCTACACTGCAAATATTCATTCTTAAAGCAGCCCGGTAGAGTTTTTTGTCCGGAAAATCGATTAACTTATCATGGCATCCTTAAAGTCAATCTCTGTAATAAGTCGAATTGCATCTCCGTAAAAACGACAGCACTGTTTAATATTAAATTAAAGGTAGGCTTTGTGTATAAGAATTTGTCCTTCCACATCCCAAGAAAGGTCGTAATGATTTTTTTCTTTTCGTTTTAAATCCACATTGACTCTTTAAAATTTCCTGCCGGCATGTGCAGTAAGTCTGAAAGGAAGAAGTTGTAACTTTCCCTCCAGAACATTGTAAAAATAAAATACTGCGGATGCTGGGAATCTGAAATATTAACAAAGAAAAAAAGTGCTGGAAATATTCAGCGGGTCTGGCAGTGTCGGAGGGAAACAGTTAACGTTTCGAGTCGAATATGACTCTTCTTCAGACCTGCTGACTGCTTCCAGCACTTTCTGCTTTTGTCCGTCCAGCGCTTTGCTTTGGGGAAGTGTTGTTCTTACGGGCAGGAGTTCGCGGAGTGTACAATCGACATGTCGCCCAGCTCAGTAATCTGGACTGAGAGAGATCCGGCATCCTTACTACACGCTACCTGCTGACCTTGAGGTCAATGCTGGTACGCCAAAGTCTTAACCTCTGGTTTAAGGGAGGATGAGGCGAGGGTTCACCTTATTTCAAAAACAAAACTAGACTCAAAATCTCTCAAACAGCTGACACGGGCAGGGTGGGTTAGATGTCTTCATTCTGTCCTGTATGATTCTATGAAGTCAAAAGCTTGAGGAAAATCTCAGTCTCCAGGCCGACCAGGAAGTAAATGGCAAATATTAAAACATCCGCCAACAATCTATAGCAATAAAGGATCAGGGGGAAGCACTGGGGATTTACAGTGTCTCCCCTGCTTGGTACAAATTGATATTTGCAATTGCAGCACATGCTGAGGCTTGGGGCGTTACAAGTGAACAGGCAGCAGTGACTCGAGTTGGCTGACAGTGTGTGTGTGGGGTGGGGAGCGGGCATCTGCACTCAGTTCCCCCGCCACAGCACAATAACCAAACTGCAAACAGCAGATCCGAGCATGAAATGCTGCACACAGGGAGGACAAACACTGGCACTCCAAATTAAGATCTGAAATAGTTTGACATGTTGCAGTAACTTTAGAAGGGAGTTGGTCGATTCTCATTCAAAACAAGTAGTGACCGGAGAATGTCTCGGATCTTTTGTGTGTGAAAGCACGATTGTCCTTAACATTTCAGTCGTTCCCTTGTGTGATGTATTGCATCGCATTGTGCTGTTTACTTTTCGAGGTGGTTAGTCTGATTGAGGTATGAAGGTTGGAGGTGTTGGGATACCAAAGTAAACATGTTTCATCTACTTCACTAACACTGACATTTTAAATATTCAAGTTAGGAGCAACTTTTTGAACATTTCGGGCTGATTTTAATGATTAACACTTGCATCATTTGAGAAAATAGCTGAGCTTTATGCCTGGAGATTCAGACTGTGCTCTGGGAGTCTCCCGTACTCTCCAGTGAAAAGACTTAGGCGCAGTCCATGGCGTTTATGATCAAACTATTAATCAATTAAAAAGCACAATATATGGTTGTGCTTGAGGTAGTTGTCAAAAAAAATCCGGATGCAGTAATAAGGCTGAGGAATGGGACACGAGGCAAACTCCACCTATCGGTGTCCAGTTGGACTCTCCTACACGCCATTTATAATCAGCTTTAAGAATCACAGAATAGTTACGGTGGAGAAGGAGGTCATTTGGCCCATCGTGTCTGCACCCGCTCTCCGAATCATGAACTCAGCGAGTGCCATTTCTCCCGCCTTCTCCCCGTCACTGCACTTTGGGGAGCCTGCCTCCACCACACTCTCAGGCAGAGTAATCCAAACCCTAACCACTCGCTGTGTGAAAAGATATCTCCTCATATCACTTTTGCTTCTTTTACTCATTACTTTAAATCTGTGCCCTCCCGTTTTCGATCCTGTTACAAGTGGGAACAGTTTCTCTCTATCAACTCTATCCAGACCCCTCATGAGTTTGAATACCTCTATCAAATCTCCTCTCAACCTTCTTTTCTCTAAGGAAAACAGTCCTAACTTCTCCAATCTATCTTCATAATTGAAGTTCCTCATCCCTGGAACCATTCTCGTGAATCTTCTCTGCACTTTCTCCAATGCCTTCACATCCTTCCTAAAGTGCGGTGCCCAGAACTGGATACAATACTCCAGCTGAGGCTGAACTAGTGGCTTATACAAGTTCAACTTAACCTCCCTGCTGTTGTATTCTATGCCTCTATTTCTCCTTGCCAAGGGCATGGGATGTGAGGCAGTGGCAGT
The DNA here is from genome assembly GCF_964194155.1 of Cetorhinus maximus. Taxonomy (NCBI): domain Eukaryota; kingdom Metazoa; phylum Chordata; class Chondrichthyes; order Lamniformes; family Cetorhinidae; genus Cetorhinus; species Cetorhinus maximus. Next base: position 25,981,049 of record NC_135897.1, read on the forward strand.
GCTACACTTTGAAGCAAGTATATGGACTGCTTTTCTTAAAAGGATCAGTACAGTGATTAATGTTACACTTCAATCTTTAATAACCTTTTTTTCACTGTGCAACATCACTGTCGGTCAGTGAAATGTCTACTTTTTGTTACTAGTCTCAGCATCGTAGAATCTTATAGTACAAAAGGAGACAATTCAGCCCACCATGCCTGTGCCCAGTTTTTGAAAGGACATTCCAATTGGTCCCATTCCCCTGCTCTTTTCCCACAGCCCTGCAGATTTTTTCCTTTTCAAATATATATCCAATTGTCTCTTGAAATTTATTCTTGAATCTGTTTCCACCACCCATGCATTTCAATGCATGCACTTAAGAGAGCCAGAGTTTACTCTTTAATTATTTTGTGCCTCTCTCCATTGTTCTCCCTTCTTGTGTAGACAATGTTAAAACCACTCTGGGGAACTGTTCCACTGGCCTGAACTTGACTCAAGTGACAATTTTTCTTGCCTGAGCCGAGACGGTGTGTAAACAGCTGATTTGGTTGGGCGAAGGATCACATACTGCAGTTTGATCCCTCATCCAATGCCCTCATTCATTTCCCAACAGGTGTCAGCAGATAGCAATTGATTGGAAGTGAATAAATTGCTGATTTTAAAAATTGTTTTCATCCTACCTGCTCCGCCTAACCCAAAATCCAGGAGCCAATTGTGACCTTCTTAGGCTGCCTCGAGTGAGATTAGCTAACTCACCACCAATAGAACTAAGGACTTTCTTTATCTATTTCACAATGTGGTGCATATAGAGCAAGAGGCTGAAATCGGTTCTGGGAGGATTGCCAAAGCGGACAATAACGAATCAGCAGCTCATTTCATATTCCGTAGATTTTACTTTTTCCCTGAAGTTCAGTGGAAAAAAAATCACTCAGGTTTTGAATTACTGCCCAAAAGCAATTTCATCCGACTATTTTTTCTGTTTCCCCCCCTCCTCCAGGCCATGCACCATCTGTGCCAGGGAGGTGTGTCTGCTGCTCCAGTGTGTCCATTGATGTTTCCTTGAGCCAGCTGCTAGGACAGACATACAAGCTTCGGGCCAATCTACATCTGATTATCTGCCTTGCACAGTGGGGATGTTATGTGGTTGTCACTTGGCACTGTCCCATAGTAACACCAGTGAGATTGGGGCTCAATCAGGTGTGCGATTTAGTCAGATTCCCAATATCTCAGTTTGCTACATGTTAGTGTTTATATCGTGCCATGACCCCATTAAACCAATCTGAAACAGTTCTTCTCCTTACATTATTGCACATTGCCCCTAACCAAGATACTGCACTTTCGCTTTAAACTAAGACCTGCTACAAAAGGAAAATAAGTAAAATTAGCTTGGCCCTCATAGTACTTTTACAGAACCGAGAGCTGACATGGGCTCAGTGGGGCTAATGGCCTCCTTCAGGGTCATTATGACTCTATGAAAACTGTTAAGATACACATTGTTAGTGATACAGCCATCTTCATTTTGCACTGATAGAAATGCATAAACACTGGAGTTTTAATGAAGAATCATTGAATCTGTTACTGAAGTGCACGTTGTTAATGTGTTCTGGCTGCTTGTTTTGTTCACAAGATCATCAGATGAAAACAGATGAGGAAAGTCATTTGGTCCAGTTTATTTTCATCCACCAGAAAAGATTAAATAAAAACTTCTGGATCCACCATCATAGCAGCCCAATGTCTCTTGACTAACTCTTACATTGTTAACTCCATTGTGCAAAGTGATAATTACTGTCATGTGAAGATGGGTTAAGGGCGGAATTTTACGGTCCCATCATGACAGGGGCGGGTCTGCAAAATGCATCGAGCCATTCAAAGGCCCATTGACTTCAGCAGGATCATAAAACCTGGCCGGCGTAAAATTCTGTTCTAAAAGTTTGAACATGTGCCCGCTTATCCAGCTGTCAGAGGAACAGCAAGATTGAGGCTGATCTGTACCTCAAATCCAATTACCCCCCTTTCCTCCACACCCTTTATTATTCTTCCTGAACAACCCTGAGGTTGTTTTTATTCATTCATGGCATGTAGGCTTCATTGGCTAGGCCAGCATTTATTTCCCATTCCTAGTTGCCCTCAGGAAGGTGGTGGTGAGCTGCCTTCTTGAACCGTTGCAGTCCATGTGGAGTAGGTACACCCCCAGCTTGCTCAGTACTCTTCCTCTAATGATGGTGATTGTTCTAAGTTCCTCCTCTATACCCTCTGCTCTACCTGTTACTATTCGGGTGGTACAAATTCCTCCACCGTGAAAACTGAGGCAAATTATTGATTAAGCATCTCTGCCATTTCTGCGTTCACGAATGTGCAATCATCAGCGAACATCCCCACTTCTGACCTTATGATGGAGGGAAGGTCATTGATGAAGCAGCTGAAGATGGTTGGGCCTAGAGCAGTACCCTGAGAAACTCCTGCAGTGCTGTTCTGGAACTGAGATGATTGACCTCCAATAACCACAACCATCTTCCTTTGTGCTAGGTATGACTCCAACCAGTGGAGAGTTTTCCCCATGATTCCCATTGACTCCAGTTTTGCTAGGGCTCCTTGATGCCACACTTGGTCAAATGCTGCCTTGATGTCAAGGGCAGTCACTCTCTCCTCATCTCTTGAGTTCAGCTCTTTTGTCCATGTCCATGAGGTCAGGAGCTGAGTGACCCTGGCTGAGCCCAAACTGAGTGTCAGTGGACAGGTTATTGCTAAGCAAGTGCTACTTGATAGCACTGTTGTGACCCCTTCCATCACTTTCCTGTTGATGGAGAGTAGACTGATGGGGCAGTAATTGGCAGAGTTGGATTTGTCCTGCTTTTTGTGTATAGGACATATCTGGGCAATTTTCCACATTGCTGGGTAGATGCCAGTGTTGTAGATGTATGGAACAGCTCGGCTAGGGGTGTAGCAAGTTCTGGAGCACAAGTTTTCAGTACTATTGCTGGAATATTGTCAGGGCCCATAGACTTTGCAACATCCAATGTCTTCAGTCATTTCTCGATGTCATGTGGAGTGAATCAAATTGGCTGAAGATTGGCATCTTTGATGCTGGGGACCTCCGGAGGAGGCCGAGATGGATCATCCACTCGGCACATCTGGCTGAAGATTGCAGCAAGTGCTTCAACCTTATAAGAACATAAGAACTAGGAGCAGGAGTAGGCAATTCAGATCCTCGAGCCTACCCCGCCATTCAATACGATCATGGCTGATCTCTTTTCGGCCTCAACTCCAATTTCCCGCCCTCGCTCCATAACCTTTCAACCCATTACTAATTAAAAATCTGTCTATCTTCTCCTTAAATTTATTCAGCATCCCGGCATCCACTGCACTCTGAGGTAGTGAATTCCACAGATTCACGACCCTTTGAGAAAAGTAATTCCTCCTCATCTCTGATTTAAATCTACCACCCCTTAGCCTAAAACTATGGGCTCTAATTCTAGGATGCTCCAGACGGGGAAACATCCACTCCACATCTACTTTGTCTCTCCCCTTTAACATCTTATATACCTCAATTAGATCTCGTCTCATCCTTCTAAACTCTAGCGAGTATAGGCCTAAACTGCTCAATCTCTCCTCATAAGACAAGCCCCGCATCTCTGGAATCAATCTAGTGAATCTCCTCTGAACTGCCTCCAATGCAACTACATCCTTCCTCAAGTAAGGGGACCAAAACTGTGCACAGTACTCCAGGTGCAGTCTCACCAATGCCTTGTACAGGTGCAACAACACTTCCCTATTTTTATACTCTATTCCTTTAGCAATAAATGCTAAAATTCCATTTGCCTTCCTTATTATCTGCTGTACCTGTATACTAGCTTTCAGTTATTCATACATGAGGACACCCAGATCCCTCTGCACTGAAGCATTCTGAAGTTTCTCTCCATTTAAATAAAGCTGCCTTTTTATTGGGGCGGTACTAGTGTCCTCCACTGTTAAAATTGAGGCAAAATATTGATTAAGCGTCTCTGCCATTTCTGCGTTCCCACTATTAACTCCCCAGTCTCATCCTCCAAGGGACCAACATTCACTTTAGCTACTCCCTTTCCTTTTGTATACTTGTAGAATCTTTTGCTATCAGTTTTTACATTTTGTGCTTGTTTTCTTTCATAATTTGCCTTTGCTCTTTATATTTTTTTTTAGTAACCCTTTGATGATCTTTAAAAGTTTCCCAATCTTCCAGCCTGCCACTGACCTTTGCAATTTGGTATGCCTTAGTTTTGCCTTAATGTTATCTTTAACTTCCTGGCTTAGCCATGGATGCTTTTCCCCCCTCTTACCATTTTTCTTCCTCTTTGGAATATATTTTCCTTGGGAGGAATTGAATATCTCCTTAAATATCTGCCACTGTTCATCAACTGTCCTACCTTGTAGTCTTCCTGCCCAGTCCACTAGGACCAAATCTGCCCTCATGCCTATGTAGTTACCTTTGTTTAACTCCAGAACACGAATGTGGGACTCAAGTTTCTCACTCTCAAACTGAACTTGAAATTCTAGCATGCTATGATCACTCTTCCCTAGAGTGATCATAACACCCTCATCAAGGGGAGGTCATGCCTAACAAATTTGTTAGAAATCTTTGAGGAGGTAAGATGTAGGTTAGACAAAGGAGAGCCAATGGATGTTATCTACTTGGACTTCCAGAAGGCCTTTGACAAGGTGCCGCACAGGAGGCTGCTCAGTAAGCTAAGAGCCCATGGTGTTAGAGGCAAGGTACTATCATGGATAGAAGATTGGCTGTCTGGCGGGAGGCAGAGAGTGGGGATAAGGGGGTCCTTCTCAGGATGGCGGCCGGTGACTAGTGGAGTTCCGCAGGGGTCAGTGTTGGGACCACAACTTTTCACTTTATACATTAATGATCTAGATGAAGGAACTGAGGGCATCCTGGCTAAGTTTGCAGATGATACAAAGATAGGTGGAGGGACAGGTAGTATTGCAGCGGGGAGGCTGCAGAAGGATTTGGACAGGTTAGGAGAATGGGCAAAGAAGTGGCAGATGGAATACAACGTGGGGAAGTGTGAGGACATGCACTTTGGTAGGAAGAATAGAGGCATAGACTATTTTCTAAATGGGGAGAGAATTCAGAAATCTGGAGTGCAAAGGGACTTGGGAGTCCTAGTCCAGGATTCTCTTAAGGTTAATTTGCAGGTTGAGTCAGTAGTTAGGAAGGCAAATGCAATGTTGGCATTTATTTCCAGAGGACTAGAATATAAAAGCAGGGATGTGCTGCTGAGGCTTTATAAGGCTCTGGTCAGACCACATTTAGAATATTGTGAGAAATTTTGGGCCCCGTATCTCAGGAAGGATGTTCTGGCTCAGGAGAGGGTCCAGAGGATGTTCACGAGAATGATCCCAGGAATGAAAGGCTTAACATATGAGAAACGTTTGAGGATTCTGAGTCTATACTCGATGGAGTTTAGAAGGATGCGGGGGGATCTGATTGAAACTTACAGAATACTGAAAGGCCTGGATAGAGTGGACGTGAGGAAGATATTTCCATTAGTAAGAGAGACTAGGACCCGAGGGCATAGCCTCAGAGTAAAGGGAAGACCTTTTAGAACAGAGATGAGGAGAAACTTCTTTAGCCAGAGAGTGGTGAATCTATGGAATTCATTACCACAGGAGGTTGTAGAGGCCAGGTTATTGAGTGTATTTAAGACCAAGATAGATAGGTTCTTGATTGGTAAGGGGATCAAAGGTTACGGGGAGAAGGCGGGAGAATGGGGTTGAGAAACTTATCAGCCATGATTGAATGGCAGAGCAGACTCGATGGGCGGAATGGCCTAATTTCTGCTCCTATGTCTTATGGTCTTATGGATCCTTTACTCTGAGATCATTAATTAATCCCATCTCATTACACAAAACAAAATCCAGAATAGCCTGCTCCCTGGTTGGTTCCACAACATATTGCTCCAAGAAACAATCTCTATTACACTCTATGAACTCTCCCTCAAGGCTACCCTTGCAAATTTGATTAGTCCCATCTGTATGTATGTTAAAATCACCCATGATTATTGCCGTATCTTTCTTACATGCTCCCAGTATTTCCTGATTTATACTGTGCCCTACTGCTGAACTACTGTTTGGGGACCTATAGATAACTCCTACCAGGGACTTCTTTCCCATTCTATTTCTTATTTCTACCCAGACTGACTCTACGTCTTGCTCCCCAGTGCCTATATTGTTCCTCACTATAGCACTGATCTCTTCCTTTACTAACAAAGCTACACCACCTCCTTTTCTTTTCCTTCCTGCCTATCCTTCCGAAACACTGAGTACCCTTGGATATTCAACTCCCATACCTGTTCTCCCTGTAACCACATCTCAGTAAGTGTCACCAAACCATACCTATTTATCTCTATTTGCGCTGTTAACTCATTAGTTTTATTCCGAATGCTAAAAGTAATTCCTCCTCACCTCTGATTTAAATCTACCACCCCTTAGCCTAAAACTATGGCCTCTCATTCTAGAATGTACCAGAAGGGGAAACATCCGCTCCACATCTACTTTGTTTATCCCCTTTAGCATCTTATATACCTCAAATAGATCTCCAACAATTGATGATCTACTTTACCCCACAGGTTAGTTTTATAATTGCCTAGTTTGGCTCTCACTGTGAATACACTGGCCATCCCCATCAAAAGCAATTATTGTATATATTTGACTTTGACAGTACACAACTTTTAATTGGATTCTGCTAGTGTGTTGGAGTAGGTGACAGATGTAAATCTGTAATATATACATCAGTTATCAATATCCAGATCACAAACGCTATATTCTACTGTCAAGAAAGTTGGAGAAAGACTTTTTTGCTTTGCAAGTCTACTGTTTAGTGCAGCTCCATCAGCAAAAGAGGATGCCCAAGTCAAGTGCAGAAATTATTCTCTTTTGCATTAGTCATTTCCTCATTGCTCTGGATGACAACCTGAGTGCCAAAAAGGTATTGCATTACACTGGACTTATTATTCATAATGCGTGTCCCTGTTGAGGCTGATGTGCAGTTTGTTCCGTGACAGTTTCCGTTCTTAAGAGGAAAACAGGAAGGTGGAACATCTTAATGTGCAAACAGTTTATATCATAATCGTATTGAAAATCATTATGATCGATGCTCAGTAGACTGGACAGAGCCATTAGCTCCCCTTCACTCAAATAAAGAACATTGGTAGAAGATTAAGAGAGAAATTCAGAGAGGCAAACGTTAGGAGGTTGTTAGTTCATGATTTGATTGAAACTATTTCGCTGATTCAATGATTCATTTTTTTTTAAAAGCACGAAAGTTTAAGATTTCAGGACCAATTTGTGATACTGCTCAAACTGTAGTGATAAGATCTAAAATATTATGACAGTCAATTTGCAGGTTTTCCTGTTCATTATTTAATAAATCTACTTCAATAGAATTAACTATGGCTAAAAGGAGTTCAATGGAAAAGATATTAAAAATTTAACCAGCAATTATGCAAGATTTGTAAAATGTATATGCTGAATATGTTCCCTGTCTTTATTCATGTATCAGAATACATACAATTATGTTAATATTGGGCAATATAACAAAATAATGGCTGCATTTATAATATTAATAGTTTTTTTTTGGAGAACAGTAACTGCTAGGTGAGCAAACAAGGTGACTATTATTTGTAAGTAGTGAATGATTGATTCCTGAACAAGAACCCGAAATCTGAATTTGCCATCTCTGAAAATGCTGCATTTGCCCTGTACTGCATAGAAGCAGCAGAATACATTATCAGCTCAAGTTCTGGGCTGAGGCTCAAACCCCCTATTTTCTGACCCAAAGCTAATTGTATTCCTCAGTGAGCTAAATTCAACTCAACTTGAAGCTGAGAACTGAACTGTTAGAGATACTAAGCAAAATAAACTCAAGGGGAAGGGTAGATATGCTGCAGTAGTAAGTTTCAAGTCCAATTGATAGGTCACAAAATGGAAGAAAACATGCATCCAGTTGCACTTTTGGGAAGCACAGAATGGACCCAAAATTCTTGATTTTAGTTCTTGACTGAAGATCAAGCAGTTACAGTAGGATTATAATTTGAAATTAAACCCACCACAAGCTACCTTGCTTATGAACCCTCAGGCACTTATTTTTTATTATTCACAGCTTTGATGAGCAATTTGCAATTTTATAGAATGGATTTATTATGACCTGGAGTCATGCTTCATGAACAATATAACAATAAAATAATGCATTAGTTTTTAACAAAACCTAACAGCAGTTTCCAAGCATTTAACAGAGAAGGAAATAAGCTGGAGCCCATTGTCCATCCAGTCTCCCCTCTGCTTAAAGTCTTCCTTCAGGCTCTGGGAGGCTTTTGCCTCACACTGACCAGCCCCTCACAGCCCTGTTAAACAAATTTGCAGCTGTATGGCCTGGATAGAGCCTGACTATAGTCTTCAATGTGGAGCAGCTGCAAATTATGTAAGACCACGAGGCCAAACGTGTGCAGCCGGAGCCACCAGCTGTACACACTTTGCTACAAACAGACATGTAAAGATCTCATTGTCCAGCTCTTCCATTGAGCTGTGCATTTATGCAGAAACATTTTCTGTTTCACAAATTTGCTTATCCTGGACATATTTTAGCAGAGAACATTATATATTCAGTTTATTTTGAAATGGCTCATGATTCATTGGTACACAAGACTGAAGAACTGCCAGACACATTAAAAGTAAAATTGGCTTATTAAGTATTTCAATGTTTGTGATATCTGGGATACAACTTCACTGGTGGTCCTCCTGATCCCCCACAGTCAGCAGAAACCCCCGAGAAAGAATAGCTGCTATTATTTTTCTTGGGTTTGTGCCAATCTCCTGGGTTATGGTGGGTGAAGGGTAACCCCCATGGAAATTCCAATTCCATAGCCCCGATTTAAACTTGGAGCATGCTTGGGTTGGGCAAGAGACCTGGAGAGTTGATTGTGAAACTCGGGTTCTGTCAACTCCCTTTTTACCTCTGTCCCTGGCTCCCCTTCTGCAAGCTTCCCCTCCACCCAATCCAGCTCCTCTCCTCCCCTGGCCCCCCGACCCTGTCTGTGTAGTCCTGCCGATGTTGGAAACAGCACTTGTGTGGGAGTTGGGGGGAGCACAATGAAACCGCCTGGATTATTACTCAGCCCCGTGATGGCCTTTAGCAAAAGGGACTGGGGTATTTTCTCCTGTCTGTAGTTTGTTGAAGTTTACTCGGGTTAAGCAAGCTCCAAATAAGGGGCTTAACACTCCCTCCATACCCCCTCCCCCAATTAAAATCACACTTTGAGGCCCTGCTGTGCTTGTGATTATCAAATCTAAATTCTTACAGGTAAAACCAACTAGCTAAAATTCTCCTGGTACCCATCCCTGCCACTTTATGGATAGGAACAGCTATGTGTCCTGCTCACACTCCCTCCATCTGTTTTCATGCAGGAAAAGCTGGCTCACAGCAGGAGGGAGATGTCCCAGACTGGGTGTGGAGTGGCCCACATTAGGCCCCTTATTCACTTTGAGGAGTGTGCCATTGCGCTGACTGTTTAGGACGTGGACCGTGCCTGCGATGACGGTGAGGTCAGCAGTGAACAACCATGTGAGGGTCCTGCACCACATCATCCCTCTGTCAATGCAACTGTGAGTGCTCTCTCTCCTGCTTTTGACTCTGCTGCCATGCACTAATTATCTCTACTTTGGTTCACAGGGAGCTCTGCCAAGCAACTGACACACTCAGCCAGCCAGTCCCTCAGCTCCATCCAGGTCCTCACCTCCAGCCAAGAGGACATCTCCTCCATTAAAGAGCTGGAAATAAGCAGCCTGGAAGACCCGTCATAGCGCTTACCCACACCCGGCACCAGAACAGAGACACACACCTTGTTGGGACCTAGATGTAGAACAGGCTTGGGTTAACAATCTGGTGGTCACCGCACGGACACATGTCTGCAGCAGCAGGAGGAGGCAGGTTCAGTCAAGCTCCCTGGCACTCGGAGGGCTGCTGGGGAAGAGGCCTTTGTGAGGTCCAAGTCAGATGACGAGTCTTCCAACTCATCCTGGAGAGTCAGCAGAAAGCAGGGGAACATCATGCAGAGCTGTTGGAAGCCTTCAGCAGAGTGGCACGAGTTGGAGGAGTGTGTTTGCCTGCACTCTGATGAAGTGGTGCCCACGTGTGAGTGCATGGAGGTCTCCATGAGAAGGATGGCGGATGCCATGGAGAACCTGCTGCAGTGGAACACAGAGATGTGTGCACACCTGGACAGAGTAGATAGGGAGATGCTGTTCCCACTCAAGCACGAGAAGGCACAGATTTAAAGTGATTTACAAAAGAAGCAAGTGTGACGTGAGAAAAAACTTTTTCACACAACGAGTAGTTCGAGTCTGGAATGCACTGCCTGGAAGTGTGGTGGAGACAGGTTCAATCAAGAGGACTTTAGATGATTATTTGAGTAGAAACAATGTGTAGGGATACAGGTAAAGGCAGGGCAATGGCACTACATCATAATGCTCATTTGGAGAGCTGGTGGAGACATGATGGGCCAAATGGCCTCCTTCTGTGCCATTAAAATTCTTGATTGATTCTGTGACCTGCAGTCCATCACGGTAGTCATGGGTGAGTTCCTGCAGTGACAACGTGAGAGGGAAACGGGGAACCTTGATGTCCCTCCAGGTGCTCCTTCCCCTCAAGGAGTCAGGCTGGGGCCCTCGGGCACCCGAAGGGAGGAGGAACGGCAGCAGGACACCCCCGGGTCATCCACTCAGGGATTTCAGAGGATGTCTTCCCTCTTTACTAGGGACCCCATCAACCTCATCCTCCATCACTGCAGAGGGAGCAGCTGGCCCACAGGAAGACAACCAAAGCAAGCCGGGGCCCCCAAGGCCTCAGCTGCCCAGAGTACCCATGCTGAAGTCTTCAGAGGCAACACGGCCAACCATTGTACAGAATGTCTCCACTCCTGCTGTGGATGTCAGGGCAGCACCTATAGGTGTTTGGGCTAGAAAAGTTGGTCAGAATTCGCTGCATGGGTGAACACATTTTGTAACTTTATAATCTGAAAATGTATCCTCTTTTACTGAATAATGTGTAATGGTATCCTTTAACTTCATTGACTGGCTTCATAAGTCCTCCCCCTGCATTTCAGCTGGGCCACGAATGATTCTGGAGGGAGAAGTGTGCGTGGCAGGGCCTTTTGAAGCCTCCTGCAAGCACTCTCCCACGCATGCGGATACTTCCTCCATCACACTGCCCTGAGCATTTTAATGCTGCCTGCTGGGGTTCTCTTTCAGGTGTCCATCTGAGCTGACCTGCATCTCCGCCCACCCAGTGATCACACTCCCATGCAGCACCTGTACCCGTCCAACATGAGTCTCCTTTCACCTTTAGTTTTAGAAGCGTGGTGCTTGTAACATTTGTCTATAGCTCCCCCATCCTATCCCCTCTCCCAGTCACCCATGTCCATTCCCCATCACTGCCGACTTCCCTGGCATCACCTTCAACCTGCCAACCATCACCTACCAGCCAGAACCCTTTTCTTTCGGGGATATCCAGGTGAATGTGTACATTCCCTACCTTCCCAAAAAGCCCACCTACTTCCACATTGACCTCCCTGACCCTGTCTTTCCCACATCCAGGGTGTGTCTCTGCCTCCATATTCTCACTAACCACCCTCACTGTCCTTTCTGCCGATACCATCGCACCCTCACCCCCCCTACTGGCTCACTCTGCCCCCTTTCATCCTCACCATTCCCTCCTACCTCACCCACCTTCAATTCACTCCCCAGGAGGCAGTCATTGACTCCACTGACCCCTCCCTTGCACAGTCACCTGGACATCCCCCCCACCCCCCCCCCCCCCCCCCGCCTTCCTCCTTCCTCCTCCCTGGACCCCTTCCTCCCTCCAGACTCCTTCTCTCCTCCAGACTCCTTCCTTTCCCCCCTTCTGGACTACTTCCCCCTTCCAAACTCCTTCCTTTATACCTACCTCCCCAGCTTCTGCATTCTCCCCCATTATACTCTCCTCCCCCCCGTACTACCTCCCCCCACAACCGCAAACCCCCAACACCTTCTTTCCCTCTCCCAACCTCACCCCTCTGACACCATCATTTCTCCCCCAACCACACCCCCCCTCCAACACGTTAATTCCCCCCTCCCAACCTCACTCCCCCGACACACCTTCCTCACTGAGTGAAACCTAAGCCTTCCTCTTCCACCTACCCCCGGTACACCTTCCTCTCCCTTTCGGAGCTAGAAATTCCTTTGAACCCCCTCGACGATCATCCGTAGCAGACCATGGCCAAGACACTGATGTCCTGAAGCAAACCCTCAACGGTGACCTTCCACCTTCCGTGAGCTGCTTCGTGGCGGAGCCATGTCCATGAGAATCCACCCAGCGTGTCATGCACGTGTTCCTCCAGGGTCCCATTGCTTTCGGGCTCCAGCATCTCCTACTCTCCGGATGTCCGCGATGTGAGCAAGGCCCTGATGGTCAGTCCCAGCTTCTGCACGGCACACTTGTTAAGACGTGTTCTGCACTGGCGTGCTTCCCTGCTGACGGCATGAAGCCGATTTTTGGCTTTTTCCCTTTCCTCTTCACTTTGTACTAACGTTATTTCATCCAGTTTGGGAATACTCAGAGTAGCTGCAAACCTAGATTTGCTAATGTATGTGAGTTTATACTCCATATGATGTCCGACGCCAGCAGGCATGGAAAATTCCGCCCATAGAGATGGATTTTAGTGGGTCTTTGATGCTGCTTTTGGGATAAGGAAGTATCAGTGGTAGTATTAGTGTCAGAACCTGACTTAGAGACATATGGGTGCTTTTTTCTCAGAATCTGAGCCAATACTAAAGAAGCTTTCCTCTTACATGCAGATTGTACTGTTAACCCCAGGAGGCATTGGGAGTAAACTGAATGACGACCTGTGTGCTCTTGTCTCATTAATATGGAGTATAAACTCACATACATTAGCAAATCTAGGTTTGCAGCTACTCTGAGCAATCCCAAACTGGATGAATAAACATTAGTACAAAGTGAAGAGGAAAGGGAAAAAGTCATGTTTTGCTGGGTAAGGTCACGAACAAGGGACCGTCACAGCACAGTCATGTTAAAACATGAACACCTTGATACATTTACTTAACAGGATTATTAATTGATAAAAACCTTCTGAGGAAGTACAGTGTAGCCCATGTGCAATAACATTCATCGATTTCTAGGAGACATTTGCTGTGATCTGGTAACATACGCAGATAACATACCATTTAAATATGGCGCCAGGATATTGAATTCCATGAAGCTTTGAACTTTGGTAATACTCCAGTAAATACCCTCTTGGTACAGTTCTGCTGAAGGGTCATGAGGACTCGAAACGTCAACTCTTTTCTTCTCCGCCGATGCTGCCAGACCTGCTGAGTTTTTCCAGGTAATTCTGTTTTTGTTATCCTCTTGGTAGAGCTTGTCACTGAACCCTAGGCATTTAGCCCCACAGGGCACACTCTTCTGTCTTTGAGTCTAAGTCCGGTGGGAAAGTTGGCATGATTCCTGCTGTGTGGCGGAACAGCTGAACACGCCCGATCTTCTGCTGTTCAACTCATCAATTATACATCTGCAAGGAGCATGGCAAATCTCATGGCGGGGCGGACAGGAAGTCGCCAGCCCCACTGTTACTTCATAGGGTTCAGCATCCTGGCGCCATATTTAAATGGCACCCAGACAGCCATTTTCTCAATGCAGGCCAGGAGCTCCACATTACTCCTCCAGAGTTCTTGTGGCCGCAGTTTGTACTGGAGAAGCTGGCAGACGTGAGCGCTCACATCCTGGGACATCAGAAGGAGCCTCCAGCATTACCTTTCGCTCAACTCTTGATAAGAACACCGCTTGTGATACACTCCTGATCAGGCCAATGCCCGCCAATGCAGTGACCCTGTTTGCCAGCATCTTGATCTTCTTGAGGCCCCACTGCCTCTTGCTGCTCAGGCCTTGCTCCCCCTGGCCCTGCAATGGGCCCTCATTCTCCTCATTGGATAAGAGTCATTACCAAGGCAGGGTTGCCTGCACCCTGCAACATTAGTGCCTCAGGATCTGTGAATGAACTGAAGTGACAAAGTCAGTGAGTATATCCTTTACAGGTTTTCTTCCATCTCAAAGCCAGCAGGCCAGATCTATGCACTTCACCAAGGATCCATCTAGACTTGGCTGGACACCCCACCCCTTCCAGGTAAAGGACATCCTGGAGGACCAGAGATGGGTATTTCTCTGGTTCATCCATGATTGCGTATGGAGATATTGCTCTTTGGCCAGGACGATGAGAGCCATGTGCAGGAAGCCTCATGCGGACTCTTTTCCGCTTCTCTCCACTACCCTCAAAACTCTATAGAGAGAGACCATTGCCTTGGCAGCAGTGAAGACCAACCACATAATCCCCTGTCAGCCATGACCATTCACACAGGAGGATGGAGGTTTGGAATCGTGGGTTAGCTGTCATCCACCAGCCATGCCCCTTGGAGGCATCCACTTCCCTTCATCCTTGCCTCTGACTGCAGCAGATAGCAAATGGCACAAAGTGAACATCAGCTCCACATCTTGCTGGGATCTCGATGTTGTGAGACCCATGAGTTGGGAACAAAGCTGCTGCGCTGTAGGCTTCACCATAGAGAGACGAACACAAGTGAGATCTTTGACATCCAGTTGCCGCATTATTATTAGGCTGTCCCTTTGAGTTGGCCACTTGAGCTGACCGTGAACTCCACCTGCCCGAAAAGACCCTCCTCCCACTTCAAGGGATCTCATTTACTGACTAGCTGCCTGGTTAAGGTCAGATTTGAAAAATGTTGTGCATTACCTTCCAGACTCAGCCCAGCACCTTCTACCCTTCTCCCATCACCCACCAACTTCGCCCGATCACTTGACCACCCAATATCACCATTCCACTCCCTTTTGTCACCCTTGAACCTCCCCGCATTACCCCGGACCCTATTACAATCCATATCCACATGCCTTCCCTTCCCTCAGAGCCGACACCCGTTCCCATGTCCATGCCCACCCGGACCCTGATTCTCCCCATTATCCGAGCCATTTGTCTAGTCCCCCTCCATGAGTCCTGCAAGAGACCTTCACCTACCAAACTCTCACCCTGGACCTGCCGCCACCCTACTGCATTCCACTGCCCCCTCTGACTGTGACTGTACCTTCCTATTACCAGCACCCTGAGTTCACCCACCCAGATCCCACCAACCACCACCAACTCTTTCCCCCTCCCCCACTCTTCCCTGCTTAGCCTGCCTCCTATGTCCAGCCTTGGCTTAGCATTTGCTACTGACACTCAATATGAGTGAAGTTATGCGAGGTCCCGAAGAAGGCGAAAGTAGCATCTACCAACCTCAAAGTGGTGGAAGAGGTGAAGCTCACCAGGTGCAGGCCACTAATATACAGTCATAAAACTGAATGCTCTAAATTCTCGCTGGATTCTCGCTTAATTTGGAGGCTGAGCTTAATTCCAGAGAGGTGGCCTTTTAATGAGCCAGGCACGAGAAAATATCAACAGGATTAGACAAAGTCAGCATGGATTTAAGAAAGGGAAATCATGTTTGACAATCCTACTGGAGTTCTTTGAGGATGTAACTAGCAGAACAGATAAGGGAGAACCAGTGGATGTGGTGTATTTGGATTTTCAGAAAGCTTTTGATAAAGTCCCACTTATGTGGTTAGTAAAATTAAAGCACATGGGATTGGGGCTAATATATTGGCATGGATTGAAAATTAGTTAGCAGACAGGAAACAGAGAGTAGGAATAAATGGTCTTTTTCGGAGTGGCAGGCGATGACTAGTGGGGTACTGCAAGGGTCAGTGCTTGGGCCGTAGCTATTCACAATACATATCAATGATTTGGGTGAGGGCACCAAATATAATATTTCCAAGTTTGCTGATGATACAAAACTTGGTGGGAATATGAGCGATGAGTAGGGTGGTAAGTGGCTTCAATGCGGTTGAGTGAGTGGGCAAATACATGACAGATGCAGTATAATGTGGATAAGTGTGAAGTTATCTACTTTTGTAGGAAAAACAGAATGGCAGAATATTATTTAAATGGTGATAGATTGGGAAATGTTGATGTACAAAGGGAGATGGGTATCCTTGTACACCAATCACTGAAAGCAAGCATGCAGGTGCAGCAAGCAGTTTAGAAGGCAAATGGTATGTTGGTCTTCATTGTGAGAGGACTTGAGTACAGGAGCAAGGGTATCTTACTGCAGTGATACAGGGCCTTGGTGAGACCACACTGGAGTATTGTGTATAGTTTTGGTCTCCTTACGGATATACTTGCAATAGAGGGAGTACAGCGAAGGTTCACCAGACTGATTCCTGGGATGGCAGGATTGTCATATGAGAGCTTAGGCTGACTAGGCCTGCATTCACTGGAGTTTAGAAGAATGAGAGGGGATCTCAGTGAAACATATAAAATTCTGACAGGGTTGGACAGACTGGATACTGGGATGATATTTCCTCTGGCTGGGGGTCTAGTATAAGGGGTCACAGTCTCAGGATACAGGGTAGACCATTTAGGACTGAGATGAAGAAACTTATGGAATTCTCTACCACAGAAGGCTGTGGAGACCAGGTCACTGAATATATTTAAGAATGAAATAGAATTATTTCTGCACAATAAAGGCATCAAGTGGTATGGGGAGAGAGTGGGAATATGGCATTGAGATAGAGGATCAGCCATGATTATATTGAACTGCAGAGCAGGCTCGAAGGGCCAAATTACCTACTCCTGCTCCTATTTTCTATGTTTCTATTAGAAGTACACCACAATCAGCTTTTCAAACTGACATTTTCCACGCAAAGCGTGGACATAACAGTGCAATGGCTCGTAACCTTCCTTGTATAGGTCCCACTACCGTGACTTGCATTGACCCTGATCCACAGAGCCTGGAAAATGTATGATGGATGGCAAACCAATTTCGTCAGTGTTTCTATAATAATAATTTCAAGACCAATATTCATATCTAGAGGCCCTCCAGTGGAAATGTGCTTTTACAGTACTTCCCACGTTCATCAACAGTCTGATCTTCAATGCTGGTTAAAGTGCTGCATGACTGCAATGTCAAGGGGCTACAATTGGGTTTTGGCACCTTTTCAAGATTTTTTATTGCAACATTCCACAAGGAATTCCTCCTACTCTGATAACATTGGGTTGCAGTCACCCAGCAGTTGTGGCAGTTGATGTTGAGACAGTATAATAGCAGTTAGGCCTGAATGTTTGTTTACATTGCAGAACCACTGAAATCTGCAATATCTAGAATTTGATCCAAAATGGGACTAATGTCTAACAAAGGGTTAATCTCAAGCTAAAAGCAAAATACTACAGATGCTGGAAATCTGACATAAAACCAGAAATTTTTTGTTTCTATTTTAATCTCAAGCTTTATTTTTGAAAGCGGACTATCTTCATGAAAAAGTCTTTAACTTATTTATTTAAATTGACAGTGGCAGAAAACTTGCACAATCATCTATCTTAGAGGCAAAAGTGCCAGCACTGAGCTGGTGAATTAAGCATTTAACGGAAGCTGACATATCAGAGCAGTTCTGTTGGAATACTGCACTGTCAGAGGTACTGTCTTTTGATGAAACATTAAACTGAGGCCCAACATGCTTTCTCTAGTTGATGTAAAAGATCCCTTGGCACTATTCGATGGCTGTTGAGTGAGTTGATGGGACCAGTGACCTCCCATAATGTATGTGAGTTATTTATTGTTTACTGAGAGAGGCTGTTATCATTTTCAACCTTTTGGAAAACCACCTAAGTGTTTGGTTCATTAGTATCTTTCTTACCTTTCATCCCAGCTTTATGTTTCTAATGCGGGTTTGTTTAAAAAATCCATCATTGAAATGTAATCTTTTCCATATACTTTCTGTGCAAAAAAAAGGGTTAAAAATCCTGAAACACAAACCTAATGAACCAGACTCTTGTTTCATATATGTGTGTGGCAAGCTCATTGGTTGCCATTTCATTTAATCTCTACAGGCCTGCAAGGAGATGGAGGCAATAATGAGTGCTGGTGACCTTGCCTGGCACTGACAAAGCCACCACTATATTTGAGCTTGGCCACAAGTATTTCTGTCATGAATTACAAAGCTAGTGAAGTCAGTTATCCTTGCTCACTGCTATGGAAAGGTACAATTGATGGCACAATGGCAATTGCAAGTACTTTTGTTCTTATGTGAACTGATCTCTCTTGTATGAATTCATCTTCAGCTTGTATGAATTGAATCATAACTAGTCACGACATTTTCAAAGCAACCACCACCAGTACCTTTAAATTGTCCTGCTAACTAGAATAGGGCCCTACAGTATGCATTAGGTGATGTGTCACCATTTGAGCTGAACTGAATATTTGTGTTGCTATAACTTCTTTTCATGTCTGCTCTTCTATTTTCCTGTTCGGTTGAGTTTTTGTAAATGACAGGAACATGTCATTTACTCATCTTTGCACATAATAAGGGCTGATTTAAACATTAAAATATGCCCAGTCCCAACCTATATTCATCCCTCAACCCTCATCACCAAAAACAAGATTATCTGGTCATTATCAAATTGCTGTTGTGGTGAGAGTTTGCTGTGGGCATATTGGCTGCCACATATCCTACATTACAGCGATGATACTTCAAAGAGAACTTCATTGATTGTAAATTGCTTTCTTCCGGGTATGAAAGTCTTTACTTTGTATTGAACTCCTGCTGCATCTCTCCACCTATCTGCATGCCAGCAGTGATTTAGTTGGTAGGAGACAGAAGGTTGTGCATTCAAGTCCCACTTATTAATTGTGCACTAGTTGTACTTAATTGTATGCAGGTGGTTGTGAGTAACTGGGAATTCACCTGTGTCCCTATAAATAGACATAGACTAAAACTGTGGTCGGAGGGGTTAGGAGATGTATGCTTGTAATGTGCATCTCTGTGAATAAATACTTATAAACGTCTATAAGGTTGGCTCCAGTTCTATCCTTTACTAACTAGTTTTCTGGAACATAACCCCACTCCAGCACCACAATTTAGTCTGACACTCCAATTCAGTACTGAGGGAGTGCTGTACTGTTGAAGGTGCCATCTTTTGAATGAGACGTTAAACTCAGGACATGTCTGTCCTCTCAGCTAGATGTTAAAGATCCCATGACACTATTTTGAAGATAAATAGGGGAGCTCTCCCCGGCATCCTGGCCCTTAATTATCTCTCAACCAATATCATAAAAACTATTTATTTGGCCAAAAGCACATTGCTGTTTGTGAGGGTTTGCTATGTGCAAATTAGCTGCTGCATTTCCTACACTACAACAGTAACTACAATTCAAAATTACTTCATTGGCTATGAAGCACTTTGATATTGTTTTCAAGTTGATTTTCCAGGCAACGTTTCTTGGTGGAAACATTGAACTTTATTTACAAGACAGCAGCAGCAGCTACATGTGTGCATCAAACTCTATAACTAAAGAAGAACTCCCTCTTAGAGGTTCCCCATGCTGCTAATTCATTTGTTTACACAGATCATGTGATCTTACAACATCGGATTATTCTTAAAGCTACAGTCCTACGTTTATCAGAACTATAATTACTACACATATATATATTATATCGAGTGGTCATCAAGGACATTATATAAATACAAGTTGTTCTTTTTATTTATATTTTCATTCCTAGTGAGCACACTTTTGCATCAGATGCCAGACAAAAGCTATCAGTGAATCTAGCATGAGGTGAATAATGCATTTACAGTTGGTTGCACTTTCATAACATAAAACATCAACTTCCCTGGTATTACAGGGGAATTCTATGGAAATTTATAGTAGCCATTGTGCTACGCTGTGTTGCTGTGGTTCTGTGAATAACCCTGGGACAGGATGAGTTTTTCCAACAGGAAAGTAAAGAGTCCAACACTTTATTGTGGTTGTGATATTTCTTTGAAAATAATACTTTAGAATACTGTAAAAGTATAAGAGTAATTTGAGACGAGACTTGTGGCAAGTGTAGCTTGGGAGGAAAAATAGTGACTTTGGATCCAAACTTTCCATCACCCCAGTTTTTCTTGTGTCATTTAGGGAACTGTTGTAAACTAACTGATGGAGATTGATTGAATGATTAGTCAACAAATCCAGTAACATTGCACAATGTGACTGCCGGATGGTAGAATGCAAATCTGATGGACCTTGATCTTTCTTGATCTAGCAATTCCTATGTGAGTCCCTATTGACATTTTCATCAAGGGCTATCCAAATTTTATATGCTGATATGACCAAAAACAAAGCCTTTTCCAAATCTGCACCTCTGTTGATTTGATCAATATAAACAACTCTATTCTCTTATTTCAAAAATTGCTTAGTCCTCCTCAAGCTCTTTATTCCTGGATTCCACTATCCATGTAATTGGACATTGTCTATAAACCCTTTTTACAGCGCTGCTTTTGCTCTACAGTAAATTAGCAAAACTGCAGCAGGACATTTGATTTTCTTCTGATTTTACTAGCCTTTTTTCCCATTAAATATCCTCTTTTATTAGACCCTCTGGCGAAATTGCACCATAAAAAAAAATCTTTGTTGCTTGTTTATTGTGCTCAACCTAATTCAATTGATAAGGATCACAGAATTTCAATCAACAGCAATCTGTTTCAAAACAAATTCTAAATGGTTGGACAACCCTGACAGAATTCAAGCAGTCTTATTTGTATTATTTATTCCACTAAGGATAGGTTAAATTGCTTGCCTTTCCACACAGATGTAATAATCAGCTACTTTTAAAAAAAAGTTATTTTAAAAAAAATAATCAACATTTTGTATTTAAATGTTTCCCTAAAAACTCGCCGCTTATTTTGCTCCCAGTCAGCAATTTTAGCTCTTGCCAGTCGACCGTTTGCCTGCCAGGCACACTTCTGAGTCCTTGCAGAAATGTTGGACCATCTGTAATGTTGTTGGCAAACTATAGCTGACCCTAGTGCAAATGTAGACTGTACTCACCGCCTTGATAATTCAACTTTAAATGTGAATGAGGATGGCCAATTTGCACATCATAATTCATCCACTGAGAGACCTCATTGGGGCTTTGAATGGTTTCATAAACGATCCATGCGTTTTTGCCTCCACAACTAGTCCATTCCATCTAGCATTTGCTGTTCAGGGTTGATTTTGAAATCCTGGACAAAATGCCACCCAGATCACTTTTGAACAAGAAAGAAGATAAAAGCAAAAAACTGCGGATGCTGGAAATCCAAAACAAAAACAAAAATACCTGGAAAAACTCAGCAGGTCTGATGGCATCTGCGGAGAGGAATACAGTTAACGTTTCGAGTCCGTATGACTCTTCAACAGAACTAAGGAAAAATAAAAAAGAGGTGAAATATAAGCTGGTTTAATGGGGTGGTGGGGGGACAGGTAGAACTGGATAGAGGGCCAGTGATAGGTGGAGATTGCCAAAAGATGTCATAGACAAAAGAACAAAGAGGTGTTGTCACCATTAGCACATTTCTTAGCTAATATCACCACTGTCAACACCTCTTTGTTCTTTTGTCTATGACATCTTTTGGCTATCTCCACCTATCACTGGCCCTCTATCCAGCTCTACCTGTCCCACCCCCCCTTAAACCAACTTATATTTCACCTCTTTTCTAAAAAAAGAAGACTTGCATTTCCATTTATATGGTACTTTTCGCAACCATTGGATATCTCAAGTGCTTTGCTGCCAATTAAGTACTTCTAGAAAGTGCTGGAAAATATCTGCAGGTCTAGCAGCATCTGTGGAGAGAGAAACAGAGAGAAACACGAGATAACGTTTCGAGTCAAAAATGACTCTTTTTTGGAACTTTTTTGAAAAATACTTTTTGAAGTGTAGTTACTATTGTAATGTAGGAGATGTGACAGCCAATTTGCACTCAGCAAACTCCCATAAACCACCAATGTGATAATGACCAGATGATCTCTTTTTGTGATGTTGATTGAGGGATAACTATTGGCCAGGACACATAACTTCCCTGCTCTTCTTCGAAATAATGCCATGGAATCTTTTACTTCTGCCTGAGCATGCAGATGGAGCCTGGCTTTGACTTCTCACCCAAAAGACAGCACCTCTGACCGTGCAGTACTCCCTCAATGAAGAAATCAAGGCTGACACTCCAGTGCAGTGCTGAGAGAGCACTCAAGCCCTGGAGTGGGATTTAAACTCCAAACCTCGTGATTCAGAGACGAAAGTGCTACCAATTGAGCCACAGCTGACACTACATTGTCAGCTGAAACAATGTTAGACCCTTTGCATATCTGATTGATCTGCCTGATACCTGCTTTAGGTCCTCTTTGAGAAATTTAGCTGCCCTGAGCACTGCTATGCTTTCAGGGTGTGGACGGGACCTAGCAAGTGGGCACCATCAGTTTGTTTAGTTTTAAGGTGGCTGTTGAGCCTGGAGGGGGAGGAATTTCCCTCCCAACCCCACAGCACTCCTCAGGCTTGAAGGTTGACACTCAATCAGCCGGATTCCTGTTCTGCTCCCCGCACTCTCCTCCCCCCACCCTCTCCTTGGGACATAAGTGAGGGATACTGCCAATGATCCAAAATTGGTACAATAATTGGAAAACCTCTGGAGATGTGACAGACACTGGTGGCTTATCCGCATTAACTAAATGGGGTCCAAGGCCCAATATCGAGTGAGCCTCAAGCCTCTCAGTCGAGCAGAAACTCTGTGCACAGCATATATAGATGTTTATAATTTCCCTGGTAATGAATAAGGATACCATGTGGCCATGATTGGTTCTAGTTTATTTTTGGGTTCATAACCAACAGCGTGTACTGAGTTCCCACCCCAACTGAGAGGCTTGAGGCTCACTTGATATTGGGCCTTTACTAGCACTTTTCCCCCAGCAACAAAACTACGAGCTGTAGCTCTCCTGTCTGCCTTCCCTTTCATAACTTACTGTGGTATCTTTAAATGTTCCCTAGCCAACTCAATGCTCTATCCAATCTCTCTCTGAAGTTTGATACATAATCCAGGACAGTAGTTTCCGAATTTTGACCCACCAATTTCTCTGAATCAATTTCAATGGCCCTATTACCTCATGACCATAAACTAGTTTGAAAGGAATAAAACCAGTTGATGCATTAGGAGAATCCCTAATAGCAAATAACAAGAATAAAATTCCCTTATTCCAATCCTGTGGATAGTCCTGACTATATGCCCTCATCATAGTTTTTAAAGTTTGATGCTATCTTTTCACAGCCCCTTGTGACTCCAGATGATAAACTGTTGACTTAAGCTGTTTTATCCCCAAACTGTTCATTATTTCCTTAAACAGCTGTGACATGAAATTTAAAACCTGATCTGAATGTATTTCTTTAGGTAAACCATATCTTGTAAAAAATTTAGTCAACTCTTCCATAATTCTCTTTGTTGTAATATTTCTCAAAGCTATCACTTCAGGAAGCCTTGTAGATACATTCATTATTGTCAGTAAGTACTGATTTCCACTTTTAGTCTTAGGGAGGGGTCCTACACAATCAATCAAGACCCCAGTAAAAGGCTCTTCAAAGCTGGAATTGCAATTAAAAGTGCTGGCTTAATCACTGCTTATGGTTTCCCTATCACCTGGCATGTGTGACAGGTTCTACAGAATTTGACTATATCTCTATGCAATCCAGGCCAATGAAAAGGTTTTTGTATTTTTGCCTGTGTCTTTCTAATTCCTAAATGTCCCTCCATTGGGATTTCATGTGCTATTCTCAGAATCTCATTTCTATATCTAAATGGTATACAATCTGATGTATTCCCCTCCAGTTTTCATCTGCTGAAACACGATAAGGCCGCTATTTTCTCATTAAAACATTGCCCTTAAGGTAATAACATTCTATAATACATTCTGCCTCTGTTTCTGAGTAAGCTGTCTGATATAACTGTCCTATTTACATATCCCTTTTCTGTAACTCTACCAACTGCCTTGAGCTAAACATCTCGGCTACATTACCCTCCATTTTCCTTCCTGAACAATTTTATCAAAAACAGTGTCAGCTAATTGAACTTCCACACCATCTCCCTGCCTTTTACCTTCCTGTTTTAACCTGTGAGCCTATGATCTTGTTATCACACAATCAGGAAACAATCCAGGATGCTCTCTATGCAACACTTCTGCTGAAGACACTTCTACAGGCTGCTCAACTACCATAGGCATCACCCACATCTGTGACCCAGGTATATCATTACCTAAAGTAAATTGAACCCCTGCAATGGGCAATTTTTCCACTATTCCAACAATCACTTCACCTGTTTTCTACTTACTCTTTAAATTTACCTTCCACAATGGAATAGGTTTAGCATCAAAATGAACCCCACTTATTATTACCTGTCCCTGCAATACTTCCTCTGAACAACAAATATCACTATCCCATAACATTAAGGATTGACTAGCCCCTGTGCCTCTTAAAATTTTAACATCTTTACCTACTCCACCCTGTACATCTGGAAAGATTTCCCTTCACAAACAAAATCTTTAAACATTTCTGCAACCTGTTCCTCTTGGGTAAATTTGAACACATTCCCACTTCGTTACCTATCATTGATTCTTCCTGTTTTACCTGTACATAAACCACTGTTTTTTCCTGTGCCTGAACCTCAGGACCCACAGCGCTTTTGCTTCCAGAACTTTTATGCGCCCCAATAATCCCAACAGGTTTCCCCTGTAATTTCCAACACACTGACATTGTGTGTCCAGCTTTATTACAATGAAAACACCTCAATTTTTGAATGTCACTTCTACCCTCAGCACCTTTTTATTCTGAGAAAAAACTTCCTGGGAATTTCCACCTACTTCTTCTCTTCCTTGACTATCCACCTTCCTTTCACCATCCCACTTTCTATCCTTCTCTGAATTAAAAGGGTGACTAAAAAAAGTTTAGCTCCATGAACTAACTCATAATCATCAGGTATCTCTGCTGCTTGTCTTATGTTTCAACCCTCTGTTCCTCCACATGAGTTCTCAGTACTGAAGGAATTGAATCTTTAAACTCTCCCAAAATAATTACTTCTCTAAGAGCTGCAAATGTTGTTTCTATCTTTAATGTCTTTATCCACTGGTCAAAATTACTTTGTTTTACTCTCTCAAGCTCAATATAAGTTTGCCCAGGCTGTTTTCTAACATTCCTAAATTTCTGCCAGTATGCCTCAGGAGCCAACTCATATGCACTCAAAATAGCCTTTTTTGCCACATCATAGTTCACTGACATTTCTTCTGACAGTGAAATATAAACCTCATGTGCTCGACCCACCAACCTGGATTGTAACAACAATTTCCAGTTTTCCTGTGGCCAATTCATCTGTTTAACTATCTTCTCAAATGAAATAAAGAATGTTTCAACATCTCTTTCTTCAAAGTTTGGAAGAGCTTGTACAAAGTTAAACATCTCCCCACTGGGTTCTGATCTGGAAATAAGTCCTTCCTCACCTTCTGCTGTCTCTGCCAGCATTTTAAACTGGAATTCTCTGCCTCTTCTTTTTTTCTCTCGTTCCTCCTTTTCTAACCTCGCCATTTCTAATTCCCTTTCCTGTTTTCTTTCTCTCTCCTGCCTTTCTGCCTGTTCCCTTTGGAATGCCCTTTCTCTTTCCTTTTCTTTTTCTGCTAGTTCTATTTTTTTCATTTGCAATTGAATTTCAGCCCATTCCAATGACCCACCCCTTGGAGAATTCGGTCTCTCAGGTATTCTTTCCAATTTCAAATGCTCTGCTATACCTTCAATTATGTCTGATTTCCTCACTCATGCAGATAATTCTAATTGTAACTTATCTGCCAATTCCATTAACTTAGCTTTATTTGCCTTTTGTAAACCAATCAAAGTTACAACTTCAACTCCCAGACAAGTCTTAGCAACTGCCAAAGCCATTTTGCAGTCTCACCACCTTAAAAAAAATACCTCACATCAACTCCTGAATTCAAAGTGCCTCTCGTACTCATAACCTTAAGATTCACCAATCCCAAACCGACCAAGGAATTTCAAATATATCTTGGACAAGCCCTCAATTTAATATGGCACAGCGGATGGTAAATGTCGAGCTTCTCAAATCCCAGAGGGAAATTTGAAACAGCTGACACAACTGTTTTGCAATTTGTATTTTATTTTGAGGTGCATGCTTTGAATCGAATAGTAATAAATCTACCGAGTCTTAGAGGTTTTTTACAAAACTAAATTAAACATTTATTAATAGAAGAAAAGATTTTAAGCACATACATAGGTCTACAAATTACTGCTACAATAACTCCTAAATCCCCTAATTGATCTCACTCCCAGTTACACCTCCGATAAGGCAGCAGTAAAAACAAATACATTTCAACGGACTCAGGCAAAGTGCACAATACCCTGGACAGTGATATTCACAGTGAGTTTTCTCAGCTTCGGTTCCTTTAGATAACAAATTGAGGCTGGAGGCTTTACACAATTGTTAGATCTTAGAATTCCTTCTCCTTACACAAAAACTCATCTCCTTTATACATGTTTCCCCCTTTTAGATGTAAATTCCATTGTTCCAACATGTCTTTGCAGCTTTACGGGGAGAATTTTCAGCATGTTGGGCAGGCTTTGCGCTGCCATTTTACACGGGCAGGCCAATGCCCATGCCTAGTTGCCCCTGTGAGGGTGGTGCTGAGCTGGCTTCTGTATCCGCTGCATGAGGTGCAGTTATGCCCATAGTACTGTTTTGGGGGCAACATCAAGGACCTGTACCTAGGCGCAGTGCTGGAATGCCGAAACATTTCAAAGTCAGGATGCTGAGTGACTGGGAGGGGAACTTCCAGGTGGCGGGACAGCCGTCAATCTGCTGCCCTTGCCCTTCTCAGTGGTGGTACTTCCTTGCTTTGGAAGGTCTTAGAGTGTGAGTGGCAAATGTGATGGAGGCAGCATCTGGGTAAGGGGGTCAGCCCTGGCTGCTTGGAGTGGGTGTATGGCAGCTCCAGGGTCACGAATCGGATGAGCCCTGCAATGTTTCACTCAGGTGGGGTTGGCCAGGCTGCAATGACAATGCAGGTACAGGGTAGACTAATTAATGCTCCTTCCTCCTTTCAAGAGAAGGCTGCACACAATAATACGGAATGGATGAGGACTGGCGGAGGGCAGGCCCATCTGTTCATACTCACCAGATAAGAGCAGGAGGCTCTCAAGTTGGAGGGGTGCTATGCGCCCATGTCTACCGACAGTGGTGAGGTTGGGGTGCCAATGGGGGGGTAAGAGTGTTGTGCTCTGAGGTCACATTGTCTGTAATTGCAACCATTCCACTGTTGTTTATTGGCTGTTTATTGAATTCACCATCCAACATGTGTTTCCCATTGATTATGAAAGGAGGAGCGCATCCCGATCTGGGGGCCAGACATGCACATTAACAGTGTTACGACTTCAACTAATCAAATGTCCTTGTTCTTCCTTCCAGCCTCACCGGAGCACGTCTGGACTGAGAAGGCAGAGGGCCCGCCACTGACACCTGAGGGCCCTGAAGATATACACACACCAGCGTCACACAATCTCAGCCAGGCAGGCACCAGCGCAGATACCAGCACTCAGTGGGAATAAGATCGTCGGCTAATGTCCCGGGGCACAGTGATGAGGACACTTCACACTCGCTTGAGGTGCAGGCGGAGACAGAGAGTGCCCATGGCGCCGGCAGTCGGAGGACTGCTGGGGACGAGGAACATGCTCAGTCGGTGGCTGATGATGGGCCTCTGGAGTCGTCCCTGAGGCAGCAGATACTGGGAGTCCAGCAGGGTGTGCGGGAGGATCTGGCAGAGATACATGAGGGAATGCGTTCCATGGTCTCCGTGATGGTGGAGTCCCTGTGGAGCATCAGGAGTGCATTGACCCTCATGGCCGGGTGCCATGCTTCTTCCATGGAGAGGATGGCGACTCTTATGGAGAGGCTCTTCCGGGAGAACAATCAGGGCTTCCTGGGGATGCGCTCGGATCTGCAAGTCCTCAACGTGGCATTGACCTCAGCTGGTCAGTGTCAGTGTGGAAGATGGGTTGGGCACCCAGTATCCCAGCTAGGTGCCCGTCTATCAATGGTGAGCAGGAATGTCCGAAGTGACCTCACGTTGGCACACGAGCTGCCTGTCATCTCTGAGGGCTTCTCTCAGGGTGCTCCAGATGAAGGCAGCAGCTCTTCCGCCCCTCTGCAGATGACCGCAGGATCCAATGAGGCTGCGGCGACTGGGGAGATGCCAGCTGTGCCATTGGCCGCTCCCTCCCAGGCGAGGCCAGCACAGGCTCCATGGGCCAGAGGACGCCCGGCAAGGTCATCAAGTCCAACAGGACAGCAGAGTCAGCAGGTTGTCTCCAATGCCAGTGCCAGCAAGGGAGGAGCACCTAGATGTAGCATCTGAAAACATAAGCTTAAGGCACCTTAGGCACACCACGGGCTTTTCACTGGTGGTTTTCTGTTGCCCCCGTATTAGTTGCTTTTTAGCCAGTGTGCAGCTCAACACCTCTGAATGAACTTTCATTTCTGTTTTGTTGTATGAAATCATTAAATGTTTTAGTTCTGAACAAGGCTTACGGTGCTTCATTAGTTCTGCAGTTGAAGGGGAACCCGTGATGTTAGGAGTGACTTGTTTGTCATTGAGCATTATTGACAAGGTACATAGTTAATGTTCCTAACCAGGCAGATGTTGCTCTCAGGTATCGAGTATGGAGCCTGCAGCCCTGTCATGTGCTGAAGGTCCATCTGTGGTGTGTTAGCTGAAGGTTCGATGGATCAAAGCCTCCCAGGTGTCCCTGCCTCCCTGGAGGTTGCCCGGGTCAGCGTCTACCCCCTCAGCGTTCTCCTGAGCGTGCTCGTTCTCAGACTCACTACTGGACTTATCGTCTGCAGCCAGAGCATCTGCGTCTACATCTTCTTCCTCCACTGCATCCCCCCTTTCCAACGCCAGATTGTGGAGAGTGCAGCATGCAACCACTATCAGCGACACACGATCTGAGGGTACTGGTGTGCATACCCTGAGCAGTCCAAGCATCAGAAGCGCATCTTGAGAAGACCAATGGCTCTCTCCACCACAGCTCTTGTGGTGCCGTGGCTCCTAGTGTACCGCTGCTCAGCTTCTGTTCCTGGATGGCGGAGAGGCGTCATGAGCCACCTTCTGAGGGGATAGCCCTTGTCACCCAGCAGCCATCCATCAAGCCGGGCTGGAGCACTGAAGAGCCCCGGCACCTGGGAGTGTCTGAGGATGTAGGCGTCGTGGGAGCTGCCCGGGTACCTTGCACAGACTTGTAGAATCAGCATCCTGTGATCACACACTATCTGCACATTCATGGAGCGGAATCCCTTCCTGTTGGCGAAGGCACCGGGTTCACCTGCTGGTGCCTTGATAGCCACATGTGTGCAGTCTATTGCACCCTGGACGCGGGGGAAGCTAGCAATGGCCGCGAAGCCTCTGGCTCACTGTGTCTGGCTGGCCTCGTCCAAGTGGTAGTGAATGAAGGTCAATGCACACCTGAACAGAGCGTCTGTCACCTGCTTGACACAACTGTGGACAGCTGACTGGGAGACTCCGCAAGGATCACCCACCGACCCCTGGAAAGAGCCGGAGGCATAGAAGTTGAGGGCAGCCATGACCTTTAATGCCACTGGCATGGGGTTTCCACCCACACAGTTGGAGCTGATCTCAGGGCCTATCATCTGACAGATGGAGGTCACTGTCTCACTTGAGAGACGGAGCCTCCTTCGGCATTGCACCTCAGACATATTGAGGTAGCTGCTTCACTGCCTGTAAACACTGGCGTCTTCTGTGGCCCCTTCTGCCTTGGACTTTCTATTGGCCCTGCGCCCCTTGTGCCTGTGCCTGTCCTCCCAAAGGTGGCTCCCCTGGAGGCTGAATATGGACTCCTGGCCTCCTCCCCCTTCTGGTCCTCTCCTCCTCAGAGGAGAAGGTGCCTCCAGTGCACCATTCCCAGGGTAAGGGGAGGCTGCCTGAAACCTGCAGGGCCCCAAGAATGATGTTTACTCCACAGTCCTGACCTGAAGCCTGTTATTCCTGTACAAGCAGCTCTGAAGAGATTTGAAGTTCTCCTGTTCACACAAGCAAGTAGCAGCAAGTTTAAAAAGTAAATGACTGACAAATAACATTCGCGAGCCTATTCACCCCTCTGATCCAGCCCATGGATGAGGTTTTTAAAAATGTGGCCTTCTCTCCTGCCCATTGCACCCGTGCGACCCTCTGAAAATTGCATGGGCTCTGAAAAGTCCCGGTGTTTTAATGGCTCAAAGGCCTTAAGTGGCCTGTTAATTAATGGCGGGCGCGCATTGGAGCTCAAAACGTGCCCGCCCACTGGAATATCGCGATGGCGCACAGTGATGTCAGGGCACACACTCGACGTTTTCACACATCATTTGACGCGTCGGCATGTTGGGTCTGCCCCCGCATGCCCACGTCAAAATTCTGCCCTATTCTCAGTATAAATCTTTCATAGCACTCATATTATCAGTAACCTTTGGGAAAAACAAACACAATGTTGGGCTTAACTTCTTATGGTTATGTGTAGCATCTTACCATCTCTTTTGAAATTTAAACTAACCTAATTTATCGAAAAATGCAAATGTTCTTCACACCTGACATTCTAAAACTTCAGCCATGTTTAGGTGTTTAGTATTTCAAACCTAGCTTCCCTTTTGATAACTCAAAAGCCCCCGACCAGCTGCGTCCAATTCAATTAAGTCCCTCACACACACACCCACACAGAGAAACTAATCCAAACCCCACTATTAACCTACCTTTACAATAAATCAGAATAATATTATGAAAATTATTCTGGGCAGGATCTTCTGGTCGGCAAGCGGGGGCGGGGCCCGTTTGCCGACGCGTAAAATGACGCAGGATGATGTCAGGTGGAACTCCTGACGTCACCTCCCATCATTTCCATTTTCAGGTTGGCGGGGGCGCAGCTGAGTCAGCTGTGTGACCCGCCGACCTGTCAACGGCCTATTGAGGCCATTGAAAAACTAATTAAAATCATTAATGGACCTGCCCGTCCAACCTTAAGGTTTGCGGGCAGGCCAGGAGCCCTGGCGGGCTTCGGAAAAAGCATGAAACCTCATCCACTGGCGGGATGAGGTCTCATGAGGGTATTTAAATTTTTATTAAAGGTTTCAATAAAAGTTATGGACATGTCCCAACTCATGTGACAGTGTCACGTGAGGGGACATGTCAGGGAAATTTTTTTATCATTTGTATTACAAATTTTAATTCCGAGCTGATTTCCCTGAGGCAGCACTTAGCCTCAGGAACATCTGGGCGCTCTTTCGCGTGCATGCACAAAAGAGCGCACTCCTGGCTGAGGGAATCCCCCCAGGTTACACCGGGAGCGCATAGCGCTTCCGAGCGGATGTAGGCCCGCCCACGTAAAATGGCGGCGCCCCCCCAATCGAGGGCGCCGATCAGAGGTGTGCCTGCCCGCACCCGCTCCCACACTTCCCCCCCAAAGGAGGGAGAATTTTTCCCTATATTTTCATAGCAGATCCTCAATTACTGGATACAATCCAGGTGCAAAGCCTTTTAATGTATTCAATTTGATATGTGCAATTCATTCTTAAATTTATTAGTTTCCACCATACATAAAATGAATCAAAGCTTCAAGACTTCCTGAAGGTTGAAACAAATAAAATGAATCCCCATGTCGCAAAAAGCAACCTGCCACATACAGAGCACATTTTTCTTGCCATTAATTAATAGCAAAAAAATGTTCAACACTTGATGATTTCCAGTTACGACAGCCAGTTGATGATGTTAGCACAAGTTTAAAGGTGGTGGCCAATCTCATGGAGAGAGGCAACATGAGAGGATGCAGTATAACTATCTTCATTTGAATAAAAACAAACTCTTATTCACCACTGGCTACAACATGTTGGTGTGGGATTAGGATATCGTAATTCAACGTCAAGTGTAACCCATGCAGATGGGGAAGACCCCTTCGTTTGAGCAGTAAGAAGTCCTACAAGAAATGGATTTGGTCACTTCTCAAAGTAACCCACAAAATAATTGCACTACATTTTCAGTTAAGCTGACTATTTCAAGAACCCAGGGAAAATAGTGGAAAATTGGCTTTTTAAAATAAATTATTTATTATGTGTAAAGCAATACAATATTTTCCTTTGCACTGTTTAGGTAATCTAATGAAAATAATCCGTTTATACATTATTCATCTCTATTATTCTGTAATACTCCTTACACAGTTAGTTCGCAATACTTTGAACAAAATACCGAATACCCATGGAAGGAAGTTCAACTAATTCAAGAAGGTATGCAGCAGTAAGACCACTTATTTAGTTAGCTGACCGCAGGTTGAGGTGTCATTTATAAATATTGCCAACATATTCATCTGACATCACTAGGTACATGCAAATTGTGAAATGCAGCTAAAAGGCTTCTATTATATTGTAGGCTGAGACCTCGCTGCCCAGCCGCCCGGGCAAAACTCCGCACACATGAACAGGTCTACACTCAGTGACCAGTGAGTTTTAAATGTTTTGAGAAGGCAAGCAGGGGCATTTGCTTTATGAAGGCATTCAAAATGTTTTGGCAATAAGTCTGTTCAATGCCCAAGGGATTCACGTGGCTAACCTATTGGCCAGAGTGTCTTACTGATGCGTGTGAAGTAGGAATTCCTATGTTAAGAGCAGTGCTCTCAGATCATACTTATGCATTTTCTGCACTTGACACTTTTCTGTGCTGCATTTTTTTTCTGCATGTTTCTCCTGTGAACAAACCTTGGTAGTTTGATCATGTTGTGTGAAGCTTTTAAGGAATCAAACCCCAGTGTGGATGGGAGGCTGGTAATGGTGGGGTCATTTTGTAATATTTAAAATATAACTTTTATAACACAAAGTTATGTGGTACAGTAGATAATGTAGATGGCAGTAGAAAGTTGCAAAGGGACATTGATTAATTAAGTGAGTTCGATCAGAGTGTTTTCTAAATAGCAAGAAGCTGGGAATTGTGGATAAGCAGGGAATTTAGGAGTCTAAGTACAGAAATTATTTAAAGCAAGTTAACAAGTACTAAAATACAATGAAAAAGGCTAATGGAAGTTTAGCCTTATCAAGAGGGCTGGAATACAAATGTGTGGCAGTTATGCTACAGCTGTACCCAGCTCTGGTTCGAACCCATCTGCAGTACTGCACTCAGTTTTGGTGCAGTGCAGATTCATTATAAGGGTAGCAGAGCTAGCAAGGGTATATTAAGAGTTATGGAACCAAGGCGACTAGTTAGAGTTAAGGCACAGATCAAATTGTTTTCTCTCCCCTTTACACAATTCTCCTCAAACCATGTGCTAACGCAAGGCAAATGGACAACAAGTTTCCTAGCACGGCCAAAGCTGCCATGAAGAATGCTGCAAGATCAGCCGAAGAAGACTTCACCTAGGCCTGAATTTTCAGCTTGTTGGGCGGGCGCGATCAGCAGACCCAGGATCAGCCAATTAATGGCCAGCCAGCGTGAAATGCGGGCTGGAAAGCTCAGCGCTGCTGGGGTAGGGGCGGAAAGAGGGTAAGTGAGGGTGTCAACGCAGGCGCGGGCCAGCATTGACAGATAGC
Organism: Cetorhinus maximus; assembly: GCF_964194155.1. Lineage (NCBI taxonomy): Eukaryota > Metazoa > Chordata > Chondrichthyes > Lamniformes > Cetorhinidae > Cetorhinus > Cetorhinus maximus. The sequence goes on from NC_135897.1 coordinate 26,014,615, forward strand.
TCCCTGAAGACAGAGAGCTGCCTCAGGGAGCTGAAGATCTGAAACAGCAAAACTAAAGGTTTCAAAATCTGAAAAAAAAAGGTGTCCATGCCGCATCATCAGTCACCTGGAAATTTAACTAATGAAAATGCTGTCCACAGAAATTTATTTATATTTCATTTCATCACAGAAATCTCATCCCGCCCGTGGATGAGCCTTTACGAAAAATGCAAAGGCCGCCTGGCCGATTCGCCCGTCTGCCAACCATAAGGTTGGACAGGCTATGTAAAATGGCAGACAATTGTGCCATTAATGTGTTTAATTTCCCTCTATATTGTTGGCGGGCGTGCTTCTGACTTTTGGGCGTGCCCACCAACTGAAATATCGTATGAGCGCGGGATGACTTTGGGACGCTTGCCCAACATCATCTCACACGATTTCACGCCCAATCAGGTCAGGCGCGCACCCACCCGATCAGCGTAAAATTCAGCCCCTAATTTTTCCATCACTCTCTGAAAACTGCCTGCGCTCTGCCCGGTGCTTCATCAAAGCAGTAAGCGAGACTGAAAACGCTAACTCAAATCCCCAAAGTTCAATTCACCAATACATTGCTGTTATATCATAAATACATCACTATGATGCCTCCCAGGTATCTGTTCATAGCAGCACGAGGTTGCAGTTCCCTTAAATGGCAATCTGAGATTGGAACAGGGACCAATTAGCATTGGCAGATTCATTAGAGCTATGTGCTCTTATAGAGGCATTTACCCTCTTAAAATGTTGATCTTTTTTGTTGTTGATGCATACATTCATAGAAACTTAGGAGCAGAAATAGGCCATTCAGCGCCTTGAACCTGTACCACTATTCAATTAAAACATGGCTGACCTGTCCCTCAACTTCATTTACCTGCCTTTTCTCCACATTCCTTGAAACATTTTACCTAAAAATTATCTATTGAACTCAGTATTGAAAATTTCAATTGTCGCAGCATCCAGTGCCCTTGAGGAGAGAATTCTAGATTTCAATAACATAATTATTCAATGCACATTTTTTTTATGTTAGATGCCATGTGATTGCACTACAGAGTACCTGTTCCTTGTTTTCTTTCAAGGTTTGGATAGAAAATCAAGAAATCCTCATCTATTTCTCCCTCTTTTCAATTTTCAGCCCTCCTCCACCCTCAAACTTTGGTGTTCCTCCATGGTTACAGTCTGCGGACAATATTCCAGACCACAACCAGGGGCCATTTAGATTCCAAAGCTACACAGAAAGATGTGCTAGGAGTGACTTTTAATTCATTTGCATTTGCAAATCTGATCTGATAACTATCTGAGAGTTATGTTGATGATCTAGATAGGCCTCAGGCTTCCACCAACCTCAGATTGTTGGTTAAAGTTAGATTACATTTTAATATAATTTGCATTTTGAGTGATTTATGGATTAGTGAAGTTTTTGTTGGGGGAGACGGAGAACTGACACTCTTAAAAATACATTTGAAAAATGTTTTTTTAATTTATCGATTTCAGTTCATCTGAATCAAATCTATTTGGAGAAAGCAATTATTATTGATGGCTTTTAATAACAAATCAATCAACTCCTCAAGCTCAGTATCTTTCTCTACGTGTGTCTGTGGCAAGCCTGTTTGTCTTGCATGGGATTCAATATGCATCATCTACTGGTGTTACTAAGATTGCATTCTGTGCAAAGAAACAGTGGCATTATTTATTCATCATGGAGTTCACACTTGCTTGATTTATGTTTCTTATATTTCAAACCGTGCCCTAGCAACGTTTCCTCATGTAAATGGATTGACAACAATCCCAAAATATCAGCAAACACCTGTGTCTTTTATCTCTGTCACGTCTGCAATATTATCTCTGGTCACAATAAATTTTATACTGATGAAGCAGTAAAGAAGCTTACCAGGATACATCCTATGACCTTAGATGGGAAAAGTATCTTACCGCTGGACTATTTTATGCAGGCGAAATTACTGCTCTGAATTTATTTAACAATAAAGTAATATATGTTGTAAGGTGTTGGGTGTAGTTCAGTAGATCTTATTAAGGTATTCACAGTCTTAGTTAAGTATTTGTTAACCACTAGAAACTATATACATAAGTTCAGTAAAGATCCAAGCTAAGAGTTGTCTCCATGCTTGTTTCTACACAAGGCTCTGCCCAACACTACACTGACCCCTAGGTGCAGGTCATATGTTCTCTTACAACACTGTATGAGTGGTAATGTACTCTGTACCATTTTAACATTTTATGTGGCAGAACCTTGTACTACACCTCCCCCAAGTCTTTATCCAATGTATTTGCAAGTTTGCCCTATGTATTACTTCAATACTATTACCCCATCATCCCCCCTCAAGTCTCTGAGTTCATAGGTTTAGGTGGTCTGGAGACCTTATGTCTTTCATGTCCTGTTCTCACTACTGCTGGAGGTGTGATAGGCTCTGTTGCTGCAGGTAAACTTTGTTGAATTGGTGGTTATTCTGGAATCTGGATGTCTTTTCATCCCCTTTTTCCATTCTTTGGCATTGAATCGCACTTTGTCAATTCCCCAATTGCAGTGGTAGATGGCAGTTGGTTTATCCCACTCTTTACAGGGCAATCGGGCTCTGGGCTCATCTCTGTCGGGAGAGATTTTACGGTTCTGCCCACAGCCAGGAGTTTCCAGCCCTGCCAAAAGTCAATGGACTTTTGGTTGCCTGGCTAAATTTTCTGTTCCCGCCCACGACAGGTCCCACCACAGGCAGGACCGGGAAATCCTGGCCATCGGGTTTTTTTCTCTTCTTCCTTCGTGCGGCTCATTGTGATGCGAGCTGGGGTGGAAAATTGCTTTTCCTGTTGTGAGAGTGTGATTTAGTAATAAACTCAACTTTAGGTTTGGTTTTCTGGTGTGCTGTCATCAGTGGATGGCTGCTACTCAGTTCCAGTATCACTATCCAGTGGCACTATCGTGCTGGCTGGGGACTGCAGTGTCTGCTCTGTGGTCTTAAGTTTATTTCTCCAACTGGCATCAGAGCTGGAGATTTGAGGCTCTCCTCATTGCTGGTTCCGATCTTGATTGTCATCTACTCGAGATGTCGTGGTTACCATCTGAGTGGTTGGCTGGTCTGACCAATGAGGAGCTTCTGGCACCTGTAATCGAAGTGGACAAAACTGCTTTGCAAAGAGAGAAGACAGTCCCGGGCTCAAATCCCAGTCGAGGGAATCTTTCTTGTGGGAGCTCTTGGGAACTTGCAGTTCTGTATAATTTACAACAGTGGCTGTCTGCTGTTTTGAAGAGATTCAGGGCTACACAGTCACCTCTGCTCAAGAGAGAAAAAGACTGGATATGGATGACATACATCAACTCGTGGATTTGTTTGCTGCCATACCTTAGTGGTTCTAGAATGATGCCTATGACCGGAAATCGAATTCCTCCTGGCCCATAGAGTGGTGTGTCTGTTATTTGTAGCCAGAGGTCTCTCAGCCATGGTTCTTTATCCGATAGGACCATAACACTAGCTCCTGTGTCCACTTTAACGTTTGTGAGATGGCCATTAACTGAGATGTCCATGTTCCAGAACGAAAATCCAGGATCTTTGACTTCACCCAAGAAGCATGGTTGTGTGTCCTCTTGGTGTGCTGTCCCAACTAAATGAATCCTCTTGGGATCTCCCATGTGTTTTGATGTTTTCGCTTTGCACAGCTTCCCCAAGTGTCCTATTCAGTTACATTGAAGGCGTTGGGCTGAAATTGCCGAACATTGATCACGCCTGTGGGGACGCTTTGCTCCACAGCACTGGCATGGTTACTCTACTGGTCCGTTAGGGTAATGCTTCCCCTGGCCTGGAGTGTCCCTGTTTCTGTGCTGTTTAACGAACTGGACTGAGGGATTTACTTTGTACCACAGTTTGCTTTCTACCCTTAATATGGATCCGTGCTGTAAACGGATTTCAGATTGCCTGACAATCTGGATGACTTTCTCAAGAATTAGATCCTCCTTATCTTGAAGCATGTCTGAGTGTGTGCCATCTGCCACTCCTACAACTATCCCATCCCTGATTAGCTCAGATTTCAGGTCACCTTCATCACAGCCTCCAGCTATTATGTACAGTTTAGTAATGAAAGAGTTGACAGGTTCTGAAGAAGGGTCATACAGACTCAAAACATTAACTCTGTTTATCTCTCCACAAATGCTGTCAGACCTGCTGAGTTTTTCTGTTTTCTGATTTCATTTCAGATTTCCAGCATCAGCAGTATTTTGCTTTTATCTGCGTATCTAAGGAATCTCATTCTCCAAAGTCCCTAATTTTCTGATTAATCTGGACCTTGGATAAGCCCAAATTGACCTGGAAGAGTGGATTTCTGATCCATGGTTAAATTCTTTAAATTACAGGTTCAGCTTTAAGAGGTTTCCAAAAATTCAGGATGGCTCCACCCTACGCTTCTGCACAAAGGGTTTTCCCACACTCGCCGGTTTTGGCAGGGTCCCGCAGTAATGGCATTTGCGATCTCAGCATTGAAATTTTTTCAACAATGGCTGCCTGGATCAACTGGTTAGAGTCTTCCCCACTTTACCACAAAGTTATTGGGTCTTGGATTTGCAAATCCTGGCTTTTACTGGGTTTTTTAAGTTGCCTACTCAGTTGCAATTAATTTTTATTTAATCATTATTTTTTTCTTTGTTCAGAGTGGTTTTGGTCGCCATGTGTTCAGGTGCCAACTTGGGAATCGAGTGTCTCTGACCGCGATTTAAATGGCAATTTCTGCCCGCAGCAGAATTTTTTGAGGACTTATATTGTCCAGGAATTTAAGATTTTTAGCTCCTCCCTGCTAGGTCTGCTGACTCTGCACACTCTGGGTGTTGAAGGTGGACTTCCATGGGGTTCGATGGGGTCTTCTGCTGCAGTAATTTAATTTTTGCCTTCAGGCTCCAAGCCTTTCTTTGGAGCTATTATCTGGCGATTTCTGTACTCAGTCCCACGTTAACCATTTATGTGCCAGACCCTTATACTTTAAGATATAGAAGCAGAAAGACATTGACAAAGTGCTAAGTAGTTAAATGAGAACGTAAACCTGGAGTCAGAGCCTGATCTTAATCTGTAGTAAACTGGATAAGACCCCCTGAAGGAAGTGGTCTTACATCGCTTTGGTTGGATGGACACCACAGAGTATAGATCCAGTATGGTGTTAACATTAATTTAAATGCTGCAGTTGGATCTCCTGGGCATTTTTAAAACTTAGCTTACCTCAAGTTCAAAGTTTAGAAAGTAAGGATTCTCCTTGGCTCACTCTCCAGATGTTTAACTTCCTAACTATTGGGAGAGAGCTTTGCCCATGCATGTATCCAGACAGGGGCGAGACAGTTAATATGCCAGCCAAGTACGAACCACACTTCTGCCTTGCTAGAACCTCAACTGGCTCAGACCAGCAGCTGCAGTCTAAAGGCATCTCAATACAGTCACCTCTTGACCTTTGAGCTGGATTGTGCTGCGAAGGAGATTGGCATGAGACTAATATAAATAGTCTATGTCTTGCCCTTTCCTGTGGGGAAGGAAAAACTTCAGCGTATGCAATACTACAGCAATCCAGAGCAGGAGATGGATGTTTCCCATTAATCACCTGCAATGCTGAATAGGCTTTTAAAGAAATTCTGAATGTCGGTGATTTGTAGTGAAATTTTTAAAGTTATGGGTGACAGGACAAGATGCATGTGTATGGTAAGCATGAGAGCAGTAAAGTTTTCTGATGGCTTTATCGATTTCTAATGGTACAAGTCCTTTGTACAACATTATGAGAGAGCTGTGAAGCCTGTGAAGTGTTGTCTTTCAGTGTTGAAGTGTGTAGTGGAATTCTGCTTTTTGTTTTCAAGTCTTAGCTGTCAATAAAAATCTGACTCAAATCTTTTGTTCAGTCTGTGTTTCTTTTTGGGAGGGGGAGAAGAATTTTATGTTGATAAGAATGAGGGATGAGGGACTGCCCAAGTGAGGCAGGTAGAGGGATCCCGTGTTCAGGAACAGAGGAGCCTCAGCTCTTGACCTTGTCCAACAGGTACGAGGTTCTTGCTCCCTGTGTGGATGAGGAACAGGGCTGTAGGGAGGATGAGCCAGCTGACCACGGCACCGTGGCACAGGAGGCCATTCAAGAGGGGGGAGCAAAAAGACAAGTGGTAGTTGTAGGGGATTCTATAATTAGGGGAATTGATAGGTTCCTTTGTAAGCAGGATCGAGAGTCCCACATGGTATGTTGCCTGCCCGGTGCCAGGGTGAGGGACATCTCTGACCAACTTGAAAGGTTATTGGAGAGGGAGGGGGAGGATCCAGTTGTTGTGGTCCACGTCGGGACAAATAACATAGGTAAGACTAGGAAAGAGGACCTGTTTGGGGATTATCAGGAACTAGGAACTAAATTAAAGAACAGGTCCTCAAGGGTTATAATCTCCGGATTACTACCCGAGCCACGTGCAAATTGGCATAGGGACGCTAGAATAAGGGAAGTAAACACGTGGCTAAAGGAGTGGTGCGGGAAAGAGGGGTTCCATTTCGTGGGGCACTGGCATCAGTATTGGAACAGGAGGGATCTGTACCGTTGGGATGGTCTCCATCTGAACCAATCTGGGACTAATGTTCTAGCGAAAAGGGTAAATAGGGTGGTCAACAGGACTTTAAACTAGAAAGTGGGCGGGGGGGGGAGGGTAAGACTCCAAGAAGTATGACTAATGGGAAACAAAGCAGCAGGTTAGCGTGTGGGGGGGTGGATTCAACTTCATGGGAAATTATATAAAAACTGAAAAGAAAGGAGAGCCCAGGAGAGGCTGTTAAAGTCCCCAGAACACAAAATAGGACAGAGTGTTTGGAAAGGGCTAGGAATCTAATTTCAAGCACATCAGATAAAGGGATGACAATGAGAAAGGGGACGGGAAATACAGGACTGAAGGTGTTGTATCTGAATGCATGCAGTATATGAAATAAGGTAAATGAGCTTGTGGCACAGATTGAAATTGGCAGGTATGATGTGGTGGGCATTACGGAGACATGGCTGCAAGGGGATCAGGACTGGGAGCTAAATATCCAAGAATATACATCCTATCGAAAAGATAGGCAGGTTGGCAGAGGGGGTGGGGTTGCTTTGTTAGTAAGAAATGAAATTAAATCGATAGCAAGAAATGATGTAGGGTCAGATGATGTAGAATCTGTGTGTGTAGAGTTGAGGAACCGCAACGGTAAAAAAACCATAATGGGAGTTATGTACAGGCCTCCGAACAGTAGTCAGGATGTGGGGCACAAGATACACCAGGAGATAGAAAAGGTGTGTAAGAAAGGCAAAGTTACAGTGATCATGGGAGATTTCAATATGCAGGTAGACTGAGAAAATCAGGTTGGTAGTGGATCCCAAGAAAAGGAATTTGTGGAATGTCTACGAAATGGCTTTTTGGAGCAGCTTGTGGTGGAGCGCACTAGGGAACAGGCAATTCTAGATTTAGTGATGTGTAATGAGGCAGATTTGATAAGGGAGCTGAAGGTGAAGGAACCCTTAGGAGGAAGTGACCATAATATGATAGAATTTACCCTCCAATTTGAGAGGAAAAAGCTGGAATCAGATGTAACGGTATTATAGTTGAATAAAAGCAACTACAGAGGCAGGAGGGAGGAGCTGGCCAGAATTGACTGGGAGATGAGCCTAGCAGGAAAGACAGTGGAACAGCAATGGCAGGAGTTTCTGGGAGTAATTTGGGAGACACAGCAAAAATTTATCCCTAGGAAGAAGAAGCATACTAAAGGGAGGACAAGGCAACCATGGCTGACAAGGGAAGTCAGGGACAGCATAAAAGCTAAAGAGAAAGCATACAATGCGGCGAAGAGCAGTGGGAAACCAGGGGATTGGGAAGCCTACAAAGACCAACAGAGGACAACTAAAAAAGAAATAAGGAGGGAGAAGATTAAATATGAGGGCAAACTAGCCAGTAATATAAAAGAAGATTGCAAGAGTTTTTTTTGATATATAAAAGGTAAGAGAGAGGCAAAAGTGGACATTGGGCCGTTGGAAAATGACGCTGGAGAAGTACTAGTGGGGAACAAAGAAATGCCAGAGGAACTGAATAAGTACTTTGCGTCAGTCTTCACAGTGGAAGACACGAGTGACATCCCCAAAGTTCAAGAGAGTCGGGGGTGAGTATGGTGGCCATTACCAATGAGAAGGTACTAGGAAAACTGAAAGGTCTGAAGGTGGATAAATCACCTGGACCAGATGGATTACACCCCAGAGTTCTGAAGGAGATAGCTGAAGAGATAGTGGAGGCGTTAGTGGTGATCTTTCAGGAATCACTGGAGTCAGGGAGGGTCCCAGGGGACTGTAAAATCGCTAATGTAACCCCCCTGTTTAAGAAGGGAGTGAGGCAAATGACGGGAAACTACAGGCCGATTAGCCTGACCTCAATCATTGGTAAGATTTTAGAGTCCATTATTAAGGATGAGATTTCAGAATACTTGGAAGTGCATGGTAAAATCGGGCAAAGTCAGCATGGTTTCGTCAAGGGGAGGTCATGCCTGGCAAATCTGTTAGAATTCTTTGAGGAGGTAACGAGTAGGTTAGACAAAGGAGAGCCAATGGATGTTATCTACTTGGACTTCCAGAAGGCCTTTGACAAGGTGCCGCACAGGAGGCTGCTCAGTAAGATAAGAGCCCATGGTGTTAGAGGTTAGGTATTAGCATGGATAGAAGATTGGCTGTCTGGCAGGAGGCAGAGAGTGGGGATAAGGGGGTCCTTCTCAGGATGGCGGCCGGTGACTAGTGGAGTTCCGCAGGGGTCAGTGTTGGGACCACAACTTTTCACTTTATACATTAATGATCTAGATGAAGGAACTGAGGGCATCCTGGCTAAGTTTGCAGATGATACAAAGATAGGTGGAGGGACAGATAGTATTGAGGAGTCGGGGAGGCTGCAGAAGGATTTGGACAGGTTAGGAGAATGGGCAAAGAAGTAGCAGATGGAATACAACGTGGGGAAGTGTGAGGTCATGCACTTTGGTAAGAAGAATAGAGGCATGGACTATTTTCTAAATGGGGAGAGAATTCAGAAATCTGGAGTGCAAAGAAACTTGGGAGTCCTAGTCCAGGATTCTCTTAAGGTTAACTTGCAGGTTGAGACAGTAGTTAGGAAGGCAAATGCAATGTTGGCATTTATTTTGAGAGGACTAGAATATAAAAGCAGGGATGTGCTGCTGAGGCTTTATAAGGCTATGGTCAGACCACATTTAGAATATTGTGAGCAATGTTGGGCCCCGTATCTCAGGAAGGATGTGCTGGCCCTGGAGAGGGTCCAGAGGAGGTTCACGAGAATGATCCCAGGAATGAAAGGCTTAACATATGAGGAACATTTGAGGACTCTGGGTCTATAGTCGATGGAGTTTAGAAGGATGAGGGGGGATCTGATTGAAACTTACAGAATACTGAAAGGCCTGGATAGAGTGGACGTGGGGAAGATGTTTCCATTAGTAGGAGAGACTAGGACCCGAGGGCACAGCCTCAGAATAAAGGGAAGACCTTTTAGAACAGAGATGAGGAGAAACTTGTTTAGCCAGAGAGTGGTGAATCTATGGAATTCATTGCCATAGAAGGCTGTGGAGGCCAGGTTATTGAGTGTATTTAAGACCGAGATAGATAGGTTCTTGATTGGTAAGGGGATCAAAGGTTACGGGGAGAAGGCGGGAGAATGGGGTTGAGAAACTTATCAGCCATGATTGAATGGTGGAGCAGACTCAATGGGCGGAATGGCCTAATTTCTGCTCCTATGTCTTATGGTCTTAAGGTCTTATGGATAATAATGATAGGAAATGAAACAATGTTACTTCATCGGCACCCAAATTCAGCATGGCGAGGATTTCTAGGCATGAGGCCTCATATTGCACTTCACAAGTTCTACTGATGCCAGAGCTTGGTCACACCCAAAGTTCTCCAGAATGCCAGATCACATCAAGTGTCCTTAGACCCCAGTGGTCACAAGTTCTACCTTCTCCTCTATCCTTGGCCTTTGTCTCACCTCCCTTGGTCCCTTAGTTGCTACACTTACTGACTCAGCTAAATCACCATTGCTGCAGCATCTTTCCAACAACCTTTGCCCACCTCGGTGTGCAGCCCAATTAGTTACCTCTAATCCTCCTGCATATTCTTTAGTTTCTCTAGTTCCAATGCCTTGCAACGAAAATACAAAGAACCATGGTAGAAGAGATCAGATGGAGAAGGCTTTTAAAGAAAGAGGAATAATGAGGATGAGAGATTCGGTGAGAGAGTTACTAAAGGTGAACCTGAGATGACTGAAGAATCCGATAGGCTGCTTAAACATGGCCAGTTTCTGTTTTACTCTTAAGGGCCGGATTTTTCCCTTGTCAGGCAGGCCCAGAAACTGCTGCGAGACCAACCATTGCCTGCGATCAGGCTCCAACCGCGATTTCACGCTGGCTGGCCAATTAACAGCCAGCCAGCGTGAAAGGCATGCTAAGAGCCTCAGTGCTGTCGGGGTGGGTGCGGGAGGAGCGCAAGCACTGATGTGTGTGCATGCGTGTGGGAGTGCGTCCTGAAAGCAACTTGAAGGCACAGAGCTGCTTCAGGGAGCTGAAGGATTTTAACATGAAAAATAAACTTTTTACATATTATATAAACATGTCCTCACATGTGACTCAGTCACATGAAGAGGGACATGTAAAAAAGGATGTTAACATTTTTTTTGTTTTTTTTAGTTACCGTTGGAAATCTCATCCTGCCCGTGGGTGAGGTTTTGTTAAAAATGCAAAGGCCGCCCGGCCTATTCGCCCACCCACGGGACGAAAAATCCTGCCCTACTTGTTGCACAAAACATGGAAGGGATTTTGTGTTCCACGGGCAGCGCACACCTGACCCAAATAGGACTGAAATAGTGCACGATGATGTCAGGTGATCGTCCCAACGTCATCGCGCACTCTCACTATTTTTCGGTCAGCAGGCGCACGGAGAAATGGCAGTGCGCCCACCGACAATTAAGTGACCTACCAAGGCCCTTAAGTAATTAATTGAGTGGCATTTTTCACTGCCTGTTCAACCGTTCAGTTGGCGGGTGGATGAATAGGCCAAGCTATTGGATTAGACACCCACGTCTCCTGAAAGAATTTTAAAAATCACAAACAAAGATTATCTGGGTCATTTAACTGATTGCAGTTTATTGGAACTTACTATGAACAATTGGCTGCAGCATTTTATATGCTACAACAGTGACTATACTTTAAAAAATACTGCATTAGCTACAAAGCACTTTGAGATGTCCTATGGCCACGTATAAATGCAAATTCCTTCCTTACTCCCTAAGGAACTTATGGTGCTTCATCACTAGTGTCAGTCATTGATTTAGAAGGTCATGGGTTCAGGTCCAGCTCCAGAGGCCTGAACACACAATCAAGGCTGGCACTTGTGTGCAGCTCATGGATGTGTTGGAGATGCCATCTTGTGGAGGCAATGTTAAACCAAAGATCCCACGGCACTCTTTTGAAGAACAGTAGGGAAGTTCTGCAAGACGTCTTGGCTGGGATTTATCCCTGAAACCAACAGCACTAAGAATAACAGATTATCCAGTCATTATCAGGATGCAGTTTCTGGGAGTTTGCTGGGCACAAATTGGCTACTGTATTTCACATGTTACCAACAGTAGCTACATTTCAAAAAGTTACTTCTTTGACTTTAAAGCGCTTTGGGACATTGTGAGGTCATTCAAGGTGCTATAGAAATGCAAGTCTATCTTTTTCATCATCTCTCACTATTCAGGGATCACCTTTTCTCTGAACTATGTAATCTTTTCAGCAAAGCCTGAAGTGAGAATTAATTGAAATATCGATTCCCAATATTGCTTCCCTTATAAAACCCTTACCTGTCACACATATTGTTTTAATTATGCTCAATCGATTGAATTAATTTCTTTCAATAGTTGTTTAGACAGGTCAAGTGGTGGTTTTCAGTTGTTAAAATATCTTAAGGCATGACTGAGCTTCCCCATCTCACACATATTGTGTTTAATTGACTGCCACTTCTTTTCAAGAAATGCCTACCTTGAAGAAGTACTGCTCTGCTCTCCAGCAGGATTTCCGTATCTCTCTTCTGCCTTGTTATCATCTGCTCCTATCACTGCTTGCTTGTCCCTACAACCATCCGCCCCCCCACTTCTCTCCCCCCACCCCCCCACCTTAAACCAGCTTATATTTCACCCCTCTCCTAATATTACTCAGTTCTGTTGAAGGGTCATGAGGACTTGAAACGTCAACTTTATTCTTCTCCGCCGATGCTGCCAGACCTGCTGAGTTTTTCCAGGTAATTCTGTTTTTGTTTCACACATTTTCTGTTGCTTTGCAAGCAGACCTTTGTTTATTTTGAATGAAATTAGCATGTTAAAGTCGCATGCACCTGAGAAAAACATATCAACTTAAAATAGGAACATAAATCCTTATTTAATAAAATGCATTGTTGTGTATACCAGGATTTTATATCTGTGATAAAGGCTGGGTACAATGTATACCTGCCACAAATCAGAGATAGGTATTTGAGAATAGCACAAGCTGTACTGGGATAAGCAAAGTAAAATATATGTTACTGTCCCATCTCCCTTTAATTGGTATACATTAGTCATGCAATGCTGTGTGTAGCTTGCATTGACCTGTGTTGCTTGAGTTCTGGTGTTACCTTTAGTGCTATGCAGTGCTTGACTGGCTTCTTGGAAGTTTAACACTGAGGAGGAGAAATTCAGCCTAAGATTTTGCACCCTCTGAATGGGCATCACAGTTAGTGCGAGTGATTTTTTTAGTCATCCAAGGTGCCTGCCTGAAGTTAGGTGTAATGTAAAATTATGGTAGAAGTGGGTGGAACAGCGCCATGCATGTTCTGTGTCTTAGTACCAGGTTTTGAGGGGACAACTGAGGCCACTCAGATATAGGGACATAATTTCAGTTTTTTCCCACTGTTTCTCTGAAACCTATAGGAAAACTACAGTTCAATGATAGCACACTTTCTGACCCCCAGGTCAGTAGTTAGTAATCAGGAGCAGGAGTCGTGGCTAATTTTCCCCCTTTGCACTTCAAGGGGCCTGAAGGTAATTGCAGTATCCCAATAACCATCCTGACTAAGATAAGTTAGTTTAGTATTGATCAGCAATTGTATCTGGGCCCTCTTGTTCTTTATGGATCAGTGTTACAGCAGACAGTGCTTTTATCCACGAGACCGTATATAGAATTTAAGAACATTCTTGATCCTTAGGAGCATGCTCTTAAAGCCCATTTATCAATCAAAAAATGCAATAGAATAAGATAGTAAAGAGCCTGTCAATGGTGTGTACATACTGGGCTAAAGCCTTGTATTCCATACTGGGGTGATGATACCAATTGTTGGCAACACTGTGTTGATATAAACTTTAGCGACTATAACCCCATATTTACCAAGGTGATAAGCTGAGCAAGATGAGGCTGTGTGCAGGAAGCTACCTTTGCAGATGAAAACATCCATTTTATGTGCACAACTCGCTGCCTCCTTGATACTCTAGATATGAATCAATGTCACCCATCTGTTATCCTATATTCCTATACAACTCATTCTCAACTGTCTGCCATCATGTACACCACTCTTTGTCTTCTGTGTTAATGAGCTGATAACTGCCTTGAATCCTGCATATGATGCATTGCCACCTATCTGTTGCTTTGTGGCATCTATATGTGAGGTGAAGATAGAGTCCTAGTGAAAGGCACTGGAGCTGGACTGGATTTATTTGGGAAGGGGCATAGTCTATGACTGGGAACCTAAGGGAAATGATAGTTTCTGATTTCTGGGCCATATATGATGACGCACAGGATCTAGCCCTAAATATGTTATTTTTTTTTGTATCAGATGGATTCTCCATAAAACAAACATCAATACTTTCCACTAACAATGGAATTGCAAAATAGATTCCTCCATACATAAACATCAAAACTACATGCTTAACCTTTCTGTTAACATTACCTATCACTCATCAATGACATTCTAAGTGAAATTTAATGTACATTTTAAGAGAGGTTCTCTTTCCTTCAGATTAGCATTTAGTGAACAGTATTTACCATAGCCCTTTACCCTTCCCCACCTATTATTTCCTGTTACAATCTTTCTAAATGAGCTCCTTAGCTGAACTGAGCTTTCTTGACTTTCAACATGTCTCACTAATACTTCAATCAATATTTAGTGTGGTTTTCAATGCAGAAAAATCCGCATCAATGCCAATAAAATTCTTAATTAAAAATAAGACTATGCCATTTAATATAATGAAGAAATAAAAGCTGCAAATGTGTAATTTACAATATTGCGAATGAATAAAGTTTTTTTTAGATTCTGCATTCTTCTGATTGGGGCAGATGTGAATGTTTGTGGGATCATTAAAACTGTGTATGTCTGCGTTTTATGCACACACACACACATGCAATGCAACCATTGATAAGACAGTAAAATTACAATGTAAGCGTGGACATAGGAATTTAGAATAGAAATAAAAAAATAAGTATAGAATGATTAAGTGTGAAAGAGGACTGAATTATGCTTGGTCCAACTGTGCCCTGGCCTCCCACCCCACTTCATCTGAAATCTATATCTGGTCTTAATTCTCCATCTGCAATTTTTCAGGAGATAGTCTATAGAGAAAACACTGTAAGGATTATTGTCAAATGCTTTCCAGTGTGAGAGATACTGATTTTAACCAGGTGTACAGAACAACCTATAATTCTTCTACAATGAAGTAATTTTACATTTGGTACAACAATACAACTGCTATCCTCAAAGACTCCAATAAATCCATTACAACATAATTACAAAAGCTGCATTTACACAGGAGACTCAGTACCAGTAAAAATCCAGTATCATTTTACAAGTCTCAAGTGTAAATCTTCAGTAATAAAGTATTCTGGACCATTTCCAGTATTATCTGTTGTCAAAACCAAATTAAAGGGGCAAGGCTGTCTTGGTAAGTTGCTTTACAATTAATGTAGCATGTCAACAGTTGAAAACTAATCCAAATGCTGGAATTATGATGTAAGGTGAAATTACTAGGTGTAGTGCCTAATAATTCAGGGATATTTACCTCATCTCTTCCATTTCATTCCACGGATACTCCTGACAAGGCCAGGACATTTTTCTCCATCATCTTATGTTCTTTAACTCTGCAGACCATGATGATGCCTTGGTTTTGCAAAGATTTGCCAATTCTTGACTTGAGGGCTTCTAATGCAATGAGCATCATTACATGTGTACAGGGACTGCACACTGGCGAAACTAGAAACAGGCTGTGAAGACAATCCCAGGAGCTACCGTGCCTAAAACTTTGTAAAAACCCCATGCCATTGTATACCAGAGTCCAACAGATAGTACTGAAGCACCAGATTCAATTTAAACTAAGTAGAGTAAAGCATTTAACCAGATATATGCAGCCCTACTTATACCGATAAGCCCGTGCATTCTCTATCACATTTCACTAGCTTATTTAAATTGAAGTGCAACCTTGTATTCAGTTCTTTTAGTCACTGATTAAGGTGACTAACCTCCTTTTGTATCTGTTTTTTCGGGGAATTCCACCAATATATCCAAGACAATCAGCTCCTCTTGATTAATTTCAGAGCAGCAGTGAGATTATAAAGCAGTTATATCCCACAACGTGCTCACCCTACAAATTGCTTTCTACAAGTGTGGAAAGGGTTTCAGTGAATAAGAGACTTAGTTCTGTCAGACTGAACATCCATGATTTATACTGGCAGCGTGGCTGGAAATTTCAGTGCTGCAGGGGAGGACAGAAGTGTGTTTATTGATGAGTTGAGTGCTAAAAAGCATTAAAGAAAAGCAGATCTCAAATAACAGTGAAGAGGTGTCGAGCTGTTTCTGTCATTTTTTCAGTGGGGTTCCTATGTGTTATAATGGCAGGGATGGGACAGTGGATGGTTTAATGTAAGGTATCAGGCAGATACTTTTCAAGAGAACAATAATGAAGCAAATTGATAAATAATACAGGAAAGTAACCATTAGGCATTAACCCCCTATGTCCAGGTACACATAGACATGTCTGCAGCAGTTCATTTCAGTGTAATTCTTTGGTACCTCTACAGGATTAAATTCTACACAGTAAATTGTAATTGGCTGGCATTATGGTAAAAAGTCATTTATTTAATCAAACAGTTCCAATGAGGTCATATACCACAAGAGTTAAGACATGGATGAATGTCAACACAGCATGCACATTTGTCCACTTTTAAAATATGCTGGATGATCTCCTATGGCGTGGCACAGGCTGGGTCAGACAAGACTGTCCAATCTTTGGGTGGAACAGGGTTATAGGTCAGGTGGGGGATTGGAGAATGGGCAATGGGTCAAGGAAAAGGAAGGAAGATGGAAAGGAGGACAGGATTGGTCAGGTGATATATATGACAAGGGAAAGATGGTAGGGCAAGGGGAAGGAGGGGAGTGTGGGGAAGAGAAGGGGAAGGGAGAAGGAGAAGGAGACGGGGAGATGGAAGGGAAGATGCGAGGAGTGGGAGAGATAGAGAAGGGGGAAGAATAGATGGACTGAGAAGGAGGGGAGAGGATGGAGGGAGAGGAGGAGAGGGAATGGAGGAGAGGAAAGAGGAGGCAACTCTACCCCTTTCCTGGTCACTGCCTCAGACTGAACCAGATTGTTTGCAATATCAGCACCATATTTAATTGGACTGAGATCCAAGTACTCTGCATCACAAGAGTGTCAACTTCCATTACAACAGCTGGCTCAGATCCCTCAAAGGCCATTTGCCACATAAACCCTCATTCATGGCTTTGTCATCTCTAGATTTGATCATTTCAATGCTCTCATGGGAAGCCTCTCACCCTTCATCCTCGCAAGCTGATTCAAGTCAAGTCAATCGGGCTAAAGGCCGATAAGTCACCTGGACATGATGAGGTGCATCCTAGGATATTAAAGGAAATAGCTGTAGAGATAGTAGATGCACTGACAATAATCTTCCAAGAGTCCTTAGATTCTGGGAAAGTCCCAGAGGATTGGAAAACTGCCAATGTAACACCCTTATTCAAAAAGGGAGACAAAAACAGGTAACTATCGGCCAATTAGCTTAACATCTGATTTTGGGAAAATGTTGGAGTCTATTATAAAGGATGCAATAGCAGAGCATTTAGAAATGCATAATCTAATCAAGCAGAGTCAGCATGACTTCATGAAGGGGAAATCATGCCTGTCAAATTTATTAGAATACTTTGAGGAGGTAACAAACAAGATAGATAGTTAGTGGTGATCGTTCAGGAATCACTGGAGTCAGGGAGGGTACCAGATGACTGGAAAATCGCTAATGTAACCCCCCTGTTTAAGAAGGGAGTGAGGCAAAAGACGGGAAATTACAGGCCGATTAGCCTGACCTCGGTCATTGGTAAGATTTTAGGGTCCATTATTAAGGATGAGATTTCAGAATACTTGGAAGTGCATGGTAAAATCGGGCAAAGTCAGCATGGTTTCATCAAGGGGAGGTCATGCCTGACAAATCTGTTAGAATTCTTTGAGGAGGTAACGAGTAGGTTAGACAAAGGAGAGCCAATGGATGTTATCTACTTGGACTTCCAGAAGGCCTTTGACAAGGTGCCGCACAGGAGGCTGCTCAGTAAGATAAGAGCCCATGGTGTTAGAGGCAAGGTACTAGCATGGATAGAAGACTGGCTGTCTGGCATGAGGCAGAGAGTGGGGATAAGGGGGTCCTTCTCAGGATGGCGGCCGGTGACTAGTGGAGTTCCGCAGGGAAAAGTGTTGGGACCACAACTTTTCACTTTATACATTAATGATCTAGGTGAAGGAACTGAGGGCATCCTGGCTAAGTTTGCAGATGATACAAAGATAGGTGGAGGGACAGGTAGTATTGAGGAGGCGGGGAGGCTGCAGAAGGATTTGGACAGGTTAGGAGAATGGGCAAAGAAGTGGCAGATGGAATACAACGTGGGGAAGTGTGAGGTCATGCACTTTGGTAGGAAAAATAGAGGGATAGACTATTTTCTAAATGGGGAGAGAATTCAGAAATCTGGAGTGCAAAGGGACTTGGGAGTCCTAGTCCAGGATTCTCTTAAGGTTAACTTGCAGGTTGAGACGGTAGTTAGGAAGGCAAATGCAATGTTGGCATTTATTTAGAGAGGACTAGAATATAAAAACAGGCTTTATAAGGCTCTGGTCAGACCAAATTTAGAATATTGTGAGCAATTTTGGGCCCCATATCTCAGGAAGGATGTGCTGGCCCTGGAGGAGGTTCAAAAGAACGATCCCAGGAATGAAAGGCTTAACATATGAGGAACGTTTGAGGACTCTGGGTCTATACTCGATGGAGTTTAGAAGGATGAGGGGGGATCTGATTGAAACTTACAGAATACTGAAAGGCCTGGATAGAGTGGATGTGGGAAAGATGTTTCCATTAGTAGGAGAGACTAGGTCCCTAGGGCACAGCCTCAGAATAAAGGGAAGACCTTTTAGAACAGAGATGAGGAGAAACTTCAATAGCCAGAGAGTGGTGAATCTATGGAATTCATTGCCACAGAAGGCTGTGGAGGCCAGGTCATTGAGTGTATTTAAGACCGAGATAGATAGGTTCTTGACTGGTAAGGGGATCAAAGGTTACGGGGAGAATGCGGGAGAATGGGGTTGAGAAACTTATCAGCCATGATTGAATGGTGGAGCAGACTCAATGGGCGGAATGGCCTAATTTCTGCTCCTATGTCTTATGGTCTTATAAAGGGGAACCAGTAGATGTAATAGATTTGGATTTCCAAAAGACGTTTGATAAGTTACCACACATAAGGCTACTTATTAAGGTAAGAGCCCATGGTGTTGGGGGTAGTATATTAGCATGGATAGAAGACTGGCTAACTAATAGAAGATGGAAAGTTGGGATATGGGGGGCATTTTCAGGATGGCAACCTGTAACTAGTGGAGTGCCACAGGAATCAGTACTGGGGCCACAATTATTTACAATATATATTAATGCCTTGGATGAGGTAAATGAATGTCCTATGGCCAAGTTTGCGGATGACACAAAAATAGGTGGGAAGGCAAGTGCTGAGGATGACACAAAGAGTCTATAGAGGGATATGGACAGGTTAAGTGAGTGGGCAAAAATGTGGCAGATGAAATATAATGTGGGAAAGTATAAGGTTATGCACTTTGGCAGGAAGAATAGAGGAGCTGAATATTATTTAAATGGAGAAAGAATGAAGAAAGCTGCAGCACAGAGGGATTTGGTGGTCCTCGTGCATGAATCCCAAAAAGCTAGCATACAAGTTCAGCAGGTAATGGGGAAGGCAAATAGAATGTTGGCCTTTATTTCAAAGGAAATGGAGTATAAAAATAGGGAAGTCTTACTAAAACTATACAAGGCACTAGTTAGACCACACCTAGAATACTGTGAACAATTTTGGTTCCTTGTCTAAGGAAAGATATACTGGCATTGGGGGCAGTCCACAGAAGGTTCACCAGGTTGATCCCGGGGATGGAGGGATTTTCTTAAGAGGAGAGATTGAGTCAGTTAGGCCTGTACACATTAGAGTTTAGAAGAATGAGAAGCAAACTTATGGAAACATATAAGATTCTTAGAGGGCTTGACAGGGTAGATGCTGAGAGGTTGTTTCCCCTTGTGGGAGAGTCTAGGGCCAGAGGGCATAATCTCAGAGTAAGGGAGTGCCCACTTAAAACAGAAGTGAGGAGGAATTTCTTCTCTCAAAGGGTAGTCAATCTGTGGAATTCTTCACCATAGAGGGCTGTAGAGGCTGGGTCATTAAGTATATTCGAGGCTAAGATAGACAGATTTTTAATCAGTAAGGGAATCAAGGGTTATGGGGAAAAGGCAGGAAAGTGGATTTTAGGATTATCAGATCAGCCATGATCTCATTGAATGATGGAGCAGACTTGATGGGCCGAATGGTCTACTTCTGCTCCTACATCTTATGGCCTTATGGTTTTATGGTCAACATTATGTTCACCCAAAACTCTGCTGCACATCTCCTTCCTTCAGCACTCACAAATCACTCCTTCACTCACTACCCTACTTTGGCTCCCCAAAAAAGGATTTTGCATTTATATCTTTCCCCAGCCCAAACCCATCCATCCCCAATTCTCTATTCATTTGACTCTGGCTTCCTGAGTATCTTCCCTCCCTTCACCCTACAATTGACACATGGGCCTGGATTTTCACTCCCAAGTCAGCTCAGTTCATATTTCCCACATGTGGGAGTCACCTCCTACCCCCTTTCCTCCCCTCCCCCATTGAAAAAGTTTTTCTGCTGGATATGGGACATGCCTTCCAGATCCAGGATCCGTCGCCATTTTGGATAAGCTGTGGACTCTCCACGACTCTGTGACAATCCAAGCCACGGTTTCTAAATTCATGTCCATATTCTTCATGGATTTCTGCTTTTTGGATGAACAATGATAGCATCATAGTTTGACCAAATCAGTGGAGAAATTTTGGATTTAACAGCATATTCTTACCCCATTACCAAATTACCTTATTGGGCTTAAGTGGTTCTAGGGAATGGAGGGTAACCTGGAGTATAATGAGAGCAAGGGAATTAAATCAAGTTATCAGCAAAGGAAAAGAACTGGAGAAACTCGAGAATAAAATCCGACAAATCCTCAGGACATGATGACCGACACCCTAGAGCTCTAAGAGAGATAGCTGCCCAGGTAGTGGATGTGGGGCTATGATTTTCCAAAAAATCCCCAGATGCTAGAACAGTCCCAGCAGATTGCGAGTTAGTAAATGTAACATTGCTAATCAAGAAAAGAGGGAGAGAGAAAACAGGCATCATTCATCAGGAAAATGCAAGACTCTATTATTAAGGAAGTCCTAACAATGCACTTAGAAAAGGATAGTATGATTAGAACAAGTCTACATTCATTTATGAAAGAGAAATCCTGTTAGACAAATTTATTAGAGTTTTTGAGGGCGTAATTAATATGGTAGATAAAGGGGAACCATTAGATGTAGTATGCTTGGATTTCCAAAAGGCATTTGATAAGGTGCTCACAAGATTAATACACAAGGGCCAGGATTTTATGGCCCCTCCCACCTGGTGGGGTATTATGGTCCCGCCGAACTGAATGGAGATTTAAATGGCTCGCTGCATCTGACGGGGGGGGAGACACGCCGCACGGCAGGGCCCTAAGATCCAGGCCAAGGTAAAGGCTCAAAGGTCTAAAGAAGAGTCATATTGGACTCAAAACTTTAACTCTGTTTCTATCTCCATATATGCTGCCAGGCATGCTGAGTTTTTCCAGCACTTTCTCTTTTTATGAAAGGCTCCTGGAGTTGAGGGTGAAATATTAGCATGGATGAAGGATTGGGTAATGGGCAGGAAGCAGAGAGTAGAGATAAATGGGCATTTCCAAGTTGGCAGGCTGTGACTAGTGGAGTGCAGGAAGGACTTGTGCTGGAGCCTCTGCTAGTTGCAATCTATATTCATGATTTAGATGAAGAGACAGAGAGTAATGTATCTAAATTTGCTGAGGATACAAAGCTAGGTGGAATGCAATCTGTAAGAAGGACACAAAGAGACTGGAAAGAGATGTAGACAGGTTAGATGAGTGGGAAGTAAGGTGGCAGAGGGAGTAAAAGTGGGGATGTGTGAAGGCATTCACTTTGGTCCTAAGAATAGAAAAGCAGAAAGCGAGACCTGGGTGTACTTGTACAAGGAACACAAAAAGTTTGCATGCAGGTACAGCAAGCAATTGGGAAAGCAAATGGCATGTTAACCTTTATTGCAAGAAGATTGGGGTACAGGGATAAAGATGTCTTGCCACACTTGTACGGGGCTTTAGTGAGACTGCACCTGGAATACCATGTGCAATTTTGGTCTCCATATTTAAGGAAGGATATGCTTGCATTGGAAGCAGTAATGTGGAGGTTCACTACATTGGTCCTGGGGATGAGAGGGTTGGTATATGATGAGAGGCTGAGTAAATTGGGCCTATGTTCTCTGGAGTTTAAAGGAATGAGAGGTGATCTCATTGAAAGATTCAAGATTTGAAGGAGCTTGACAGGGTAGGCACTAAGACGTTGTTTCCCCTGGCTGAGGAATCTAGAACATGGGGGGAAAGTTTCAGGATAAGGGGCCGATCATTTAGGACTGAAGTGAGGAGAAATTTCTTCACTCAAAGGGTTGTGAACCTTTGCAATTCGTACCCAGGCGGTTGTTGATACGCTATCATTGAATATATTTAAGGAGGGATAGACAGATTTTTGATTTTGGAATCAAGGGATATGGGGAGCGGGAGGGAAAGTGGAGTTGAAACCTAAGATCAGCCATGATCGTATTGAATTGTGAAGCATGGTCTACTCCTGCTCCTATTTTTAACCACATTGTGATAAAGCCACAATATGCCTGCTGGGGCATCATTTTGGTTTACATTTGATTGCATCTAGCTGTAGCTGTATGGTTTAAAGACATTGTCGGCATCCTTCCATCTGTGTGAAATAATGGACATGCAGCAAATCAAATCTGATGAAGATGGGGTAGCTTTTGCTGTTAGCTGAAGAGCCCAAACTGTGAAAGGCAGGTTCTGCCATAAGTTCTTCATTTGAAGTGGTTATCAGATGACATTGTGGTTATTTTCTATGTTGCTACCTGTTGCCAAGCTGTCGTAGCCACTGATCATCGTGGTGACACATGTCGGCCTACGGGTGATGTGGCCATTTTCCACTGTCATCAGCTAGTGTCTTCCAGGTGGAAAAATCAATGTTTAAGGCCTTCATGTCGCACTTGCAAACAACCTTGAAGCAGAGCTTCGGGTATCCGACTGATCGTCTGGATCCGGCTACCTCACCTTACAGGAAATCCTTAGGTATACGACTGTTTTCCATCCTCCAAAAGTGCCAGAGCCAGTGCGGTTGTCTCTGCTTGATGAGTACCAACACTCTTGGGAGCTTTGCCATTACAAGGGTGCCACATTTGTGATTTTGTCCTTCCATATGCCCAGAAAGCACTGCAAACAGTAATTACGAAAGTTGTTGAGCTTTCTTCCTTCATAGCTGTAAGCTGTCCATGTTTCACAGTCATACAAGAAGGTACTGAGAAGACAGGCCTCATAAACCCGTGTCTTTGTCCCAAGAGCCAGCTTGATGTTATTCTATACATACTTCATGAGTCGGTCAAAGGTGTTAGCTGCTTTCCCTATGTGTGTGTCAAGTTCTGCATGAAGAGGTACATTATCTGTCACTGTGGACCCAAGGTAGCAGAATTTGCTAACCACTTCCAGTGGGGTGTTATTTAGGGGTGGAGATGTGACACGCTGTCCCATAACCACAGGTTTTTTGAGGCTTACAGTTAGCAAGAAAAAGTTATAAGCAAAGGAAAGGCAATCCATGAGTCTTTGTAGCTGAGTTTCCATGTGAGTGACTAGAGCAGCATTATCACTAATAGTGGAGTTTTCTGATCAAAACATGCAGTATTTTTGTCTTCGCTTCAGTCTGGATAGATTGTAGGTAGAGTGTGCCATCTAACCTCTCATGCAGGTAAACTCCTTCTGGATCTGCAGTGAAGGCAAAGGAGAAGAAGACACCAAACAAAGCGGGATGCTAGGACATAGCCCTGTTGCACTCCATCCTTCACACTGAAACTGTTGGAAGTGATACCATCAAAGTGTACAGTCCAGTGCATGTTGTCACGGAAGAAGTGAGTGAGTCTGAGGAGCTAATTTTCCCCAAAATTTTGCACAGTCTTGCCCTGATAACAGTGTCATATG
This sequence comes from Cetorhinus maximus, assembly GCF_964194155.1. Taxonomy (NCBI): domain Eukaryota; kingdom Metazoa; phylum Chordata; class Chondrichthyes; order Lamniformes; family Cetorhinidae; genus Cetorhinus; species Cetorhinus maximus. Next base: position 26,038,367 of record NC_135897.1, read on the forward strand.
CTTTAGTAAGACCTGCAAAAGTAAGCTAAAGGCTTATATCCTTTCCTCATAAGCAGATTGTGGGGTATTACATTGTGTTACGATGGAGGGGTCATTTTGGGTTTACATTTAATTGCAACTAGCTGTGTGATTTAATGTAGAGTTGGGGAGGAATCACCCCAGATTTGCACTAAGTGTGACAGTAGGTGTGAAAAACCTGTCGGTCGCAATGGCGGAATTTCACGCCGTATCGTCCCCTTCTCGCCTCATGAATTTTGCAGTCACGGGAAACACGCCAGATCACTGGCCGCCAGTCTCCAATTTGCCCGCCACACTGTTACCCCGCCGCTTCCTCACCTAGGGTGCCATAGTTAAACTGCAGTCGTGCTCACAGTTCTCAATGCTTGCAGCCCAGGGGTGCTCCAGTGAAGACATGTCCCGAAAAGGCAAGAAGAGTGCGATGTCATCCCCGGCTCTGGTGCAGGAAGCCCATCAGTCTCACCACTCTGGCTTGGGAGGTGGTGGCAGTGGTGGTCAGTGCCAATGCTGCACACAAGAGGTCAGCCATCCAGTGTAGAAAAAGGATGAATGGTCTCATCCATTCTGCTAGGGTAAGTCAACCATCTCATTACTCTCAATTCACACACTCACAAGCCCATCACACATTCACTGGCATCTCACTCACTGCCAGATCAAGGGACATCACACTCACTCTCTCACACACACCCTCACATTTCCATCTGGCATCATCTCCTCTGGAGATCGCCCCCTCATCCTGACCATGGCTCCACTTAGCAGACACGCATACCTGGCATCCTTCTCATTTGGCCTGGCATGCACATTGCTCATACTCTCTCCATCAGTCTTTATGCAGGACAAGATCGCACACAATCAATGGGAGAGGTCCCAGACCGGGATGGGGGGGGAGGGGGCGCGGTGTGCCGGACATCAAGGTCCTCACTCCATTCGGGAGCCATGTGTTAGTGCTGGCTGGAGAGGACTTAGACTGTTGCTGTGGCGATGGTGAGGTCAGCAGCAAGCATCCACGTGAGGATCCTGCACCACACTGTCCCTCTCGCAACATTACTGAGTCCACTGTTCTGTGTGTAATGCAGCTGCCAAGCACTAATAATCTCCACTTTCTCTCCCAGGCACATCTGCCATGTCACCCTCAGTTAACCTTGACCCCCAACCCCAATGCCGAGAGCACCTTGAATGAAGACCCTGATGGCATTGAAAACCTGTCACGGCACTCACTCACACCCTCCACCAGCACAGCAACACACAGCTCAGTGGGACCTAGATGTAGAACAGCCTCGGGATCACAATTTGGTGAGCATAGCTCACAATCTGTTCCACAGCAGGCGGAGGCAGGGACACCCAAGGTCGCCAGCAGTCAGGAGACTGCCGGAGGCAGGGAATCTGCTGAGTCCAAGTTAGACGATGAGCCTCTGGACTCGGCCCTCAATCAGTAGTTGGAGCTGAAAAGACAATCACAGGAACATCAGGAAGGGATGTCTGGTGCACTCCTCAGATTGCAAGGGACAATGAAGGAACCCGTCCACATTCAGCCTGAGGTATTAGCGCCGGCATACCAATGCACTGAGCTCAACACTGCAAGGGTGGCAGCCGCCATGGAGACCTTGGTCCAGGACATCGGTCCTGCACTGCTGCATGGGCTGAATTCCATTGATGCCATAGTTGGCTTCCAACAGTAAAAACGTGAGAAGGGTGCGGGGCAGCTCGATCTCGCTCCAGCTTCCTCTTGCCCTCAGAGGTCAGCCAGGTGCCATCGGGCACTAATAGGGAGGAGGACCAGCAACTCGATACCCCAGGGCCACCACCCAGGTGACTCCGGGAACGTCCGACCGATCCAAATCCACTCTCCCTGTAACCCCATCATCTCCAGCTCCATGGGCTGAGGAAGCTGCACCCGGCCCACAGCAGGATGCCCAAAGCAGGCCGGGGCCCTCCAGGTCTCAGTCCTCTGGAGGATGCCCGCCAAGGTCATCACAGACAGGGTGTAGCAGTCAGCAGGCTGCCTCCACCCCCGCTGTGGATGTCAAGGGACCACCAAGATGCAGCGGCAGGGTTAGGAAGGTTGAGAAAATCTAGTTGCACCGCCTGGGCATGGGTGTTAATGTCTTGTACATAATGTTCACTATTGTAAATAAACTCCCAAGAATATCTCCTTGTCTATGGCTCCTTGTTCTGATGAGCAGTGGTCGTGTCATTCAGATGTGAAACCTTTCTGCACAAGATAAAGGCAGGTGTCTCAGCACAGGCCTCTTCCCTGTGCTTTGTGCAGCCTTCAGACCAAAGTCATGGTCTAGCCTCACACTCAGTGGACATATTAGTGATGCCTGCACCTCGACGGTGCTTGTCATTGCTGCAACAATGTCACAGGCAGGTGTCACAGAGTTCCATCATTCTCTCTGTGTGCTCTCAGCACCTTCGTGATGGGGCTGCGCACCCCCCTGCATCTCATCAGCATCTGTGTCCAGTGACAGTGTGGTCCTGAAGGGTACAGGTGATGAAGGCTGCCAAATGATCAGATGCATTTAAAGTTTCATGGCTGCACCTCCATTATATGACTCTGATCACAGGGTACAAGCGAGCTGCCCTCAGCCAGACATGAGTCAGACATTCCCAAAGGCTATGTGAAGATCTATGGAGTGTCCTCACTGCATGTTGTCATCATCTTCCTGGAATCTAGAGACTATTAGGGCCTCCACTGCATCTCCATGACATGAGCCCAAGCACTGAGGGTATGTGCGCTGCCATCAGCCACACAGGAATCAAACGTTCACAGATGCAAGGTGAGGATGTCAGGTCTGTCCTCACTGCATCTCGTCATCATCCTCCAGGAATCTTATGGCTATTAGGACCTCACAACTGCGCCGATGGCCTCATCGCTGGCATCCTCGCCTTCGAGGACCTCATCACCCTCATCCCCTTCGATGTCTTCCTCATCAGAGGAGATGTACAGCTCCACCATCTCCTCCTCAGCTATAAAGCGCACAGGGCAGCACCCTCTGGGGACTGTATTGCAGCGCTCCATGGACCTGTTGAGGTACCAGAGCCTCATTTTCAATATACCTTTCGTTTGCTCCACCAAAGTCCATGTCATAGCATGAGCCTCATTATAACGTCGCTTTGCTGCAGTCTGAGGCCACCGTACGGGTGTCATCAGCCACGACCTCTGTGGGTAGCCATTGTCTCCGAGTAGCCAACCCTGCAGCCTCTGTGGACCCTGGAAGATGTCTGGGATCTGAGACCTGCTGAGGTAATAGGAGTTGTGGACACTCCCTGGGAATTGTGCGCAGACCTGTAGGATGCGTTTGTGGTGGCTGCAGACCAGGTGAACATTCAGCGAATGGAATCCCTTGCTGTTGATGTAGTTGGCTGCTTGTTGCCATGGCGATCTAAGTGCCACTTGAGTGCAGTCGATGGCACCCTATACCTGTGGGAAACCAGAGATCTGCGCAAATCCCAGTGCTCTTACTTCCTGGTTTGCCTGATCCCAGTCAAAATACACAAAGTTCTGTGCCTTTGTGAAGATGGCGTCTGTGACCTCCTGGATGCACTCGTGGGTGGAGGCTTGCAAAATCCCACACACATCACGTGTGGAGCTCTGGAAGGAGCCACGGGCATAGAAATTGAGTGCCGCTGTCACTTTCATGGCCACTGGCAATGGATACCCTCCATGTCCCCATGGTGCCAAATCCTGCAGCAGGTGCCATATGTGACTGACCAGTTACCTAGACAGGCACAGTCTTCGGTGACACTGGTTCTCAGTCATCTGCAGGAATGACAAGCGCTGTCTATAGACCCTGGGTCTAGTGAGGCACCTATGAGCGATGGCTTGCTGTGCATCTCCAGCTGTGCATGCAGCAGGGCCTGCGCCCCTTCATCTTGAGTGTGGTGTTCCACCCATTGCTGAGCCACACACCTCCAGCGCACTCTTCTTCTTCTCTGCTGCCCGTAAGCCCTGAGGCATATCTAGATCACCAGACTCTATGATCCTGATCAAGGAAGGAGAATAATGTGACGGAGGTGCCTGCCTCAGCAGTGGGTGCAGCACCACCCTCAAGAGGAAGGGGCGCAGGGCCTGCTGTGCACACAACTGAAGATCCACAGCAAGCTGTCGTTTGTAGGCGCCTCACTGGACCCAGGGTCTATAGACGGCGCTTGTCATTCCTGCAGATGACGGAGAACCAGTGTCACTGAAGACTGTGCTCTGAAGAAGAGTTGTACGGACTCAAAACGTTAACTCTGTCTTTCTCTTCACAGATGTTGTTAGACCTGCTGAGTTTTTCCAGCACTTCCTGTTTTTGTTTCAGATTTCCAGCATCTGCAGTATTCTGCTTTTATCCATGATCCTGATATTCTCCTTCTCCAGATCAAAGAGAGAGATGCATGGGTTGGCATGTATCCTAAGGACCTCTCAGGGTTAAGTCTCAAGGCCGGAGAGTGCTGGCCACCACTTGGATGGCCAGTGTGTAGAGCACTTCAAGGCTGTCTGAAATCCTACCCACCTCTGCCCCACTCCACTTTACCGATTGGCGGCAGCCTCGCCCACTGGACTGCATGCTGTGTTCGCAGCTTAAGTGCAGGCATTCTCCTAACCCGTACTGCAAGGCTGCACTGTTAGCTTGAACCATGAGGATACTGCACCAAACCTCAATAAAGACATTGCAAGGGGCTCTGAGCGCCTCCACCAGTGACTGGTCCATGGCCATCTTTCACAAGGGGATTGTACAACTTGTCCAGTCAGCCAATTGCTCTGCTGCCCCCTAAAATGCACATTAATTTGCAGTCTGCATCCACAGGTTGAAAAGTTCTGCAGCATTTGGTGGCACTTTCATGCTTTTGCATCGCTTGAATGTGCAGAAATGCTTCAGAGGCCTGACTCCAAACATGTCAATGGAGCTGCCGCTGAACGGTCTCAGCTGTGGAAAATTGCTCACTTCTGATAAGCTTCTCCAAGTGTGTGGCCACTTCCCTCACCCTCTACCCGCACCACCCGCCCCCCCCCCCCCCCCCCCACCCCTTGTGTACTTCCTTCAGTCTGTGCTGCCTTGACCCCACCAGAGGCTCCACCAACACCGGAGCCCTTGCCCCAGCACCGCACTGAAAGCCAGCCTGGAAAAAGCAATTTGCCTGTGCCCCCCGACCCCCCGCCGCTGATTGCGTGGCACCTCTTCCTTGATGCCCTACAGGCAATCCTCGTGAGCGCTGCACAAGGTTGTGTGCACTCACCTTCGAGCTCCCCTTGCAGTTCAGCTCACCAGGTGCACACCTTTTAAAGGCAGCAGTAAATCACGCCGTTCTGAAGTCACGCCGACGTGGGAGGTAAATTTGATGTGGGGGGATGATTCCGGTGTGTGGCTGCAAAGGTGAGCTGTAAATGCATTAAAATTAAGTTCCTGATGTTGTATAGTGTTGACGTGCAGAGTGGACGATCGCAAACTGGTTTCATGATGGCATAAAACCGAATTTAGGCCTTCTCGCCATATTATCCACTTACGCCCGCCGCCAACGGGAGCAGAAAATTCCGGCCTTGGATTATAGAATGAAGCCTATAGCCCATGAATTGCAGAATATTCAGGAAATGCGAGTAATCTGACATGACATGAGTAGATAAATTGTCCTTAATAGTTCTCTTTGATGGCCGAGTTTAAGCTTTATTTCTTCAAAGGGTGTCCATATTCGCAAGTTGCCATGCTTGGAGGTTGTGTGGACTGATGTAAAGGTTCAGCAGGTCTACAAAATAATAGCATTTATTTTTGAATTGCAACAGAATCATCCCAGAAAGGATGATTTGAATATTTTTCAGCCCAATAAATGAATATACAACTACAAGCACAGTATAGGTCATCAAACCTGGGACCTACCTGACTCCGTAAAATCTATTTTTTTAATGATATTACAGCTGGTACTTCTGAGTCGCTTTGTGTGTGCAGAGTGCCACTCTGGTCCTGACCATAATGGATCATGCTGAAATGGGTCGTAGCAAGTGTGTTGCAGCTGAAGCATTCTCTGAATGTACCACCTGACACATTAACAAAGGACAATCATTCTTTCCACCCATAGAGATGCCAGTGATTTCTGTTATTGTATTTTTCTGACCGAGCATAGTAAGAGAAAGGCAGCAACCCTGGTGGATAAATCAAAAAAAAATGGTGAAGAGCTCCTGATTTTCTTAACGGAACCAAAAAAAAATGGCCACAGTCAACTTCAAGTTGTCACATATTTGGTCCAACAATAGAATTGCACCCAAATGAATTCCAGTGGATTCTGTTAAATAGATTTCCATGTGTGAGACCTATATGTAAAAAACTCTCCATTATTCATTCTCCTTTCTCAGTGTGTTGAATATTATCAATCCATCCATCCAATGCATCTATTACACCTTAACTATTCCTTGTTGAAGATTATATTTTGTAGAATAAAGTACTTTTAATTTCAGCTTCCCTTGCAGCCTGAGTGAGTAAGTGGGCTGAGGTTCAGACATTTTTTTTACATGTGCTACAAATTAGTCATTTAGAAAACAAAATGAAAACCATTCAGTTGAAACCTTGATCGCAATGTAACATTTCTTGTGAGATATTGGCATTTAACCACAACAGCTTAAATCGTTTCATATTTTGTCTCTGTGACAAATTGGCGCAAGGTGTTTCACATTATGGTCACTGGGTTTAACATACCAGGGTTTGGGGCAGAGAGGCCAGAAAGACACCGCACAGAACTGTAAAGGTACATGCGGTTAAGAATTCACAGTTTTACATCAGTATTATGTTTCATATATGAATTTTTCAGCTCCCTTCACAATTTTGATTTATTTTTGCAATAATTAAGCCTTCTTGGGGATTGAGAAAGAAACACACACTGTGTGGAATACAGATTAAGAATAAAATGTTTAAGTCCCTACTTACATAAATCCTGCATGACTGAATGGAGTAATTGTGGCCATATATTATTCAAACAAAAAAACATACTAAAAGGTTGGCCACTGGGCCATTAAGGCTGATCCTCATATATTGTGGGGTTTGAATATTGTATTCAAATGTTTTAAACCAATTCACAATTGATTCCTCACCCATACACACATCCGTTTGACTGCAGATTATTTTAATGATTCCTACAATTTTGTTATTGTCTTAAGGTTTCCTTGTTCCACTGAAGACATAGCCATAAGTTCTACAGAGGTATTTTAGAGTGTACTATTGGAATGAAGCATCTTCCTTTTCTGTCCACACCCCCACAAAAAAAAATAGTTCTTTCACACTGGTGCAGTGATTATTCTACTCTTCACTCTGAGAGATGTAATTTTTTCTTCATTCACTTGATTTTAAAAGAATGCAAAGCTGTAGGAGTTTCATGCTTTGGATGGGTTTCCTTGTCACCTGCGGTGAAAATCCTGGCAGCAGGTCAGCTCATTGGGATGGCAAGATGGGTAGTTTTACCAGGCGGGTATAGTTTAGTTTAGATTATCTTCTGGTTATGCCAGGTTTTCCCTCTTCCCCTTCTGAGTACCAGAATTTAGAATGTCAGAGCATTAATATGTATTACTTAACAATGTCAGCTATTGAATACATTTGGGGAGAAGTGGGGTCTATAGGGTGATAGATATTTTGGTGGCAAAAGAAAAAGACTTTTAAAAAAAGACTAATGTTTACTTACTATACACATTTTACTGCATATTATCTTTTGCCTCACCATACTTCTCCTCCCTTACAACTTCTTCACGATGAGCTATTTATTGCCAGGCCTGGATGTAGCAGGTGTCTTATTTTCAAACCTTGTTTTCTGTTAACAGGCATCATTTCTACAACTGACAGGTTTAATGCACAAAACCCAGTTAAAATTCCACACTAAATTAGACACATAGTGGTCACACAAAAATCAATTTAATGCCTTCATGACAGATTGAGGTTCTTTTGTTTCTGTGTGATGGGAAATCAATACGAGCCCATGGCTGAGTTATTTATCTCTGTAGACTGCAGTCAGACTCAGGTCCTGCAGCAATCTAATATAAACTACAAGCCCAAACTAGGTCTGCTCCAGCCAACTTGTGCAAAACCCAAACTGTCACTACACCAGCCAACCCAATACCCACTACAAGCCCAAACTGTCCCTGCTCCAGACAAACTAATACATAATACAAGCACAAAAAGCTCCCAGCTTGTATACAAATACATTGATCTCAAGATGATAGAATCATAAAAAGGCTACAGCACAAAAAGAGGCCATTCAGCACATCATGTACATGCTGGTCCTCTGCAAGAGCAACTCACCCAGTCCACTTCTGTATTTTCCCCATGGCCATATAAATCTTTTTTCTGTTCAGATAATTATCAAAAAATATATACATATAAAAGGAAGTAAACACTGTTAATATCTGTAAATAAAGGATATGCATTTTTTAGATGAGACATTATGGACATCATCAAAAACCTAACATTTTTAAATCTCCAGCTCTTATGTATACATCACTAAAAGGATCATATTTCACCCAATAACTTGACATCCAGCATTGTAAAATAGTTTCAAAGTTTCTAAGGATGCATTGTCTGCGATGAGTTAGCCGATTTCACTAATGCACTAAAGTCAGTCTCTCTGTCCCCAGAGAGGGGAGAGATTGGCTGCAGGGCAGAGGGGGAGAAACCTTCTTTGTGGGACCTGGAGGAGCTCTACTTAGAGTTGGAAATTCACCAGGTTTTACAGAGGAGTATTTGCTCTGTTTAGTAAGCAGTTAATAAGGTGTTGCTTGTCCCATGTAAGTTATAGGCCCTCTGTTTACATTATTTATGCCCCTGCTGACTGCAGGAAATAAGTGGTAAGTGTAACACTTGGACTTTAACGCCTGCTCCCACTGGTTTCCACCAGGCGGAGGGAGTTAAAATTTCTCCTATGGAATATATAAGAATCAGGATTGTCACAGTGGTGTGCAGCAGTGATGGTTTGTCAAGGGAGAAGTTGAGCTATGTTGTGGTGAAAATGTAGGAGATCTGTGCCAATGGATGTTTGGTGTGCCTGAACTTGGGAGATTGTCAGCCATTGGGAGGGAAAGTAACTTTTGATTAGGTGAATGTGATTTCCAACAATGTAAACTATTATTTGGACATGAAGCATCAATGCATCGACATAGAATTTCCTGATGGCTCCAAGGGTAACCGCATTACCTGGTATAGTGCTGGGTCATACAAACCAAGAATACTTCAGGTTGGATGTCAAGACTGCCCCTATGTTAGCTAATCTTAGCAAGGCAAGCAGTGGTGTTTGCACACTTGGGCCCAGTCCCCACATTCACTTTCCCCACAACTTCCAAGGTTAAGGAGGCAAAAAATCAGCCACGCTCTTGCTCCTAATCCTAATCTAGCAGACCCCATAGGAAAGTGTGTATTGTAAACTTTGAGTGCTACTTGGAAGTATGATGAATTATGATGCCTCTGCAGTTGAATAGTCTATATCCTATAATGTCTAGTTTCACACACAAAGAACATATTTGGCCATTAGAACCAGATTTGAACATCTCCAGGAGAAGAGGTAAGATAACAGACAATAAAAAAAACACCTCCTAATTGATTGATATACAGATATATCCTGAGGAGACTTTGCAGTTGTGGGGTTCTATTATGTAGGGCTGCACTATCATATCATAATGTGGCAAAGATACAAGATTAAAAGCAGATCTTTCTTTAAGCCTTGCCTTCACCCTTATTTATATTAATGAGGAAGAAAGAAAAGAAATAAAAAGGTTATTTAGTCTTGGTCAGATACAACCCGCAGGACAGTAATGAGATTGAGGGATAATTTATTTACTCGTTAAACAATATGAGGCGCCGGTATGAGAACATTCTTCAAAATATAATTAAAGGCTACTTAAAACCCAATGGACTCATCGCAGGACAAAGATTAGCCTGCGTAACAGGGCCATGCAAATTATATTAGCTGCTCCAAACAAACTTGCCAATGGTCCTGTGATGTACTGCTTTTAGGAATTTGACAGAACAGGGCAGAGTAAAATGTCCATCTGCAGTATTGCGTTGAGCCTGTTATTTACACACATTATCCAGTTCATTTGGGCTGTGTGGCTCCTGTAATTACACACACTTTTCAGTGTGCTGCTTGTCATGAATCATTATGAGTGTTCATGACACAATCTTAGACAGACTGGTGTTAAAACAGAGAGCTGCAAAGCTGCCTAGCAGTTCATCAAATGCCTTGATTTACAGTTGCCGCTTAAGACATTATTTTTATTGAGTAAGGAATCAAGAATTTTATTTTAATTTTTTGAAAGGACATTGAACAACATTTCAAATCCCATCGGAGCAATTCAAGAATTTGAATTCAGTTTTAATAAACCTAGAAATAAAATAGCTGGTGTCAGTAAAGGTGACTATGAAGCTGTTTTGTTATGAAAGTCCACAGTGTCCTTCAGGAATGGAAACCTGCCTTCAGTACCCAGCCTGGTTTAATTTGTGACTCCAACATATTTGACTCTTGACTACCCTCTGAAGAGGACTACACAGCCACTCATTTGCTTCAAACTGCTACACTGCAGCGGTTCAAGAAGAAAAGACCCAACACCATCTTTTCAGGGTCACTATGGATAATAAATGCCAGCAATGTCCACAACCCAAAAATTCCAGCAATGCCCAAGAATGAAAAAAAAAACTATCCGGTCATTTATCTCACTTATGTTTACTGGAGCCTTTTTGTGACCAGTTTGTAAGCTAGATCTTGGGGAAGCCAAGCTTATCCTGTAGTTGAAGTACAATGGTGTCACTGCTGACAGCTTGTTTTGCTGCAGTGTAAAAGAGGCAGCTCTGATGGCATGGATTGCTGCCTCAGAAATGATCTTCCTCACATGACCACAAACTTGACCAAGGGGTACAACAATGTTATTGGTTGCTGTCGACAATGCAAACTGCCACCCACCCTCAAAGGATAATAAAAGAACGTTACAAAGGGAAAACAGTATGGACAAGAATAGAAAAGCAGGATACTATTTAAACGGAGAGAGATTGCAGAGCTCAGTGGTACAGAGGGATCTGGGTGTTTTGGTACATGTCACACTTGAGTCGTTACGAGGGTTCAGACTTGAATAGAATAAATAACGACATTGGCAAAGATATAGGATTCTAAAATTCTCAAACTAAACTTATTGAATTAGGTTCCAAAATCACAAGGATATGAACAGCACACTGATAGCTGATGAACAGGTGAATAATATCATGCAGGACCTACTAATGAAAAACAAAACTTTGTTATGACCACAGCTGCTGCTATTTGCTGAGCAAGCCAGCTCCCAGGGGGAAACCTGTCTTACTGATCGTAAACCTTTTTTTTGTATTTTGAAAACAGGGAGGAAAAGCTACTGACTCCAAAAACAAAGGATTCCAGTAGCACCTTTAAGATTTTAAACATTAAGGGCTGAATCTTCGGCTCGGTGATTGGGGGCAGGGCCCACTCTCCGAGGCGTAAAATGACGTGGGGTGACGTTGGGCGTGCGTCCCGACATCACCGCGCGTCATTTAGATTTTCAGTTTGGCGGCCGCACAGCCGAGTCGGTTAAGGCCATTAATTAACTAATTAACCCTATTGAGAAAGCTGCCCCGTCCAACCTTAAGGTTGGCGGGCAGGCAAAGAGCCCAGGTGACCTTCACATTTTTCATGGAGCCTCATCCATGGGTGGGATGAGGTTTCATGAAGGGTTTATATATTAAATAAATATTTTCATTGACGTGTCCTAGCTCATGTGACACTGTCACGAGGGGACATGTCTTAAATTTTTTTTCTTGTTTATTAAAAGTTTTAAAACTTAAAACTTATCTCCCTGACCTCAGGGAGATTTCTGCACTCTTTCGCGTGCATGCGCGCAAGAATGCACTCCCGACTCAGGGAAACCCCTGCCCCCCGCCCACACAGGAGTACACAACGCTTCTGTGCGTGCATCACGCTGGGTGGGCCTTAATTGGCCCACCCACGAAAAATGGCAGCGCGGAACCGATCGGGGGCACCGATTAGGTTCGCACCCGCCCCCACACAAACCCCCGATGGGGGGGAAAATTCTCTCCTAAAAGATTTATTAGAAAGAAAAAAAACTTAAGCACATAAGATTAATGTTACACAGTTAAAACAGTCTTCCAGAACCCCCAAAAACCCATTTGGCCAAAGTAAACTACCTTCTTGGTAGCAACTCCCTTATAGATTTTAATTATAAAAATCCAGTAATATTACCCAAGGCAAAGAATTGTTGTCACTTTAATGAAGGTATACCACACAACTCCTCAAACATTTCCACTCAGATGTGGAAATCCAAAATGAATGTTCAGAAACAAACTGCTTTCTGAAAACAAGGACTTCACTGGCTTGAAACTGGGTGGCTTTCTAAATGGTGAGAGATTGCAGAGCTGTAAGGTGCAGAGGGATCTGGGTGTCCTAGCGCATGAATCACAAAAGGCTAGTATGCAAGTACAGCAAGTAAATAGGAAAACTAATAGAATGTTTTCATTTATTGCGAGGGGAATTCAGTACAAAAGCAAGGCTATGCTTCTGCCGTAGAGGGCACTAGTGAGGCCACATTTGGAATATTGTGTACAGTATTAGCCACCTTATTTAAGGAAAGAAGTATACCTGTTGTAAGCAGTCCAGAGAAGGTTTACCAGATCAATGCCTGGAGTGGGCAGGTTGTCTTGTGAGGAAAGGTTGGACAAACTAAACTTGTATTCGCTGGAGTTTAGAAGATTAAGAGGCGACTTGATTGAAACATATAAGACCCTGAGGAGTCTTGACAGGGTGGATGTGGAAAGGATGTTTCCTTTTGTGGAGGAATGTAGAACTAGAGGACACTGTTTAAAAATAAGGGGTTGCCCATTTAAAATGGAGATGAGGCAAAATTCTTTCTCTCAGAGGATCGAGTCTTTGGAACTCTCTTCCTGAAAAGCTGGTGGAAGCAGAGTCTTTGACTATTGTTAAGGCAGAGGTGGATAGATTCTTAGTAAGCAAGGGGGTGATAGGTTATTGGTGGTAGGTGGGATGCAAATTTCAGGTTCCTATCAGATCAGCCATGATCTTATTAAATGGAGGAGCAGGCTCGAGAGGCTGATGGGCCTACTGCTCCTTGTTCATATGTTCATAATTCAAATCCTTCACAGCTTTGCAGCACTCCAGCACACAGAAGCTGTCTTCAGTGGGTTCTCCCCCGACAGCTACAAAGGCAACTAAACATCTTTCCTTAAAGATATCTTTTCCCTTTCATCTCAAATTCCATTGTCCTCAACACCTTGTCGAAATCAATTTCTCCAAATATAAGAAAAACTGTTATGTTCTCCTATTGCCTCTACTCTTGCGTCAATGAAATTTAATATATCTTCCCCTGTTTACCTATGAAATCTTTATAAGTTGTAAAAGTTCCTTGTCACTTCTAAACTTCCCTTTGAAATTCAATAGCTGAAAAAACAAGTTTCCACTTACAATGCAAATGTTAATCCAACCTCACCAAAACCTCTCATTACAGATGCATGACCCTAACTCTTTACTCTTTTATCTCTCAGTTCTCACAGACAAGCTATCTTTATTAATCTCCCCCAGTTTAATTAATCATGGACCCACACACACACAGAGCCTTCTTGACAGAATACCACCATATTCCCAAAAATATTTTTTTAAAAACATGCATCATCACAACTTACAAACTGATTTCTTTCAGTTCAATTATGTCCTCACTTTATAAATAGCCCACAGAAGCTCAATCATCCCAATCCAGTTTGTGTTTTACCTTTTAAACTACAGGACAACTGGTCTTTTTCATCTAGCTCCCTGTCTGTCTTTAAACTGAGATCAAAGGTTTACACATCCAAATGTCTGGATAATACTCACAAAGCTGGATCTTCCACACAGTCCCCAGCTTTGCCCTTCAAATCTCTTTGGTTTACCCCACAGCAAAGCTACAGGTCTCTTTCACTCAGGCCTTCTGCCTCTAATTCAATCATAGAAAGCTGGCACTTCCCCTCTGGCTCTCTGCTTTAATTCAACCAGCAGACTAAAAGGTTACACGTTCTGCAGATGATACAAGCTTTCCTCTTACTCAGCCCTGTTAGTTCCTTCTAGTTCCTGTTCACACCTGGAACACTGATCAGGGTAAAAGATGTAACTTCTGATATATTGCCCAACGTCTGGTTATACAGCAAGAAAAGAAGGAAAGGTGTGCCTTTCTTATACCGCTCTGTAGATGGATTGGTTACTCCCTGCATGGTCAGCAGAATGACAGGCAATCTGAAATTCGTTTGCAGCTTAGATCCATATGAACCGTGGTATAAAGTAAACCCCACTGTCCAGTTAGTGAAACAGCACAGAAACAAGACACACTCCAGGCCAAGGGAAGCAATACCCTAACTGGCCAGTAGAGTGACCAAGCCAGTGCTGCAAAGTGTCCCCACAGGCGTGATCAATGTTCGTCAATTTCAGCCCAATGCCTTCAATGTAACCGAATAGGACACTTTGGGAAACTGCACAGCTGAAACAGCAAAACGCTTGGGAGATTCCAAGAGGATTTGCGAGGTCAAGACACCAGGAGAACACATAACCATGCCTCTTGGGTGAGGTAAATATCCTGGATTTTTATTCTGGAATATGACATCTCGGTTAATGGCCTTCTCACAAACTTTAAATTGGGCATGGGGGCCAGTGTCACGGTCCTATTGGACAAAGAACCGTGGCTGACAGACCTCTGGCTATGAACAAAAGATGCACCATTCTATGGGGCAAAAGGGATCTGACTTCCAGTCATAGGCATTATTCTAGAAGCGTTAAGTTATGGCGACAAATCTTCACGCTGATGTACGTCATCCATACCCAGTCTTTTCCTCTCTTGAGCAGAGATGTCTGTGTAGCCCTGGATCCTCTCAAAATGACAAAAGATGTCAGGACACGGGCAGAATTTTCCAAGCCCACTGGCAGTGGGTGTGATAGGTGGCGTGCACGGAAAATATGGCACAACCCACTTCACAACGGCAGGTCGGCCACTCAGCCCACCGATGGCGGGCTGCGTTTCCCGCCATCGGTCAACGGGAAGCTAACTGTAATACATAACCATATAATTAAAAGGCCATCCCACCAGGTCCATGTTGGCGGGAAAGCACGCCGACGTGTTTCACAACAGCACACTGGCGACGTGCACTTGGCGGCCTTCACTTTGGGGGAACTGAGGTGCATGAGTTCTCCACAGCTCGCCTGTTGTTTACAGGCCTCAGGGGCACCTGGGGTCAGGGGAAAGTGCTGGCCAGCCTTGGAGGCAACTGCTAAGGGGGGTGGGAGTTTCCAAGGGCAAGTGCTGGCCACCCTCGGAAGTGACTGCTGAGGGCTTGGGGGTGTCCGGGGGCAAGTGCTGGCCAGCCTCAGAGGCAACCATTAGAGGGGGTCAAGTGCTGCCCTGGCACTGCATCCTGCGCACAGGCAATCGAGGTGTGGGTCAGGGTAAGTGAGGGAAGTGGCACTTGTAAAAACTGACCATGCCTCTGCAACTGAGACAGATCAGGTGCAGCCACCATGATATGGTTAGGGTCGGGCTCCTAGCCTGCCCACCCACGCATGCAATGCGGTGGCACCAAAGGGCCACCAAGCGCTCCATACCTTAGAGCCCCCTCCCCCACCCCATCGGCACAGACTTCAAGTCCGCCACCACTTTATTGGACTGCGGAGCAGTTGGACTGCACACATTGTATAATGTCTTCGCCAACACTGGCCATGTAGCAATCACTGCTGGAGGCGCTCACAATGCCTTGCACTCTCAGCATCCTGGTTTGGACCAGTGTCTCCCGTATCGCAGGCTGACAGGGCAGCCATGCACCACACTCGTCTCTGGCCATCTGAGGGGTGACCAGCACTCTCTGGGAAGCGTTAAGGGGCAGTCACACAGGGCAGGAAAGGTGCTAAGTACAACCATGATAACCACATCTCTCTCCCTTTCATGCTGCAGGAGGACCGCGTCAGGATCATGGATCCTGGTGACCTAGCTGTATGCCTGATGGCCGACAGAGACTGTGGAAGACGGAGGAGAGAGTGACTGAGGCTCCTGGCCGTGCAAAGGCAGGAGCAGCAACCTCATGAAGAAGTGGCAGCAGGAGCTCCCGCACACACTGCCCAGGGTTGACGGTGAGCCGTGGCTGGTCGGCGCCTAGCGACACCCGGGGTCTATAGGCGCTGCCTGTCATTCCTGCAGATGACTGAGAACCAGTGTCGTTGATGACTGAGCATGTCTAGGGACCTGGTGGCTCACATCTGCCACTTACTGCAGGACTTGGCGCCAAGGGGACATGGATGGCATCCACTGCCAGTGGCTGTGAAAGTAACCGTGCTGCTCAATTTCTATGCCAGTTTCAGGGCTCCATGGGTGACCTTTGTGGCATATCACGGATACCATCTTCTCCATGGCACACAACTTTGTACATTTTACCCAGGACAGGGACAACCAGGGTGCAAGGGCCATTGGATTCGCCCTGATCTTGGGAGTTCCACAGGTGCAGGGTGCGATCTGACTGCACTCATGTGGTGCTCAGGTCTCCGTCGCTACACTCAGTGGACTTCATCAACTGCAAGGGCTTCCATTCACTGAAAGTGCAGCTGGTGTGTGACCACCAGAAACGCATCCTGCAGGTGTGCGCATGGTTTCCAGGAGTGTTCACAACTCCTACATCCTGAGTTGCTCACAGGTCCCTGCAGCCTTCCAGGGTCCACAGAGGCTGCAGGTTTGGCTCCTTGGCGACAAGGGCTACCCGCAGAGGCCGCGGCTGATGACACCTGTGCAGCAGCCTCAGACTGCAGCAGAGCCATGCTATCATGGGGCTCATGCTGCAACTCGCAACTTGGTGGAGCAAACCATCGGGATGCTGAAGATACGGTTCTGGTGCCTGGACCGGTCTGGTGGTGCCCTGTAATACAGACCGCAGAGGGTGTCATGCATCGTCGTCTATTGCGCCCTTTACAACCTGGTGCTGCAACGGGGAGAGGAGCTGGCTGAGGAGGAGATGGAGGAGCTGCTCATCTCCTCCGATGAGGAGGATGTCAACGGGGATGAGGGTGATGGGGTCCTCGGTGGTGACGATGACGGAGATGAGGCCTCTCACTGGCTAGATGAGGCAGGCACGCTTGCAAGACCCTCATAGCTGCCAAATTTGTGGAGGATGATGACGACATGCAGTGAGGTGACCCCATAGATCCTCACATCGCAGTTGTGAATGTTTGGCAGCAGTCTGGCTTATTGCAGCGCCAATACCCTCTGCCAGAATGCTCCTGTCATGGAGGCTCTGATAGTCGCTCGATTGCAGGAGGATGATGACGACATGCAGTGAGGACACTCCATAGATCTTCACACAGCCTCTGAGAATGTCTGACTCCTGTCTGGTCAAGGGCAGCTCACTTGCGCTCCTTGATCAGGGCCATCTCAGAGACGCAGCCCTGAACCTTTAGACACATCTGATGCTGTGTCCGCCTTCAGCACCTCAGCCCTTCAGGAGCTGGTACACAGTATCACTGGTTGCAGATGCTGGTGTGATGGGGGCCAGCCCCACCTTAAAGGTGCTGAGAGCACACAGAGGGAATGAGGGAACTCTGTGGCACCTGCCCACTACATTCTGGCAGCAATGATAAGCACTTCTGAGGTGCAGGCAACAGTAGTGTTTCCAGGGAGTGTGAGGGTGGACCATCACTGTGGCCTGAAGACTGCACAGAGCACAGGGAAGAGGCCCTGGACTGAGAACCTGCCTTTTATCTTGTCTAGAAAGGTTTCACATCTGAGTGACAAGAACACTGCTCATCAGAACAAGGAGCCACAGGCGGGGAAACATTTTTAGGAGTTTATTGACAATAGTGAACAGTATATACAAGTAATCAATATCTGTGGCCAGGCTGTGCAACTACATTTACCTAACTTTCCTAACCCTGCCGCTATGTCTTGGTGCTCCCTGGACATCCAGGTGGAGGCAGCCTGCTGACTGCTACGCACTGTCTGTGATGACTTTGGCAAACATCCTCTCGAGGCCGAGACTTGGTGGGCCCCGGCCTGCTTTTGGGGTCCTGTTGTGTGGCAGTAGCACCCTCCTCGGCCTCTGAAACTGTAGCTGCGGAGGTCACAGGTAGAGGTGATTTGGATGGGCCGGTCACTCCCAGATGGCCCCAGAGCGTGCACTTGCTGATCCTCCTTCCTGTGGGTGCCCAAGGGCCCCTGGCTGACTCCCTGAGCAGAAGGGGTAGCTGGAGTGAGATTGAGCTCTCTCGCCTCTCACCCCTCTCTGTTGGAGGCCAACTATGTCGTCAGCGACAGAGTTAAGCCCGTGCAGCAGTGCAGGAGTGACGTTCTGGACCAAGTCTCCATGGCAGCAGCCATCCTGCCAGTGTTGACCTCGGTGCGTTGCAATGCTGGCGCCATCTAACTTGCCTTTGTATATCCAGCAACTGTGCCATGACCCAGTCCAGAGGCTTGTCATCTAACTCAGACTCAGCAACGTCCTAGCCTCCACTAGTCCTCCAAGTACTAGGGACCTGGAAAGTCCCTGCCGCTGCTTGCAGTGTGTCAGAAAGTGTGATGTGCTCACCAGATTGTGATCCCAAGGCTACTCTAAAGCTCGGCCCCACCAAGATGTGTGTCTCTGCGCTGGTGGAGGATGTAGGTGAGCGCTGTGACGGGACTTCAAGGAGGGTGCCTTCAAATTCCACTTCAGAGGTTTCTTCAGGGTTGATTGGAGGCCCTGGGTTGTGGACTCTGTCGGCTGTTTAACAGATGTGCCTGCGAAAGCAAGGGGAGATAATTAGTGCATAGCAGTAGCCTGTGAAAGAGGGCATATCATTCATGCCATGGTTGTCTGATGGATGTTGCACTGCTGGATCCTCACTTGGTAGAGCAGCGCCAACCTCACCATCAGCACAGGACCGGTCCCGGTCATCGCCGGCCAGCTGGATGGCTCTGTTTTCGAATTCTGTCAGAACTTTGATCTCCGGCATCCCTCCACCTGTCTGCGACCTTTCCCTCCTGTTGTGTGTCAGTTTGTGCTGCATAGATAGAGATGGGGACAGTGTATCAGGACGCCTGCAGGGCCAGATGATAAGTATGCCTGGCTTGTGTGGGTGGTGAGTGGTCCCATGGACGGGATGAGGACAATGACGATGCGTGTGAAAGAGTGAATGATGTCCCTTGAACTGGCAGTGAGTGAGGGCCTGTGGATGTGGGATATGTTTGTGAGTGTGTGAGTTGGGAGTGATGAAAAGAGTGAAATGGTGGAGATCATTCATCCTTTTGCGGCACTGGGCGGCTGTCCTCCTCTGTAGGGTGTTTGTGCTGACCACCCCTATCACCGCCTCTGACTTTGCTGCCCATCCTGCAGCCAGAGCCAGGGTAGTGCACAACCGGGCAGGCCTCCACGGCATCCAGCAGTCATTTGAGGGACCCATCGTTGAAGCGGGGGGGGGGGGGGTGCTGCTGCAGTCTTTTTTCCTTTGCTGGCCATGTCTCCCAAGCAGCGGAGGTGAGCTGGTGGTGATGAGCGCTTTGCTGGTGGCTGCCTTTTAAAGATGGCGGCTAGTGTGATGCGACAGCGGGGTAATGGCGGGCGGGCGAATGAGAGCCTGCTCACCATGGAAACGGTGTGTTTCGCAGGAGTGAATATATAATGAGGCTGGCTCGGGACGATACGGCGTGAAAACCTACCATTTTCGTCGGCGAGTAGGACTCCATTTTACCCACCCGCTGCTGCACTTAGTGCAATTCTGGGAAAATTCTGCTCAATGACAGTTGTAAGCTATTCAGAACTGCAAGTTCCCGAGAGCGCCGACAAGATTAATTCTGTTGACTGGAACTTCAGCTCTGAATTATCTTCTCCCTTTGAAGAGCAGGTTTGTCCACATTTGTTGCAGGTGCTAGAAGCTCCTCAGTGATCAGACCAGCCAAACTCTCAGATGGTTATCACGACACCTCGAGTAGACGACAGTCAAGGGAGGAACCAGCAATGAGAAGAGCCTCAACCTCCGGCTCTGACGCCAGTTGGAAAGATAAACCCTGAGATCACAGAGCAGACACTGCAATCCCCAGCCAGCACGACAGTACCACAAACGATGCTGGAACTGAGTAGCAGCCATCCATTGACAACAGCAGATCACACAGCCAAACGCAAAGGTGAGCTTACTATCAAATCGCACCCTCACAACAGAAAGAGCCATCTTCCATCCCAGCTTACGTCATGGTGAGCCGCACGGAGGAAGAAGAGGAAACAAAAAAACACTCTAGGGATGAGCCCAGAGTTTGTCCGCCCCTTAAAGAGGATAACTCAACTGCCACCTATCACTACAATTGGGGAATCGATAAAGACCGATTCAATTCCAAAAAATGGAAGATGAAGGTGGAAAGACGCCAACATTCCAGTACAACCTCCAACTCAACAAAGTTTACCTGCAGCAACGGAGCCTACCACTCCTCCGACAGTCGTGAGAACATGATATGGAAGGGTTATAAGGCCTTCAGACTGCCTGAACCTATGAACTCAGAGACTTGGTGGGTGCAGGGGGGTTGGGGGGGGGGTGCACGGGGGGGAGATCGGTAATGATGTAATACACGGGACAACCTGGCAACCTGGGATAACTTGTAAATATGTTGAATAAAGAATTGGGGGAAGGTGTAGTATAAGGGTCTGGCATATAAAGGGTTAAACAAAAACAGAAATACCTGGAAAAACTCAGCAGGTCCGGCAGCATCAGCAGAGAAGAACAAAGCCGACGCTTCGAGTCCTCATGACCCTTCAACAGAACTCTGTTCTGTTGAAGGGTCATGAGGACTTGAAACGATGGCTTTGTTCTTCTCCGCCGATGCTGCCAGACCTGCTGAGTTTTTCCAGGTAATTCTGTTTTTGTTTTGGATTTCCAGCATCCGCAGTTTTTTGTTTTTATATATATATAAAGGGTTAATGTGGGACTGAGTACAGTAATGCCCATACGGTGATGTAAGATAACACATGACTTGCACCTAGGGGTCAGTTTAGTGTTGGGCAGAGCTATGTGTAAAAGCAAGCATGGAGACAGCTCCCAGCTTGGTCCTTTACTGTACCTATGTATATAATTACGAGTAGTTAATAAATATTTACTGTTGAACTACCTAGGACTACGAATACCTTAATAAGGCCTACTAACCTACGCCCAATACCTTACAACAGATGGGCCTGAATTTTTCGCTCATCTGACATGTGCGATCGGTGGGCCCGGGTGTAGAAAGGCAACAGGCCCCTGACCACGATCAGCCCCCGACCGCGATTTCACACTGGCTGGCCAATTAATGGCCAGCCAGCGTGAAACACGCACTGAGACAGACTCAGCACTGCCGGTGGGGGCATGAAGAGGGCGGGCGCTGACATTACCGCGGGTGCTGGTGAGCGCTTCCAGTGAGCTCCTTGAAGGCAGACAGCTGCCTCTCGGAGCTGCAGACCTCCAAATAATCAACGAAACAACAAAACGTCTGCAAAATACGTCCATGCAGCACAATCAAGCACCTCAAAGCACACCTCATAAAGAACCACTCCCCAGATATCTCTTATTTTATTTTCCTATGGAGATTTCATCCCACTCTGGGTCCAGGTTTGAGCAAAAGCGTAAAGGCCACCTGGCTGATTGGCCCATCCGCCAATTGTAAAAGTGGGCAGGCCATAAAAAATCGCTTTCGATTGCCGTCCTTCTGGGCTTAATTGCTAGTGGGCACGCTTCCGACTACCGCGCTCCTGTCTGCAGACTCGTGTGTAGGATGATGTCAGGATGCTTGCCCAATGTCATCTCGCACTATTTCACATCCATTCGGGTCAGGCGTGCGCCTGCCGTGAGGCACAAAATTCTGCCCATTGAGTGTTGTTGGAGCTGCACTTATCCAGGCAAATCATTCTCCTGACTTGTGCCTTGTAGATGGTGAACAGGCTTTGTGGAATCACGTGAGATATCGCAGAATTCCCAGCCCCAGTTTATATGCCTGGTCCAGTTATGTTTCCAGTCAATGGTAATCCGAAGGATGGTAATGTCGAGGGAAGGTCATTGGATTCTCAATTTTACTAGGGCTCCTTGACCCCATGCTCAGTCAAATGCTACATTCAAATCAAGGGCAGTCACTCTTTCCTCACCTTTGGAATTCAGCTCTTTTGTCCATGTTTGGATCAAGGTTGTAATGTGGGCCATTAAGGCTTAGTAAGTGTCACTTGCTGGCACTGTCAATTATACCTTCAATCGCTTCACAGGTAATTGGTGTGGACTCGAAAGGATGATAGTTGGCAGGATTGGATTTTTGTGAACAGGACATAACTGGGCAATTTTCCACATTGTTGGGTAGATGCCAGTAGTGTAGCTGTACTGGGACAGCTTGGCTAAGAACACAAGTCTTCAGTACGACAGCCAGGATATTATCAGGGCCCATAGCTTTTGCTGTAACCAATCTGTTCAGCCATTTTTTGATATCATTTGTAGTGAATCAAATTGGCTGAAGGCTGGCATCTGTGATGCTGGAGACTGCAGGAGGAGGCAGAGATTGGTCATCCAGTTAGCATTTTCGACTGAGGATGGTTACAAATGCTTCAGCCTTGTCTTTTGCACTGCTGTGCTGGGCTCCCCCATCATTAAAGATGGGGATGCTTGTGGATCCTTCTCCTCCGGTTTGTGTCCTGTGCCATTTGCGGCTGTAAGTGGCAGGACTGCAGAACTTTGATCTAATTCTTTGGCTCTAGGATCACTTAGCTTTGTTTATAGCATGCTGCATTTGCTGTTCAGCATGTAGCCCTGTGTTGTTGGTTCACTCGGTTGGCACCACATTATTAGGTATGCCTGGTGCTGCTCCTGACATACTCTCCTACACTCCTCATTGAACTAAAGTTGGCCCCTGGCTTGATGGCAATGGTAGAATGAGCAATAATTTCAGACCAGTACAGCCATGACATTAGGAGCTTGGTCCAATAGCAGATTGGCTCACTTCTAATTTGACTGATAATTTTAACATTGTCTGTAGGCCAGGTTGTCCATATAAACATAAGAATTAAGAACAGGAGGAGGGCACTTGGCCCCTCAAGCCTGCTCCGCCATCCAATAAGATCATGGCTGATCTGATTGTAACCTCCACTCCACATTCCTGCCTACCCCCGATAATGTTTCATCCCCTTGTTTATCAAGAATCCATCTCGCTCTGCCTTAAAAATATCCAGACTCTGTTTTCACTGCCTTTTGAGGAAGAGAATTCCAAACACTCATGACCCTCTGGGGAAAGAAAAATCTCCTCATCTCTGTCTTAAATGAATGACCCCTTATTTTTAAACTGTGACCCCTAGTTCTAGATTCTCCCACAAGAGGAAACATCCTCTCCACATCCACTCTGTCGAGACCCTTCAGTATTTTAAAGGTTTCAATCAAATCGCCTCTTACTCTTCTCAACTTCAGTGGAAGAAAATAAGAGGCGACTTGATTGAAACCACTAAAATACTTTGAGAGTGTAGCTGCCAGAAGCAGGCATCTATTGCCAGTACTCTGCCAACAAAAGCGTAGATTAACTTGGCCAAAGCCTCTCCAAGTTAGCCACAACAACTCTTTGGGCTTGATCTTAACGCCTTAGTGGAAAACTATGCTGGTGGCAGATTGGCTGCCCACCAAATGGGCAATGAACCCTATTCCATTTCACTTTTCATCAAAGTCCACCAGTGAAAACTAAAATATGCCGTGTTATAAAACTCTGAGCGGGTAATATTCTGAGCCAATGGGAGGCCTCGCCTTTTAGCAGCATATCTTGGAAATTTAGCTTGAAATCCATGGTTAGGAACACATGGGCAGTGTATGCTTGAATTTCCATCATGTGCCATAGGCAGACGAGGGCTCCAGTCACAAACACAGGCTCACAAAATGATCCTCTCCGGCTTTTCAGTTGGTCCACGTTCTAAGGATCACAAAATAAAAATCAAATTAACTGTAAAACCTTTCCTTTGGGGTGGAATATCATGGGATAAAGAGTCAACAACGTGTTAAATAGTCAAAAGCTCACGAGTTATTAACGTGCCAGAGGAATTACTAGGCTACTTTCGCCCTTCACGGCAGCAGCATGACAGGGCCGGGCATTGCCATGAACCCAACACGTTTTCCTGGATCTCAGATCTTTACTTGTACAGGACAGGCTCAGAGTGCGATCTCCACCAGCAAGAGCAAACCTGCTACTGCTGAGTGCAAAATCCATTGCTTTCACGCCAGACAAAGCAGACATCATTTAAACGGGGCAAAAGACACGCAAAGACAATTCTAAGAATTCTTTTTTTAGACCTCAGTCAAGGTTGAGGGATAAAAGGTAAGGCAGTGGGGCTGAAATTCAAAGGAGAGAGTGGAGAGTTCTATTGGCCCTCGCTCTCCATTAAGATAACTATGGGACCTTGCTCCTGTTAGCCCAGGTTTACCGCCACTATTCTCCAGCTGGAGCTCCTCAGGAGTGGTGGTTTGAGGAGCTCACAGTGTCAAAACCAGCCTAGGAGCCGGGCCCATCATCTAACCAACATTGGTGGGCATAAAATGGTAGAGGGCAGTGGTCCTGACAGAAGGAAGAAAAGGGAAATGGAGTGCAGTGTGGGAATGTAATTGGGCTTAAGATCCAGTTTTGACCGCTTTTCTGCCATTATCCCGTTGGAGTTCATTGTGGGTGACAATCCAGTTCATCAATCCTAAAGGGGTGAAGTAACTATTAATCCCTTACCACAATTTAATTGACCTACTTCTGTTATATTGTTCATTCTTACAATGATGGGAAAGAGAAGCTTTCTTAAGCTAATGTGCTTGCGGGCATGTATAGTATCTGCATTCATCAGAATTGGATCGAATAGCTGTAGCTTCTGTTTTGAAAAGTTTTAGTCAATTTAAATGTGTTCATTCTTATGAAGCTGTGTCTGTTGATTCTTACTGGCTTGTTTAACTGCCTTTAGGCAGTTCTTTTAAATTGGATTCTGGAAGCTGGCTGTTGTCGATGAATCAGTGCCAGCCTTTTATATTGTTGGAAATGTTTTACCAAAGCCCACAGGCAGACTTGCTTAGTTTTAGTTAACTATGGAATGCAATCCCATGAACAGTGTTAAAATGCATCATTGTTGTTATGAGGATCTCACAGGCATTCTGAACATCGGTACGCCTTTAACACATTTAATAGGAACTGTGTTAATTCAGCGGGTGCTTTTTAAAAAGAATATTTGTTTTAAAATGTTACTGTCGCTTTTCTTCTCTCTCCCCTAGACTGGTGTTACTACTTTGTTGGGGTACAGTTCAACAGAAGTGGATCTTTTGTACCTGACCCATGTCCTAACTCTTCATGTTTAAGCTTTGCTTGTATCAGTGTTATTCAACTCAATGCTATCCTCACTGATATCTATTCATATATTTATTAGGAGCTAACTGGATGGGTTTAATTAGGGAGAATCCTGGATGATTTTTCCCCCCACTCCTTTCACGAGCACTACCATAGCATCAATACTACCTTTAATCTCCAATAATCTTAATATGGAGCGGCGGCAAGAAAAAGATAAAGAGTACTCTGAGTTTCTTAGGGCTGGATTTTTGCAATCAAGGTGGAAAACATGAGTCGAGAAATTTCCCAGCTCGGGAGACCTGTCTCCATATAAATGGCCCCTGCACAGACTATTTTTGGTCCAGGGACGGGAGGGTGGGATTGAGTTGAACCCGCTGATCCTGGAAGCACTTCGGAGGCGGCCACGGAGATGGGCTGGTTAGAAATGTTAATTGTCTAAGTTAAGCTTAAGTGCTTACGGGTGGGGGGCATCTCATCAGATCATTAATTGTGCACATATGAAGGGACACTTATTGACACTGGTGGTGAGTTGCAGTTAGGAGCTGTACTTTTGTAATATCTCAATTTGTGAAAAAATCTAAAACTGAATGAAGATTGACTTCTGATCTCTTCCCTCACCAAATGTAACATGATGGAAGAGAATAGTTGCTTAAAGGTGAAGGTTGGAAACTAAGAACATTTTCCTAAAACAGAAGGTTATAATCTGAGTAGCTTTTGTGAAGAATAGTTGAAAGTTAGTGTAAACTGACAGGGTATGATTACCCGCCGATGTTCGCAGAGTCTGAACTTTATGACCAGTGGAAGATTGAAGTGGATATGTGGACATGGATTACATCCCTACGAAAGAGGAAGCAATGTATGGCCTTGGCACTGTCACTCCCTAACAAAAGTAAAATCAGAAGCAAAGTATTTTGTGAGCTGGAAGCCCAACAGTCGGATACTGAGGAAGGCTTGGCTCTTCAATTAGGTTTCATGAATGAAGTTTACCAGAAGGGTGATCTATTGGATGCCTAAGAGGAATGGTCAGACTTTGATAGATTTCAAAAGGCGGACAGACCTTCCATGGAGGTCTTTTATACAATCCGTATTAAAGATTGCAAAAATTCAATTTGGAGATTCCTTGTTCAGTGCACGCATTTAAATCACTGGATTGTGCTAAGGTGTCGCATTAGGTCTTAGCTGGGGTTCGGTTCTCAGAAAGGGACTCCCTTTTGGAGATGTCTGCTGCCTTGATAAAATTCCTGGGGAAGCAGTAATTTCCAGCAGCCTTGATGGTACAAATGGGACATTCCGTGGTGTCACGAAGGATGGAGGACTTAACAATTGCGACACTTTGAGATCATCCAGATACTGGTTGCAGACAGCAGTGCAAATGAAGAGTTACAGACAGAAGGAATGAAGATTTTTACTTTTAGCAGATCTGTATAGCATAGCATACAACAGGATTGGAGCAGCAATAGTAGGCAAATTAACTCTAGGAATGGCCGGGGAATAGATAACAGGTGCTTTGAGTGTGACTCAAAATATCATTATGCGATTAACTACTCAAAGCAGAACAGCATGGTTCTCAAAGTGACGCATGATGCAGAGAATTCAGTCTAAAGATGATGATAATGATCAATCTGAAGGAACTGTGCTAGTCCCAAGAAGTTTTAGTCTGGTGATGAGTGTATTAGTCGTGGTTTCATTTAGCCATGCAGTGTTAGAAAATGCTTGCCCCTCAGCAGTGTGTGGAACAAATTAGTTAAAATGTTATCCAGATTCACTCAGTAGTGAGGATTGACGCATGGTCAATTGTTTCAAATTCAGGGATGATAATGCATTAAGGTCACTAAAAGGAGTGGCAAGGACAAAAAGGTGATTTTAGATAAAGTCACGAAGAAATGGATAAAGACCAGACTTGGGGCACTGGCTAAGTTTCTGACTGATAATAGTGGGGAATTTGCTAATGATGAGTTTAGAGGCATGTATGAAAACATGAACATTGTGGTTATGGATATTACAGCTGAAAGTGTTTTCATCAACGGACTCTGTGAAAGGAATCACAGCGATAGATGAAATGCTGTGTACAATCTTAGCATTTCAACCAAAGTGCGAATTGACAATTGTCTCGCATGCGTGGTTCATGCTTGCACCCATTCCAAGGCTAACTGGACAGCACAGGCCAAATGGCCTCCTTCTGCATTGCCTCTTTCCGTGATTGTGTGCTGCTATAAAGTCAGCACGGACATTCTGTACTGTGTTACATTCCACCAAATATATTTGTCAGAGCAAGAGCTCCTACATATGGGTTTTATCTGACAAGTATTTAATGAATTGTCCCAACTATATGGATCTGGGGCTAATTTCTGTGTGTTTGAGGATGAAAGCAGCAATACCAAGGATGGAGGACTCAACAGTTGTAGCACTTTGAGATCGTACAGATACTGGTTGCAGGCACCAATGCATAGGAAGAGTTATAGGCGGAAGGAATGAGAATTTTTACTTTTAGCGGATCTGGTTAGCACAGCAGACAACAGAATTGGAGCAGCAATAGTCAGCGAATGAACTCCAGGAATGTTACTCAGTTCAGAAAAAGAGTTAACAGCTGGAGCAGGAGCCCAATGATTCACTGCTTTCGATTGTCACATTTTCTATGTTGCTCATAGCAGCCAAGAGAGAAAGTCAGAAGGAGGAATATCGAGCACCAATTAAGGTCCTTGACAGCCCCCATAATTGCAATTAAAGTGGCTGTAGCTTTTTAAACAGATGTAGGAGCTGCAGACTGTACATTTAGTGCCGTGACAACTAAATCTCATAGTGGATAAGTCCACTTGTGTGGCATCAATGCAGAAATGCTTTTGGGCTGTCCAGCCATTTATCTTTGGATTGGTGGATTACATGAGAGTTTTATTTGACAGATATTTATTGCATTGTCACAACCGAGTAGATCTGAAGGGTAATTTCTCCACATCTGAAGATGAGTAATAAAGCCCAAGGCTCGCTGGCTCTCAGTGTGGAAATAACTCTGTGTTACACAAGAAGTGCCAATTGATGAAATGTACTTGCAAATTTTTGCACTTTCTGCACAGTTTCAGTACAGATTTTAATATCATACCATGTTATGCGTGAATGCTGGCTGTTTGCTTACTCAGTGCTTAATTCTTTTTAAAACCGATATTGCAAGGTCCAGATTCCAAGCTCAGCAGCTGAGGCAGGACACACGCTGCCGCTCCTCCTGTCTCCTGACACTAGGTTCCTCCTCCTCCTCTACCAGCCGCTGCTTATTTGAAAAAAAAAGAAAGAATTGCATTTATTTGCTGCCTTTCACAACCACAGGGCATCCCAAAACATTTCACAGCCAATGCAGCGCTTTTGAAATGTAGGCACTGTTGTAATGTCGGAAACTAGACAGACAATTTGCACACAGCAAGCTCACACAGATAAAGAATGTGATAATGACCAGATATATCTGTTTTTGTGGTGTTGACTGAGGGACAAATATTTGCCTGGGCACTCCAGATTACTTACTGTTCTTTTGAATAGTGCCTCATTTTTACATCTAATCTAAAAGAAAACATCTCCAACCATGCAGCTATCCCTCAGTACAGTGCTGGTGCGTCAATCTAGATTTTTGTCCTTGAGTTCTGAAGTCTGACATGCTTTCATCATATGCCTGTGAACATACAAAGACTATAGACATTCTGACAATTTTTAAAAGCAGCATGGAATGTGCATAATTTACCTTGATGAAAAATGGAGTCCAGGGGAGTGGTGCTTGGGGGTGGGAGTGGGGGTGGTGGTGGTGGTGTCTGGTGACTTTTTGTGATTTCTGGACATACAGGGGCTAACTCATGTCTCTGGAAAGACATTGGGCTGATTTTTCTGTTCGTCAGGCAGGCGGGCGGGCCTGACCCAATCGCGGGCAGGCGGGGAGCCGATCACCACCAGCGATCGGGGCCGCACCACTGTTTTATATGGGTGGGCCAATTAAGGCCGCCGGGAAGCACTTCGTGCTCCCTGTGCGGGCGGTGGGGGTGGGGGGGGAATTCCTAAAATCGAGAGTGCGCTCTTTCACGCTTGCACATGAAAGAGTGCACTCATCTCTTTGAGGAATGCCCTGAGGAAGTGGCCATTGATAAGTCGGCGGGCCCGCAGCAGATTATGTTGCGCCCCCGCATTCCTGAAAATTTAAATGGGGCGAGGTGATGTCGGGGGTTCCGCGTCATTTTACACGTCGGCGAGCGGGCCCCACCCCCGCTCGCCAACAGTAAAATCCTGCCCATTAACATGTAAACGTCCATGTGCAGCGCAATCCCCTACAGGGACGTTCAGGATGTGAGACTGTTTGTGAAATTAACAGCTTCTATTGTCTGGATAGTTACAGAAACTCAAATACAATGGTCACCCGAGACACGGTAGCTGCAAACTCGAAACCTAGCAAAGGCACATGAAGAAACCATTTTGATCACAACCAGATGTGAATGGCCACCATTCATTCCCCATCATGTGGCAATGGCTTCTACCATTGAATTGTTTGTCTTGATAATAGGAGTATTAATTCTGTGGTCACATGATTGAAATTGGCTCGAGATAATGAATCTTATTATTCCAAGGACAGACCAGGGCAAGTCAGTCAGCGCAGAGGGATCACCATCTCCCCAGCAAGAAGAAATCCTGCCTAAACAGAAAGTCAGCTCATGCAGTGAGCAGAGGGGCTAATTTGTTTTCACCTGTAAGATTATATTTCTTCTCTACAGAAGCTGGCCACAATTTTGTATGAAAACTCTGAAACCTCCACCCTCCATTTATCTTAAAAGAACCAGGAGAGAGAAATCCTTCAGGGCTGTAACATTTTCATCTTAAAGGACTGATTAAGTGATTTGTTTCTTGGCATTCTGTTAATCTAAGTTCATGTGTCAACTGTAGAACTCATCTTCTCTTGTGTGTACTTGTCTGTGTTTGAGGGAGTAAGTGTTTTCTTTGTGTTTGCACTTTGGGTGGTGTGTAAGAAAACATTTATCCTTTCATTTGATTTAAACTTACCAGAAAGTCTGTTTCATGCCTATTCTTTAAACCTTTTGCGTGGTGTGATTTTAAAACACTCCTGTTACGAACAACCAAGAGGTGAGGAAAAAGGGGACAATTCTCCCAACACCTCTCTCTATCCATAACAAGGGGGACTTGAACCCACAACCTTTTGATTCAGGGCCGAGAGTGCTTGTACTTTGGCCTGTGTGTTTCACTCTGTGCATTTCTTTCCAGCTCAATTTACAAATTCCTCAGGATGGGTGTAGCTTGGGAGAAAGAGAATAAGCTGTACAAGAGAAAAGGTATGTTGTGCCATGAAATGCTGATTTCACAGTATTTTGATATGATGGGCCTTGACTCTGGTTCCAGTAGAACACCTAGAGAAAGAGAAGAGAGAAATACTGGTGCCCTGATAAGCAACCTTCCGATATACATTTTCAAAATTTCCAGATAGCCTCACATAGACAATGGAATTTCTACTCTAAACCTGACACATATTAATCTTGGGAATTGACCATCACAGTTATGGATACAAGAGCAATTGGCACAAAACCAGCTGCTATTCGATTCTGATGCAGGTTTGTAACTTACAGGGCTTTCAATTGGTTTATAATGTCACTGTGGTTGGTATCTAGATACTCCAGGACTGATGGCACAGCAGGTGTGGGTTTACTTGGGCACCTGGCCTAACACAGACTGCAAGGCAGTGCCAGCCAATGTAGCAAAGTAAAGTTTCATCTCAATGTGTCCAAATTCATTACAAATCTTGTCACTCTGGATTGTCCTAAGGAGAAACATATGGACGATGATATCACTTGCAAAGTTCTTGGCAATGTTCACTTCACCTGTCCTTGTACATTTTTAATCTTCTTTCACAATCCCAGAGGGGGGATAATTCTCAGTGGAGAAATTTTGAGGTGCCAATAAATAGCAGATGTATTTTGATTGCAGCCTATTTTATTTTTAGTTTAATTTTCACGATATTGCTATGAATGTCTAGAGTTAAGCTATATCCACATTGATGCCCATCAACATTTGGTTCATGGCATGGCATCTGATTAATGTAACAGGTCATGTAAGGAAATTTATAATGAATATCTGTGATATTTGTCAGC
The DNA here is from genome assembly GCF_964194155.1 of Cetorhinus maximus. Classification (NCBI taxonomy): domain Eukaryota; kingdom Metazoa; phylum Chordata; class Chondrichthyes; order Lamniformes; family Cetorhinidae; genus Cetorhinus; species Cetorhinus maximus. The sequence goes on from NC_135897.1 coordinate 26,069,819, forward strand.
TGTGGTTCTTGTCCTTCCTCATGTACTGTCTAGTCCCTGCATTTCCATTGCATTCTTTGCATCCTCTATCTCCATTCCCATCATACGTTATTCTAGCCCATGAGTGGAATCTTACCACCTTAGAAGGTTCTTGGACATTGGGACCATTTCCGGATCCAGGCGCCAATGATGCCTGAGTCCCACCTGCCTGTGCGATCTTCCCAGAGGCAGCCAATAAACAGGCGGTACCTGGGAGCCCTGCCAATCAGGGACAGTGGGCAGGTTTTGTAGACTGGAGAGGCAATTGGAATAATCGAGGCTGGGTGACCAGCAGACCCACCAGGAGAGCTGGGTACTGTCAGTCTAGGTGGGAGATGGCAAGATCTCAAGCTGGAGGCTCCTTCTTAAAAACTAAAGATTTAACTAAAATTAACTATGGGCATAGCTGCAATAAGGTCATCATCAGTCTGAAGTTCGGGGGGGGGCGGTGGGGGTGATGGGTGGGTGGTCCCTCCATAGGATGGTCTCTAGATGCAGATGTGGCCCTCTGGCAGCCGTGGCGCATATTAACCAGAGACCTGGTTGGAGGGCAGGGAATTAAAGGAAGCTTCACTGGCCTCACAGCCTGCTGCCAGGAGACCACCTCCAGCCCTCTGATTGGCTTTGGTTAGGGATAGGACATCCGCTGTCAGGAAGATCCCAGCAGTGTTATCGTTCTTCTCTACGTTGAACACCTAATTGCCAATAATTGGCAACCCTGCCCCTGCCAAGCAGGTAGCCATTCTGAACCCATCTTCTGGCAAAATTGCTCTGAGGCAGGAACGCATCGGGTACATGATACAATGTGAACTTTCACAAAGTATTCTCCTTCCCATCTCCAGAACTAACTCTGCATGGCTGATAAGATTCTGCCTATATCTCTGTCCCTGTCATATATTCTCTATCCTACCTATCTCCAACCCTGTCAAACCTGACCTCCTTATTCAAGAGAAGCTTTGAATACTCATTCTAACTGACCAAATGCAAGTTGTCAGCCGCAGATAAATCTATTTACTATTACTTAAATAGTTTACAGCACAGAAACAGGCCAACAGGTCCCTGCCAACATTGATGCTCCATATGACCCCCCACCCCGATATTAACCTGGTAATTTTTAATACAAACTGTATATTTATAGTAGTTACTATTTTTAATGTTCTCAAACTATCAAAACAATAAAAACATTTCTCCTGCACTGATTCTGAATGTAAAATCGATCTTTGAAATAAGATCACTCACTCTTTTGTGGGTAGTATTACCAAAGAGGAACAGATCTAGTTCCCCTATTCAATATCTGGAGCATTTGCTCGCTGCAGTTCTTGTCCTTCCTCAGATATTGGGCAGAATTTTGCCGTCGGCGAGCAGGGGGTGGGGCCCGCTCGCCGACATGTAAAATGACGCGGGATGACATCGGGCGGAACCCCCGACGTCACCCCCCCCTATTTAAATTTTCAGGAAGGCAGGAGCGCAGCAAAATCAGCTGTGGGCCCGCCGACCTGTCAATGGCCACTTGAGGCCATTGAAAGGATCATTTAAACAATTCAAGGACCTGCCCGTCCAACCTTAAGGTTGGTGGGCAGGCCAGGAGCCCCGGCGGCAAATAGATAAAACATGAAACCTCATCTACCAGCGGGATGAGGTTTTATGCAGGGTTTTAAACATTTTAACAAAGTTAATCTGTAAATTATGAACATGTCCCATCTCATGTGACATTGTCACATGAGGGGGACATGCTGGGGAATTTTTAAAAAAATCTTTAATATTTTTCAAACTCTCAGCGATCTCCCTGAGGCAGCACTTAGCCTCAGGGAGATGTGCGCTCTTTCATGCACATGCGTGAAAGAGCGCACTCTCGCTTTTGGGGAATCCCCCCCACCCCTGCCCGCACAGGGAGCACATAGCGCTTCCCGCCGGACATCACGCTGGGCGGGCCTTAATTGGCCCGCCCACGTAAAATGGCGGCGGGGCCCGCTTCTCCAGCGGGGATCGGCTCCCCGCCCACTGGAGATTGGGTCAGGCCCACTCGCCCGACAGGCAGAAAATTCTGCTCATTGTCTGACTGTGCAGCCATGGACTGCCGTGTAGTCTATATAATCTCTGTTGTGCCATTGTAAATAACATTCCCTTTAACAGGGAGATGCAGCCCTTTAAGAGCTGCTCTCTCAGTGGAATTTATACTCCCCAACCAAGTGGAGGATTTTTAATTCGGCGAGCAGGCGTGATCGGTGGGCCTGGGAGTAGCTGGGGAATGGGACCACAGACCGCGATCGGCACCCGATTGTGATTTCACACTGGCGGGCAGGCAGCGTGAAGCGCACGCTGAAATGCTCGGTGCTGCCGGGGTGGGGGCGGGAGCAGGCCGGGTGCTGATGTAAGTGTCGGCGCGGGTGAGCGCTGAATGAAAGCTCCCTGAAGACAGAGAGCTGCTTCACGGAGCTGAAGATTTGAAAACAAATAAATAAAGATTTTAAAACCCAGAAAAAAATGCCCACGCATCACAATCAGTCACCTGAACATATACACGATAAAAATGCTGTCCACAGATTTTTTAAAATTTAATAACGGAAACCTCATCCCACCCTTGGGCGAGATTTCATGAAACATGCAAAGTCTGCCTGGCCAATTTACCCATCCATCAACCGTAAGGTTAGACTGGCCATGAAAAATCGGAGACAATTACAACTTTAATGACCTTAATAGGCTCCTTAATTGACGACTATCGTGTGCATCTGCCGACCGACATATCACGCGAGATGACGTTGGGACGCTCGCCTGACGTCATCATGCACAATTTTGTGTCCGATTGGCTCAGGCACATGCCCGCACGCCAACCTAAAAATTCTGCCCCAAGTATATTACAAGCCTGGCTCTCTGTGCAAATGCACATGCAGCCTTTTCAAGTTAGGAATCGGTCTTATACCACTTTGTGACATGGCCTCCATGTACCTATGCCACATAGCCATCTGCAGCTCCAATTTACCAGCATTACAAAATTACAATTACTTCCAATTACTTATCTTCCCTTCCTTCAGTCGCCACCTTGGCGGGTTGCTGGATGTAGGTCTGAATTTTTTTCCATCTTCTTTCATCTGTTCTTTCACCAGGACCACTTTCTTTCATAAACCCAACATTGTCTGTTTTGACCCTACCTCTTCCTCTGCTGCGCAACCTCGCAAATATTTTCTTCCCTGCTTCTATCAACAACAATCATTTGTGTTATTATAGCTCCTTTAACACAGTAAAATGTTCCATGTTTCACAGGAGTGTTATCAAAAAAGATTTGACACTGAGCCAGATAAAAGATATTGTAACAAATAACCAAAAGATCAAAGAGGCCGAGTTTAAGGAGCGCCGCAAAGGAGGAGAGAGAAGTAGAGAGATGGAGAGATTTAGGGATGGAATTCCAAGGCTTAAGTTCCAGGCAGCTGAAGGCATATCCACTACTGGTGCAGCACTTAAAATTGGGGATGTGTAAAAGGGCAGAATTGGACGAATGCCTTAGAGGGTTGTGGGGCTGTTGGAGGATACAGAGATAGAGATTGGGGCCATAGAGGGATCTGAAAATAGGATGAGAATTTCAAAATGGAGGCATTGCCAGACTAGAAATGCAGCTTTACCACGGAAGAAGATGCTACCCAGGCCTTGGTAAAAGAGGAAGTAATTCAGACACTAGAAAGGTTTAAAGTTGAAAGGGAGAATGTATTGGATAGGTTATCTGTATTAAATTTGATAAGGCACTGGGATGGGATCAGATGCACCCAAGGATACTGCGAGAAATGAGAGTGGAAATTTTTCAGTCTTCCTTAGACTCCTTGTTCAAAAAAGGGTGTAAAGATAAGCCAAGCAACTACAGGCCAGTCAGTTTAACTTGGGTGGTGGTGAAATTTCTGGAAACAATAATTCAGGACAAAGTTAATAGTCACATGGCCAAATGCAGGTTAATTAAGGAGAGCCAGCATGGATTTCTTAAGGGAAAATCATGTTTAACTAACTTGCTGGAGTTTTTTGAAGAGGCAACGGAGAAGGTTGATGAGGGCGATGCAGCTGATGTGGTGTATATGGACTTCCAAAAGGTGTTTCTTACAGTGTCGCACAACAGACTTATGAACAAAGTTGCAGCTCATGGAATAAAAGGGCAACAGGAACATGGATACAGAATTAGCTGAGCGGCAGCAACAGGAAGTAGTGGATAATGGATGCTTTTCAGGCTGGAGGAAGGTTTGTAGTGGAGCTCCCCAGGGGTCAGTGTTGGGACTCTTGCTTTTCCTGATATATATTAATGACCTAGATCTTGGTGTACAAGGCACCATTTGAAAGTTTGCAGATGATACAAAGCTCAGGTGCACTGTGAACTGTGAGGAGGCGAATGCAGAATTTAAAAAGGACATCGACAAGTTGGTGGAATAGGTGGGCAGGTGGCAGATGAAATTCAATGCAGAGAGATGCGAAGTGATTCATTTTAGTAGAAAGAACATGGAGAGACAGTATAAAATAGGGGGTACAACTCTAAAGGGGGTGCAGGAGCAAAGTGTGCATAAGTCATTGAAGATGGTAGGACAGGTTGAAAGAGTGGTTAATAAATCATACAGCATCCTGGGCTTTATTAATAAGGGCATAGAGTACAAGAGCAAGGAGGTTATGTTGAACTTGTATAAGTCACTAGTTCAACCTCAGCGGTAGTATGACATCCAGTTCTGGGCACTGCACTTTAGGAAGGATGTGAAGGCATTGGAGCGAGTGCAGAAAAAATTCACGGGAATGGTTCCTGGGATGAGGAACTTCAGTTGTGAAGATAGATTGGAAAAGTTAGGACTGTTTTCCTCAGAGAAAAGAAGGTTGAGAGGAGATTTGATAGAGGTATTCAAAACCATGAGAGGTCTGGACAGAGTACATAAGAAATAGGAACTGGAGTAGACCATTCGGCCCCTTGAGCCTGCTCTGCCATTCAATAAGATATTGGCTGATCTTCTTGTGTTTCAACTTCCACTTTCCCATCTAACCCCGATAACCTTTGATTCCCTTGCCTAACAAGAATCTATCCACCTCTGCCTTAAAAATATTCAATGACCCCGCCTCCACTACCTTCTGAGGCAGAGAGTTCCAAAATTGCACAACCCTCGGAGAGAAAAACTTTCTCCTCATCTCTGTCCTAAAAGAGTAACCCCTAATTTTAAAACAGTGCCCCCTAGTTCTGGACTCACCCACAAGAGGAAACATCCTTTCAACGTCCACCTTGTCAATATTGTTCAGGATCTTGTGCACTTCAATCAAATCACCCCTCACTCTTCTAAACTCCAGTGGAAACAAGCCCAGTCTGTCCAACCTTTCCTCATAAGACAACCCACTCATTCCAGGTATCAATCTAATAAACCTCCTTTGAACCGCCTCCAATGCATTTACATCCTTCCTTAAATAAGGAGACCAAAACTGCACACAGTATTCGAGGTGCGGTCTCACCAATGCCCTGTATAACTGAAGCATTACATCCTTACTTTTATGTTCAATCACTTTTGTAATAAAGGATAGCATTCCATTAGCCTTCTTAATTACTTGCTGTACCCACATACTAACTTTTTGTGACTCATGTTCTAGAACACCTCGATCCCTTTGCACCTCAGAATTATGCAGCTGTTCTCCATTTACATAACACTTTGCTTTTTTGCTCTTCCTGCCAAAGGAACAACTTCACATTTTCCCACATTAAACTCCATTTGCCAGATCTTTGCCCACTCACGCAACCTATCTATATTTGTCTGCAACCTCATGTCTTCTTCACTACATACTTTCCCACTTATCTTTGTCATCTGCAAATTTAGTTACCTTGTCTTCACTCCCCTCATCTAACTCATTGATGTAAATCGTAAAACATTGAGGCCCCAGTACAGACCCCTGTGGGACTCCACTCGTCACATCCTGCCAATCAGAAAAAGACGCATTTACGCCTACTCTCTGCTTTCTGCCAGCCAGCCAATCTTCCATCCACGCTAGTATGTTACCCCCTACACCACGGACTTTTATTTTCCGTAAGAATCTTTGATGTAGCACCTTATCAAATGCCTTCTGGAAAGTAGAGGGCGAAACTGCTCCCACGTGTGAAAGGATCGAGAATGAGAGGGCACAGATTTAGGGCAGAATCTTTGGCTTGGCGGGCAGAGGTGGAGCCTACTTGCTGAGGCACAAAATGGCACACGGTGATGTCGGGCATGCGTCCTGACGTCACTGCATGTCATTCAGATTTTTAGTGCGGCGGGCGCGCACCCGAGTCGGCTGTGCGCCCGCTGAACTGTCAAAGGCCTATTAAGGCCAGTTAACTCTCAATTAAATCAATAAACTGAGCTGCCTGTCCAACTTTAAGGTTGGCGGGCAGGCGAAGAGCTGGCGGGATGAAGGTTTCATGAAGGTTTTTAAAGTGTTGTGATAATTTTTAATAAATTTAATAGGCATGTCCCAGTTCATGTGACAGTTTCACATGAGGGGACATGTCTTTAAATTCTTTTTCCTTTATTAAATTATTTTGCACTTAAACTAACCTCCCTGAGGCAGTTCCGTGCCTCAGAGAGATTTCTGAGCTCTTTCGGGTGCATGTGCAAAAGAGCATATGCCCCAACTCAGGCAACCCCGCCCCCCCGGCCCGTACAGGGAGCACTCGTTGCTTCCGGGTGCGCGTCACGCATGGGCGGGCCTTAATTGGCCCGCCCATGTAAAATGGCGGCGCGCAGCCGATTCCAGGCGATGATCGCCCTTGCCTGCCCCATCCAACCCCGCCTCCCAATGGGGAGAAAATTCTCCCCTTAAAGTAACTGGTTTATGCAGCCAGTGGTTAGGGTTTGGAATGCTCTGCCTGAGAATGTGGTGGAGGCAGGTTCAACTGAACCATTCAAAAGGAAATTAGACTGATATCTGAAAAGGAAGAATGTGCAGGGTTATGGTGAGAAGGCAGAAGAATGGAACTAGGTGAGTTGCTCACGTGGAGTTCTTACTCAAGCTCTTACTAAACTCATTAAATCAGTGGAGAGCCACTGCAGACATGATGGGACAAATGGCCTCTTCTGTGCAGTAACAATTCTGTCATTCAGTTCAGCAAACACAGACGCAATGAGTGAATGGGATCTGGTGTGAGGATACAGGCAAGAGCTCTTTGCATGAGGTGAAGGTTAGCAAGGGTGGAAGATGGGAGAATGGCCAGGTGGGCAGTGAAATAGCCTACAGGTAATAAATGCGCGAATGAGGGTTTTAGCAGAAGATGAGCTGAGACAGGAGCAGGGGCAGAATGGGAAACAGGAAGCTTTAATGTCGGAGCGGACATGTGGTGGAAAGCTCATCCTGGGGTCAAGCATGACATCAGGTTGCAATTGATCATGATGGTAACACATTTAGAATGCTGCTGTCGGGACTCTTACCAGCTGAAAGCCCCCTCCTCCACACTGACCCCCTCACACCCACCCCCTCCACCGCCATTACTCAAGCTCATTAAATCAATTTTAAAATCTTAGTCCTTATCATCCAAATGGCTCCTTGGCCTTGTCCTACCCCCTGTTTGGATCTTTCACTTCAGGCCCTCTTGCAGCTATTTCCCCAAATCCCTCCATCTTACCTCATCCATTCCTGATTTCCAAGCCTTGTTTCTTCAGCTGCTCATGCTCCCTAATTCTGTTCTCGCTGCCGTTGCTGTTTGCAATTTTCTTCACTGCATCGGGAAGCATCCTGGATTGTTCTTCTTCGACGTGAGAAACTTAATATGAATCCCAGTTGTTGCTTTGTTTCGATTCCCTTGCTCACTTTGTAAAAATTATTTGCCTCCCTGGCTCAGGGCGGTGGCTTAATTGAGTCAGGTTGGTATCAGCAGACATTCCCACCCCGCAGCCTCTTATGTTTTCATTTGACACTTGGCAAACATGTAGGCTGTTAAATTGCAGTTGCTATGTTCGGATTACAAACTGCCACTCAGTTTTATAGATTTTCCCAGTTGCACTCAGTTTGGATCCTGGTGTCCTGTAATAGTCCACTCCTGTCAGTGAGGGGCACTGCAGTATGTGATGAAGTTTCTGAAGACTATGGTTACAAAGTGCAATGGTGCCATTTGCTGGTTGTGATGTGATACTACACCATACTGGAATTGTCAAAAATGGTTTTACCCTTCTGTTTTAAGCCCTCTCTTAAAAGCAGGGATGGGCAATAAATGCTGGGCTGAACGAATAAAAAAAGAACTGTTGATTCTGACACGTGTATATTTTCTTAGATATTGTATCTCACTAATGTAACCCTGCTTCATGTACATGGCTAAAAATTGCAGGTCAGTAGGTAATGCCAACATAGAGTGTATCAAAGTCAGGTCCAATCGTGTCCACATCTGCTGTCCACCCTTCAGCATTTTTCAGCCTGGGTCACAGGCCAAACGTCAAGTGATATTCCCTGTCCCAGGGACACTGAGTCCAAAATTTATAGGCCTACGAGAAAAAGCGCAGGTCAGTGGGGCTAGCTGAGTTACTCTTACAGAGAGCCAGCACAGACATGATAGGCCGAGTGATCTCCTTCTGTGCTACAACAATTCTATGATTCTATGGTAGCAGCAAAACTGTGAGCTCAGTAGAGACCAGGAATGGAAACCCCATTCTTAAGGCCATTGTTAAACTGGTTACCCCATTTCAATTCCAAAGCATCCAAATAGAAACACTTCAGCAGTGTTTCGGAAAAAGTGGAAAACAGGAAATGCTGAAAAATCTGAAATAAGAAGAGAAATTGATAGAAATGTGTAACAGGTTCATCAGCATACAAAATGCTCACATAGGGATTATTCACCTTTGAATCAGGAGGTTGTAATTTCAACTTCACTCCTGGAAGAGGTGAAATAATTTAACCTGATACTTCAGTGTTGCACTGAAGGAGTGCTGCAATGTGAAAACTACCATCTCTTAGATGAAGAATTAAACCAGCCCCGTCCTTGCCCATTGAGATGGTTATCAAGGATTCCATAGCACAATTCAAAGAATAGCACTGGAGTTCTAGTGTCTTGACCAATATTTCTCTTTCGACCAACACAAGCAAAACAATTTAATAATTTGCTTACCTCATTGCTGTTTCGTAGAACCTTGCTGTGCACAATAATAACAAAATCATGCACCAGATCTTTAAAAAAAAAAGCAGTTGAAAATTGTGAAGCATTTTGGGGCCTCCTGGGGATGTGAAAGGTCCTTTGTAACAGCCAGTCTGTCTTTCTTACTTGAAATGTTAGCCCATAAGTTATTTCCTTTCAGATGCTTACAGATCTGCTGAATATTTGGGACATTGTTTTTGCTGTTATTCTCGAGCTCATTGGGACATAGTGAGGGCTGTGATTTCTGATGGCAGACGGCACACCCAGAAAGTAACGTGCCTTAATCTAAGTCATATTTTAAATCAAAAAGACTAACTTATGTTCCTGACAGACAAGATCTAACAGTTGTGATATCACTTTAAGAGAGAATATGCTGATGAATAAATAGGCAGGATGTAAACCATGTGACCAGCATACTTTGTTCAGAGTAGCTTTCAATTTAGCTAGCAGCATGTGGTGTGAAGGTGTTGTAGCTGCAGTTTCATGTTAACAATAGCAGTTGAATCTTAATAGTAAATCTGTCTGCTGAGTAATCCTCTAATACATCTTCAGATAAACTTTAACCTATGTTTAATTTACCAGTCCTGTATGAGATTGGTAAGTTTCTATTAAATGTAGAAATACAACATAAAACAGAAAATGCTGGAAAAACTCAGCAGATCTGGCAGCATCTGTGGAGAGAGAAACAGTTAACTTTTCGAGTCTGTATGACACTTCTTCAGATTTGCAGCATCTGCAGTATTTTGATTTTATCATGGAAATACAGCAGCCTGTGCATTATTCTATTCCAAAAAAAATCAAGCTTTTCGACAACATTGCCAATTTCTTAAAATATTACCAATATATACTGACGAAAGATCAATATAAAGTAATTCTGGAATGGATGGTGAACAATTAATCAATATGTTGATGTACTTTTCAATTAGCGTTTTGATAAAATGTTGGACTTCCATACTGCTGTTCTTTGTATGTCCTTCATAATTCCTTTCTATTTTAACTGTAAAATAATGGCTGCATTTATCCCATGCCATTTTGTGTCAAATCATCTTAAAGTAATTCACATCTTATTTCTGAAGTACATTGACAAGCTGTTATGTAGACAAACATGATAGGAATTCTACAACACCAACATCACAACTAATGAAGGACCTTTTAACCCATGTTTATTACTGATGGTGGTTGGGAAAAGGGACCTGTAAACTGGTAGAGCTTCTTATAGGATCAATAAGGTCTTTAACATCCACCTGAACTGGCAGAAGTAATTTAATTTCACTCGAAGGTGGCACCCCAAAGATTGCAGCATCTCCTCAGCACTGGTGTAAGAAATGGTACCTTTAATAATATTATAGAATTAGCAGGCAGAGTATTGTGATCGCCTAACAGAAGGCTGTTTCCTTCGCAGCCAGGGACAGAGGTAAACAAAGATAATAGCCAAGGAGAATGGTGCTCTCAGGGGTCCCATGTCAAGGTCTCCTGGAGACGGCTTTCATTTTGACATTCCTAGATCGATAGGATCGAGTCTTGTACCCACTTATACAGACAAGTGTCTGGCAGGAGTTAACAAATGTCACCCATCATGAGATAAGCTGAAAGATGCCTCGAGACAAAATGATGGACAGGGGGAGGCTTTACCTTGGGTACCCATTCCTCAGTGGTTGGTCACATGGCATTGAACAGGTGATTGGCATGGGGCAAGCCACCAGCTCCTAGAAATTAAGTATATAAATAGAAGGGAAGTCTGCTGCCTTCTTCAGATGGAGGAAGACCAGGGTGAGAAAGACAGGGGGGAAAGTTTCCTAGCTCTGTGGCTGCAGAGCAGAAGGCTCACCAATCCAAGTACCATGTCAATTTTCTCAGCAAGCTATCTTCAGCCTTTCCTCGCTCAACCTCTGCATGGAGAGACATCTTATCATAGGTGGTCTCTATCTCCATCTCAATTCAGCATGTTCTTTCTCCTGTAAATTCACCGCCCTCCTATCCTCTCTTAATCTCTCCTTCCACATAAACTCCCCTTAACCTGTGCCATGCAATCTTGCTAAACCCATTGTGTCAATCACAAATAAGGCCATCTCAGATCACTTCCTTGTATCATATATAAAACGAAGGTACACATTAGGGGCAGGCATAGGCCATTTGACCCCTCCAGCCTGCTGCATCATTTGATAGGATCATGGCTGATCTGAATGAGGCCTCAATTCTACTTTCCTGTCTTCGCCCAAAACACTTGACTCCCTTGTCAGTCAAGAATCTATCTAACTCAGCCTTGAAAAAATTCAATGTAATCAGTGGGCAGTGTGGTGATTGTTGCTTTAAGGCCAGCCTTACTGAGTAAGGGTCACAGAACAGCCAATCAACAACGAGTGCAGGGAATCCCATAAGGGAGCAGAGCTTTCCTAGCATGGGAGAGTGGATTGTAGCCTTGCTATATGCAAGCAGCTAATCCAACAGCTCTGTAAATAAAGTTCGTTGTTCAACCAAAGAAGCCTCTTGGTAGTACATCTCTATATCTGACGATGAGGATAATCCTGGCGCTACTTCTCGCCCTACGACAGTATCTTATTTTAAAGAGGAAAAGAAGGAAAAAAATATACTCACCAGGATGCCTCTCTTCGGGAGGATTGGTCCATTTGACTCTTCCACAGAGGTTTGGAGTTAATACATTGAGCGCCTCAGGTTTTACTTCCAGGCCAACAAAGTAGGGGAGGAGGCAAAGCGCAAAGCAATTCTCTTGAGCATCTGTGGGAGTCAAACCTACAACCTTATTCGTAGTCTCACAGTCGCAAGCGTGCCCGACTCCAAGTCGTTCAGTGAGCTCATGGATTTAGTTAAGGGCCATTTTCAACCAAACCATCAGTCATTATGCAAAGATTCAAATTTAATATGAGGGTGAGGGCTCCAGGCGAATCGATCGCGACTTATATTGCTAAGTTGAAGCAACTGTCAGAGCATTGTGATTTCGGAACGATCTTGAAGGACATGCTACGGGATTGGTTAGTTTGAGGTGTGTGCAATGACGCCCTTCAGGGTCGATTGCTGACTGAAGTCGATATAAATTTTAAATGGAGATAGCGCAGGCCATGGGAGGCGATGAAAAAGATTTGCAGGAGCTACAGAGCTTGCAAAATGGCACCGTTCACCAATTAGGGTGGGAATCTGCAGCCAGGCGTGGTGCCAAAACTGCAGAAGCAGCCGCGAAGTGGGAATCATTCCCAATCATCCAGAAATCAAAAAAAATACCGGAGACAATCAGACAGCGATCCTGAAGTTGAAATGTTACTGATGTGGGTGTAACCACACTCCTGACGCATGAAGATTTAAGGAGGCCGAGTGCTATTACTGTCACAAAAGAGGACATTTGATAAAGCAGTGTAGAGTTAAGTCCAGGCTGCCAGGTAACCAGGTAGAAAAGATGTTACAAGTATATAACGTGAAAGAGCCTGAAATAACTGATTCTGACATTCACTCTCTTTAATCTTAAAGCAGTCAAGGCAGATCCTATTACTGCCACACTCCACATGAATGGTAAGCCTCTAGTTATGGAGGTGGATACAGGGGAATTAGCCACAGTGATGGGTGAGCACACATTTCAGTACCTGAGAGAAAGTACCCAACCCTTGAGCCTGGAGAGAACTTCTGCCCAGTTCAAGACTTACACAAGAGAAGCCAGAAAAGTAAAAGGCATTGCCATGGTACCTGTGAGCTATGGGCAGCAGTCAGCTCAGTGACTGGGGAAGGACCAAGCCTTCTGGGCCGTGATTGGCTAAAAGAAATCAAGTTAAATTGGTCTGAGATTTTTCACATGCGGGCAGGAGGACTGCTAGAATTGTGAAAAAAATGACAGTGTTTATCGCAACGAATTAGGAAAAATCAAAGGCTTGCAAGCCAAGATTTATGTTGATCCCGAAGCAACTCCCCGATTTTTTAAGGCAAGGCCAGTACCATATTCCTTAAGAGAAAAAATGGATGCTGAGTTAAACAGGCTGGAGAAACAAGGCATCATACAGCCGGATCAATTTTCGGAATAGGCAGCACCTATCGTTCCCGTACTGAAACCGGATAAGACCATCCGCATTTGTGATGATTATAATCTACCATTTAATCGGGCCGCCAAGTTTGATAAATATCCAATTCCAAGAATTGAAGACTTGTACACAATGCTGACAGGAGGTCAATCTTACACTAAGTTGGATATGAGCCACACGTACCAGCAACTCGAGATAGATAACACATCCCGGGGGATATGTCACAATATACATACACAAAGGCCTATTCCAGTATACGTGTCTACCTTTTGGCGTGTTCTTGGCATCTGCAATATTTCAAAGGACAATGGAGAGTTTGCAACGGGGATTACCACAGGTTGTAGTATACCTTGACAATGTCCTCATAACTGGATCGATAGGGGCCAAGTGTTTAGCAAATTTAGAGGAAGTATTAAAAAGATTTCTGGAAGCAGGAATCTGCCTAAAAAAGGAGAAATGCACTTTCCAAGCCACTGAGGTTACCTATCTGGGGCACTGTGTAAACGCACAATGATCACACCCTGTGGAAGAAAAGATTAAAGCATTAAAGGAGGCACCTTCCCCCACAAATATCACCAAACTCAAATCATTTTTAGGATTGGCAAACTACTACGGGCAATTTTTACCCAACTTATCGACTGCACTGGTTACCTTGCACATACTGCTGAAGAAACACCATCGTTGGTCCTGGAAGGACCCACAGGAAGCTTTCAACAGAGTAAAACAACTGCTGCACTCCTCAACCTTGTTAGTGCACCTCGACCCATCTAAAGAATTGATATTGACCTGCAATGCCTCTCCATATGGCGTTGGTGCAGTATTGTCCCATGAAATGGATGATGGCTCTGACAGGCCAATAGGTTACGTATCAAGAACTCTCTGAGTGGTCAGAAAAGGTTATTCGCAGATTGAGAAGAAAGGACTGTTAATGGTCTTCAGAGTTAAAAAATTCCACTACTACTTACATGGCAGGCACTTTACTATCATCTCTGATCGTAAACCACTTTGGGCCTTTTCAAAGAAGACAAGGCTATCCCACCGATAGCCTCGGCAAGAATTCAGTGATGGGCATTAATTCTGTCCGCCTATGAATACACTTTCAAGCACCGACCTGGGTTACACATAGCGAACACGGACGCTCTTAGCAGCCTACCTTTGCAAGAAAGCATCGTACCCCAAGAAATCGTCCTTGCATTGAATTTCTTAGGCGCCCATCTGCGCAAAGCAGATCAGGAACTGGACTGATCAAGATCAGCTTCTATCCAAAGTGAGACACCAGATACTCACAGGATGGTTAAATGAGCCAGTCTTCGAGGAAATGAAACCATTTTTTATCCGCAAATACGAATTGAGTTGTCAGGATGGCATCACATTCCGGGGAGCAAGAGTAGTCATTCCTGTACCAGGCAGAGAAATGCTCCTTACACAGAACTCATCCTGGCATTTCTGAAATGAAAATGCTCACCAGAGTTACGTGTGGTGGCCTGGTATAGATGCAGATATCGAGAAGTCAGGCACTGTCAACAGTGCCAACTCAACAAAAGTTGCCAGCCGCAGCCCCACTACACCCTTGGGAACGGCCTGGCTGACCATGGGTGTGGATCCATAAAGACCACGTGGGTCCATTCCTGGGAACAATGCTTTTGCTCATAATCGAAGCACACTCACAATGGAGGGAGATTTCTGAGGTGAAATCACCGATGTCGCATGCTACCATCGAAAGGTTACACCAATGCTTTTCGATTCACGGATTGTCCAAAGTCATTGTATCAGACAATGGAGCTGTTTTTACAAGTGCTGAATTTCAAAACTTCACCAATCTAAACGGCATTAAACACATCCGAACTGCGCCTTACCACCCAGCGTCAACCGGACTAGCCGAGAGGGCCATCCAAACTTTCTACTCAGGGCTAAAAAAATTATCAGGAGGATCCTTGGAAACCAAAATCTCACACTTCCTTCTTAGCTACTGCACGACTCCGCATGCAACAACGGGAATTCCACCAGCAGATCTGCTTATGAAATGTCGTCTCAGAACGAGACTGAGCCTCGTGTTTCCACATTTGCCAGGAAGGGAGAGAAGAACCAAGGTAATCAGAAAACAAACCACCATTTGCACAGTAGGGCCCGAAAATTTATAGCAGATGAAGCTGTATATGTAAGAAACTTTGGTAGCGGTTCAAGTTGGATCCCAGGAATTATTGACTGTGAGACTGGGCCCCTTTCATACCAAGTATACATGGAAGGCCGGATCATCCGTGAACACGTGGATCATCTGAGCAGGGAGATGATTCCAGTCAGTGTTGCCACCAAGGAATGTAATCAAACCTGTAAGCACCGCAGTACCTGATCAACCCGTTATAGACATAACTGATGTCTCTGTTGAATCAAATAGTGATGAGCTGCCTGTGCCAAGAGCTACCCATTATCACAGTTCCTGTTAGAGTCGATCCTGTAGGATGGCCTCAGGCTATAGAATTACACCACTCTACCCGGAACAGAAAACTCCCTCAATGACTTGATTTGTAATTACTGGATCTATATATATGTGTATAATCTAAATTCATGACACAGGGCCGGTGTGATTATTTCCAAGATATTTGATATTGTTTTCTATGCACCTGTATAAAGTAATTTGTGTAAATAAGGAATGTAAAACAAGGGGCAACATTTTCCCCCCATTGGGGGGGGTAGTGCGGGAACGGGCGTGGGCGGGCGTCTGATTGGTACCCCCAATTGGGGGCGCGCTGCCATTTTACGTTGGTGAGCAATTAAGGCCCGCCCAGCATGACGTCCGCCAGGAAGCGCTATGTGCTCCCCATGCAGGCAAGAGGGGGTTCCCTCAGCCGGGAGTGGCCTCTTTCACGCATGCGCATGACAGAGTGCACAGATCTCCCTGAGGCAAAGTGCTGCCTCAGGGAGATTGGCTCCAAGTTAAAACTTTCAATAAAGGTGATTTAAAAATTTCTGTGCCATGTCCCCTCATGTGACACTGTCACATGAGTTGGGACATGTCCATAACTTTTATTTAAACATTTAATAAAAATTTAAATACCTTCATGAAACCTCATCCCGCCCGTGGATGAGGATTCATGGTTTTTCTGAAGCCCGCCAGGGCTCCTGGCCTCCCCGCCAACCTTAAGGTTGGATGGACAGGTCCAACAATCATGTTAATTAGTTTTTTAATGGCCTTAATAAGACACAGGGTGACGTCGGGATGCACGCCCGACGTATCCCTACATCATTTTACACGTCGGCAAGTGGGCCCCGCCCCCGCTCGCCGACCGGAAAAACCTGCCTAAGGAATTAAAGGGGGAGGGATGTGGTGATTGTTGCTTTAAGGCCAGCCTTACTGAGCAAAGGTCAGGTGGTCAGAAGAGCCAATCAACACCAAGCGCAGGGAATCTCATAAGGGGACGGAGTTTTTCTAGCCTGGGGGAGTGTATTGTAGCCTTGCTAGAAGTGGGCAGCTAACCCAATAGCTCTGTAAATAAAGTTCAATGTTTAACTAAAGAAGCCTCTTAATCGTACATCTCTACAGGCAGAACCTTGCAAGTGGTGGCAATCACCATCGAATTGCCACTCCACTCCTATTTTTCTTACACTTAGATGGAGCTCTGTATTTCTGGTCTGGACTTTTGAACCTGGCCTCCAAAGAAATGCGGAGCATTTCTATCCACAAAGTCCTTCCTTGTAGTGCAGGATTGTTGGTGAAGCCAAGTCACGCCCCCAGTTTAGGGCACTATTTGCCGTATTTTGGTCATGCTTCATTCACAAATACAACAAAAAGCTTTGGGACATTGGAATATTTTTTCATTGCGTAAGTGAATGAGTGTGAGTGAAGTAAGTGGGTAGAATGGCAGTGTAGCTGGGTGGGTAGTGTGCCAGCAGAGTAGGGTGGCAGGGTGCTAGCTGGGTAAGGTGGCAGGACAGTAAATGGTAGAGTGCTTAGGGTGGTGAAGTCAAGTCAGGTTGGGTCGGGGGAGTTGGAGGTTCAAGGTGGAGTTGGAAGGTCAAGGGGGATTAGAGGGTCGGGGGGGGTCAGCGGGGTTCAGCTGTATAGCTGTATGAGGTAGACATGGTTTTTACTATCTGATATTCCCTGAGTAACTATCCTGGAAAGTGAATCGGAACTGTCTGAAGTCTCCGACTCAGAATTGGAGATTCTTTTAGAGGGTCCCAGAGAGCAAGGGAATTGCCCATTGGATATTGAAACTTCCCGGGCAATTCTCGCGGAGTCCTTCCTTTGGGGCTTTTGAGGATTCCCATAGCGCATTTTCTGGAGTAGGTCTGGTCTCCGACGATCCAGAGACTGGAAGATAGGGCTAAGAAAGACGGTGGCATAGTGGTATTGTCACTGGACTAGTAATCTAGAGACCCAGGGTAATGCTCTGGGGGCCCGGATTTAAATCCCACCTTGACAGATGGTGGAATTTGAATTCAATAAAAATCTGGAATTAAAAGTCTAATGACGATCATGAAACTATTATCGATTGTTGTAAAAGCCCATCTGGTTCACTAATGTCCTTTAGGGAAGGAAATCTGCCGTCCTTACCTGGCCTGGCGTACCTGTGACTCCAGGCTAACAGCAATGTGGTTGACTTTTAAACGCCCTCTGAAATGGCCTAGCAAGCCACTCAGTTATATCAAACTACAAAGTCACAAAAAAGGATTGAAACCGGACGGACCATCTGGCATCGACCTAGGCACTGGAAACGACAATGTCAAACTCAGCCCTGTCGACCCTGCAAAGACCTCCTTACTAATATCTGGGGACTTGTGCAAGAATTGGGAGAGCTGTCTCACAGACTTGTCAAGCAACAGCCTGACATAATCATACTCACCAAACCATACCTTATAGATAATGCCCCAGACACCACCATCACCATCCCTGGGTATGTCCTGTCCCACCGGCAGGATAGGCCCAGCAGGGGTGGCAGCACAGTGGTATACAGTCAGGAGGGAGTTGCCCTGGGAGTCCTCAACATCGACTCTGGACCCCATGAAGTCTCATGGCATCAGGTCAAACATGGGCAAGGAAATCTCCTGCTGATGACCACATACCACCCTCCCTCAGCGGATGAATCAGTACTCCTCCATTTTGAACATCACTTGGAGGGAGCACTGAGGGTGGCAGTGGCACAGAACGTACTCTGGGTGGGGGACTTCAATGTCCATCACCAAGAGTGGCTCGGTAGCTCTACTACTGACTGAGCTGGCCGAGTCCTAAAGGACATAGCTGCTAGGCTGAGTCTGCGGCAGGTGGTGAGGGAACCAACAAGAGGGAAAAACATAGTTGACCTCATCCTTACTAGCCTGCCTGCAGCAGATGCATCTGTCCATGACAGTATTGGTAGGAGTGATCAGTCCTTGTGAATACAAACTTCCCCCTTCATTGAAGATATGATGCATCGTGTTGTGTGGCACTACTACCGTGCTAAATGGTATAGATTTCGAACAGATCTAGCAACTCAAAACAGGGCATCCATGAGGCGCTGTGGGCCATCAACAGGAGCAGAATTGTACTCAAACACAATCTGTAACCTCATGGCCCGGCATATCCCCCACTCTACCATTACCACCAAGCCAAGGAATCAACACTGGTTTAATGAAGAGTGCAGGAGGGCATGCCAGGAGCAGCACCAGGCAGACTTATATAAACTGTGTCAACCTGGTGAAGCTATGACACAGGACTACTTGCATGCCAAACAGCATGAGCAGAAAGTAATAGAGAGAGCTAGGTGAATCCACAACCCATGGATCAGGTCTAAGTTCTGCAGTCCCTGCCACATCCAGCTGTGAATGGTGATGGACAATTAAACAACTCACTGGGGGAGGAGGCTCCACAAATGCTCAATGATGGGAGCCCAGTACATCAGTGCAAAAGATAAGGCTGAAGCATTAGCAATAATTTTCAGCCAGTAGTCCCGAGTGGATGATCCATCTCGGCCTCCTCCTCCCCAGCATCACAGATGCCAGTCTTCAGCCAATTCAATTCACTCCACTTGATATCAAGAAATGGCTGAATGCCCTGGATACTGCAAAAGCTATGGACGCTGACAATATTCTGGCAATAGTGCTGAAGACTTGTGCTCCAGAGCTTGCTACGTACCTAGTTAAACTGTTCCAGTATGGCTACAACACTGGCATCTACTCGGCAATGAGGAAAATTGCCCAGGTATATCCTGTACATAAAAAGGACAAATTCAACCCAGCCAGTTACCACCCTATTAGTCTACTCTTGATCATCAGTAATGGAAGGGGTCATCAACAGTGCTATCAAGTGGCACTTGCTTAGCGATAACCTGCTCACTGATGCTCAGTTTGGGTTCTGCCAGGGTCACTCAGCTCCTGACCTCGTTACAGCCTTGGTTCAAACATGGACAAAAGAGTTGAACTCCCGAGGTGAGGTGAGAGTGACTGCCCTTGACACCAAGGCCGCAATTGACCGAATTTGGCATCAAGGAGCCTGAGCAAAATTGGAGTCAATGGGAATCAGGGGGAAGACTCTCCGCTGGTTGGACTCCTTCCTAGCACAAAGAAAGATGGCTGTGGTTGTTGGAGGTCAATCACCTCAGTTCCAGTACATCGCTGCAGGAGTTCCTCAAGGTATTGTCCTAGGCCCAACCATCTTCAGCTGCATCATCAATGACCTTCCTCCCATCATAAAGTCAGAAGTAGGGATCACTGATGATTGCACAATGTTCAGCACCATTTGGAACTCCTCAGACGCTGAAGCAGTCCATGTCCAAATGCAGCAAGACCTGGATATTATCCATGTTTGAGCTGACAAGTGACAAGTAACACACAAGTGCCAGGCAATGACCATCTCCAACAAGAGAGAACCTAACTATTACCCCTTGACATTCAATGGCATTGCCATCGCTGAACCCCCCACTATCAACATCCTGGGGGGTTACCATTGACCAGAAACTGAACTGGATTAGCCATATAAATACTGTGGCTACAACAGCAGGTCAGAGGCTAGGAATCCTGCAGAGAATAACTCATCTCCTGACTCCCCAAAGCCTGTCCACCATCTACAAGACATAAATCAGGCGTGTGACGGAATACTCTCCGCTTGCCTGTATGAGTACAACTCCAACAACCTTTGAGAAGGTTCACACCATCCAGGACAAAGCAGCCCACTGGATTGGCACCCCATACACAAATATTCACTCCCTCCACCACCAATGCACAGTGGCAGCAGTGTGTACCATCTACAAAATGCACGGCAGGAATTCACCAAGGCTCCTTAGGCAGCACCTTCCAAACCCACAACCTCTACCACCTAGAAGGACAAGGGCAGCAGATAGATGGAAGCACCACCACCTGGAGGTTCCCCACCAAGTCACTCACCATCCTGACTTGGAAATATATTGCCATTCCTTCACTGTTGCTGGATCAAAATCCTTGAACTCCCTTCCTAACAGCACTGTAGGTGTACCTACACCAGAGCGACTCCAGTGGTTCAATAAGGCAGTTCGCCAGCCTCTTTCGCAAGGGCAATTAGGGACGGGCAATAAATGCTGGCCTAGCCAGTGAAGCCCACATCTCACAAATTAACAAAAAATAAATTATATTCAATGACCCAGCCTCCACTGCTGCCCACCCCACCAACCTGACTTCCTTCTGTGTTTGTCCCTGGAAAAGTCCCTCCTCAAATTCACTTCCAACCGCACTTTCAAAATCCCCACTATCTGGCCTTAGGCTTTCTGTTCATCATAGCATTTCTGCCACTACTGAGCCGCTGAACCACACCCTCACTTCCACCTTTGATACTTAGTCCCCATTAGAGCCATTGCTCTCTCTCAGCCTTGTCATGGCTCTCATCTCCACTCCTTTGACCATGTTAACTGTCTCCTGCTCCCTTAACCCACTATCCACTAAACTGATGCCCACTCATCTTCCCTTCTTGGCTCCCATGTTAACTAATGATGTTGACAATTCCCTTTCCTCAGGCAGGGCTGACAATGAATGTTCAGGATAAAAAGACTGCAAACTATAAATTCATTAAAATGTTCAGCTCATCGGAAACTCTGCTACTTGTATCCTGCACCAAGTCCTATTAAATTAAAAATTTTACCCTCATGTTCAAACTCCTTCATGGCTCACTCCTCCCTAACTTTGTAAGGTCTTCCAAATTTCTAATGCTTGCCCCCCCCAAACTAAATGGTCTCAAAATTTGGTTGCATTGTGCCCATTTTTACGGTGCTGTTTCGAGTTACAAAATGGCATCCATGCTGTGTGCATGTTCCAATGGTGGTGGTCACATTGGATACCATTTTTGGTAGGGCTTTAGTGTGGGTGCAGGGTGTATGCGCTGGAAGTATGCAAAGTAGGCAGATGGCGTCATCAGTCGACATGTAATGCAGATTTGATGGCAACAGTGCCAGCCGTGAATCTTCCAGCTAACACCCTCTCTTAACCATACCCAGCTAAATGCATGTTCAGCAGTGGGAAGAACCCCAACCAGTGCCATCTACTGGGATCATCAGCCACTTTCAGGTTAGTTGCTGATTGATTTCCACTGGCTGTTGTTAAGTTAGTATAAGTGGTTGGTGGTTCGCATTGCTATTTCAAGTAGCTCAAATGCACAAGGTGCGGTGTGGTACATGTTGAAGTCTTGGTTCTGACTTCATGGTTCCTGCTCAGACCACTTGCTCCCAAACATGGGTGTAGTAGCATGTGTCCCCCTTGGCCTGCAGCGTGATAGAGAGAATGAGCAGCAGCAACACAGAAGAGGACAATCTGATTGAAGAGGGTGGAGGAAGAGTGGGGAGAAATGCTCTCAGCAGGAGGCCATTTCCACCCAGGGTCTTCAGCGAGCAATTCTCCTAGCTCGACTTCAGCAAGGAATGGCACTTCAGACACCTGCACTTCACTGAGGAGGTACTCACAGAAACCTGCCACCTGTTGCAGCCCAATCTTCAACCTCAGAGCAGGAAGGGCATGGCATTGCCAGTGTCAGTGAAGCTGACCGTGACTAGGAACCCTTCCACGCTTGAGCAGACGATGTCAACTTATCCCAGTTCGCCATCAACTGTCGCTGAGGCTCTCTAGGCAAAGAGAGCTGAATACAATTCGCTCACTCTGGCTAGAAAGAAGCAGGTGGTGTAGGCATGGCCTTCACCAGGATTGCAGGCAGCCCCATGGGGTGCCATTCACTGCACACATGTTGCTTTGTGGGTGCCACATGTAAATTTTGCAACTGTAATGGGAAAAGGGTTCAACCAATCTCAGTGCATCATTCAGGTCTCTCCCAGCAGCAGTCATGATGCCTTGGTACTGCGGTAGTCCACTGTATCATCTGCATTTGAGCCACCATGACAAACCAAAGGGTGACCATTGGGTGTCAAGGGCTATCCAGTGACCACTTGGCTCATGACTCTGCTGCACAACTCATATGGGCACCATGTATATAATGAAAGCCATGCTGCTACATAAAATGTGATAGGGCAGATGATTGGGGTATCTAAGCAATGCTTCCACTGTCTGGACTCCTCTGGAGGAGTCCTGCAGTACTCAGAAGAACATGTGTCATGATTTGTGGCAGCCTGCAGTATACTGCACAGCTTCGCCATCATGAGGCCATTGCAATTGCCTCTAGCTGTACAGCGAGTGGCTGAGGAGGAGGAGGGGGGGCTGGAAGAGGAGGGACTGGAAGAGGAGAGGAGGCGGGGGCAACCAACACAGCCACTTATAGCCATGCTGTCAGTGATTGGCTCATCTGACTGCAATACCAGTGAACACAACCCCAATTCCCCATTCAGCAGCTATCCCATACTTACCGTCCCTCTGTGACTGACCATCATAGAGTCCTCTAGCCACAATGCTGAAATAAAACCGCCACAAACAAATATACCAAACCAACTTCATAAATTGAACCAGTCAATATTCCATATAAAAATCAACTAATCACTCTTAGGCTCAAAGGGCTGAATGGCCTGCTCCTGCTTCTAAGTCCTATGTTCCTATAAGTCCTATGTTCCTATAAATCCTGTTTCTTGTGCATTCCCTTGGTGTCTGTTTCCTGTGTGCTTTTTTCTGTCTGAGAGATCTGACGCAGTGCTACCCCTGTGGCTACTGCATGCCAAAGATTGCTGGCTTTCAGCTGGTAAGACCGCAGAAGGCCTTGGAGGATGACCTCGAGCAGCTCTGGACTTCGAAGACCAAGCATCAAACAGTGCCACCTCAGCAAAGGTGGCAGCACCAGGGCTGGCTGGTCGATGGGCCACAGCAAGGGCACTGATGGAGTAGCAGTGGTGGAAGTAAAAATGCTGCCATCTGTCGAGAGGACAGCAGGTTGGTGCTCCATGGAGCCACTGTCACTCCTGCAGGCCAGTGCCTCAGCAATCCTAACTTTAAGTATGGCTATCATCTTCAATGGTTTCAGTGAGAGCACTGATCATAGGCTCAGTCATGGCCATTGTAATAATGATGAGCATGTCTCTTCCATGGAAGTGAGCACATGCAGGCATCTGGTTAGCTTCTGCTGCCTCTGGCTGTGTGCCAGCTTGTCCTGCAAAAGAGAGGGACGTTTGTCAGTGAGTGTGGTGCAATGTGTTTGGGTGATGTGAGCAATGGCAGTGTGTGCAAACTCTGAGGCTTGCAGCAGTGCTAGGTGTGTGAGGGTGAAGTGAGGTATATGAATATTAGGTAAGAGCTTTGATTGCTAGAGGTTGTTGGTAGGCGAGTCAAGGAGGATGTGGTGCATTGAACAATTTGTGAGGCTAGTGGTGCAGCTGGCGAGATATGGCATTTGAAGATGCATTTCCTGACCATGGTCATTCGTGTGAGGATATTGAGCTTTTGCTGGAACTGCCTCCAGATCTTTGGGCTGGATGCCTGGCATTGACTGTCACGGCTATCTGATCCTAGTGACTTCTGAGAGTTAGTCAGGAGAGCCTCCTGACTCTTTACAGATAGATGACATTGCTCCTCCTGTGCACCGCCTTGACCAAGGCCTCCAGTGCAGCATTGGAAAATCTTGGAGCTCACTCTCTGCTATGTTGTGCCATTTTCATGCCTTTCCCAGGTCAAACTCATATGAAAGTGGCAGCCAGCACCTGCTCGTGCCAAAATGCACCTCACCTTTATGGCGTGAAGGCTGGCTTTAACTTGTGACAGCCTTGCACAATTTTTTCTCTGTTCAGCCTTGCAGCCACTCAATATTCAGCAATCATTTAAATGAGCAGGCAGCATGAAGTTTGTGAACTGCCTGCATCAGAAGCATCGGTACGGCTAATCACTCAATGTGATCCCTGCGTCCAATTTCAGGATCTATTGAATTTTGTGGCCAAATTTCTATGACTGTGGTCATCACAGCATTCCCCTCTCTTTTGCCTCATCATTGAGCACCATGCTTCCTGTCATCTTGGTTGAATCCTCAAACCCCATATCCCATTCCACCTCCCTTAAAATGCTCCTTAAGGCATGCATC